>NC_088915.1:40688250-41339000 GCF_963576675.1 Euphorbia lathyris | reverse complement strand
TTCTATAACTGAACTTTTCGCTCTATCCAGTTCTAATCCTTTTTAAGATATTTTATGTCCTAAAACTATTCCTTCGTCTAACATGAAGTGACATTTTTTCTAATTTAGTACTAAGTTCGTTTCTTCACATCTAGACAATACTTTATCTAAGTTTTGTAAACATGCATCGAAAGAATCTCCATAAACTGAAAAATCATCCATAAAAACTTCCAAGATATCTTCAATGAAATCGTTAAATATAACGTTGAAACGTTATGGGTGCATTACATGGACCAAGGCATTCTCCTATAGGCAAAGGTTCCATAAGGACATGTGAAGGTTGTTTTGTCTTGGTCATCCGGGTAAATGTAAATTTGAAAGAATCCGGAGTAACCGTCTAGGAAAAAATAAAATGCATGACCGGCTATCCTTTCGATCATTTGATCAATGAAAGGTAGAGGAAAATGTTCTTTCCTGGTTGCTTTGTTTAGGTTCCTATAATCTATACAAACCCTCCAACCTGTGGTGGTTCGCATAGGTATTAATTCACCTTCGTCATTCCTTACTACTATCATGCCTCCCTTCTTTGGTACACAATGGATCGGACTAACCCATTCACTATCCGAAATCGGATATATGATTCCATTATCTAAAGTTTAGTAATCTCATTTTTTACTACTTCTTTCATGTTCGGATTTAGGCATCTTTGCCTATCCACTTTAGGGGGCTTACCTTCTTCTAAATGAATTCTATGCATTACAATACTAGGATTAATTCCTTTTAAATCTGAAATTTGCCAACCTATACTACCTATCCTATTTCTAACAATTTCTTTTAACTTTTCTTCTTGTTCTTTTGTCAATTTGTTAGAGATAATTATAGGTAGAGTATCGCCTTCGCCTAGGAAAGCGTACCTCAAATGGCTGGGTAACTCTTTAAGTTCTAACTTAGGGGGTTTTAAAATCGAAGGCGGAATTGGTCCATCTTCTCGAATCAAAGGCTCAAGAGCCTTATCTTCCATTTCTTCTTCAACTATCGGTTCTATTACATTTTCCTCTTGAACAACATTGTTGACACACTCATCGACCAAATCAAGTTTCATACAAACAAACTCTTCCATAGGGTATTTCATGGCTCTATTCATATTGAACTCAATTTTGTCTTCACCTATTCTCAAAATTACGTTTCCTTCCGATACATCGACTAATGCACGTCCCGTATTCATAAACGGTGTACCAAAAATTAGCGGACAATTAAGGTCATATGCAAAGTCTAGTATAACAAAGTTGGTAGGAAAAATGAATTTATCGACTTTAACTAAAATATCCTCAATTATACCATATGGTTTCTTAATGGTTTGATCCGCTAATTACAAAACCATATTAGTACGTTTGATATCTTCTTCTAGACCTAACTTTTTGAAAATAGATAATGGCATTAAGTTAATGCTCGCTCCTAAGTCACAAAGACAACTTGGGAATTCGATGTCTCCCAATTTACACTGGATGGTGAAACATCCAGGGTCTTTTAGCTTAGTCGACAAATGACTTGATACGATTGAACTACAATCTTCGGTTAATGCTATGGATGAAATTCCTGCCCAACTAATTTTCTTAGAAATTAAGTCTTTTAAAAATTTACCATAGTTAGGAATTTGCGTTATTGCATCCATAAACGTTAAATTAATATGCAAATTTTTAAGTTTGTCTAAAAACGTTAAAAGTTGTTTGTCATGGTCCTTATTTCAGACTTTATGTGGAAAAAGTGGTTTTGGTGAAAATGCTTTTGCATTAGCATCAACGGGCGAACTCTTCGAACTTGCATTCACTTCTGAGGATTTTGTTGTCAAATCACTTCCCTGCAAAATGTTAGTAGAATTTCCAAGCATTTCCGGACCTAAATAGTGCTTTCCCGACCGAAGAGTTATAGCCTTTACCTGCTCTTTAGGATTTTCTTTCGTATGGCTAGGAAGACTTCCTATTGGGATGGAATTGATTTAGCAATTTGTCCTATTTGAACCTCCAAATTATGGATGCTAGATGAATGCTTCTTAACTAATTGATCGAATTTGTTCTCAATTTGTTTAAAACCGTCATCGTGGCTATTAATTTTACCACCGATAGCATCTATGAATTTGTCGATTTTAGAAGATAATGTTCCAATCGTGTCTCTTGATTGATTTTGATAATTATTAGTTCGACCTTAATTGGCACCAGCATTGTTATTATCTTTCCAACTAAAGTTAGGGTTATTCATCCATCCGGAATTATAAGTATGTGAATAAGGGTTATTAATTTGATTTTGTCCTTGGACAAAGTTTACCTGTTCTACCTCATCCATACCATTGTAATCCACGTCAACTTGGATTGGGTTTCCATTATTGTCACACAGTGTCATAAACTTGTCAGTTTTGTGCGAAAGCGCAGAAAATTGAGCTTGTAACATCGTGATGGGATCGAGATTCACTATACCTTTAACTGGTGATGTAGTCGAGGATGATGGTTTTGCAACTGGCGTGTGTCCACGTTCGGCAGGCCACATGCTACTGTTAATAGCCATTTCCTCTAAAAGTTCTTTCGCTTCGGCATATGTCTTCTTCATAAATAACCCTCATGACATAGCATCTAATGAACCTCTGGTTGTGGGATTTATTCCATTATAGAATATGTCTGCATCAAAAGGTCATCGGGCAAATGGTGATGTGGGCATAAACGTTGAAGTTCTTTGAAACGTTCCCATGCTTCATACAGGGTTTCATTTTCATGTTGTGTGAAAGATGTCAATTCTTTTATAATTTTTGCGGTTTTTGCTAAAGGGAAAAATTTGGATAAAAATGCTTGGGCTAATTGGTTCCAAGTTTCGAATGTTCCGGCCGGCATAGCAGTTAACCAAACTTTGGCCATATCCTTCAAAGTGAAAGGAAATACACGAATTTTAATTGCTTCAACAGGCACATCGATCATTTTAAAAGTCTCACAAATTTCTAGGAAATTGGTCAAATGGGTATTTGGGTTTTCGTTAGGTAGTCCATAAAATGTCACATTATTTTGCAACATATTAAGCAAGGCTGGTTTGATTTCAAATTGATGTGCATTTATTTGGGGTATAACTATACTGTTCGTTACACCGGCTACTCCTGGTGTAGCGAAATCCATAAGTCTGGGACGAACTGTCATGATTTCTGGCTGTGGTTCCTGATTCTGTTTCTCTTTATTTTTCTTTTTATTTCTATTTTTCTTAACTGTTCTTTCAATTTCTAGATCGAGTGATTCCGGTTGAATGCCTGAACTTCGAGTACTACGCATGAACTTGAAATTACACGCACGAACTGAATATACCTTCAAAAAAAATTGAAAAAAAAATTGTTAGTAAAATTAATAATTAATATGTAAATAATAATATAAGTATATGTAAACCTAGATTCGGAATAAAACACGAAAAATCTAAATTTTTGTAAAAAAAAATTTGGCGTTCCCCGGCAACGACGCCAAAAACTTGTTGAGCGATTTCCGCAACTGTATGGTATACGCTTGTAGTAATAAAAGATATCGAACCCACCGGGAATACTTTTTAATGAAAACTTATTTTAATTCAGTTTAATTCACGTCTTTAGGTTTAACTTTAGAAAATCATTTAATTATTTGTATTGGTTTGATTTAGATGGTAATAATATGTTGAGACTTAGAATGCAAATCTGTCTTGAGATTTAATTACAGAACAGAAACTTTATGTTTTAGAATTAGAAGTACACGAATCTTACTCGCATTAAGCAAGAAAGAAACTATAACTTTGGTAAGATTATAAACATGTAACAATTCATCATTTAACGCAATTAACGGGCTTCGAGCTGCAGACGATCTTTCTACGGTCGGAACAAATCACTACCTTAATCAAATTGGTGTTTTATGTCTGATAAGCTGAGCTATCGATTATATCATCCATAAATCCTAATCCTTTTAAGTGTTCAACAAAGTTTCCTTACAATTATATTTGAGTAAAACGTTTTAATGCAAACACCAGTATATTACTTTGAAAATCATTTTGTCAGAACAATATCAAAATAACAACAGAAAGAATATATTGAATATAAAAGATGTATTATTAATGAATTGTGAATCTTCACAAGTTAACAGAGAAGAAGAAACATGGATAGCATTTTAACTAATTTGAGTTCTGGGTTGTCAATCCTTTCCTCAAACTTCGTAGGTTTGTCAGACCCTGGGGTGCTTCAGCCGCTAATCCTTCTCGCTGAACCCTCAAAATAGAGATCGCTAGATCCACTATCAGAATGTGAACTTGTCTTCGAACAACTCTTAAATTTAAACTAATTGCTACTGTGTTTGTAATTAATCTAAGAACAACTTGTGTACAACAAGTTTGCTTTTACAGAAAGGAAAACTAATATCTAACTCTCTTCTGAATTAGAATTTTTTCAACATAATATCAACTCTCTAAAACTCTAACAACCAACATGAATTCTGAAATGAACCACTTATTTATAGATGCTGGAGGGTTGTGTTTGAAGGGCCGTGTCCACTGGTGAAGAGTCGTTTCTATCCGAACGAACGGATGCGTTATTTGGAATTTTAACATGTGAAATCAGTGCTGGAATTGCTGTTGTTGCTACCGAGATTTAAGAATCTCAGTCGTGACCTGGGGCTGATAAATATAGCTATAGGAAAGTGGATTTTCGTGCCTACAATTAGCGTGTCGCGACCGAGATATGGGAATCTCGATCGCGATATGGGTGTTTATTCCCGGTCCTCGACTGCTTCCCGTCTCCTCGTATCAGTCTTCTGAATTACACGTGCTTTTGGCTCGTAACTTAGGTTTTTCCCTCGTTTTTGCTCCGTTTTAGCTCCTATTTGGATTTAACCAAATAATTGAGTACCTTGCATCAAAGAAACATATAAAGACGTAAAAGTACTCTAAATAGATATAATTAGCACGATTTCAATATAAACTTGACATAATTATTAATGATATTTTAGGTATATTTTGGGCTTATCATCTTTATAGGAGAATTTTCATTAACTTTGACAACTTCTGTTTTGAGGATAAGGAAGGCATTGGTCAGAGGGAAGTTTGGTAGGAAATAATCATCTTTCTGACTATGAGTGGTCTTCCGAGGCTCAGGAGAATTAACTGCATACTTGCTAGATCCAGTGCCAACAAAGGTACTTATTGGAAGAGCATTTTTGCTCAGTAGAAGAGTTTGTTTTGTAGCAACATCCAAATTGTCCTAAAATGTCTGATCTGAATCAGAAGCAGAGTTAGAGGTAGGAGGAGAGGGGTCCTTCTTATGCTTTTGATGGGTTTTCAGCAACAGTTGGAAGCTTTGCCTTAGGTTGTGTTGGTTGTGGATTGATGGCAATTGAGGAATGAGGCTTCTTCGGAATTGTCTTAGAAGAAGTTTTCGGATTCTTCATTGATGGTTCTTCAAAAGATGCATGTTTAAAAGAGTCGGAGGCTCTCTTTTCAGAAGTCTTGCGTTTAAAAGCTTCAGAGGCTTTAGTTTTAGAGGATCTATTAACCTTTTTGGGTTCAAGAGCTTCTAATGAATTCTCATAGCCTTTCTTGCTCTTCTTGGATTTGGAGGATTTTGTAGGTTTAGGTTCCATAGTAGGAATAGCCTTGTACTATTTATTATACTCCAGTCCAAACTGTATTTTCTCGTTGATGATTGAGCATTGGATGATATGGCAACCTGATGGAATCCTAATCTTTTGCTCAGCTGGGATGAGAGAGATGAGGGAGCCATATATCAGCTGAGTGTTGACTTTCTCCATGAAGAAGATCAACAGACAAGGAAGATTCAAAGCCTTGTTCTCTAAGATCGTCCACATGACATAGAGCTCTAGCTTGGATACTGAGTTGATAGACCCCCTTTTTAGGAAGAATATAGTTTACCACAAGATAGTGGGCTTGACATGTTATTTGATGGAGATATGTTGAGATTAGTTCACCCTGAAGATCCTCAAGTGTGAGGTATTTGGGATTGAAGTCTTTGATCTTCTTCTCATCTCCATATTTGCGAAGCTCATTTCCAATAAGATCCACTTCTAGTAGATCTACCAACTAGGTGGGAGTGATGATAAACTGTTTTCCTTAAACAAAAGTGATTAGGGGGTCTTCATTGTCAAGAGAAGTATAGAGTTATTTATAGAACTAAGTTACGAGATCTGGATAGACAAAATGTGAAAGAATGTCTCCTATTTCTTGTTGGACATTCTGGATGGAGTCGTCTCAATTTCTGCTTAACGGGCTTGATCTTTAGATCAGTTGGAATTCTATGCTCAGCAATTTCTCTATCAACTCCTTCCATATCATCATAGGACCAAACGAAGGCTTTCACATGTTTCTTTAATGTTTTGATAATCTCAACCCTTCCTTCAGAAGTTAAGTCATTCGATATAGAAACATTTTTGGGTTCTTCCTATGTACCCAGATTTATTTCAATTATGATGAGTTATGAATGCTAAATATGCCACTAGGTGGATCTAATGCATTTATGATACCATTATTAGAGACATCACACAAATAAGCAAACTGTGAATTCATTGCATTAAAATTTGTAAACAGATCTGATAACATCCGTAATGTGATCATTAGGGCTTTGCTGGGAATATTCCCTAAAAGAAGGACCGAAAGGAAGAAAAGCCACAAGAGACTCGCCAGCTCAGGATATACGGTGTACGTCTAGCGTAAGGGCAGATGAATGATACCTATACGATGATACGCCCTTGGTCATCCGGGATCCGCCATATAGAGAGGTACACCCTTACTCGATCCGCTAAGACATGATATTAAGTCGTTACACGGTGGAATCACCATCATTAATAAACATTAATGATCCCTTAAAGACAATAACAGCTCGGGGGTAAAGATCAAAGTTAAGTCACATTAAAAGCGCATTAGACTTGATTAAAGGCATTAAAGGGGAGCCATTATGGTTATCACTTAATCCTATATAAATACCCTTGTAATAAGGCGTTAAAAGGTACACACAATTCTAGCTTTCCTTTGTGATTACAGATTATTCTCATTCAAGAAATTACTAACTTAGGCATCGGAGTGCCCCCAGCCGAGCACAACGGCACCCCATAGGAACATTATCCGGTGTAAAAAAATCAACGTGATATCAATTAGTGCGGTGAAGGTGGAATCCTAAGAATAATAGGATTTACACGACGAACATAGAATGTCTTCAAACGATCTTAACACTCCCATTAGAGGTATCTCTATTTCAACAACCCCACGAGCTATACCCACTGAACCACCTGTAGGAAATATGTCGACCGGAATTGATGGCAACAACAATGTCACTCCTCCTGTGCATGCTACACTTCCCCGAAACGGTGTAGTTCAACCATCACATGAATGGTCTCCAGAATCCTTCTTCGAACAAATGGTGGAATCTGTTCGTCGAGAGTTAGGCAATGAATCCACTGAGAGGGCCCGAACCATACTAATTGGAAACGATTTAATTGATCGGGCTAGAAGGGTCTTCAATAACCAACCGACCCAAGGCGGAGCCACCAATACAACACAAGCGAATATGGTGCAAAACAATTCTGAACATCACCAGGAGTGGCCACGTTCCCGCCACAGACATTTGCCCAGACCTCGCCAAAATGTTAATTTGGCTAGGAATGAAGGATCCCTTTCTCCACAACGGTTCACTGCAACGGTAGAGGCACGGTTCTAGGAGGAATCACGAAGGCAAAACCAGAATGTTGAACGATACGCCCACCAGGTTAAAGCAATAATTAAAAACACCTAATGCAAGCGGTTACAGGAAAAAATGGTTATCCATAAACCACGAACACTGGTGGAATTAATGGAACGTTGTAAAAGGTTCATGGAAATTGACAACATAAATCGGGCCGCCGGATCGCCAACCGCCAGATCACCTGACAGGAGAGACTGTGGCGGATCCGGTAGAAGGGAGAATAGATGGGTGGATCAAAGAGGGAAGCGAACCTCAAAAAATTGACCAAATTACACGCCCCTTAACACCCCTAAAAATGAAATCCTACTGTGGTTGGAGAAGAGTAGATTCAAGCAGGACATTACATATCCCGACCCAAAAGTAGGGGAGCATGTCCCGATGGGCAAAAACGCAAAGGCATATTACCGGGTCCACATGTGACAAGGCCATGACACTAATAAATGTTTTGCGCTGGACAAGGAAATTGAAAGATTGATCGAAAGAGGTTCGCTCGATAGGTTTGTGCAAGGTGAACACGGCGAAGGAAAAGAAAAAGAAGGCTCTAAAGCCAAAACAAAAGGAGTCATCGGCGTTATTGCAGGCGGACCAGGATACCAATCGTTTGCTAAAAACGCAAAAACGTACGCTTTGGACAAGTCGGCCCTAACAAACCTTTTGTAGAGATGGGCTCAGTGAACGATCCTCATGATTATGCTTTGGTGATCATGATGACCATCAAAGGATGGGATATGAAGAGGGTCATGAATAACACTGGAAGATCATGTAATGTAATTACAAGGGGAGCATTTGCAAAGCTAAAAATAGACCCTATGCAGGTAGAAGCAACTATCATGGATATTCTAGGGGTGACTGGACATATAGTTCAGACTAAAGGGCAAGTGATGTTGGAGTGTGAAATCACAGATGGAGATCAAACTTGGAAAGAAGAGCAAGAGTTTACCATCCTAGATGGCCGGCTTGCGTACAATGTCATTTTAGGAAGGCCTTTCCTTTCGGAGGCGGCTGGTTTAATTTCCGTCCGCCATTTAACCATGTACATGCCAACTGCTAAAGGTGGGGTAATGATTAAGGGAAGCCAGAAAACGGCTCAAGAAACATATATGGCTTCCTTGGCCATACGCCCACAGGCTGAAGATGAAGAAGAGGAGGAAGAGCAAAACACTACGGCACTGGGTGACACGGAGATGTGCTTTATTTCAGAGGGCAAAAGGGTGAAAATTGCGAAAGGGCTCTAGCCAGAAATTAGAGGGGAGATTGTGAAAATCCTGATTGAATGACAATAATTTTTTGCAGGGGATAATGAAATATTGGTGGGAGTGAGTCCAAATCTCATCACTCATAAACTAAACATTACGGAGGATGCCACACCCGTCACCCAGAAAAGGAGGAACCATGGGCCTAAAAGATAAAAGGCAATAGAGGAAGAGATTGTGGAACTCAAAAAAGCGGATGCCATTGAGGAGGTAATATATACCATATGGCTGGCGAATGTAGTTCTTCTCAAGAAGGCTGGAGGGGCTATAGAATGTGTGTTGATTTCACAGATTTAAATAAGGCATGTCCGAAAGACAACTATCCATTACCGTGTATTAACATCTTGGTAGATGGGACCGCGGGACATGAAGTTTACTCCTTCACAGATGTAAAGTTCAGTTATCATCAAATCCCTATGGATCCTAGTGATAGGATCAAAACTTCATTTATTACGCATCAGGCTACCTATTGTTTTAAGGTGATGCCTTTTGGGCTAAAAAATGCAGGAGCCACGTATCAACGAATGATGAATAAAATTTTCGAAGACAAAAAAAGAGATAATTTCTCCATATATGTGGACGACATGATCATTAAAAGCAAGACCATAGAGAGACACGCAACAGATCTCAAAGAAGTATTAGAAATGAAGGCGTCCCAGAACCTTCGGGAAGTGTCGCGTTTAAATGGGCGGATTATAGCCTTAGGAAGATTTATATCCTGTTCTGCCAGGCGATGTCTTCCCTTCTACGAGGTGATCAAGAAGCAAAAGTTATTTGAATGGGATGAGGACTTTCAGCAGGCTTTCAGAGGGATTAAAGAGTTCTTGACCAAGCCGCCTTTGAGGAGAAGACCAGTTAAATGGGAGGACCTTTACTTATATGTGTCAGTTACGGAAAAGGTGGTATGTACGGTGATTATTCGCGAGGAAGAAGGGCAACAATACCCTATTTATTATGTGAGTAAGGTGTTGAAAGATGCTGAAACAAGGTACTCGAATTTAGACAAAATGGCTCTGGCAGTGGTAATCACTTCCATCCGCCTACGCCCATATTTCCAAGCCCATACCATCGTTGTGCGAATAAGAATTCATGCAAAAGGTGTTACAGTGGCTAGAGACATCAGGAAGGCTAATGGAATGGTCAATATGCCTGGGAGAATTCAATATTCGGTACGAAGGGCGGACCGCGCTAAAAAGCCAGGCATTAACGGATTTTGTCAATGAATTTACAAAAGAATTCACAAGTTCGCCGAAGATCCCACTGGAAGAATGGACCATGTATACGGACGGAGCCTTATTTGAGGAAGGCGCTGGCGCGAGGGTTGTAATAAAAGGGCCAGAATATGTCTGAATACACTATGCGACTAAGTTGGACTTCCCCGTAACCAATAATGCAACGGAATATGAAGCTTTTCCTTAGGTTACAATTATTGAAGGAGATTATTCCAGAGCATGTGGTGATATATAGTGACTCAAAATTAATGGTGAACCAAATAACGAAAAACTTTCATGTCAAAGATGAAACCTTGGTGAAATACACAGAAGAGGCGAAGAGGATCTTGGCTATTCTAGAGAGCAATGACGTAAAATGGGAGATAGTACACATCATGCACGGATCGAACATGGAGGCAGATCATCTGGCCAAATTGGCCTCAAGCAAAGGTCAATGGGAAGACCTTACTTGTCCCTTCACAACAAAGGCGAGGCCAGCATTCACTAAAGAAGTAATAGTAGTCATTCAATTGCCCCAAAATGATCGGCGGACCACCTTGATCCGGTACCTAGAAGAGGGAACTTTGCTTGAAGACAAAGACCAGGCGAAAAGGGTGGTGAAGAAAGCAGCTTACTATGTTGTTATGGAGGATTAGTTATATAGAAAATCATTTAGCCAGCCTTGGATAAAATGCATCGCCACAGAAGAAGGGCATGATGTCTTATGGGAGTTACATGAAGGTATATGTGGAGCACAAGGCGTACACCACTATCTTCAAAAAATCAAGGTTGGCAGGGTATTACTGGCCTGGTGCAGAACAAGATGCACGAAAGTTAGTAGAGACATGCCATAATTGCCAGATTCATACAAATGAAACCCATGTACCTAAAGCCCTTCAAAGGCCGATTGTAGATGGGTGGCCATTCGCCACATGGGGAATCGATATAGTGGGACCCTTTCCCCCCACCAAGAGGCAATGCAAGTTCGTAATAGTGGCTATAGATCACTTCACAAAGTGGCGGAAGCAGAAGCTGTGTCAGTTATCACAACAAGGCGAATAGTCGATTTTGTCCATAATAACATTATTGGAAGGTTTGGAGTGCCACACACGATTGTCACAGACAACGAAACACAATTTAATTATGGGGAGTTTAGGAAATATTGCCAAGATTGGGGAATCGTCAACAATTTCACTTCTGTCTATTATCCTCAGTCCAATGGCATGACCGAAGTTACAAACAGAACCCTTGTTAAGGGAATCAAGAAAAGGTTAGGGGAAAAGAAAAAATGCTGGGCAGATGAATTGATGTCTGTTTTATGGGCGTATCGAACCACCCCTAGAGTGGCTACCGGAGAAACGCCATTTTCCCTTACTTATGGAGTTGAAGCGGTCCTTCCTATAGAGATAAAAAATTCGAGTATCAGGGTGTCCTTTTATTGTGAACAACAAAATGGTGAAAGGCTCACGAAGAGCTTGGATGATCTAGAGAAGAGGGATAGAGCTTATACTCGGATCGCTGCCTACAAACAGCGGATCGCTTCTTACCACAACCAAAATGCTAAATTGGTGGAACTGAATAAAGGAGATCTGGTTCTAAGGAAGACGGATAAAATTCAATCGGCGGATGGAAAAAGGAAAATTGGGCGTAACCTGGACACGTTGATAGGGGTAAAAAACCCCTATCTTTGGGTACGATTTTAGGACGAGTTTTAGCGTTATTTCATGAATAAGCGAGCAATTCTCGCATTTATATGCTTTTGTGTGAGTTAGTTAGAAATTGGATATGTTCTATTTACTTTTCGTTGTTTAGGCTCGTTTTCTGGTTATTTTAGGCAAATATGGCCAAATTGGCATGTACGTTAAATTTCCATTATCTTTTATAGCTAATTGATCCGCCAAAAGTCGCACCAAAAGGAGTGTTTACTCAAAATAAGTGATTGGCGGGTCAATTTAGCCTCGGAACTAATGTTATTTGGAGTTTTCGTGCATGTGCAGGCTAAAACAGGAACGAGTTCGGGTGAAAGTTGCGTTTCTGGACATCCAGCAGTCGCGCAAGGCGTTCTGGGCAATCCCGCTCGTCGAAATGGCCTTTTTGGGGCCGGATCGGTGAGCTGGCACTGCCAGCCCGTCGAGCATGGGCGAGCTGGCATGGCCAACTCGCGTCGAGCTGGCCTTTGTAGGCCAGCTCGGCGAGCTGCCCTGCGGGAATCAGTCAAAAGACTGATTCCCGGTCCCACAAAGACACGATTGACCCCGTGACTTCCCACCTACAAAAGGATACAATTAGGTCAGAAAGAGGGCCTGAGCCGCATCTATAAATAGGAATTTCCAATTGTAAATTAGATATCTTTTATCTTTGCAAAAACCCTAGCTTCCACATTGAGAAATCCTCTCCGCCTCCTCCATCTCCTTCAACCTCCATTGAAGACACCTCCGAAGCTCCGTTCATCGAGGATTGCTCAAGTTCCATCCTTAAGTCTAGGAAGACGCCTGCATTGGTAGACAGGTTCCCTGAAAGGGATTTTTCTTCTTTTATATTCTGTCTAGCCTTTGATCCATGTTATGAATCCTAGGCTCATTGTATCTTCGTGACAATACTTTTCATCTTTAATATATGTTATAGTTTTGTTTATTCAATTGTTCTATTGCTTAAATCTTTGTCTTACGCTTTGTCTGATTGGTTTAACTCATTCGATAATCCCAAAATTAAGTTGGCACATATTGCGAGCTGAATCTGACCTAGTTAGTGCCTATAGGATTGACGACCCTATAGAAGATTAAGCCCAAATTGCTGAGCCTTAGAGCTAGTTTCGGCCTTACAAGGGAATCACGAACTAGGGACCTTAGGAGGATAGGTAGGGTTAATCGCCTCGGACACAAGTGACTTAGATTAGGTTTTAATTCCGTTGTCTAAACAATCTATTCTCATTATTATCGTATCACCTCATGTCCCTTCGAGCAATTACATTGGTAAAAGATCACTTAGGAGTAGAATAACTTAGATAGGAGTAGAAGTAACTTAATTAGGAGTAGGTTAACTTAATCAAAACAACCTCAAAACCCACACAGCCTAGATAACACCTGAGACCAAGTAGCTCGATACTTGCAGGAATAAATCCTGTGGATTCGATACCTGGACTTGTCCAGATTTTATTACTTGATAACGACGGGGTACACTTATCCAGATTTGATACCTAAACATCAATTGGTGAGCGTCTTCTATCACGGCTTGACGCCCACTAACCGAGCTACCGTGGACTCTGCCGCGGGCGGAGATTTGTTCAGAAAGACCGCAGCAGAAGCGTATGACATGATCAATGAGCTGGCAAGGAAGAGTGTGTAGTGGCAAGAGGAGAAACTCGCTGGCCCCTCAAGGCAGCGGGTGTTTACTGTGGAAGATCAGGAACCGAACCCGGTTGTTGCGGATCTGAGTAGGAAGATGGATGTCCTGTTCGCTAGGTTTAGCCAACCTCCCACCTGTGTGCATTGTGGCGGCGACCACCATGGAAAGGATTGTCAAGCAGGTAGCCCTTTCGCTGGAGATGGGGTGAAGATGGTCAATTATGTTAGGGGACAACCGAGGTACAACCAGAACTATAACAACTACAACCCCAACAACAACTACAACTCCTACAACAACAACAACAACAATTACAAGAGGCCTCAGCACCCGAACCTATCCTATAGGAATTCAAATCAGAATGTGCTTAGACCTCCCAACGGTTTTGTTCAAGAGCACGGAGAGCAGGGGCTTGGCATGCCCCCATATCAACAGCAGAACCAAGGGCCAATGCAACCTCCTAAGGAATCTGACGAAGTGGTGACTCTCTTGAAAGAGATCTCGGCTAGGCTTGCTAATAATGAAGCCTTCTGCAAGGATCTGAGCAATCAGGTAGCTCAGATCAACAGGGACAGACAGGAAAGGCCGCAGGGTTCTCTCCCAAGCACAACGGAGAAGAACCCAAGGATCTTGAGAAAGGATTGAGTAAGGGGGAAAAATCAGATTTTCCCCGGTTTAAATTCAAAAGTTGAACAATCATTTAAAGTTTCTAGTTTTTCTTTCTTTTTATGAATTTTGTTGGTTGTTTTCATCGTTTTTTTGCTCATCTAGATTGTCAATTTTTTGAACCCTCGTATATGCGTCCCGTAACTTTACTGGAAAAAAAATCGCGAAAATTCGCTCCGGGAGGCCCAGCTCAGCCAAGACGGGCAAGGGTTCGGGATTTTTAATCCCGAACTAAATATATATATATATATGTATTTAAGGGGGATGAACATTCATCCCCCTTCTTCATCTTCTTCCCTTTTTCTCTCTTTTCTCTTTCTCACAACCCTAAACCCCCAAATCTTCATTTCTAACCCGAAATCAACGAACAAGGTATGGATTCTTACCTATTTTTGATTTCTTACATGATTCTAGGATTAGATTTTAGTTTAGAACATTGGTTTTTGAGTATTGGGTAACCCTAGGTTTTGGGAATTTTTACCCTTTTTCAAATAGATCATTTGTTTGCTTGTTTTTCTTGATTTCCTTGCAATTTATGACATTATTATGATCAATATGTGCTTTAGGTATGATTTGAGTTCTTAATTTGCGAGTTTTGGAGAAAATGATCAAATTGGGTAAAAACTCCATTTTTGCTCAAAATTCAACTATGTAGTTTATAGTTGAAAACTTGTCAATAGGACCCCTTTTCACATTCTTAACACATTTTGGTCGTTGGGCCTCATTGATTTTGCACGGATTAAGAGCTACGAGTTAATTACTTCATTTTAGGGACCAAAACCTTACATTTTGGTCCCTAAGTTTCTAAACTTCAATCATGTCTATAGGTTGGATATTTGGGTATTTAGGTATGATTATGTGAGTATGTTCTAACTAGTCCGTTTTGGTCTCCTTTCTTATTCTCAGGAACTATGGGCAGAAAAGGCAAAGCCAAGGTTGTTGTTGACAACGAGGCCGACTCCGACATCGAGTTCAGTGACGCCTTACAAGATAAGTATGGTTCTCCTTTTGGGTTAATCGATGAGCGCGATGGGAAATTATATGATCGTTTTTCCAAACAATACCATTCCCCCCGCATCATCATTGATAAAAAATACTTAGCATCTATACGGTTGGACAAGGGAAATCCTAAAGTTCCAAGGCTGGTATCACCTAGCCACAAAAAGGACTGTCGCCTCTGACAACTACACTGTAGAGTTTCTAAGTACCCTGAAAAAGGAGACACCCATAGGTACTGATAAATACTCCTTCCGATTGAACGGTAGACCTTATCGCCTCAGCGATACAATAATAGCAGCTTGCGTGGGAGTTTATAGCCCAAGTAATGCAGTCTCGGGTTTTGAAAAACCCATGACTTTAAGCGACGCCTGGTACGAATTGACCGGGTCGTCAGATTATGACTCCTGCACTGCTAGCCCAATATCTCTTCGAGACCCACTCTTAAATCTTTCACACAAATTCGTAGCACATAACCTATTAGGCAAGAACGAGAGTAACAATGTCTCTAGCACATAAGTGCTTATATTGTGGTGTGTGGCAAATAGTAAACCTATTGACAATGTTAAAACCATCTTTGAGGGTTTCCGGAGCCAAACAAGTAAGAGACACGGCTCCATTGGGCTTGGTTATTTGGTGACCCACTTCCTTGAGGACCAGTTCAAAAGCTTGGTCATTAACGAAGAAGGTTTCCATCCTACACTGCTTAACGCCAATTTTCTTGGAAGATCTACTTTTCATGCAGTTTTGCATAGGGATCCATCTGCAGGAGCAAACTCAAGCAGCCAGATGCGGAAACGAGCACGGAGACCACCACAACAAAGAGAGGAAGAGCAAGTAGGAGCTGAGGAGGAAGGAGCTGCAGCTGCAGCAGAAAGGTACCAAGCGGAGTACCAAGAGCCGGGGGTGCAGGCTCAATTCCAAGCTATGAATACGATGATGGCAGAAATGCGGGATCTCAACCTTCGAACCTTCAACACTGTTCAGCAAATGGACCAACGGTTCACCAATTTTGAGCAGAACATGGATCGGAGGCTCACGGGTCTCGAGTACGTAGCGGCAGACTACTGCGAGCGCTATAACATGCCATGGCCATACCCCCCGCCGATCTGTAAGTTGTCTTCTCCACCCTAACTTTTTACACTTGTGTTTTATGGTTTTAGATGCAATGTTGGAACTTATTGCATATTTTAAGTGTGAGGAGGAGGGGTAGACAAACTTACAAAAATCTGTATAATTTTTAAATTTTTGTTACATCGTGTCTAGTTTAGTTTAACATTTTTCGGGTTTTATTTATGCTTCATTTATGTTTTTGCATTTTTAGGACCTAAACCCGTGAACCTCCTTCGAATCTAAACTTCGTTATTTGTCCTTGAGGGCTGAGAACCGAATCTAAAATTGCATGACAACTAGTTTAGGTGTGGGACACAATCCTTGTATCTGTAAAAGCATGAGCTAAAGTTTGCATTTAGACCCTACTTTTGAAGAAATGCTAAAATCATTACTTAGGTAGATAACTTAAGAATTGAAGGTATGTGATATTAAACTTGAGCTTGGGGAGAACTAGCAAGCACAAATTTGAAACCCAAGAACTGTGAGTTGAATTTGAGCCTAAGAGCGAACATCAAAAAGCTATTTTTCTTGACATTTTTGTATGAATGCTTTGACTTGTGGAAAGATTACAGATTTTGCACCTAATACTGAGTTGAACCTACATGCGATGATTTGAGATGTTAAACAATGAATCAGCCTCATTAGAATTAACCTTTTCTTTACCTTATTTTCTCTTTTTCATCTACTCTAGGAAGCCCCTTTGAGCCTGTATTTTTGTATCTTGTAGATTTTTCTTTCGTTCTAACCCAATTTTTGCAAACCATCACTTGGTTTGTTACTTAACCCGAGTTTTTGCAAAGCTCGTATTGAGCCTTTGTTTTCTTCTAGCGCTTTATCTTTGTTTATGGCACCATAGTAGCAAACCAAAAGGCTAAGAAGTGAATGAGCATTACTATCCAAAAGAAAAAAAAACAGAAAAAGAAAAAAAAAACAGAAAAGGAAAAGAAAAGGGACGAACAAAAGAAGGAGAACCTTATCTCCCAGTTCTTAAAATTAGAACGTCTTAGAAAAAAATGTGAATAAAAAGCTCAATCACTTCACAATTTGCTAAAGCCATTTTAAACTTTGTTTTTCTAGCGCTAGAACTCCTAACCCTTATTGTACCTTTAACCTTCTAACCACATTACAACCCCAATTCGAGGCTGTTTTTGATATCATCGGAGTCATATAGCATAGTAGAGGAGCTCGGATGAACGTGCAAAATCAACGTAATCCTAAACAAGAACATAAGCCAAGAGTAAACACTTTAGCCACCAAAATTGTGTGAATTGAGTGAACTACCTATGGTGAGGTGTTTTGCTTAGCTATCCCCTTAAGCTCGTTTAATTGAACATTCATCCTTTTTCATAAACATATGACCTGTGCTAACTGAAATGCGGCTTTTGGATATCGTGTCTCTACTTTGTAATTCCGAATGCATGTAATTACAGATGCTCGAAATTGTGTCAAGCACCTAGTCAACCCAGGAGGTTTTCTAGCTTGCTTATGATTGCGGGTTTAGTTTTTTAGTTTACTTGGGGACAAGTAAAGTTTTAAGTGCGATGAGGTTTGATAGGGGTCAAAAACCCCTATCTTTGGGTACGGTTTTAGGACGGGTTTTAGCGTTATTTCATGAATAAGCGAGCAATTCTCGCATTTATATGCTTTTGTGTGAGTTAGTTAGAAATTAGATATGTTCTATTTACTTTTTGTTGTTTAGGCTCGTTTTCTGGTTATTTTAGGCAAATATGGACAAACTGGCATGTACGTTAAATTTCCATTATCTTTTATAGCTAATTGATTCACCAAAAGTCGCACCAAACGGAGTGTTTACTCAAAATAAGCGATTGGCGGGTCAATTTAGCCTCGGAACTAATGTTATTTGGAGTTTTCGTGCATGTGCAGGCTAAAACAGGAACGAGTTCGGGTGAAAGTTGCGTTTCGAGACATCCAGCAGTCGCGCAAGGCGTTCTAGGCAATCCTGCTCGTCGAAATGGCCTTTTTGGGGCCGGATCGGTGAGCTGGCACTGCCAGCCCATCGAGCAGGCCTTTAAGGGGACCGCTCGAGCGAGCTGGAGGCCAGCTCGTCGAGCTGGGTCGCCCAGCTCGGTGAGCTGCCCTGCGAGAATCAGTCAAAAGACTGATTCCCGGTCCCACGAAGACACGATTGACCCCACGACTTCCCACCTGCAAAAGAATACGAATTAGGTCAGAAAGAGGGCTCGAGCCGCGTCTATAAATAGGAATTTCCAATTGTAAATTAGATATCTTTTATCTTTATAAAAACCCTAGCTTCCACCTTGAGAAATCCTATCCGCCACCTCCATCTCCTTCAACCTCCATTGAAGACACCTCCGAAGCTCCGTTTATCGAGGATTGCTCAAGTTCTATCCTTAAGTCCTAGGAAGACGCCTGCATTGGTAGACAGGTTGCCTGAAAGGGATTTTTCTTCTTTTATATTCTGTCTAGTCTCTGATCCATGTTATGAATCCTAGGCTCATTGTATCTTCGTGACAATACTTTTCATCTTTAATATATGTTATAGTTTTGTTTATTCAATTGTCTTATTGCTTAAATCTTTGTCTTACGCTTTGTCTGATTATTTTAACTCATTCGATAATCCCAAAATTAAGTTGGCACATATTGCGAGCTGAATCTGACCTAGTCAATGCCTATAGGATTGACGACCCTATAGAAGATTAAGCCCAAATTGCTGAGCCTTAGAGCTAGTTTCGGCCTTACAAGGGAATCACGAACTAGGGACCTCAGGGGGATAGGTAGGGTTAATCGCCTCGGACACAAGTGACTTAGATTAGGTTTTAATTCCGTTGTCTAAACAATCTATTCTCATTATTATCATATCACCTCATATCCCTTCGGGCAATTACATTGGTAAAAGATCACTTAGGAGTAGAATAACTTAGATATGAGTAGAAGTAACTTAATTAGGAGTAGGTTAACTTAATCAAAACAACCTCAAAACCCACACAGCCTAGATAACACCTGAGACCAAGTAGCTCGATACTTGCAGGAATAAATCTTGTGGATTCGATACCTGGACTTGTCCAGATTTTATTACTTGATAACGACGGGGTACACTTATCCCTTAGTGAGCCTTCTTACGGAGGCGCATCACACGTCCATACCGTGTAGCAGCAAAAATTGGAGCAACCACCTTCAAAATAGAAGAAATGGATGGGAAGGAAGTACCACGAACCTGGAACATCCAAAATCTCCGCAAATACTTCCAAAAATAAAATGCAACACAAGGCCTTGAGTACTCTTTTTCCTTAAAGCAAGATTTTTTCCCAATGGGTTTTTTCTTGTTATAAGATTTTAATGAGGCTCACAAAAGGGTCATCATCCATTGTAATAAAGGCAAGCAATTTTTGCTCATTAAATAAATTACTCTTGATTATCAGTTTTGTGTAACATTTCTTTTCAGAGTACTAGCATACATAAATGTCTTCTTACTAAGAAGGGGGTATGGGTTCAGATTCTTTACGCCATCATTAAAAAGTCCCTTCAAAGGGCAGATTTTCTTCCCCGTGAAGGAATCTTACACAAAGTCCTTTCAAATGGCAGATTCTCTTCCCTGTGAAGGAATCTTACACAAAGTCCTTCAAAGGGCGGATCCAAAATGAAAGGCCCCACTAAGGATAGATTCGTTTCCCAGAGAAGTGATCATTGAAAATCCTATCAAGGGCGGATACATCTTTCTCAAAGAAAGAAATCCTTAAAGCTTATCGCAAGCTTCCTAGGGGACGGCTGGCCACCTACCCTAGCGATTTGGAAGAATAAGTTTAAACACTTAAAAATATTCTCAAGTTCAAACATGCAATAAAAGAAGAAACAACGAAGCTTTTCACAAAATGCAGAACTCGAAAGTAGAATGTAAGAAAAACTTATAAAAGTGTTAAAATTGTAGCATCTTTACACATGCATAACAAGCCTTATAAAAAGATAAAACAAAAACTAAGAGGCAAGGGAGTCGCTGGTCTTGTCAGCTACGACCGGGTCAGCTGGAGTTCCTTCAAGAGACTTGGCGTTGGGCTCATCAGCTTGATCAGTTTGATCATTAGCCAGAATGTTAATTAATGATTCTGGATTATGGAATGTGATACTTTGACTCTATCCAAACACGATCCATAACAGAGATGACTCTGGGGTGTGTGCGGGCAGGCGTTGGGTATCACAAGAAGTAATTGCAGAATAGTTAACATTGGATTGAGCATTTATCACTCCTGATAAATAGGATATATGTCCAAGGATCGCTTGTGGAAGTTTTAATTCTAAATCCTTGCAAGGTGATAGCTTAAGAATTGAAATAGAGATTTTCCTTAACCTATCTATTCGGAGTTAACTCGGCCTGTACAAGTAAAACGAATGTCTCGTTATATGTGACTTGACATAATCCATAGTCATAAGATTCTGTTCAAGGATGTAGTTGATAAAGGATCGAATCATACTGTAACTAATACGGAAAGGTCAACAACGGAATCAAGCTGTCTTCTTATAGCTCTGGGTGAATGTTTACGGTTTTGCTATTCATAGTCCGCGCACTCATTCCGTTATATAAAGATTAAATGTAATTTTTGAAAATTAATTTAATGGTTGTATACAGCTAGTAGCAATAAGAACCTAATGGGTCACACATAAGACTTATAACCAAAAAAGGAATGGATAATAATTAATAGATTGAAGCCCAACTTAGTCCACTAAAGCCCACTAAGTAGGGGGTCGAATTCATGTGTTAAAAACACATGTGGGAATTAATTTTAATTTTAACAATTGTAATTAGATTATAATTTTGGATTAAATTAATTATAGGATAATTAAGTTAGAAGGTTTAATGTGATTAAATTGCTTCTAATTATTATCTTATCAAATAATTTATTATTATCTTTATATTTAGATATAATTATAGATAATAATCATAGAGTATTATTTAGAATAAAACTCTTAATAATTAACCTAATTCTATCTAACTAGGGTTTAAATACAAGAGGTTATTTATACCCCCTTATATGCAAATTTCGACCAACCCTAAATAAGAGAAAGAGTGAATTCGGCCGAGGTTACCGTGGAGGACAAAATCGTTCCGTTTTGCTTCCATTTGATTAATATAATCTCTTCCTCTTTCTCTTTGATCTTGTATTGATTTATTAGAGACAATCTCTATTGATTGTTTTCTTGGTTGAGATTCTAACTTGCTTTGATCTTGTGTTTTATTTGTGCTCGTGAACTCGGAACTAGAGTTGAGGGCACTTCGTTAGCAACGGTAGATAGTTCATCGCAAAAGGTATTTCCTTCTATCCCTCTTTGTATGAAATAACGATTAACGGATCCTTGTTCAAGGAAATAGGTAAAAATTTTTGTATTTCCGCTGCCATACGATTGCCTATTTTCCTTCAGTGGTATCAGAGTCTATGTTAAATCCGTTATTTCATATATGAAAATAAAAAGGTTTTTCAATCAGATTGAATAAATATTTTTGTTAGGTTAATTAATAAAATTATTTTGATTAATTAATCTAAAGAGAAATAAATTTTGATTATCTGATAATTAAAACTGATTATGCAAAGGTTCCTAATTAATTTGGTTGATAATCATTGTAACAAAACTTGAAGTTTTATAGTTAGATTAATAAAAGTTTATGATATTATGAAAATTGTTTTAAAATCGTTTTGAAACAAATATATATATATATATTTATTTATTTATTTTAAAATAATAATAAATAAGCAACTCGGGTTGCTGCCGCGAGGCAGCAACCTGAATTGCTTAGGCAGCAACCCTAAAGCGGCAGATGGCTGCTGCTGCAAAGGCAACAACACATCTGCTGCTTGCTGCTGCCGTTAGGCAGCATCGAGTTATAGGGTCGGGCCGTTTATCGGCCCAACCCGATTGGTATTAATGTTAAAAATTAGTTTTTAAAATTAGTATTTTTAATATATATATATATATATGTTTTCAGAAATAAAAGGTTTTTGTTTTGGATTATCAAATAAAATGAATTTATTTAAAAGTTTGTTTTAGTTAGTATTTGATATTTGTAAATCAAAGTGTTAAATGAATTAAAACAAATTAATTGAGATATGCATAATACAAGTTTTTGTATAGTTATATTAATCTAATATGTAATTGTTACAGTTTGATTAGATTAGATATAATGGATACAAAATTAATAGTATTAAAATTAGATGAAACTTAATTTGAGAAGTTAATTTGATTAACCTAAATATTACATAATTAATTTATGTAATCAACCAATTAAATTTATTTAATTGAGTCTATGCATGTTTGGAGTTATGGACATATTTAGACCCTCTATTTAGTCTTTTGGTATTTTTGGAAAATATGGCATGTGTGTCCTGCCGTATCTACTATATATTGTAATTTCTCTTCTCATCTAATTCCCTTCAAATTAGTTGAAGTTTTCTTTAATAGTATAGAAATTAATTTTTGATGTAATTTAAAGGCGCCGTGGAGAAGACAGATGACCTAAAGAGAAATATGTAATAGTTAGTATTTCCCTAGGATTGACCATTTATTCCGTTACTGGCTCAACGGAATAATTTAGATTATATGTCCATAACTGCCAATGTAAATTGTATGTGTCTGATGTATGCTAAAGCAAATCAAGACTAGGTTAGATTATGAGACTAATTAAAATAAAAATCCCTCACTAATTAAAAGTTAAGTAAATAAGCAAGTTATTAAAATAGGTTGCCCCTCCCTTAAAATCGATTGCTCTTCCCTAATATTAGAGGAAATGCATATAAATGGTAGAGAGAGAAATGGTAGAGAGAGGAGTGGGAAAGAAGATGTAGAGAGAGAAATGGGGGAGAGGGGTTGAAGGAAGAAGATGAGGCTATTTTAGTAATTTTATAAGGAATGAGGCTATATTAGTCATTCCATGAAAAGTGGGTCCCACTTTTTTTCATTCTACAATGAAAAATGCTGATGTGGCATAGTTGACCAGCGTTGACCGGTCACAAAAACCAGCTGTACAATTTAGTAGGAGGTCATCTGAAGTTCGTACGGTTTAGTGTGACAAAATTTTGGTTGTACACCAAAGTGTGATTTGGGGTAAAGGTTGTACACCACATATGTAATTTACCCTATTTGGTGAGGATTTGTCAGTTGCACAAAGTCAACCCTTGATCTTTTCTAACGTGCCTTGATCTCTATCTTCTGAGTTTGTCTTATCTTTGAGACATCTAAACTTGCTTCTGGATCCTTCTGGCTGTTGGGCTGAAGCTTGATCCAATAGCCTTTAGCTTATGAGCTTTGATTTAAGGCTTAAGACCTTTTCTCATTTCTTTAAACTTATACTTAATTCATCAACACACTTCAACAAACACATTAGTATGAATAAATCAATATTTAAATTTAATGTGTTATTAATTATGGAGATATTAATTTCATTTAATATTTTTTTCATAATCAAAATTAATGTGGAAATTGTGTTTCAACAGAAGAGATGTATTCTATAAGAAAGAATCAGGTCGGGGAACTAGTCAATCTTCCTAGAGGGAGAAAGGCAATCAAGAATAGATTAGTCCTTAAGATAAAATGAAAGGCTAACAACAATGTGGAAAGATAAAAAGCTCGTAGTATCGCTAAGGGTGGTTACACGCAACAAGAAGGTATCGACTTTGAGGAAACCTTCTCTCTTGTTGTAAGATTTACATAGATCTGCCTAATTTTAGCAATAGTAGCAAGTCTAAACCTAGAACTATACCAAATGGATGTTAAGACTGCTTTTCTCAATCAAGAATTAAATGAAGAAACCTACATGGATCAATATGTGGTTTTCATTACAAAAGGCAATGAACATAAGGTTTGCAAACTGATCAAGTTGATAGATTAACTTAAATAGTCTTCTAGACAATTGTACATTCTATTTCATACCGAGATGATATCGAACAACTTCAATTTGATGGAAGACGATCATTCTATCGATACTAATATTTGGTAAAAGGTTTGTCAATTTATCATTATATGTCAATGTTATTCTCATTGCTGGGAATGACATTGGATATGTAAATAAAGTAAAAGCTTGGGTAAACTCAAGTTTTGAAATGAAGGATATGGGTGAGGTTGCATATATTCTTAGAATGAAAATTTTTAAAAATCATTCTAAAAAGTTGGTGGCTTTGTCTTAGCACACTTATATAAGATTCTCGAACATTTCAATATGCAAGGATGTACACCCATATTTAGCCTTATGTCTAAAAGAATTACTTAAGTACAGAAATGTGTCCTAAAACAAGGAAAGAAATTGATCAAATGAAAACATATCCTACTCAAGTGTCATTAGAAGTCTAATGTACGTAATGATGTGTACTAGACCAGATATTTGTCATGATGTTGGCATGGTAAGTAGATATTAATCCAACCATGGGCAAGCACATTAGACCGTTGTTAAGAGAATAATAAAATATCTCAAAGGAACACAAGACAATTCTTTGTGTTACAAAAGCAATGATTTGAAACTTAGAGGATACACGGATGTAGACTAGGCTAGAGACAAAGATGAAAGAATCCATGCCTGGTTATATGTTCTTACTAGGAAATAATGCCATATCATACAGAAGCAAGAAATAAACATATATAACTTTATCCATCATGGAAGCAGAATACATATCATCCTCATCAACAGTATAAGATGCAGTTTGGTTAAATGGGTTCTTGGAACACCTAAAAGTTACCACCTCTAAAGGTCTAGTAGTAATAAATAGCGATAGTCAATCTGCTATAGCCTTCTCTAAAAATCAGAGATTTCATAGCAGGACTAAGTACATAGAGATTAAGTATCACTTTGTAAGAGATCTAATTGCACGTAGGGAAGTTATATGAAGTATGTATCCACATATGACATGGTAGCTAATCCTTTCACTAAACCTGTCAGTAAAGTTGTTCAAAGAAACATGTGCGATCCTAAGTTTATGTAGGATCTAGACATACTTCTATCCATGTATTTTGAGAAACATGAGTATTCAATAAAAGCCTTTTGGAATACTAATCTTTTTCTAATATGCAAATGCAAATATTTCATATGTTTATTGTTATATATACTGATGCATGTGGGATAAAGAAGTAGCTCACTTACATGAGTGTTTACTGTTATTTTTCTTTAAGAATGTCAAAGATAAGAATGAGTCTGTTTTTTTTATCAATCAAGAGCTTGTTCAATAGAAAAATTCGTCTTAAACAATGAACTGAATTCATTAAAGTACAAGATTCTTATACACACGTAAGTATATAAAAAGATAATAAAAAGATCTAAAAGGGAAAGTTCAAGTATAACTTAGGCCTATTTGTCCTATAGCCGAAAGTAGTTCTAAAAGTAAGGGAACTTAATGTTAGATGATGGGAACTTCTTAATCGATGATTTCGTTTGGTGTTTTGAACATGCACTTTGTTCATAAATAATAAATAATCACATAACACATGAGTTCATATCATGTGTCCTCAGCGACTCGGAGATAGAAAAGAATGATCTCAACTTTTCCTAATGTAAGACTCTTTTCGTGATCAAATCATTGAAGATTTCGAAAATCTTATCCTTAGAACCTTTGCTTGTTCTAAAAGTATAATTTAGATTTGTTTGTTTTGGTCGGATTCTCCTATAACTAATTAATTAATTGATTAATTAAGTAAGAATACTAATCATAATCAGGAATTAGAATAAGTATTTAACTAAAATTAATTAACCGTGAATCCTTATAAGATAAGGAAGCATAGCCTATAAATAGATGGTGAAGCTAAACTAAGGCAACACATTATTGATTAAGAGAAAAATTACACGCTCTCTCACTCTCCCTATATTTGACTGAACCCCCCCCCCCCCCATCTCTCTTTCAATAAGACTTCGTTCTTAGTTTGTGGATTATTCGTTCTTCCTCCTAAATAATTTTAGTGTGAGATAAGCGTGACTAGTGATACAAGTTCGTGGTTCTAAAGAGATTCTTTTCGCTGTCTACTTACGTTTAATCAAAACTCTACAAAGGTAAGCCTCAAACCCGTATTTGAATCCATTTGATTATTTGGTAGTAAAATCCTTAAATATCATTCAAATTATTTTTTTTACTTTGAATGGATTTGAAAACAAATTTAATTTGTCTATGATTTTTATATTACTTTATTTTTTAAATTTTTAAACTTTATTAGTTTTATTATTTATTTCAGTGAATTTGATTGAGATTTATAACCAATTTCATTTTACTTTCCACGAATTTATTTCATTTTCATTTAATTTATAGAATGATGAAATTCAATGAAAGTGAAAGAACTTGATGAAATTAATGTATTAGTTGTTTTTATTATTTTGATTATTGAAGTTATTTTTGTTTATTTTTGATATTTTTAAATATTTTAAATTGATTTTTAGATGTTTAGTGAATGAGATTTATGATGATATTGTAGTAGCTATTAATTTTTGTTTGTTGTATTGTTTTTATATATTTTTCTAAACTGTATTTTAAGTTGTATTGTATTTGAAATGGAAATACATTGAAGACTTTGCGATCATATTTGGAATAAAAGATCAACATTCCATTATTGCTTCTTCTTATTTTTATCGAGAATTTAAATGACGTTAATATTATAATATTGAAGAAAATTGATATTTTTTTTATGTATGGTATACAATTGGTATTATAGGAATGTTGAAAAATGATATTTTAGGAATGTTGATTTGAATTTTTTAATATTTTATAAATTACTCGCATGTTTGGAATTTTAGAAAAAAAATGCTATTTTTGGATATTTAGGTGAATTTTCCAATATAATTAGCAGGTTGAAAATAAATTACCTTAATACATTAAGATACCCTGAACTTGACTTATGAACTTACAAAGTGTATTGTTAGTCTCTTAAATTTGTTTAAATTGACATAATTAAACCTTTTAATGCAATGTGGTAGAGAAAGTGAGGATTTAGATAAATTGAAATGCATATAAATTTAGGCAAGTTTAGGGTGCTAATAAATCATTGTAAACAGGTTCATGGGGGATAAATATGTCACTTTAAACAAATCTAGGTTACCATAGACCACTTTAAGAAAGTCTAAAGAGCTAACCGGAGATGAAAATATCACGCGAGTTGCGACTAGCTATTTCAACGATCTGTTTCAAAGATCCTCAACCTCCGGGGGGAGAGAGTTTGCTTCAGCGATTGATTCAACCATGTCGGTTGAACAAATCCAACAAATGTCTGAGGTTTTTACAAGAGAAGAAATCCATACAGCTCTTTTCCAAATCAACCCGACAAAGGCACCAGGGCCTGACGGTATGTCCTCTTTACTGTACAAAAAATACTGGGATATTGTTGGTGATGATCTTGTGATTTTCATCTTAAATATTCTTAACTCTGGAAACATGCCTGATATGCTGAACCACACACTGATTGCTCTGATCCCTAAGGTCAAAAACCCAACAGTGATGTTTGACCTCAGACCAATAGCCATGTGTAATGTTTTGTACAAAATTATATCCAAGGTGCTAGCTAACAGACTGAAAGAGGTCCTCCCAAGTTTAATTAATGATACACAGTCTACTTTTGTCCTTGGCGGCCTTATTACAGATAATGTTATAATTGCCTTTGAAGCTTTTCACAGTATGAAGGGTTGTAAGGGTAATTTTGCACTTAAAATCGATATGAGTAAGGCGTATGACAAAATTAAATGGGATTTCTTGAAAATGGTTATGGAGCAGATGAATTTTCCGCCTCACTTTGTGAAATTGATTATGATGTGTATTTCGTCGGTGTCCATGTCCCTTTTGATTAATGGACAGCCCTATGAACGATCCAGCCGGCACGAGGAATCAGACAGGGAGATCCTATTTCCCCATATCTTTTCCTCCTCTGTGCTGAGGCTCTATCGGCTAACATCAGAAAGGGGATTAGTTCAGGACAGTTGCACGGAATCAAGGTTAGCCGGCAAAGCCCATGTATTTCACACCTTTTCTTTGCAAATGATTCCATGATTTTTGGAAGGGCTAATGAAATTGAAGCAGGGGCTATTAAGCAAATCCTACAACGGTACGAAGTAGCATCGGGTCAAGTCGTCAATTTCACTAAATCTGATATTTTTTTCAGTTCAGGAGTGCCAGAAGAGAGACGGATAGCCCTATGTAACGTACTTAACGTTAAGGAAATGGGTGCATTCCCTAAGTATTTAGGTCTACCAACTCTCATAGGATGATCTAAGAAGCAGGTATTTACATCTGTCCGCGAGAAATTCTGCGGAGGTTGAAGGGGTGGTCAGAGAAACTATTATCTACTGGAGGCAGAGAGATTCTAATAAAGGCAGTAATCCAGGCCATACCTCAGTATGTGATGTCCTGTTTTTTGCTTCCTGAATCCTTTTGCATGGAAATACAGCAGCTAATTAGTAAATTCTGGTGGGGAGGGTCAGAAGGCAAAAGAGCCATGCACTGGAAATCATGGGATACTGTTTGCCAATCAAAGGATCGAGGGGGTTTGGGATTCAGATGGATTAGGTCGTTCAACATGGCCCTTCTAGCCAAACAATGTTGGCGACTCATATCTTGTCCCGAATCACTGTGCGCAAAGGTTCTGAAAGGAAAATGTCATGGGAATTCGGAGTTTCTCAAGGCGGAGGATTGTGCTAATCCTAGTTACTTCTGGCGGGGAATGTAGAAGGCGAAGAAAGTTATCAGGAAAGGGATGATGTGGCGGATTGGGAGAGGCGATACTGTGAAGATATGGGAAGATAACTGGGTTCCAGCAACCAACAGTAAAAAGCCGCTGATATGTTTAAATGAACCGAAGCTGCGGCTAGTTCAGGAGCTGATTGACAGCGGTACTATGAAGTGGAACGAGCCATTGATGCATAATTTCTTCACGTAGAGCGACATCACTGATATCCTCAATATTCGCCTGAGCTTCCGCTGCCCTCCAGATGCAATGTATTGGGGACCGACGGTGAAAGGTGAATTCACTATCCGTAGCGCGTACCATATTGCAGAATCGTTACGTCGCCAGGAAATTGACACCCTAAACAGTCGAGTGTAATGACACTGTTACACAAACAGATCTGGAGAATCAATTGCTTGCTCAAAATCCATCATTTCCCATGGCGGCTCTCGAATGATATACTACCAAACTTTGCGAAGTTGAATTCGCATGGTATGCTCGGAGTGTTGGAAAATTGCAGGCTTATCGGCGCGGGTGGATAAAATACCAGCTCCGAATGTACACGAATAGATGCTGAAATGTGTGGAAATCCTTCCCACCGTGGAACTGGCATACTGGGCGTCATTGCTGTGGGATCTTTGGTTTTGAAGGACCCGATGGGTACACGATCGGAAATGGATCCCTGACTCACTCCTTATTGAACAAGTGCATGAGCTATTTTTAACCCAGACATACACAGACACTGGTACCCCGATCCTTGATCAACATACTAGATGTGTTCAAACTGCTAATTCAGTCCCTACAAGAGTATGACGTCCTCCCCAAAACGGCGTTATCAAGATTAACGGTGACGCCAAATTTGGCGCTAATGGCCATGCGTGTAGGGTAGGATTGGTAGCGAGGAACGCATCGGGACTGATCATGGGATCTGCTGGTATTCCAATCCAGAATTGCATGTCTGTCGAAGAAGCAGAACTGTCGGCTATACTAGAGGGAATCTCATTGGCCAAGGACTGCTGTTTTAATGATATTATCATCGAAGCAGACGCAAAATCTGTTATTAACGCTCTACATACGAGCTTCCTCCCACACTCTCGACTTCTATACCTATATGAAGATGTCTTAGCATGGAGTTCGATTTTTAATTCATGCACCTTTTCTTTTGTTCATAGAGAAGGTAATAAGGTGGCTCATTCTTTAGCAATGTGGGCTACGCCGTTAGTCTCGCCTTTAATTCTTATTGAGGACGTTCCCGACTCAATTTGGGATCTCGCTTGTAATGACTTGATTCACATGCTTGATTAATATATTCCATTTTTCATCAAAAAAAATATATTGAACATGCTGTTACATATGAGAATTTATAGCGTTGAAAGCAAGTGTTTACATGGATGAGCTCTAATCTGCCATCCAGGGGCGGAGAGGGTCGGCCGACCCTCCGGCTCTGCCGGAAAACCCCCAGATAGGGGTTTTCCTTCCTGGCAGAGCCAGAGGCCGCCATGGCTGGAGCCCCTCCAGCCATGGTGGCTGCAACATATTTGCAGAAGATGGGATTTTGTATCCCATCTTCTGCTTATATTTTTAAGCTACAACAGCACAAAATGATGGAAAGGGCAGAAATGCCCTTTCCATCCACAAGAAAGCTGATGGGCTAAATTGCCTTTTTCTTTTTTTTTAATCTTCTCTTTCACTTTGTGCTCATTCGACACCTATAAGGCATAAAATCCAAAATAATTTTAAGAAAGTTCTTTTTTTAAAAAAAAAAATTTGCGCAATGCGCTTACATTAAAGAAGAAAGAAAAATCCCCACCAGATCCGGATGTGATTCGAACCCATGACCTCCCAAGACATAGGTAAGCTCTCAACCACTAGACTAAGAGCTTCACCACAATTTTAAGAAAGTTCTTTAAAATCTCCATTCTCACCCAACTCTTTTCTTGTTATTTTAAGTAAGTTTTTTATTTTTCTTTTTGTTATGTATTTTATAATTTCTCAATTAAATTAGATATTTTCAAATTAGGATTATGTTGAAGAATTTCTAATCCAGGGTTTAATTTAGAAATTTTAAATTTAGGGATTTTTAATTTTAGAGGTTTTTAAATTTAACTAAATAAAATCATATTATAACCAAATGATATAAAATTAAGGGATAAAGTGTAAAAATACTCTCTAACTTTCACAGTCAGCAGTAATTTTACTCCTAACGTTTAAAATGGTGCAATTTTACCCATGATATTGGCAACTAAGAGAAATTTTACTCATAACATTGATAAATTAGATCAATTTGAGAAATAATTCATTAAATTGTCTTCTCGGTCATGAATCTCCTCATTTACACTTCATATGTGCGTCATTTTATCACTAATTAGTAACAAATCACAAACATATGATTAGACGTAAAATTAAAAAATTTAAAAACATACCGTATTTTGTATGAGTTAAACAAAAAAATCAAATATTTCGTTAAGATAAAATTATTCTTGGATGCCAACGTTAGAGGTAAAATTGTACAATTTTAGACATTAGGGATAAAAATTCAAGAACAACTTTTATATATAAATACATTTTTAGTAGGAATCAAATGCTTGAATCGTTATACAGACAAAAATTCTACATAGAATGGAGCCTCCCTCAGGTTTGAGTCCTGGTTCCGCCACTGCTGCTATCTGATCTGATGCTGTCATGTCAGATATTTGAATCTTCCTTTTCTTTTGTATAAATAGTGGTCCATTGTTATTTATTTGTATAAAGAAGATGACGATGAGTTAGAGTTAGTGCATTCCCAGTTAGCATACCACTTCCACTTCCACTTCCACTTCTTCTCTATCTATCTATACTCAACCCCATAAATTAAATTATTAAAATTATTATTTATGATTATATCTGCAATTTCAAAAACTATTCTCTATATTCGTTTGTTTGTTCTTGATTTGTCTACATTTGGTGGGTCTTGAATTGATTCAACTTCTTTCTACATCTCCACCTCCACGTGTATAAACCAAACGCTTTCCGGCTTCAATTGGATCCCTTCGTTTCTTTTATCTTTGTCTTTTCTTCGCCTTGTTTCAACTAACTGAACTTGAGGTGCTTGTGGAAAAGCCTCTTATGGATCTTCAAGCCGTTTTAATCAATGAAATGGCTCTTATTATATTGCTTCAAGCATTCAATTTTTGAGTAGCTTCTGATGGATCTTGAAGGCGTCACTCACGCCAACTCAATCAAGGTATGCTAGGTTGTGGAAATCACTTATTGATTTTCTTCATTCTCCTTCATCTTTTTTTTCTTTCTTTTGCAGAGGGGTTCATGGAAGACGGTGTTAACTTTGGCTTATCAAAGTTTAGGAGTTGTCTATGGAGATTTGAGCACTTCTCCGTTATATGTGTATAAAAGCACTTTCGCAGAGGACATACAGCACTCGGAGACCAATGAGGAGATTTTTGGAGTCTTATCTTTTGTATTCTGGACATTGACACTCATTCCTCTAATTAAATATGTGTTTATTGTGCTTAGAGCTGATGATAATGGCGAAGGTGGTACTTTTGCTTTGTATTCATTGCTTTGCCGCCATGTCCGAGTTAGCTCCATACCCAATTGCCAGCTTGCAGACGAAGACCTATCAGATTACAAGAAAGATGGGTCTATTTCCATTGATAAAAATGCTATTGGACATAGCTTGAAATTAACTTTGGAGAAGTGTAGACTATTGCAAAGGTTGTTGCTTGTTTTGGCTTTGATCGGAACTTGTATGGTCATTGGGGATGGAGTCCTTACACCTGCAATTTCAGGTATTTCTTATTTCCTTTTTCCCCTATGTATGATTTTTAATGGATGATATATTTTTTGGGTGTTGGTTCAGTTTTTTCTGCTGTATCTGGGCTTGAGCTATCCATGTCCAAAGAGCATCATCAGTGTAAGTTCTTCACCCAAAGCTTGTCATATCAAATCAGCAATCATATGAAAAAACATTCAGCTATATACAGAAGAACATTGCATGATTTTTTTTTCAAAAATCTGGATATTTTCAGTCATTTCTGTCTGTTGTTAGCATTCAATATCATGTAATGTCAAAAGGTGAGATCTTTAGGAAAAACGAGAGGTGATAAATTATAGAGAAAATCCTGGTAAACGGTAGGTAGATCGTTACAGCAGCATTCTTTTTCTTTTGGCTGGCTATACAATTCCAACTCATTTTTTCTTTTGGCTTTCCTATATCGTGTGAAGGAGTGTACCGTAGTTATCATACTTAAAAGCTTTATCCTTTCCCTGCCTTTGAAATTAAAGCAAAGGAAATAAAAAATCAGAGAGTTTTGATAGCTACGTGAAGTATCGTGGGTCCTTAGAAATATAATCAAGACAAAACCTCCTGTTTTAATCAAAGTCAAATAATTATTAAGCTAGTGGGGAAGGTCAAGTTCATACATCAATGTTTTCATAAGAAAAGTGGAAATGAATAGAAGAAACATACCATTATGGGAGTGGTCAAACTGAGTTAGGTATTATTGTGGAAAGTTTTGCTTTGGATAGGTTATTGTAATGAATTAGGGACTATTGCTACTCATTTGGTCATATCATTTAACAAATATGGATCTCTGAAGATATATTACAATATTGGGTGTATTTTATTAAATCTTGAACTAGTATATTCTCATCTACAACACAATATGAATAACTGGAATTATATATGCAGATGTTGAACTCCCAGTTACATGTGCTATACTTGTCTTCTTGTTTGCCCTCCAACATTATGGAACTCACCGGGTAGGATTCCTGTTTGCACCGGTTGTGATTACATGGCTTCTCTGCATAAGTGCTATTGGTGTGTACAATATTCTGCATTGGAATCCCCATGTTTACCAAGCCCTCTCTCCATACTATATGTACAAATTTCTCAAGAAGACTCAGAGGGGAGGTTGGATGTCCTTGGGTGGGATTCTTCTCTGTATAACAGGTATATTATCTATTATCTAATCTAATAGGACATCTTATGTTTGTCTTTCTAATCCAGATTTTTTTTAGGCTCAGAAGCTATGTTTGCTGATCTTGGACACTTTTCACAGTTGTCAATCCAGGTGATTCTCTCTCCCTCTATTATGTTATCTTTAGTTTCAACTCCAAGGAACTTCAATACAACCATCAAGAACACTTGTTTGGTTAAAACAGTTGCATAAGCATAAAGATGGTGACATCTAGTATTCATATTTGAGAAAATGTAATACTGTCATTAATGGCATAAAATTCATTCAGATTTCTTTTAAGAGATGCAGATCGCTTTTACCTTTTTGGTTTACCCTTCGTTGATCCTGGCATACATGGGACAAGCTGCTTATCTTTCTAAGCATCACGTCATTGAAAATGAATACCGGATTGGTTTCTATGTATCCGTACCTGGTAAGTTATTGCTGTCATGGTTTTATAATGGAAATTCCACTTGATCTTCTTTGACTATGTATATAATGTAGTCAATTTATCCTTTGTTGTTTTTAGAGAAAATAAGAATTCCAGTGCTAGCAATAGCTATTCTTGCGGCAGTGGTGGGAAGTCAAGCCATCATTACAGGAACTTTTTCAATAATCAAGCAATGTTCAGCTCTTGGTTGCTTTCCCAAGGTCAAAATCGTGCACACCTCATCGAAAATACACGGTCAGATTTACATTCCAGAGGTGAACTGGATACTAATGCTGTTATGTTTGGCTGTTACTATTGGTTTTAGAAACACAAAACACATGGGAAATGCTGCAGGTTTGGTTACATATTCATAACCCTCTCCTTTCTGTTCTTGATCTTGGGTGTTCTTGTTAAAGCATATACTTTTATAATCCGTGGCAGGTTTGGCTGTTATAACTGTAATGCTGGTAACAACCTGCCTAATGTCTCTGGTGATGGTCTTATGCTGGCATAAAAGTATCTTTCTAGCCCTCTGTTTTATATTCTTCTTCGGTTCCATTGAAGCTCTCTACTTTTCGGCATCCCTGATCAAGTTCCTTGAAGGGGCCTGGGTTCCTATTGCCCTCTCATTTATCTTCCTAGTAGTTATGTATGTGTGGCATTATGGAACACTGAAGAAATATGAAGCTGATGTTCAGAATAAAGTCTCCATCAATTGGCTTCTCAGTCTAGGCCCGAGTCTAGGAATCGTCCGAGTCCGAGGACTTGGCCTTATACATACAGAGCTTGTTTCCGGGATCCCATCAATATTTTCTCACTTTGTCACCAATCTTCCTGCTTTCCACCAGGTTGTAGTCTTCCTTTGCATCAAATCTGTTCCGGTGCCGCATGTTAGGCCTGAAGAAAGGTTCTTGGTGGGAAGAGTGGGTCCAAAGGAGTACCGGATGTACAGATGCATAGCACGGTATGGTTACCGAGATGTTCACAAGGATGATATGGAGTTTGAGAAAGATCTTGTTTGTAGTATTGCAGAGTTCATATGGTCAGAAAAGCCGGAATGTGATATAGGAATAGAAGACATTGGAGAGAATGAAAGAATGACAGTTGTTGGAACTCTATCATCACATGTAGAAGGCGTAAAGTTGTGGGAAGAAAATGGAGATTCATGTAATATGGTAGGGACTTCAGAAAGGAGGGAGATAGAGTCCCCTAAAAGGAGAAGAAAGAGAGTGAAGTTTGTTGTGCCGGAAAGTAGGCAGATTGATAGAGATGTTGAGGAGGAAATGGAGGAGCTAATGCAAGCAAGGGAAGCAGGAATGGCATTTATACTTGGGCATTCTTATGTGAGGACTAAAAGAGGATCAAGTTGGTTGAAGAGAGTAGTGATAAATTATGGGTATGATTTCTTAAGGAAAAATTCAAGAGGACCCAGATATGCTTTGAGCATACCCCATGCATCTACACTAGAAGTTGGGATGGTTTACTATGTTTAGTTCTCTATTTTAACTCTGTATTTTTTTTTTTTTTTTTTTTTTTTTTGAGTTTTGTATATGATAGATGAGGGTTATATCATTCTCATCCCATGTGAATTTATTCATACCTGTAGTGTAATAGTCAGAGACACCTATAATTGTAGGTAATAATGTCTTTAATGCATGTGAATTCAGAGATAGGAAAGAGAGATTGTCGCTACACATCATGGAACAGATTCTGGGTAGAACATAAACAAATCAACTACACCAACACCAGGGAGATGGATGTATAATCAATATATGCCAAAGTAAAGTATAATCTCTTCATCATAAATACAGTAATAGTAATTTTTTATTTATTTATAAGAAAGCTAGATTTCATTAAATAAGCAAATAAGTTACATAGGCTAATTCGATTCCGTTCATACCGTAGGATCCAGATGATGCAATAGGTCTCTGCCATTTCTTTCATAGTTGTTTGCGTAGAGATGTTGTAGAACCGGTCAATTGTTTTACTGCCTTCGACTTTGTAAGCTTTGATTTGAAGATTTGGTTTCTTCCAGTATCCTTTGGATATGAAGTAGTCCCGAAAGATATGCAATAGCGTTTCAGGCGCTCTTCCACACAAACGGCAAGTTGAGTTCACTGTGGTTTTCTTTTGATTAAGAAACTCAGCACACGGGAGAGCATTATTCAGCATGCACCAGATTGTATGGATGATTTTTGGTGGTATCGCTAGATTCCACAGATATTTCCATGTTGACTCCGTGTTATTAGAGGTTGATGCTCACCCTTCAGTCTCTGGATCAAAGGCTCTTGCCACACCATGGTCTGTTGCACGGAGTATCAGGTAACCATTTATGGGTGAGTACTTCGATTGATTGGTCGTTCCCTACCCTCCAACAACTCTCATTCTCTATGACATGTCTTGCATGTAGTAAACTTCTCCATACGAAGCTTGGAGCATAACCTATCTTGCCTGACATTACCTCGTTCCTGGGGAAATATTTGTGTTTGAAAACTTGGGCACATAGGGACTCCGGGTTTCGAATGATTCACCAAAATTATTTTGCAAGAAGTGCCCGATTGAAATCATGTAGGTTACGGAATCCGCGACCACCACCCCATTTTGATAAACAAAGTTTGTCCCATCGAACCTGTGGATTTTCTGCCCTTCTGTAGTAATATTCCACCAAAATCAAGCTATCATTTGTTGGATCTCAGAGCAGAATGACTTAGGCAGAAGGAAGCAGCTCATTATATATTGTGGTATTGCTTGAGCAATGGACTTGTGTCATTTTTTGGGTGGATTGGATCAGATTGCGAGCGTGCCAGTAGTTTTATCTAAAACTACAAAAGAACTGTAAATTGGATGTAACTTCTAATCAAACGAAAGTGTAAAAGACTTAAACAACGCAAAAGAGCCTAAAGTTCGTAGCGGAATCTAGAAGACTGGTTATGACTACACTGTAATCATGCTAAAAGAAAGAATTAAAGTAGAAGTTGTTTGCATTGAATTGAATAAGATTGATTGTTGACATAATTGGAAGACTAGAGCTAGAACTTACAAGTTGAAAGTTGATCAAAATGAATAAACTAAGGCTGTAGAATAGCTAAAGTCCATAATTTGAGAATTGTTTGAATTCCATTAGGATTGAGTTTGATTTTGATTTCATTTGTTGAATTGGTTTGAGTTGGATCCTTTTTCCTTCTTTTTCTTCCTTTAAATACTTCCCCTATTGGAGCCAGTAACTGCCACGCTCCACGTTTTGCTTCCACTACCCGCGTTTCTCAGTTAGTTCCCTCGTGCAATAAATTTCCTAGTTGTTTCTTTGTCGGATCTGTCTGACCCCTAATGCAATCTCTAACTGTCCACGAATGATGCTCATCACATCTCCTGTTTTTGCGGTTGTTCATCCCTTTACATAACTGATTATGGGGTTTTTTTACCATCTCCTCCTTAATTTTCTACCTCATTAACGCTTTGGCCACTTTGCTCTAGCTTCTTGTGGTTTGCTCTTGTCAAGCTTTACTTTCGGGCTCTTTCTCTGTTGAACACTTTTCTACGTGTATCCCTCCTCAATTAGTTCCAACATAATTGTAGGGGAAACAATTGCCCCATCAGGTATTAGTCTTAAGTTGTAGAACTGATACCTGGACGTTTTTGCCCTTCTCCTTTTAGCACTCCTGGCGGCTGATCATAATAAGATGTCAGCTTTTTCAAATCTCTAACTGCTCTAAGCCGACCACCAATCCCATTTGAACTATAACTCTGCATTCAATACAATTCTTAGCCGTTTAAAAACTCTCCAGCTCCTATTCTCTTTCCTATAAATCACTTTGCTTGAAGACTTCTGTTTCGTTCACATCTCTGCAGCTCATCTCTTTCTCTCTATACGAATCCTCCTAATTCTGGTGAGCTTCTCGTTGCCTTTGTTTTTCTTTTCTGGTATTCTTTTAGTTTTTCTGCATTTATTCTTACTTGTGTGCGTTCATCCCCCTACAGAAATGGCTAAATCCTCTTCAAACCCCACTCATCCACTGGTTCTTCTACCACACCGAGCCCTTTGGTAGGTTTCTCTCCTTTCTATTTTCTTCAACTTTTTTTTTTGGGTTTTTTGTACTAAGCTTAGAGTTTATCTCTTAATCTGCAGTAGACCTTATATACTCTGACTAACTGCCCAGTCACCACTGCTCTGCCCGATTTTCCATATCCATTAGCTACCGATCAAGAGATGTTGGTTTCTAGGGAACTTATTACACCTCCCGACAGTGGGAAGAATAAGATGTGGTCGTGCTATACTTCTCTGTGGTCAAACTGGGTTCAACGATTGAAGCTTACATTCAGCACTCAATGGGAGAGACAACATATCCTGGACTTCATTGATTTGATTGCTCAAAAAATCCATTTCTCGGAAGGTCTGGTGCTTGGGGTCCTATAGATGTGGTCCAGCCATTGCAATTCGTTCATCTTCCCTGGCGGCCCAATGTCTATCATGCTCCGTGAAATTGTGGCTTTGACCCATCTCCCTGTCATTGGTCCTGGCGTTCCATGTCTGATTATCTTCGAAGAGTACAAATACTTCAATGTGGCTCCTTTCAACTATTATAAGATGATTGCTGCATACGCTTCTCTTCCAGCAAGTGAGGCTCCTACTGGGGACGAGCACGTGGCATTCTTATAGGTTTTGTTGAATAAGTTTGTCTTGTTCCCTTGGGGAGCTATATCTACATTGGATTCCTTGCCAATGGCTAAAGTTTTGGCTTCAAGGGCTACGTTTGCTTTAGGGAAGATCCTGCTTGGCTCTATTTATCAGCAATCCAACAGTCTATCGTTAGCGAGCCGTTTACCAAACTGAGTGGAGCTGTCTGGATCTTGCAGTTGTGGTTGTTTTCTTACTTCCCAGCTCTTGTAGGAGATAATCCCTTGCAAACCGGCTCTGTTGGAATGAGAGTAGCCTTTGTGAGAGTTCCCTTGAAGCTGCTGAAGCCAAATACTTCTTTTATAATCTAAGAATGACCAACACTGACTACCTCATTTTTGACAAATCTCTTGAAGACCTCCCAAAGAGCGCTCATAACTACCATCTGAAGGACTCAGACGTTGTTGGCCCTTACTCCTGGAAAATCTTTCTCCACCAAACTTATCTCCACGTGGGCACACACAAAGACTCACGATCGGGAATAGGGACCTACCCTTGTTTTGAAGGTTATTTTCCTACTTTGTGGTCAAGGCAATTTGGGCTAACCCAAATGAGAACAACCATTCCTTGCTCCTTCTTTCCTCAAGGGACTCTCCATTCTAAAGTGAGCATGGAAGATGTAGTCCATCAGAGCTCAATGTCATTGCCCCCCTGTCTAACCTGGTTTTCCCATGCAAATGGAACCAAGAGAGTATTCATCAAGAATTTGAGTTCTATTAGTCTAGCTTCTTTAGCAGGCTAATTCCAGCCAACCCCGGCAATAAGTACCTTATATTTCTCTCACTCATTATTCTCTTTGTTTACAGCTGAACCGGTAGTAAGAGCTCCACCCCTGAAAAGGAAAATCAAGGTAGAGCAAACCACGCAGCACTCAAAGAAATCTAAGGTTGGAGCTTCTTCTAAACCTACATCGAGTAAAAAGTCAAAGAGAAGGCCTCCTCAACCTACGACAGAGTCCAAAGCAAGGATTTCAATTGATCTTTTAGATGAAGATGCTAACGATTCCGATCATGCTGAGGACCATGATGATGTAATGGCCGAGGATGAGCCTTCTGAGGAAAAGCCTGAAGATATGGATGTTGTAAATCAAGATGACAAAGAAGAAGAAGAGACTAAAGTCCAGTCTGAAGAAACTACAGCATTTGGAGTCAATGCTGCTATGGCTATGGCTATGGCTATGAGACCTGGTTGTTGGGGTTTAGTGTCCTATAGTCAATTGTTCTAGGATATAAACCAGATGTAAATGAATTGTTCTTTTATATCATTTGTTTTAATAAGATATGGTTTTCAACTATATAAAGACAATTACTTTTAAGAACTAAATAAGTCTAATAAAAGGAAATCTCTGAGTTTATTTAAAGTGATTATAAAGTGTTCATACAAGTATGAAGTGAGACAAAACATTATAATAAACTAATAAACTTAAAACCACCCCAAGCCAAGTAATATTTTTTGAATAGGGATTGACATAATACTGTAGAGACTTGCATGTAACAATGTTTTCTGCCGAGACAGAGAGCTGATGGATATGGACGTTTTGTCCCTATCTTTTAGCGTGATTTACGATTTAATTTTGAGCTAAATAATTAAGTTTAATTACAAAAATAGCGTGTTTTTAAATAAATAATACAATAAAAATAAATTTTATGTTTTTAGTAAATTTCCTTTATTTTTTATTAATTTCAGAAAAATAAAACATCAAGCTAATTTGGTTCTCGTAAGTCGTATTTTGCAGGTACGGGTTAAAGAATAAACAATTGATTATCCAGCAGGTACGCGGGCCGTGAAATGCTACACGCGGGGCGTAGGGCAATTCCCGCTGAGTCACGGCAGTCAACCCACGCGTTCCCACATAGTCAACACCTACCACGCGGGGCGTGCAAGGCGTGAAATAGTGACAAATGTTCCAGGAGACCAACCACGCAGGGCGTCCCCAGAAACACGCGAGGCGTATCCCAGTCTACGCGGAGCGTGGTTGAGTCAACTCTTCTGAATACGGCCCACACGTAAGAGAAATTATCAACGGAATGGGCAAAAATCCAGACACGCGGGGCGTGCCATGTGAAACCTGCATTGCAAATGTGAATTCTTACTTGTAACTTGTGTATTTACGATTTTACTCCCGAACTTGATGTGTATAAATAAGAGTGATTAGCACTCATTTCTTCATTCAGATTTTATGTAACCAAACTCTACCACCTTTAGAGCTTGTTCACTTATTCTGTCACTCCATCGAAGTTCCATTCCATCCTCTTCCACCAAGCTCGAGAGTTCCACCTCCAAGACCTAAGAGACAGCCTTGAGTCCGGTTAGCTAGTTCCAAGGGCCGAATCTGCCCTTTCCATATTTATAATATATGATTTGCAATTTTCGTTTCTCTATACGTGTTGATGTTTACTACTTGTTTTGATATTTGTAATTGATTATTGTGTAGGGGGACGCGATTACTGGCACCCTTTCATGTGTCATCTTTAGGGAACCATATAGGTGCTGCCCTACCGGAAGTGACACACCGGAAACCGTAGGAATTGACAAGCCACAGAACTTACGGGCCCTAGTTTCTGATCCCCAGCATTAGACACGCCTTTAAGAGGAATCACGTAGTCCAAGCACTTCACGGGTCGGTCGGTCTACACGTAGTCGTCTTTGTAAGAGTAAATCATCAATCGTATATATTCAGAGTCTTTGTTTATTATATTTATAACTTATCGCCATCCGTAGAGTTTCAGTTATATAAGTCTGTCTCACCATACTTTAGGAGTAGTTTGTAGTCGTCACCCAAACCAATCTAAAGTATTCACCGCTTAGATAACGAATAGAACCGAGTAGTTTAATACTTGTGGTCATAAATCCCGCGGATTCGATACCCGGTCTTAACTGGATTATTACTTGATACGACGAGATACACTTGCCCCTAAGTAGCCGCGTCTAGTAGAGTTAACGCACACACATAACGACTTAATTATCACACACATATTTACCACACTAGGCTCGCGCACACCAAGTTTTTGGCGCCGTTGCCGGGGATTTATATTTTCTCGCAATATTAGACCAAAACATTTTATTGTTAGTCTAGGCATTCTTTTTATATAAATTGTTTATATACTAACAACATTCTTTCTTGTTTATATTTTTCTTTATTTTCTTTCAATAGTTTATGCTCACCCGATCTCGGAGTAATACTTTTGTAAGAACCGGAAAGGAGATGGCCAACATCAACAACGAGACCAACCAACCAAACCCAACCATGGACAACATCCGGAATGAAGGAGGCGTTGATACAAGGATGATGATGGAGATTCTAGCTCCACATAGGCCGCAAAATCACAACGGAATAGTCGCCCCCACCATTCCGGTCGAAGCATATGAAATCAACACTAGCATGATTCAATTGATCCAACAACTCAGCCAATTTGGAGGAGAACTTCATGAGAATCCCAACGAACACCTTGATAAATTTCTTATGTGTGTCAATACTTCTCGGTAAAATGGTGTCCCGATTGAGGCCGTATGTCTAAAACTTTTTCCTTTCTCTTTGACAGGCCAAGCTTTGAAATGGTTGCATTCATTGGAAGCCGGGACTATCACGTCATGGGACGAGCTCGAGAAGGAGTTCCTCTCTTATTACTTTCCACCTTCCAAAACAGTGAAGTTGCACAATGACATCACTTCCTTTCGGCAACTCGAGTACGAGGCCCTTCATGTGGCTTGGGCGAGGTTCCGAAAACTACTTCGAAGTTGCCCACACCACGACATCCCCAAGCACGATCTTGTAAGTACTTTTTATCATGGGTTAACGCCTACTAATCGTGCTACCGTGGATTCCGCAGCAGGTGGGGACCTGTTTAGGAAATCGGCAAGCGAAGCATATGAGCTCATCAACGAGCTCCCTAGAAAAAGCGTCCAGTGGCAAAAAGATCGGCTTGCCGGACCACCACGACATCAAGCGTTCGCCATGGAGAAAGAGGCTCCAATGAGTTCCATGATCGAGATGAATAAAAAACTAGACGCTTTGATAGCACAGTTAAGACTCAACAAAGATGCATAGGTCCTGTTGTGCAATCACTGTGGTGGAGATCATGACGGACACAATTGCCATGCCGGTAGCTGATAGGGATCAAAAACCCCTATCTTTGGGTACGGTTTTAGGACGGATTTTAGCATTATTTCATGAATAAGCGAGCAATTCTCGCATTTATATGCTTTTGTGTGAGTTAGTTAGAAATTGGAAATGTTTTATTTACTTTTCGTTGTTTAGGCTCGTTTTCTTGAAATTTTAGGCAAATATGGCCAAAATAGCATGTATGTTAAAATTCCATTATCTTTTATAGCTAATTGATCCGCCAAAAGTCGCACCAAACGGAGTGTCTACTCAAAATGAGCGATTGGCGGGTCAATTTAGCCTCGGAACTAATGTTATTTGGAGTTTTCATGCATGTGCAGGCTAAAGCAGGAACGAGTTCGGGTGAAAGTCGCGTCTCGGGGACCCCCGGCAGTCGCTCGGCGAATTAGGCATCGGCAAGCAGCCCAGGCGCTGCTCGGCGCGCAGCCCAGGCGCTGCTCGGCGAGCTGCCCAGGCACTGCTCGGGCGAGCTGGCTGCCAACTCGCGTCGAGCTAGCCTGCGGGAATGAGTCAAAAAACTGATTCCCGGCCCCACAAAGCCACGATTGGCCCCACGACTTCCTATTTGCAAAAGGACACGAATTAGGTCAGAAAGAGGGCCTGAACCGCGTCTATAAATAAGATTTTCCAATTGTAAATTAGATATCTTTCATTATTGTAATTTACTTTAGCCTTTCCCCCTTGAGAAATCCTCTCCACCTCCTCCATCTCATCTTCTCCAACCTCCATTGAAGAAGCTCCGAAGCTCCGCATCTCCACCGAGGATTATTCAAGGTCCGTCCTTAAGACCTAGGAAGCCGGCTGCAGAGTAGACAGGTTCCTTGAAAGGGATTTTCGTATCTCCTTTTATCTTTCCTTGTTTGTACTCTTTGATACAGTCTATGAATCTTAGGCTAATTGTATCCTGTGACATTGTTCTTCGCCTTTAATAATATTTTAGCTCTTATTTTGTTCTATGATTATTTGTTTAATCTTTGTCTTACGCTTTATTCAATTGGTTTAACTCATTCAAAAGCCCCAAAATCTTGTAGGCACATATTGTGAGCTGAATCTGACCTAGTCAGAGCCTAGGAGATTGACGACCTCTTAGTTGATTAAGCCCAAATTGTTGAGCCTTAGACCTAGTTTCGGCCTTACAAGGGAATCACGCACTAGGAACTTCAGGAGGGTAAGTAGGGTTAATCGCCTTGAATACAAGTGACTTAGATTAGGTTTTTAATCAATAGACCTAATAACCTAACTTCATTATTATCGTTCATACCATGTTCCTTCGGGTAATTGCACTAGTGAAAGATCACCTGGGAGTAGTATAACTTAATTAGGAGTAGTTTAACTTAATTAGGCGTAGAATAACTTAGTTAGAATTAGTATAATTTAGCTAGGAGTAGCATAATTCAACCTAGGAGTAGATTAACTTAAACAAACAAACTCAAAACCCACAAAGCCTAGATAACACCTGAGACCAAGTAGTTCGATACTTGTGGTAAATAACTCCTGTGGATTCGATACCTGGACTTTCCAGATTTATTACTTGATAACGACGAGGTACACTTATCCCTTAGTGAGCCTTCTTACGGGAGGCGCATCAAGTTTTTGGCGCCGTTGCCGGGGATTTATTTCTTCTGTAATATCGAACCAAAGGTCGATTTGTTAGTTTAGGCATTCTTTGTGAATATCCTTTGTTTATATCGTTTATACCTGTTTATATATAATTCTTTATAACTTCTATACTTGTTCATATCTTTTGTATTTGTTCATAACCATATACTTTTACTTATCAACTTTTGTGCTAGAACTTCACTTTTTCTCAGCATTCTCTGATCAATGAATTGGCAAGAAAGAGTCGAGTGGCAAGCTCAAAAGTTTACTATCCCATCAAGACAATACATTCATGCCCTGGAGAATGAGGCTCCCAATCCCTCCATGGCCGAGTTAAATAAGAAAATGGATATCTTGATGGCGAAACTGAGCCTCAACACCAATGAAAGTGTAAGTTTTGTGGGTAATCACCAAAGTTATAATTCTAACCCTAATTCTTACAGCTTTTATGGTAGTGATTGGAGGAGACCTCAACACTCAAATCTGTCCTACGGGAACCCTAACATGTTGAGGCCTCCAAATAGGTTTGTTAATGAGCACAGGGAAAACGAATTGAGAATGTTCCCTTACGAACAAGCAAGCCAAGTTCCTCCACAACCCTCTAGCTCACGAGATGAGGTGCTGTCCCTTTTGAAAGGAATATCAGCCCGACTTACAATCAACGAGGAGGTTTGCAAGGACTTGAGCAACCAATTGGCTCAAATAAACCATGAGATGCAAGAGCAATCCCGAGATGCTCTCCCAAGCATAAAGGAAAACATAAAAATCCCACAAAGGGAATCAGCTCAAGCCATCTCCTTGAGGAACGACAAAAAGGTAGAACCAAGCCCACTGTCACATGCATCACTCAAGGTAAGTGAGGAACCGGAAGCGGTAAGCAACCCCGGTTCAAAACCTAAAATCCTAAATCATGTGATAGAAATAAATGATCAGATCGAAGCTTGTGTATATGAACTACCTTTTCCTCAAAAGTTAGAAAATTTTGGATTTACTCCTTGTTCAGAAGTTTTCATTCTCTTCGACCTACCAAGAGAATCCAAAAGGGAGGAAACCAAACGTTTTCATAATCTGTTTAAATTTGGCCTCTTGTTTTTATTTAACTCATTTGAGGCTCCTAATCCGTTTTGTAGGTACGGATTATTTATTAAGGAATTCGAGTTTCTAACGCGGATAGAAGCTTATACTTAGGAAGGAACTCTATGTCGAGCTAACCGACTATAAAAGTAGCGCTTCTTGGGAGGCAACCCAAGTTTGAATACAACTTTCAGGTTTTTACTTTTTAATAAATTTTATAGATATACTTTTAGGTTTGTTTAGTTTACTTTTACGTTTTTTTTAAGTGCTCGGGTTTAAAAAAAAATCCGGACCTTCTGCCAGCCAGCTCGCGACGAGCTAAAAAAAGAAAGAAAAAAAATCGTAATTTCACCCCGGGAGGCCCAGCTCGGGCGAGCTGGGCACCCCAGCTCGGGCGAGCAGGGCACTGCCGCCTAGCTCGGCGAGCTGGGCATCCCAGCTCGGGCGAGCTGGGCACTGCCGCCCAGCCCGCTGGGCACTGCCGTGCAGCCCGCCGGGCACCCCAGCTCGGGCGACATAAGCAACAGTTCGGGATTTTTTTTCCCGAACGGAGCTGAAAAAATATATAAATAGATAAATAAAAAAATAATAAAAAAATGGCACCGCAAATCATCAAGTTTTTGGCGATTGCGATAAAATCAGTAAGTTGTCTTCTCCACCCTAACTTTTTGCACATACGCTTGATGGTTTTAGATGCAATGTTGGAACTTATTGCATATTTTAAGTGTGAGGAGGAGGGGTAGACAAACTTACAAAAATTGGTATAATTTTTAAATTTTTATGGCGTCGTGTCTAGTTTAGTTTAAACGTTTTCGGGTTTTATTTATGTTTTTGCATGTTTAGGACCTAAAACCGTGAACCTCCTTCGAATCTAAACTTCGTTATTTGTCCTTGAGGGCTGAGAACCGAATTTAAGATTGCATGACAACTAGTTTAGGTGTAGGACACAATCCTTGTATCTTAAAAGCATGAGCTAAAGTTTGCATTTAGACCATACTTTTGAAGAAATGCTAAAATCATTACTTAGATAGATAACTTAAGAATTGAAGGCATGTGATATTAAACTTGAGTTTGGGGAGAACTAGTAAGCACAAATTTGAAACCCAAGAACTTTGAGTTGAATTTGAGCCCAAGAGCGAACATCAAAAAGCTCTTTTTCTTGACATTTTTGTGTGAATGCTTTGACTTGTGGAAAGATTACAGATTTTGCACCTAATACTGAGTTGAACCTACATGCGTTGATTTGAGATGTTAAACGATGAATCAGCCTTATTAGAATTAACCTTTTCTTTACCTTATTTTCTCTTTTTCATCTACTCTAGGAAGCCCCTTTGAGCCTGTATTTTTGTAGTTTATAGATTTTCTTTCGTTCTAACCCATATTTTCGCAAACCATCACTTGGTTTGTTGCTTGACTCGAGTTTTTACAAAGCCCGTATCAAGCCTTTATTTTCTTCTAGCGCTTTATCCTTGTTTATGGCACCATAGTAGCAAGCCAAAAGGCTAAGAAGTGACTGAGCATCACTACCCAAAAGAAAAAAAAGAGAAAAACAGAAAAGGAAAAGAAAAAGAGACGAACAAAAGAGGGAGAACTCTATTCCCCAATTCTAAAATTAGAACGTCTCAGAAAAAAAATAATAATGAATAAAAAGCTCAATCACTTCACAATTTGCTAAAGCCATTTTAAACTTCGTTTTTCTAGCGCTAGAACTCCTAACCCCTTGTTGTAACTTTAACCCTTTGACCACATTACAACCCCAATTCGAGGCTGTTTTTGATATCATCGGAGTCATATAGCATAGTAGAGGAACTCGGATGAACGTGCAAAATCAACGTAATCCTAAGTAAGAACATAAGCCGAGAGTAAACACTTTAGCCACCAAAATTGTGTGAATTGAGTGAACTACCTATGGTGAGGTGTTTTACTTAGCTATCCCCTTAAGCTCGTTTAATTGAACATGTGTCCTTTTTCTTAAACATATGACCTGTGATAATTGAAATGCGGCTTTTGGATATCGTGTCTCTACTTTGTATTTCCGAATGCATGTAATTACAGATGCTCGAAATTGTGTCAAGCACCTAGTCAAACCAGGAGGTTTTCTAGCTTGCTTGTGATTGCGGGTTTAGTTTTTTTAGTTTACTTGGGGACAAGTAAAGTTTTAAGTGCGAGGAGGTTTGATAGGGGTCAAAAACCCCTATCTTTGGGTACGGTTTTAGGACGGTTTTTAGCATTATTTCATGAATAAGCGAGCAATTCTCGCATTTATATGCTTTTGTGTGAGTTAGTTAGAAATTGGAAATGTTTTATTTACTTTTCATTGTTTAGGCTCGTTTTCTTGTTATTTTAGGCAAATATGGCCAAAATAGCATGTATGTTAAAATTCTATTATCTTTTATAGCTAATTGATCCGCCAAAAGTCGCACCAAACGGAGTGTCTACTCAAAATGAGCGATTGACGGGTCAATTTAGCCTCAGAACTAATGTTATTTGGAGTTTTCATGCATGTGCAGGCTAAAGCAGGAACGAGTTTGGGTGAAAATCGCGTCTCGGGGACCCCCGGCAGTCGCTCGCGAATTAGGCATCGGCAAGCAGCCCAGGCGCTGCTCGGCGAGCAGCCCAGGCGCTGCTCGACGCGCAGCCCAGGCGCTGCTCGGCAAGCTGCCCAGGCGCTGCTCGGGCGAGTTGGCGCCTGCTCGGGCGAGCTGGCCTGCGGGAATCAGTCAAAAAACTGATTCCCGGCCCCACAAAGCCACGATTGGCCCCACGACTTCCTATTTGCAAAAGGACACGAATTAGGTCAAAAAGAGGGCCCGAACCGCGTCTATAAATAAGATTTTCCAATTGTAAATTAGATATCTTTCATTATTGTAATTTACTTTAGCCTTTCCCCCTTGAGAAATCCTCTCCACCTCCTCCATCTCATCTTCTCCAACCTCCATTGAAGAAGCTCCGAAGCTCCGCATCTCCACCGAGGATTATTCAAACTCCGTCCTTAAGACCTAGGAAGCCGGCTGCAGAGTAGACAGGTTCCCTGAAAGGGATTTTCGTATCTCCTTTTATCTTTCCTTGTTTGTACTCTTTGATACAATCTATGAATCCTAGGCTAATTGTATCATGTGACATTGTTCTTCGCCTTTAATAATATTTTAACTCTTATTTTGTTCTATGATTATTTGTTTAATCTTTGTCTTACGCTTTATTCAATTGGTTTAACTCATTCAAAAGCCCCAAAATCTAGTAGGCACATATTGTGAGCTGAATCTGACCTAGTCAGAGCCTAGGAGATTGACGACCTCTTAGGTTTTTAATCAATAGACCTAATAACCTAACTTCATTATTATCGTTCATACCATGTTCCTTCGGGTAATTGCACTAGTGAAAGATCACCTAGGAGTAGTATAACTTAATTACGAGTACTTTAACTTAATTAGGCGTAGAATAACTTAGTTAGAATTAGTATAATTTAGCTAGGAGTAGCATAATTCAACCTAGGAGTAGATTAACTTAAACAAACAAACTCAAAACCCACAAAGCCTAGATAACACCTGAGACCAAGTAGTTCGAAACTTGTGGTAAATAACTCCTGTGGATTCGATACTTGGACTTTCCAGATTTATTACTTGATAACGACGGGGTACACTTATCCCTTAGTGAGCCTTCTTACGGGAGGCGCATCAGTAGCCCTTTTGCCGGTGACACCGAAAACGTAAGTTATGTAGGAGGTAACCAAAGGTACAACTCTAACTCAAACTCCTACTCAAACACACACCACCACAATAATAATGATAGCGGGTGGAGACCTCGATACCAACATCCTAACTTGTCGTACGACAATAACAATAATGTATTGAGGCCCCCACCCAACTTTCATCATGAGTATAGGGAGCATGGGCTAGGGCAGTCGGTAACTTCATTGTTAAAGGACATTCTAACACGTCTCGCTGATAATGAGGTGTTTTGCAGGGATTTGAGTCACCAAGTGGCTCATTTAAATCGTCAACAACGAGAGAGGCAACTAGGAACTCTCCCGATAAATACCAAGTGGCTCATAAGATTCAGTTCAAGGATGTAGTTGATAAAGGATCGAATTATATTGTAACTAATACGAAAAGGTCACCGACAGAATCAACTTGTCTTCTTATAGCTCTGGGGGAATGTTTACGGTTCTGCTATTCACAGTCCTCACACTCATTCTGTTATACAAAGATTAAATGTAATTTTGGGAAATTAATTTAATGGTTGTATACGGCTAGTAGTAATAAGAACCTAATGGGTCACACATAAGACTTAAAACCAAAAAGAGGAATGGATAGTAATTAATAGATAGAACCCCAACGTAGTCCATTAAGGCCCATTGATGGAGGGGGGTGAAATACGTGTAGGAAAATACATGTGGGAATTAATTTAATTTTAGACAATTGTAATTAGATTATAATTGTGGATAAAATTAATTATGGGATAATTAAGTTAGAAGGTTTAATGTGATTAAATTGCTTCTAATTATTATCATATCAAATAACTTAATATTATCTTTATATTTAGATATAATTATAGATAATATTAATAGAGTATTATTTAGAATAAATCTCTTAATAAGTAATATAATTCTATCTAACTAGGGTTTAGACACAAGAGGTTATTTATACCCCTTAATGATAAATTTCGGCCAACCCTAATCCCGTGCAGAGAGAGAATTTCGACCCCCCTACCGTAGAGGATGAAATCGCTCCGCTTACTTCCATTCGATTAATTTTATCTCTTCATCTTTCTCTTTGATCTTGTGTTGATTTATTAGAGACAATCTCTATTGATTGTTTTTCTTTTGGTTGAGATTCTGACTTACTTTGATCTTGTGTTTTTCTTTGTGCTCGTGAACTCGGAACTAGAGTTGAGGGCACTTCATTAGCAACGGTAGATAGTTCGTCATATATGGTATTTCCTTCTATCATTCTTTGTATGAAATAACAATTAACGAATCTTGGTTTAAGGAAATAGGTAAAAAAATTTGTATTTCCGCTGCCCTAGGATTGCCTATTTTCCTTCAGTGGTACTAGAGCTTGCATTAAAGCCGTTATTTCATATATGAAAATAAAAGGTTTTTTCAATCAGATTGAATAAATATTTATTGTTAGGTTAATTGATAAATTGTTTTGATTAATTAATCTAAAGATAAATAAGTTTTGATTACTTGATAATTAAAACTGATTATGCAAAAGATTCCTGATTAATTTGGTTGATAATCATTATAACAAAACTGAAAGTTTTATAGTTAGATTGATAAAAGTTTTGTTTTATTAACTCTAAAAGATAAAACAGAAATTTTTTTAAAGTTTCTGATATTCTTAAAATTGTTTTGAAATTGTTTTGAAACAAAAGGTATATATATTTAAATTAAAAAAATAATAATAACAGCAGCTTGGGTTGCGCCGTGAGGTAGCAACCAGCAGCGGTAGGCCACTGCTGCCGCAATTGAGGGTCGGGTCGTTTATCGGTCCAGCCTGACTGTTAGTATTTTAAAATCGTTTTAAAATAAAAGGTTTTTAAATATATATATATATATATATATATATATATATATATATATATGTTTTCAGAAATAAAAAGGTTTCTTTTTTGATTATCAAGTAAAAGGAATTTATTTAAAAGTTTGTTTTACTTAATATTTGATATATGTAAATCAAAATATTAAATGAATTATACAATTTAATTGGGATATGCATAATATAAATTTTATATAGGTTGTATTAATCTAATATGTAATTATTATAATTTGATTAGATTAAATATAAGGGATACGAAATTAATGGAATTAAAATTGGATGAAAATTAATTTGAGATATTAATTTGATTAACCTAAATATTACATAAATAATATATGTAATCAACCAATTAAATTTATTTAATTGAGTCTTTGCATGTTTGGAGTTATGGACATATTTCAGACCCTTTATTTAGTCTTTTAGTATTTTTTGAAAAATAGGGCCTGTGTGTCCTGCCTTATGTACTGTCTGTTGTAATTTCTCTTCTAATCTAATTCCCTTCAAATTAATTGAAGTTTTTTTAGTAGTATAGAAATTAATATTGATGTAATTTTAAGGCGCCAAGGAGAAGACGGAGGACCTAAAGAGAAATATGTAATAGTTAGTATGCAACACCCTGGTCCAATACCATGTAGATATTGTCCGTTTTGGCCCAATTCCAACATATTGGGCCTTACGGCTTTAAAACGCGTCTGCATGTATTGGATTCTCATCTTACTAATAAGCCCCAATCACACTCTCTCTCCATTTTCGATGTGAGATTCAGTTCATTACTGCCCCCATCGCCATCCCTTAGGGCCGCTCCTTGCTCAGGCCTTCTTACCCCGACGCCACCCACTCCGGACCGGGTCGTTACATAGTATTTCCCTACGGTTGACCATTTATTCCGTTTCTGGCTCAATGAAATAATTTAGATGATATGTCCATAACTACCAATGTGAATTATATGTGTCTGATATATGGTAAAGCAAATCAAGACTAGGTTAGATTATGAGACTTAAAATAAAAATCCATCACTAATTAAAAATTACATAAATAAACAAGTTATTAAAATCGGTTGCCCTCCCTAATATTATAATTTAGCCGGCAGTATCGGGGGACTTTGGGTTGTTGAGCAAACTCAAGCCCGGGTCTTATGGGTAACACCTGAATTATTGAAAACTGTTTTCACGAATATGGGTGTAATACTTAAATTAGATTATAGTAATTGGATGAGCAAACTCATGTTATTATAAACTAATGGGCAATATCGTTGAGATTAATATAAATGTATATTAGTTACTAATGTGGTTAGTAACCCAATAACCTAGGAATCACATGGTTGATGTGATTGATTACATGAATCTACCTAACAAATGAAACTAGCTTGTTGAGCAAACTCAAGGTGAAATTTCAGGAGTTAGGATCCTAGCTCACTAAAGGATTTGTGAAATTCTTCGAATGAATATTGAGAGCTATTAATTTGGCAAAATAGTGGGAGCAATTTAAGATAAAATGTAAAAGTCCTAAATTTTAAATTGATATACTTTAAATCAAATGAATAACATACGCTACTCTTTCTCACTCTCAAGTTATATTAAACACACTCCTACAATCATGACTAAAAACAATCTGCAAAACATACTTACCGATAACAAGTTGAACGGTTCAAACTTCACCGACTGGTATCACAACCTCAAAATCATTTTGAAGTTCGATAAGACAGAGTATGTACTAGATACACAGATACCCTCTACCCCATCTGATGATGCTCCCATTGAAGAGATCGATGCTTACTAGAAGCATAAGTCCGATGACGATCACGCGGGATGCATCATACTTGCATCTATGACACCAGAATTGCAAAGGCAACATGAGGAGATGGATGCCTATTATATTGTCATGCACTTGAAAGAGTTGTTTGGGAAACAGACTCGTTGTGAACGCTTTGAGATATCGAAGCTGTTGTTTCGCTGCAGGATGTAAGAGGGCACATCTGTTATGACACATTGTGTCAAGATGATTGGCTATATTACCAAACTTTCCAACATTGGTTTTGCGATGGATCATGAACTAAGTGTCGACTTACTTCTTACATCCCTCCCAGAAAGATATTCCCAGTTCACTATAAACTACCAGATGAATGACTTACAGACCACTCTTGAAGAGCTTGCCAATATGCTCAAGACTGTTGAGCTGAATATGAGGAAAGATAAGGTAACACCCACACTTATCATTGAGGGATCAAGGAAGAGGAAAGGGAACCCTCCCAATCCTAGATATCCCAAGAAGGGCAAGAGAGCCAAGCCAGCCCAAGCTAAGGGGAAGCAAGTGAAGAAGCCCAAAGGAGAATGCCACTTCTGTGGTAAAGACGGGCATTGGAGAAGGAACTGCAAGGAGTACTTAGCCTCCCTCAAGAAGGGAAAAGACGGTGCTTCTACCTCTGGTATGTTCTATATTGAAATCAATACAATTTCACAGTCTGGATCTTGGGTATTGGATACCGGATGTGGATCTCATATTTGTACAAATATGCAGGAACTCAGGCAGACTAGGGATTTGAAGAAAGGAGACATAAATTTGCGAGTTGGGAATAGAGCAAGAGTTGCAGCGCTCGCAATTAGAGATTATGTTTTAAATTTACCATTTAGACTTGTAATAGAATTAAGAAACTGTTTGTATGTTCCAGAGATGTCTCGTAACATTATTTCTATTAGCTGTCTTGTTGACGATGGCTTTAACATTTCAATAAAGAATAAATTTTGTGAGTTTTATAGAAATGATATTTTCTATTTTTCAGGAATATCATTGAATGGGATTTATGTTTTAGATGATAAGATTGTTGTATTCACAATTGATACCAAAAGACATAAGCTAGATAATGTTGGTTCCGTGCAATGTGACAAGATTAGTTCCAAGGGGGGCGGGGTTAGGAACTATTTAAAAAATTTCACGTAAGGCTGACTTATATTTTGAACTTAGACTTTTATTAAGTCTTTTAGCACAGTAATGCTGAGTAAGGTTAGAGACAGATTTAGTCAACTGCTGACTAGAACTGTTTCTACCGTGAGTCAGGAGATAACACTTAAGTCTATTCCTGAACTCAACTTTCAGATTACTCAACTCAGCGTATGTTTGTTAACGTTTTACTAGGCAGTACTTAGCAAGCAATATATTTAAAGGAGTAAAGGGTTAGGAGTTACTCAGCAGACGTATCTTGGTTCGGCCATTCCGCCTACGTCCAGTCCCCGGAATTCCTTCCGAGCTTTTCGAATCCTCTACTAAACTCTTTAAAGGTAGAGCACAAACCTTTTACAAATAGTCACTGAGTATACAAGAGTACCTTCCTCTATTCTTCTACTCAATACTATATCTACCGCTGGGTGCTATAACCGAGCAACTCAGCTTCTCCTTTCTATTCTTCTAGAAATGATAAAATATTTGTTCTAAACAACAGCTACGAACACTTTAGATGAATTGAATCACTCTAGACTTTTACACAAAGATATGAATTGGTGTAAGAATTTGCTTTGCTTTTCAACACAGAACTTCAAGTTATGATTTGGTCAACGTTTCGACTTGATGAAGATCTACATCGAATGAAGCGTTTGAGAGGCCTATTTATAGTGACACTTGAGGCACCAGTCATTTCGAATTTCGAAATAACCGTAGGAGGGAAACGGCTTCCTGTCACTTTCACTCAGTCAATGCTCAGCGTCTTCGGCCAATAAGAACGTTGCATCTTCTATCTTCGTCAGGGATCAGTTGCTTTTTCTCAGGCTGGTCAGAGTGTCTCCACATTTTAGGAAAAGTCTTCCAGATAGCTTTCTGCTTCGTCTGAATATTTCCTTAAGTGGAAATACTTTGTCTCCAAGTTGTCTAGGCCAGTCGCTGACCTGACTTCCTTGTCGCTTGACTCAGCAGCTTCGTCTTGAAGCTATTGAGAAGGCTTCTCGATCCTTCTCTTCGCTGGGCTGCGTTTTGTTCTGCTTGTGCCGCGTTTCATTCAACTTGGGTCATGTGGCTTTCATCAGTTGACTTGGGCTTGACTTTCTCTTGTGGGCTTTTGGGCCTTGTTCTTTTAATGTCTTGATTCTTATAAATACAATTAACTCAACATTGAACAAACACATTAGTATTAATAAATCAAAGCATTTAAATTCAATGTGTTAGAATCATGGTGAATTAACTATATTTAAGTAATTTTGTCAAATCAAAATCATGTGGAAAGGTGTTTCAACAAACTCCACCATTTTGATTTTTGCAAAAATATTCAAGTGGAACTCAGTGTTGAGCTCCCCCATGATAGTTGACCTTTTCTAAACTTTTGAGAATTCTCCTCTGTAAGGGTTGAACCACTGACTTATTTTTACTTTAAACATTTTAAGGTTTAATCAAGTAAGTCTAAGGTCAGAATCAAAAGTAGGTAAGTTCTTAGAACATTTTATCCTTACTTAGTTTCTGATACTTGTTGAATGGAAAATGAAGTTCAGTTATCAGAGTAGGAGTAGACTGAGTAAGTTCATGGATGCTGAGTAGTTTTACTCAGTGGCCAATTACTTGTATAATTTTTATGTTCATAAGTTTTAATTTATTTTGTTCAATGATTTTTAGGCAAGTAGACATTTGAGAATAGTCAACAGTAGATCAACACAGCAGATAGAGCGAATTATATAAGACAGTGTAAAAATGTATTCAGATGTTATGAAAAGATACGTTCTTATATAATTCAGATCAACAATGAGACATATCAGCAACAATCATCAAAACAAGCAAGTTAAAAACAATCCATCTATTAATATTGACTTGGACTTGTTTGGATTTGGATGTTCTAGGTTGCTGAATTGACTGTGATGGTCCTTGTTGCTGAGTTTCAGAGTTAGGGGCAGTAGAAGTGGATATTGGTTCTTTCTGTTGAGTTCCTTCTGTCAGTTGCTTATCTTTATTTTTCTCCCCCTTTTTGCCTGCATCACTGGGCTGAGGGGCAGAAGCATAAAATTTCCCCTTTTGAACAGCACGAGTCAGTAGGGTTGAGAACTGTTGAAGTTGACTCGTACTTTCCTTAAAGCTTTTAAAAACTTGCAGATCGCCTTCCATGTTTGCCGCTGGAATCTTCATAGTGGCACTGATGAGACTGAGCATGAACTCAAGTGACTTACTAAGCCACATGATAGTGTCAGTGAGTTTGGCATATGATTGATGATGCCTTTTGAGCATGGAAGAGTCATAAATGTGACAATGCGAAGTTTGGTACTTGACATGGTCATATGTAGCTTTTGCATAGTTGAAGATGTCAGTTGCCCTAGCCTGATCAGTTTCCATTTCTTCCCTCGTTAAGCTCAAGAGTCGCACAGCCTCAGCGACTTGCTCGATAGTGCATTGAGAGGAAGAGGAAACTAAGGTCCTGTTCTTTTTGACTGAAATTAACTGAACTGAACTGAACTGAATGCTACTAAACTGAACTGAATTTAACTTAACTTAACTGCACCAAATAATTATAATTATAATTATAATAAATGATATATATAATGATATATTTTATATATAAATAATTATAATTACAATAAATAATGATAAATTATATATATATATATATAATGAAATGATATATTATATATAAAACATTATAATTGTAATAAAAAATAATAAATTATATATATAATAAATTATAAATTATATATAAGTAATTATAATTATAATACATAATAATGAATTATATAAAAATTATAATAAATAATAATACATTATATATAAATAATTATAATTCTAAGAAATAATGATGAATTATATATAAATAATATATCGATTATAGTAAATAATAATACATCATTTATTATAAATAATGATGAACTATATATATTTTTTTTTGAATAAATGATGAACTATATACAAATAATGCTAAATTATAAATTATATATAAATACTTATAATTATAACAAATAATGATGAATATAAATAATATTAAATTATAAATTATAATAAATAATGATGAACTATATATAAATAATACTAAATTATAAATTATATATAAATAATAATAAATTATATATAAATAATTATAATTATAATAAATAATGATAATTACTGAAATGAACTGAACTGAACTGAATGCTGCTGAACTGAACTTAACTGAACTTAACTGAACTTACTTGTGCTGAAATTAAGTAAAAAAGAATAGGGCCTAACTCTCGAGCTTTGATAAGCTTAGTATTCAGCTGCTGATATTGCTGAGTGACTTCAGCAGAGGTGGCGACCGTTGAGTTTATAGCAGAAATGGCGTTTATTTTGCCTTCGATTGAATCCATATGATGAATCATCAGCATGTGAAGGTCAGCCAACTTGACAAGAAATTCCTGCTTAGGCTGCTGAGAGACCATGGAGGTCAGAACATTCATCCTCTCCTTAAGACCTTTAATTTCGGTTAGAAGTTGCGTGACGTTTGATAGTTGAGAAGACTCAACAGAAGCAGATTCATCAGCACTGGCTTGAGACTTATTCAGATCGTTGATGAATGCAGTAGCTGAGTAGATGATTCTTCACGCTGATTCAGAGGCATGCAAAAATCTTAAAGGATCTACCTCATCATTATGTAGTGGAGTCTCAGTGGCCGGATCCTCGTCAACAGAAAATATTGGAACTTGGGGTTGTTGGACAGGAGTTGAATTGCGTGCTTGATCAAAGTTTGAAGTTTGAGCGAAGGGAGTGGCATTCTGAGTGGTGGTTCCATTAGCGGGAGCTGACTGATTTACTAACTGCTCAGAGTGTGGAGTTATTTGTTTAGTAGTAGTATCCACATGCTCAGTGTCAACTTTGAGCTGAGTTGATACTTGGGGTTGGATCAGCTCGAGGTTGTCTTGAGCAGGTGTATCTTCAAGTGCTTGCTGCTTGAGTTGAGCAGCAAAAGCTTTGAACATTTGCTCAGTAGAGGAATTTTTAAGAGCAGCGGTGTCGGCAGATGTTGGGCCCAAGTTGGGTTCAGTTTCGGCATGTTCCTAAGAGCCAGAAAAAGAGGCTTGTTTTTCCATGCCCTGTTGTTGAGTGGGTTCAATTGGACTTGTGCAAAAATTGAAGTCCAAATTTGTCAAGTCAACAATGGGGTCTCGAAGCAGGGAGTCATCCAGAATATCAAAGACTTGTGGTTTGAATGACTTCCGTTTGTATCTCTTTTCCCTGCTTCCCTTGTGGTTCTTGGATTTCTTAGAAGGGCCAGCGTGAATAGGTTCAGTGGAAGGAATGGAATCATCTAGCTGGATGTTCTCAGTGGGCTCCTCAGCAACCACTTCAGCTTCCTTCTCAAGAGACTCAGCTCCCTGCTCAGCAGCCTGCACTCCAGCAGCTAAGTCTTCCTGCTTAGGAGCTCTTATCCCCTCGTCGTCAATCTTCTCCTCAGCAAAGATTGATTTTTCTTGTTGAACAGTGGTGGAGGGAATAGAGGAGGCAGTTGGTGTTCATTGTTGCTTACCAGTAGAGGTAGAAACACCTCGTGCCTGTAGAAAGAAGGCATTTTCTGGAACAGTAAAACTCAAAGGAGTTGCATCCTTCACTCTGAGTTTAATGGTTGGCCTCTTTCTCAGTGGCTCATCATCCACTTCATCAGTGTCAGGGGCTGGTCTCTTCTATGGAAACTCAGCAGATTTAGTCTTCGGCTGAGTAGAAGATACACTGACCTTCTTTGCTATTGATATAGGTGTTGACGTGGTTGACTCAGCAGCCTTTCTTTTCTTGCTCTTTTCTTGCTCTTGCTAGACAGGCCAGTTTCAGCTTCAGTTTCTTGGACTTCCTTACCCTTCTTGGCTTTAGTTTTGAAGGGCAAGCTGTGTGTTAGGCTGTTCAGGATCACCGAAGTGATTTCAGTCCCTATCTCCTTCCTTTCCTTGGCCAAGCTGACCTTGTGATCTTTTAGGATGGCAGTAATGAGGGATCCCATCCTGAGTATCCCGGTACTTCTCTGAAATGCCCTGATTAAAAAGACGGGCATGTTCAGTGGCTTGGTCTCAAGCATATGCCAGATGAAGCATTGCTAAAAGTTAGAAGCTGATGACGTTGAGTTGACTTTCGGGAAGAGGAAGTTGGTCAGTATGTAGTGTGCCTGACGTTGAGGTAGAGAAAGCGAGGTGGATGAAACTTCTCCTACAAATCCTTTGGCCTTGCAGTACTCAGTTTCATACTTAATTCGGTTCACATCTTTTGTTCTCCTCATTTTGGTTCCTTTTGCCTTCAGCTTCATGGGTGTTTCAAGGTATGTTGGGTTGATGATGATCTTGGTGCCTTTTACCGAGGTCACCATATAGTCAATATCGTCATCCGCTATCGTCAAGTTCTGGTAGAACTCAGTGACAAGCGTAGGATAAGTTTCTCCAGGTAGGGAAAATAACATTGTCCATCCATTGTCTGAAATCCACTTACAAAAGGGTTCCTCAGCTTCTACGAAGTCCTTGGAGAACCATCGTGAAACGTTGATTTTGGGATTGGTAAGGTTTTTGTAGGCAGCAGAGAAAGTCCTTTCCCTGGTTTCTTTGTTCTTCTTCTTCTTCTTTTTCTTAGAAGGAGTAGAGGTCTTAGCATGGGGATCCTGACCTAGGATGCTGAGCTCCGTCATAGCCTGGTCATCCTGACCATGAGCTGGCTGTTCGGATTCAATAGAGGAAGTATCATCGTATTCCTGTTCTTGACTTCCTTCGGGAGAAGAAGGGTCAATTTCTGAGTCTCTATCCTCGTAATGGTCATTTTGGCTAGAGGAGGTTTGTTGATCATCTCCAGACATGGTGTTCTTGAGAGTTCTTGAGGAAATGAAGAAAGATTTAGGGTTTGAGAGATAGAGATTTGTGCGAATATCAAGCGTAGAAGATAAACAGTGAAAAACTTTCACTATTTATAGCTGAAGGGAAGTGATTCGATAGGTCAATGAAAAGGTGGGAATTCGAACCACTCAACGTCATTTAATTCTGACATTAATGACAGATTACGACGCATGGTTTACTAATGATGACACTTACGTCATCCTAGTGGCTACTTAAATACTCGTGCAAACCCTAATTGTACAAGTTGATTTACTCAGTAATTGAGATACTCAGTAGTTAAGGTACTGAGTATGCGAGACAGTTATATGGTGTGTTAAATATGGACGCTAGCAAGTGCACTAGGTCATGTGTAGTATTTGGTAAGACCAAGTGTCGTATTCCACAGGGATTGGACTTTAGTGAGAAGAATAAGTTACCTTAAGTGTTAGATACAGATCTTGAGTGGGTGAATAGTGTTAACTTTAACATAAACAAAAACAAAATGAGTAATAGGATAAATGAATTCAAGATGAACAAGCACAGACCTAGCCATACGCCTACCGAACAACTGTGCCTAACTTTTATCGTTTAGTGAAGTAGATCTATATTCCTGAGTTGGGTCTCTCCCTCATCGGTCACTAAGGCCCGGTGTCCCATTTCCAAAGATTCTAAGTAAATGATATTAACCAAGTGTCCTTATGCTAACATACAAACAAGCATTAAGCAACAGGAAGCATTCATAAAGAAACCCCAATATGTGGTAGTTTTCATGTCCATCCACTACAACATATGCCGATTTGATGTTTCCGTTACATCGGAGCACCGTCGTGCCATCTTCAGTAACCATAAAATAGACTCGATCTTAATCTATTCTTTAAGCATTCTAATAACACTCAATCATGGATAGAAATACTTCATTCATTGATAAAAGATACTTACAGTCGCCGTTTAAATGGCTGGCTAGGCCTGCAGAAAGAATTACTCACTCATTGTCATGAGTGAATAGCTTGTTCTTCCCAAAACCATTCTTCCGACAGAAAATATAAAAACAGAGAATAAAACTAGTGGTGGCGGTAATGCCGAGATCCCTATTACAATAATATTCCCTTCCTATTTATACTCCCCTTACATCAACCCTAATTACAAGGTTAAAGAGTCACAAAAAGTAAATACAAAGACAAGTGAACAAATCCACCTACACTTGGCGCAAGATGGAAAGTTGTCTTGCTTTCCACGTTTATCTCTCTTTCTCTCTCATGTGGTTTGATCGACCCGCGCGTTTATCTATTTCCTTCCAAATGACCCGTTAATGCCGTTGTTTAAGCTGTTCTGTTCTACTGAGAGGTTGTTCGTGAGGATTCCTGCTTCGAACTGTAATTTCTGCCTGTTTCTTCCATTTCTAGTTGAAAACTAAGACTTTGAAGCTCTTTTCCATGAGTGTTCATCCTTATTTATTTGCTCTTTTTACTCGCATCAAATTACCCCCAACTTAAGCTTTTGCTTGTCCTCAAGCAACACATCAATATTAAATGGAGGAACAGGAGGAATTATCACAAACAAATGAACAGCTAAGTAGATGCAGTTAAGGTTTCTCTAATGATTGTAATATTCATATCATGAGTAATTAGGCTGATACAACTAGCTAGTGAATCCCCTGATCAAAAATCAATTATTTTCCTAGTACTTCTGGGATTTCGCTCATCTCTCACAGTGTTTGCTCTCTGTTTGTGGGGTGTTTAAGTCACTCGACAGCCATGCATACAAAGAATAAGTTTTGACCTGCCTTATTGTCTAACAAATACTCGAAATTTTTCTTGGCACCTCAGAATCATTACAATGGTGAGGGGTGGTTTGAATGGTTGATTGGTTGGAATTTATGATTGGAGGTTTGTGGTGAGTGGATCGGTTTAGCTTGGAGAGCTGGCCTATTTTTGTTTCTAGGCTTTCCTGTTTCATTTTTCTTTTGAACGCTTTAAAGGGAAAAGTTTTTCGCTGTTTATTTGACAAGGAATTTTCTAAGTGACTGTGTCCCCTTTGATAGGTTTTGGGAAACAGGGCCTCTTTCTTTTACTAACCAGCTTCCAGCTATGGATGTTTGTATGGGTGTTTGGTGGTGGATGGTTGGATGTTCATCCTATTCTGCCAGGATTCATTTCTTTCTACTGAAAGGCAAACAAGGCAAAATCTAACTTACCTAAAATACGCAAAGCCCACTCTTCAACAATATTATTGCAACAATGTGCAAGATTTAGGCACAAGCCTCACTGGTTGTTTGTACTTAGCCAACAATTAACATGATCAGGGACTTCACAAATTAATTAATCAACCTTAACTACTCATTATCGATCATCACACCATCATAAAGAGAACAAAAATTGCATGGTAACTTAACTATTCTAAGTTTGGTCAATTCAACCCAAAATGAATATGAATGGGTGAGTGGCGGGTGAAGCACACAGGGTGATTATGGTGTTTGTGCTTTGTTTTTGTTTTTGTGGGGTGGTGCTGATGTGAAGCGAGGACCAAGCAAAAATTAAAAGTAGGAATAAAGTAACAGAGCATGGCAAAATAGCATAGCAAAATCAAACAGCCAATCAGTTGCTAAGACGTTGTTCCCCTACCCCCAACTTAACCAAAACATTGTCCTCAATGTAAGACAATTGGGTAAGAGACAGACGCCAACAGCATCGCGCGAAAATAACAGCAGCAACCAGCCGAACAAAGGATAGAGAGAAAGAGAGTGAGACATTTACACTGTTGGGGACTGGGAGGAATCGGCCTCCTCATCGGCATTAGGTTTTGCAACAAAAGGTGTGGGTCCTTCTTCAATTGGTTCAATTTTTATGGGGCTCTTCTGTGATTCATCGGATACATTGGGCTTTGGTGCGGACTGGTTGTTCCCTTCTGGAACGGCTATTATGGCTCGTAAGATCTCCACTTCTTTCTCGTAAGAGTTGATTCGATGTTCCATCATACGCATGTTGAGAAGGATGGTCTCCATGCTCATCCGAGGAGCAATGCGGTAGATTATGTCATCATCACTGGTTGGTGGTTGTTCTAGGATGGAGCGTATTGGGGTGGCATGAACAGGTTCTGGCATGGAATCTTTGGACCTTCGTCTTTTGGATGGACTAGGTGCGTCTTTGTCCTTTTTCTTGAGTTGCTCTGCTTCTCGCCATAGGTACCAAACTCCTTTGATATCGCAACAGATTTCAATCCGCTTCATCACCTGCAAGTTCAATGGTTCCATAACTGGACCAAGGGTTAGTGTAATGATTTTAGGATCGAAAAATCCCAAGTTCTGAGCAATGGTGGTCATGAATGGTCCACAGAACAGGCCATCGACATTCTTCTTCTGTTGTAGTGAGGCAATGTACTCAGCAAAATAATACCCAACATTCAGTGGCTTCCGGTCTCGTAAACAGGCTAGTGCAAACAGGTCAGCGGATGGTACTGTGGCTTGATGGACCCTGCCAAAAAGTGAACCAGCGAGTATACGGTGTAAATATTTCAGTGAATAGTTCTCGATACCTGAGGCCTTGAATGAACTGGGGTTATAATCGGTGTGACCAGTGATTGCATGCCAAAAGGAATTAGCATCGAAGTCCTAGGGGATCTCTCTGTACACCGATAGGTAAGGCTCTTCTTCAAGTTTGGTCTGGTCGACCAGGCCAAGGAAAATATTCATTTTGTTGATGGAGCAGTTTATGTGGTTCCCAATGAGCCGAAATTGGTAGCGCTTGTGATGATTAGGGTCAGTGTACTTGACATCGCGTTGGAAGGTGGAAATGAACTCCATTGTGAGTTCGTGGTATGTGAACTCCTCGATGGCCAGAAATTTAGCCAGATTAGCGCCTTCAATCATTTGCTTGACCTCTGTGTCAAGACCTACCTCTCGTAAACTTTCCCAACAGATTTGTCTGGTGGCGCACAGCTCCGTGTTTTGGAAAGTTTCGTAATTAGTTTGCTCAATCTCATCGGAGAAGGTAAGGAGCTGCTTGGAAAGGGCAAGAGAGTTTTGGGTTCTAGAGCTTACATCCGGTTTCTTTTCTTTGCCCTTGGTGGCGGTGTCAGACCTTGTGTTCTTTCGTGCCATGGCGGATTATCAATAGGTGGTTAGTGGTTTTTTAGGTTAGGAAAAGTGTGGGTTTAGTAGAAAGGTGAGACCTTTATACAAGATGGAGAAGGAGAGTGAACCATCAAGGATAGTTTCAACCGTTTGGACCAATCACTTTTCTTATTCTGCCGTGGGAATAGGGAATCAAATGGCCATGTTTGGAAAGAGGGGTAGCCACATCAATGCTTGTGACCGTTGAAACTGAGGGCCTGTCGTCTGACAAATCTGCATTAAAGGACAAGACAGCTTGGGCGGTGGTTGTCTCGCTTGTGGTGCGGGTTGGTGAGAGGAATGATTGTTCGTACTTCCCTATGTACTTAGAAACATGTTTATTCAAAAAGGGAACTAGAATAGGAAAGGTTAGCATAAAAAGAAAAAAATTGACTATGTTTAAGAATTTAAAATTAAACTATTTAAGAAATAAATTTAAATTTTATTTACCCCCAACTTTTTGATTTGTCATGGTTTGCTCAAACAATGGGTGACGCCCACTGTTTCGGGAGGTTCATAAGCCAAGTAAGGCTTCAGACGCTGTCCATTAACTTTGAATATCTCTCCATCGGTGTTCTGGATTTCTATCACCCCATGAGAGAATATGCGGTGAATAGTGAATGGGTCGAACCATCGCGAGCGAAGTTTACCAGGGAACAGGCGCAGGCGTGAATTGTAAAGGAGGACTCGTTCGCCTTCTTTAAAGTGCTTTGCTTGAATACGCTGATCATGCCACTTTTTTGTCTGTTCCTTATATTTGAGTGAGTTTTCATAGGCGAACAGTCTGAATTCATCTATTTCGTTCAATTGAGCACACCTATTCTGCTTAATGTCTTAATCATCAAAATTTAGAAATGTTAGTGCCCAGTATGCCCTATGTTCTAACTCAACAAGGAGGTGGCATGCTTTTCCGAATAGGAGCCGGAAAGGGGACATCCCTATGTGTGTTTTATAGGCTGTTCGGTAAGCCCACGGTGCATTATCGAGTTTCAGAGACCAGTCCTTTCGTGAAGAATTAACTGTTTTCTCTAAAATTCGCTTCAGCTCCCTGTTGGATTGTTCAACCTGTCCGCTTGTTTGGGGGTGGTATGGTGTAGCTATACGATGTGTGACACCATATTTTTGAAGTAGTTTTTCAAATAGTTGGTTACAAAAATGAGTACCTTGATCACTTATAATTGCCCTTGGTACTCCAAATCTGGTGAACAACTGTTTTAAAAATTTAATCACTACCCTTGCGTCATTTGAAGGATACGCACATGCTTCCACCCATTTATTCACATAATCCACTGTGACCAGGATATACTGATTCCCAAAGGAGATGGGGAATGGTCCCATGAAGTCGATGCCCCATACATCAAAAATTTCGCAAACAACAATGTTGTTTAGAAGCATGGCGTTTCGGGCAGAAATGTTGCCTGTGCGTTGACAGTCGTTGCATCTTTGAACAAACTGTTGGGCATCTTTGTATATGGTGGATTAGAAGAAACCTGCTTGAAAAACCTTTGCAGCTGTTCGATTGGCCCCAAAATGTCCACCTGATTCCGCGGCGTGGCATTTGTGTAAGATCTCCATTCCTTCTTCCTTGGTCACACATCTTTGCAGGAGCTGGTCTGCACACAATTTAAATAGGTAAGGTTCCTCCCAAATGTAATATTTAAGTTCAGAGTAAAACTTTCATTTTCGATTTGTAGAGTATCGAAAAGGTTTTATTTTGCAACCCAAGAAATTCGCAATGTCAGCAAACCAGGGGAGCGTGGAGAGTGCAAACAGTTTTTCATCAGGAAAATGGTCGAGGATCTCGGGTTGTTCGATTTTCGTGGTTGCTTCTATTCTGGATAAGTGATCAGCTGCTAGATTTTTGGATCCCTTTTTGTCTTTGATCTCTAAATCGAACTCTTGTAGAAGTAACAACCATCGTATTAGTCGTGGTTTAGCGTCCTTTTTGGCTAATAGGTATTTCAATGTAGAATGGTCGGTATAAACAGTTACTCTGGAAAGTACAAGATAGGGGCGAAACTTGTCGAATGCATAGACCACTGCAAGCAACTCTTTTTCTATGGTTGTGTAATTCTGTTGAGCTTCATTCAGAGTTTTGCTTGCATAGTGTATGGGCTTAAACTACTTGATAATTCGTTGTCCAAGAACAGCCCCTACATTAAGATCACTGACATCGCACATGAGCTCAAATGGTGCATCCTAATCTGGTGCGGTGAGTATAGGTGCATGTGTCAATAGCTCCTTAATATGTTCGAATGCCTGGTTGCATTTGTCGGTGAAGATGAAGTCAGCCTCCTTATGTAGTAGTGCGGAGAGTGGTTGTGCGATTTTTGAGAAATCCTTGATGAACCGTCTATAGAAACCAGCGTGTCCCAAAAAACTTCGAATATCCTTAACTGTTTTGGGCGCAGGTAGTTTCTCGATTACTTCCACTTTAGCCTTGTCAACTTCCAACCCTTTGCTTGATATTTTATGTCCAAGCACAATGGCCCCTGTCACCATGAAATGGCACTTTTCCCAATTTAGGACCAACTGTGTTTCCGTGCACCTTTCCAGAACAGCTTCTAGGTTTTCTAAACAAGCTTCAAAGGATGTGCCGTAGACAGAAAAATCATCCATAAATATTTCAACTATTTTCTCAATCATATCATGAAATATGGCCATCATACATCTCTGAAATGTTGCTGGAGCATTGCACAACCCAAATGGCATGCGTTTGTACGCAAAGGTCCCATATGGACAAGTGAAAGTGGTCTTTTCTTGGTCTTTGGTGCTGATATGAATCTGGTTGTACCCCGAGTATCCATCTAAGAAACAATAGAATGGATAACCAGCTAGTCTCTCCAACATCTGATCAATAAAAGGTAAGGGGAAGTGATCCTTTCTTGTTGCTTCGTTGAGCTTCCTGTAGTCAATGCACATCCGCCATCCTGTGATTGTTCTTGTGGGGATGAGCTCATTTTTGTCGTTTCTGACTACGGTGGTTCCTCCTTTCTTAGGAACAACTTGGGTAGGACTGGTCCACATACTATTTAAAATAGAGTAAATGATTCCTGCCTCGATGAGTTTGATCACCTCTGCCTTCACAACTTCTTTCATGTGCGGGTTTAGCCTTCTTTGCGGTTGCACAGTTGGTCGATGATCTTCTTCCATTAAAATTTTATGCATACAAATTGTTGGGCTGATTCCCTTTATATCTTCTATTTTCCATGCTAGAGCCTTCTTGTGCCTTCTTAGGATGGTAAGCAATTGCTCCTTCTGATCCTTTGTCAATGTTGCCGAAATAATCACTGGTCTACTATTTGGTGGATCCAGAAATGCGTATTCTAGATGATCGGGCAACTGTTTCAGTTCAGGGCATCTTTCTTCATTTCCCCCTTCGAGGTCTATTTCAGGAAGAGTATCATGTTCTTCTTCATCGTTGGTTCCTTTAGTATTACTTCCCTCTTGGTCGAAGTCAAACAATTGTTCCTCCTCTTTATGTTTCTCCGTATCAAATTGTCCCTGCAGGAAAAGATTATCATCTTCCATATCAAGAAAATAACATGAATCATCAGAAACTGATGCATAGCGAACAGCTTCATGCATCTTAAACACTACTTCTTCGTTATTGATTTTCAGAACGAGCTATCCTTTGTGTACGTCAATGACAGCTCTTTTTGTAGCTAGAAAAGGTCATCCCAAGATTATTGGAACTTCCAAATCTTCTGCAATATCCATTATAACAAAATCAACAGGCAATATGAAATTTCCGACTTTAACCAAAACATCTTCGATTATACTCTTGGGGTATCGAATTGATCGATCCGCTAACTGGACCGTGACCTTAGTTGGTCTTGGTTCTCCTAGACCTAATTGCATATAAATTGAGTACGACATAAGATTAATACTGGCTCCTAGATCACATAAAGCATTTTGAATAGTGAGCGTTCCTATTGAACAATGTATAGAAAAACTCCCTGGATCCTTGAGCTTCTTCGGAAGTTGTTGTTTGTCTTGTAAGATTGATTAGTTATCCCTGTTTAGTTCACCATAGCTACACTTTCCAATTTCTTTTTGTTAGTCAGTAGATCCTTCAAAAATTTGACATACATGGGCATTTCAGATAGGGCTTCGATGAACGGTATATTGATGTGCAACTTCATCAATTGTTCCAGAAAGCTCTTGTGTCTCTTCTCACAATTCTGCTGCTTCAGTCATTCTGGGTATGGAACTCTTGGTTCATAATGAAGTGTGCCTGGTTCGTCTTTAATCACCTGTTTATCTTTCCTATGTTGAGGCGCAGGTGTTTGATCGTTGAATTTCGCTCCATCTTCTTTATCCGCAACAGATTTTTCACCACTGTCCCTTACCTCTTTACCTCCCCTTAGTATGATAGCATTGACTTCTTCTTTTGGGTTGGTCACAGTGTTTCTTGGAAGAGTGCCTTTTTCCTTCGAGGATATGGCCGTGGCAAATTGCTGCATTTGAGTCTCAAGATTCTTTATGGACGATTGTGTCTGCTTCATAAACTGCATCATCATGGACTCTAAATCAGGCTTTCCTTCTTGTTGAGCATTTGATTGGCGCTGATATTGTTGGTTAGATGAGATGCCTTGTTGCGGTGGATATGATGTTCGTGGGTGCTCTTGTCTGTAAGGCTGCTGCATAGCTGGTTGCCTCTGATTATCGTTCCAATAAAATTCGGATGACTTCTCCACCCTGGGCTATATGTGTTCGAATAGGGATTCGATGGTTGGCGAGCGATGAAATCACACTGTTCTTCCATTGATGCACCTGGTTTGGTTCCCGGGCAATCTATGGGTCGATGGGGTCCACTGTAAAAATCACAATCATCGGGTGATAGTATCTCCATAGGGGCAGAGAGCTGCGTGTTGACTGCTAAGATATTCATCTTTCCCATCGTTTTGACCAGATGTTCCATTTGTGAGGACAGTTTGGTTATTGCCTCACTGTTTGCATTATTCGTGACTCTCTTTCCATCACCTCTCACCCAGTGCCAGTTATAACTGGTATTGACCACTCTTTCAATTAGCTCATACAATGCTTGAGGTTCCAGTTCCTCCAGATTCCCATTGGCAACTGATTCAATTTGTATCTTGTATGCGTTGGTCACTCCATTATAGAAGTTCTGCACTTGCATCCATATGGGTATGCCATGATTCGGTACTCTTCTCAACAGTTCTTTATATCTTTCCCATGCTTCAGATAAGGATTCATCCTCTTCTTGAAAAAAATGTGAGACTTCATTCCTCAACTTAATTGCTTGTCTGGGAGGAAAATATTTCATCAAGAACAGGGTAGCCATTTCCTCCCAGTTCGTGATAGATCCCGGTTGTAGATTCTTCAACCAATTCTTCGCCTTATCCTTCAAGGAAATGGGGAACAGTTTGAGCCGGATAACCTCATCGCTATCATTTCTATGAGTGCGGAATGTGTTGCACATTGTGACGAAATCTTGGATGTGAGCATTTGGATCTTCATTTGGCTATCCCCAAACTGCACATGTGTTTGTAACATCTGAATCATTGAAGCCTTCACTTCAAACATGCGATTGCCTTCGTTTGGTATGACGATGCATGATGAATGGCCTTCAGTGGACGGTCTGGAGTAATCCTTCATCCGCAACCTCTGGTTACCATTATTGTTATTTTCGTTTTCACCATGACCTTCCTCATGGCTCTCATCCTGTCTCGAATTTGGTATTTCGATCTCGCGATCCATTCTGATGCATCTAGCTTGTCTAAGTAGTCTTCTCCTTCTTCTGTATGTTCTCTCTATCTCAACATCTATAGGAAGGATAGGAATACCTGTTCTTCGCATACAAAACTAGCAATCGAAAACCAAAAACTACGCAAACAGATGGTTATCAGGTAACGAAATAAGCATACAAATTCTTCCAAACTTTAGTTTAAATATGGACGCTAGCAAGTGTACTAGGTCATGTGTAGTATTTGGTAAGACCAAGTGTCGTATTCCAAAGGGATTAGACTTTAGTGAGAAGAATAAGTTACCTTAAGTGTTAGATACAGATCTTGAGTGGGTGAATAGTGTTAACTTTACCATAAACAAAAACAAAACGAGTAATAGGATAAATGAATTCAAGATGAACAAGCACGGACCTAGCCATACGCCTAACGAACAACTGTGCCTAACTTTTATCGTTTAGTGAAGTAGATCTATATTCCTGAGTTGGGTCTCTCCCTCATCGGTCACTAAGGTCCAGTGTCCCATTTCAAAAGATTCTAAGTAAGTGATATTAACCAAGTGTCCTTGTGCTAACATACAAACAAGCATTAAGCAACAGGAAGCATTCATAAAGAAACCCCAATATGTGGTAGTTTTTGTGTCCGTCCACTACAACATATGCCGATTAGCTGTTTCCGTTACGTCGGAGCACCGTCGTGCCATCTTCGGTAACCATAAAATAGACTCGATCTTAATCTATTCTTTAAGCATGCTAATAACACTCAATCATGGATAGAAATACTTCATTCATTGATAAAAGATACTTACAGTCGCCGTTTAAATGGATGGCTAGGCCTGCAGAAAGAATTACTCACTCATTGTCATGAGTGAACATCTTGTTCTTCCCAAAAACATTCTTCCGACAGAAAATATAAAAACAGAGAATAAAACTAGTGGTGGCGGTAATGCCGAGATCCCTATTACAATAATATTCCCTTCCTATTTATACTCCCCTTACATCAACCCTAATTACAAGGGTAAAGAGTCACAAAAAGTAAATACAAGGACAAGTGAACAATCCTCCTACACTTGGCGCAAGATGGAAAGCTGTCTTGCTTTCCACGTTTATCTCTCTTTCTCTCTCATGTGGTTTGATCGACCCGCGCATTTATCCATTTCCTTCCAAATGACCCAGTAATGTCGTTGTTTAAGCTGTTCTGTTCTACTGAGAGGTTGTTCGTGAGGATTCCTGCTTCGAACTGTAATTTCTGCATGTTTCTTCCATTTCTGGTTGAAAACTAAGACTTTGAAGCTCTTTTCCATGAGTGTTCATCCTCATTTATTTGCTCTTTTTACTCGCATCATTATACAACTCAGTATGTAAGTTCACTCAGCATGCAAAATCATTTAGCATATATCATACTAAGAATTTATTGAAGAGGATTGAACATACCTATGGCTTCTCTCAGTATACTGAACTGCTCACAAGCCAGTGGCTTCGTGAAAATATCGGCAAGCTGCTCATCCGTTGGGACGTAGGTCAGCTTGATCTCACCTTTGAGTACATGATCTCTGATGAAGTGATGCCTTACACTGACATGCTTCATCCTACTGTGCTGGATTGGATTCTTTGATAAGTTAATGGCACTTTTGTTGTCACATTTGACTTCAATAATTTTAGTTTGAACTTCATAATCATCCAGTTGTTGCTTGATCCAAAGGACTTGAGCAACACAGCTTTCAGCAGCAATGTACTCAGCTTCAGTGGTTGATAGGGCTACTGAACCAAGACACAAGACAGCTTCCAAGGAAATGACATCCTCCTGAGTCCATAGTCAACGTCAGTGTATCCAAGGAGTGTGAAATCATCAGTGTTGGGATACCATAAACCTGCATTCACTGAGCCTTGCAAATATCTAAGGATTCTTTTTATAACTCTGTAATGAGATTCCTTAGGGTTAAATTGATATCTTGCACAGTAACATACTGAGAACTGAATATCTAGCCTACTTGCCGTTAGATAGAGTAGAGAGCCAATCATACCTCGGTACAATTTGTTGTCTACTGGCTTACCATTTTCATCAGCACAGAGGATAATGTCAGTGCCCATTGGTGTAGATATTGACTTACAGTAGTTGTCCATCTTATATTTCTTCAATATCTCCTTTGCATACTTAGTATGACTGATGAATATGCCATTCTTGCCTTGTTTAATTTGAAGTCCAACGAAGAAGTTGAGTTCTCCCATCATTGACATTTCAAACTCAGTTTGCATCTGCTTGCTAAATTCCTTGCACATAGATTCATTAGTAGCACCAAATATGATGTCATTAATATAAATTTGTGCCAGCAGGGTATCTTTACCCTTTTTCTTAATGAATAAGGTTGTATTAGATTTTCTCCTGACATAATTTCTAGTCAGTAGAAAGCCTATTAGTCTTTCATACCAAGCACATGGTGCTTGCTTCAGACTATACAAATCCTTTTTGAGCTTATAAACGTGGTTTGGGAACTTAGGATCCTCAAAACCTGGAGGCTGATTAACATAGACCTACTTGTTTATAACTCCATTTAGAAATGCACTCTTGACATCCATTTGAAACAATTTAAAATTCATAAAGCTTGCGTAAGCACTAATTGCTTCAAGCCTTGCCATTGGGGCAAAGGTCTCACCGTAGTCAATACCTTCCTGCTGACTGTAGCCTTGAGCTACGAGTCTGGCTTTGTTTCTAACTACGTTCCCTTGTTCATCTAGCTTGTTGCGAAAGACCCATATCGTTCCTATGGTCTTCTGGCTTTTTGGATTAGGCACTAAGTCCCACACTTCATTCCTTCTGAACTAGCCAAGCTCCTCTTGCATTGCACACATCCAGAACTCATCATTCTCAGCTTCTGAAAAATTCTTTGGTTCCAAAACTGAGACGAATGCCACATTGCTGAGGTATCTCCTGAGTTGATTCCTTATCATCAAGGTATTCTCAGCAGCATCGAGAATGTTGCTTTCAGAGTGTCCTCTTGGGATTCTGATTTCTTTCGGTAGAGTAATGTCTTCAGCGGATTGTGTTTCAACAATCTCTGCAGGTTTAGATTGGTCAGTGAAAATAATTTGAGTTTCGTTTTTACCTTTAGTCAGTCCTTGAGGAAGTGACTCAGTGGTTGTACTCAGGTCAGCAGGTGCTGAGGGATCTATATGCTTTGTTTCATTGAATTCAATATGAACAGACTCTTCTAAGACCTGAGTTCGTTTGTTGAAAATTCTATATGCTTTGTTGTTTGTTGAGTAGCCTAAAAAGATAGCTTCATCAGCTTTTGAATCAAACTTAGGTTTGGGCAGTCCCTCAACTAATTGCTTTCTTGCTAATTTGGCCAGGAGGTCCATGCTTACATGACCAAGTCTCCTGTGCCATAGCCAGGAATTTTCTTCCTTTGACACTAAGCATATATTCTTTGAGAACTTCTTTTCTAAATTCAGCATAAAGACATTATCAACACGAGGGGCAGTTAAAATGAATTCATTTGTTTTCCCTTCGAGTATTTTACATCCAGAGGCATCAAATATAACTTTCCTATCACTGTCACACAGCTGAGCTTCGCTCAGTAGGTTATATTCAAGTCCTCTGACTAGGGAGACTGACTCAATAGTAGGATTGCCACCAACGGTTCCTGAACCTACTATCTTACCCTTTTTGTTGTCTCCAAAACTTACACTTCCTCCATGTTTATGCACAAGTGTGATGAATTGAGTTTCATCACCAGCCATATGCCTCGAGCATGCACTGTCAATGTACCATAACTTTGACTTCTCAGCACACCTCAGGCCAACCTCAGAAGATTGTTCCTCATTGTCTTAAGTACATGAGGGGTCAGCTTGCTCAGAAGGGCAGGGATCAGCAAACTCATCAGCCATGAAGCAGATATTTGCTGACTCAGTGGCACCAGCTCCTGATGAGGATGATTCATCATTATCGCTCTAAGTGGCCACCAATGCCTTTCTGCTGCTCTTCTTGTCCTTCTTCAAAGTAGGACAGCTTGACTTGATATGGCCAGTTTGATGACATTCAAAGCATGTGATGGCTTTGAGATTTCTTTCTTATATTTGCTGTCGCTTGACTCAGCTTTGTACTTGTCATTCCTCTTGAATGGCTTCCTGCTGTACTTGTCATTCTTGCGAAACAGCTTCTTCATCTTCCTGGTGAACATGGCCATTTCTTCATCATCCGATAATCACCATCAGTAGAGTCAGCTTTCATGACAAGAGACTTTTGCTTCTTGTCCTCAGACTTTTCCTTCACCTGAAAGTTCTTCATTGAGATCTCGTGGGTCAGCAAAGATCCAATGAGCTCATCATACTTGTAGTTGGTCAAGTCCCGAGCTTCCTCAACGACAGTCTTCTTTGCTTGCCAGTTTTGGGGAAGATTCCTTAGTATCTTCTTCACTTGTTCTTCCTCAGTGAAGTTCTTGCCGAGCCTCTTGAGCTCGTTAATTATATTGGTGAATCTTAAGTTCATTTCAGAGATACCTTCACTATTATTCATCTCGAACAGCTCGTACAACCGCATGTGCTAGTTCACCTTGGACTCCTTGACCTTGCTGGTTCCCTCATATGTGACCTCTAGCTTCTTCCAGATTTCTTGTGCTAATTCACAACCAGAAATCTTATTGTACTCTGCAGCATGTAGAGCACAGTGAAGCATATTTATAGCCGAGGCATGATTTTGCAATATCTTGAGGTCATCCTCTAACCACTTAGCCTCTTCCTTCACGACCTTTTGGTCGTCAACAGTTTCATAGGGAACAAATGGGCCTTGGACTATAGACAACCATGCACTCATATTTGTTGTCTGAATGAAATTTTTCATCATGTTCTTCCAGAAGGTATAGTTAGACCCGAAGAACAGAGGAGGCCTAGTGATGGATAGTCCCTCAGGGAGTATCTGAGTTGTCTGATTTCCAGGGAGGAAATGAGTGTTGTTCTCAGCCATTACAGGGATCAGCTCAAGATAGTTATTTCTTGTGCACTGAGCTGGTTAAGCTCTGATACCACTTGTTGGTCCCGTGCAACGTGACAAGATTAGTTCCAAGGGGGGGTTAGGAACTATTTAAAAAATTTCACGTAAGGCTGACTTATATTTTGAACTTAGACTTTTATTAAGTCTTTTAGCACAGTAATGCGGAGTAAGGTTAGAGATAGATTTAGTCAACTGCTGACTAGAACTGTTTCTACCGTGAGTCAGGAGATAACACTTAAGTCTATTCTTGAACTCAACTTTCAGATTACTCAACTCAGCGTATGTTTGTTAACGTTTTACTAGGCAGTACTTAGCAAGCAATATATTTAAAGGAGTAAAGGGTTAGAAGTTACTCAGCAGACGTATCCTGGTTCGGCCTCTCCGCCTACGTCCATTCCCCGGAATTCCTTCCGAGCTTTTCGAATCCTCTACTGAGCTCTTTAAAGGTAAAGCACAAACCTTTTACAAATAGTCACTGAGTATACAAGAGTACCTTCCTCTATTCTTCTACTCAATATTATATCTACCGCTGAGTGCTATAATCGAGCAACTCAGCTTCTCCTTTCTATTCTTCTAGAAATGATAAAGTGTTTGTTCTAAACAACAGCTAAGAACACTTTAGATGAATTGAATCACTCTAGACTTTTACACAAAGATATGAATTGGTGTAAGAATTTTCTTTGCTTTTCAACACAGAACTTCGAGTTATGATTTGGTCAGCGTTTCGACTTGATGAAGATCTACATCGAATGAAGCATTTGAGAGGCCTATTTATAGTGACACTTGAGGCACCGGTCATTTCGAATTTCGAAATAACCGTTGGAGGGAAATGGCTTCCTATCGCTTTCACTCAGTCAATGCTCAGTGTCTTCGGCCAATAAGAACGTTGCATCTTCTGTCTTCGTCAGGGATCAGTTGCTTTTACTCATGCTGGTCAGAGTGTCTCCACATTTTAGGAAAAGTCTTCCAGACAGCTTTCTGCTTCGTCTGAATATTTCCTTAAGTGGAAATACTTTGTCTCCAAGTTGTCCAGGCCAGCCGCTGACCTGACTTCCTTGTCGCTTGACTCAGCAGCTTCGTCTTGAAGCTATTGACAAGGCTTCTCGATCCTTCTCTCCGCTGGGCTACGTTTTGTTCTGCTTGTGCCGCGTTTCATTCAACTTGGGCCGTGTGGCTTTCATCAGTTGACTTGGGCTTGACTTTCTCTTGTGGGCTTTTGGGCCTTGTTCTTTTAATGTCTTGATTCTTATAAATACAATTAACTCAACATTGAACAAACACATTAGTATTAATAAATCAAAGCATTTAAATTCAATGTGTTAGAATATTTTTATCATGGTGAATTAAATATACTTAAGTAATTTTGTCAAATCAAAATCATGTGGAAAAGTGTTTCAATAGATAATTCAACTTACTTGTGGCATTTGTCGTTTAGGCCATATAAACAAAAGACGCATGCTTAAGCTACATCAAGATGGGCTTATAGATTCAATTGATTGTGAATCAATGGAAACATGTGAATCTTGTTTAAAAGGAAAGATGACAAAGACACCCTTTAGCAATAAAGGCGAGCGGGTATCAGACACTCTAGGATTAATACATTCGGATGTATGTGGTCCTATGTCAGTCCAAGCAAGAGGAGGATTTAGATACTTCATTAGCTTCATAGATGACCATACCAGATATGGTTATATCTATTTGATGAAGCACAATCAGAAGCTTTTGAGAAATTCAAATGCTTCAAGAATGAAGTAGAAAATCAAACAAGAAAGAAAATTAAGATACTTCGATCAAATCGAGGTGGTGAATATCTTTTAGATGATTTTTTGAATTATCTAACTGAATGTGAGATTTGCTCACAATGGACACCTCCTTATACACAACAACACAATGGTGTATCCGAAAGGAGAAACCGTACCTTATTGGATATGGTACGATCAATGATGAGCACAATATTACTTCCAAAGATGTTCTGGGGCTATGCCTTAGAAACTACCCTGTTTACCCTAAATCGAGTACTAACCAAATCCACCAGTTTCACATCATATGAATTGTTTGTTGGTAGGAAACCTATCTTCTCTTTTATGAGAATATGGGGTTGTTCAACATTTGTCAAACGCATAGGATCAGATAAATTGGATGCTAAATCTGATAAGTGTTTCTTTATAGGATACCCTAAGGAAACTTTGGGGTATTACTTCTATCATCCAGATGATCAGAAAGTAATAGTATCCAAGCATGTTGTGTTTCTAGAGAAAGAGTTTCTTGAAGAAACACAAACCGGAAGCATAATTGAACTTGAGGAAGTTCAAGAAGAAACACCAGCTGAAACAACAGAGGCGGTTGAGGAACCTGAGGCAGTCCCATTAGATGAGACTCAAGTTCCATTACCTACTCGTAGATCACAAAGAGTTCGTGAGCTCCCAGTTAGATATGGTTTTCTAGTGGGAGAAGATGAAGAGGTTCCCGTGTTAGACGATGAACCCGAGAACTACGAAGAGGGTCTTACAAGTCCAAATTCCAAAGCATGGCTTGAAGCCATGAATTCTGAAATGGATTCCATGTATACCAACCAAGTGTGGACTTTGGTTGATCCACCCGAAGGGATAAAATCCATTGGGTGCAGGTGGATCTTCAAGAAGAAAACAGACATGGATGGAAAGGTTAGCACCTACAAAGCTAGGTTAGTAGCGAAAGGATGTCGTCAGAAACAAGGAGTTGATTATGACGAAACTTTCTCTCCAATAGCCATGTCCAAATCAATCAGAATTATGCTCGCTATTACCTCTCACTTCGATTATGAGATTTGGCAAATGGATGTGCAAACAGCTTTCTTAAATGGAAACCTGCTTGAGGATGTATATATGATGCTACATGAAGGTTTTACATCGAAGGATGCAACCAAGGTTTGCAAACTTCAGAGATCCATTTATGGACTCAAGCAAGCATCAAGGAGCTGGAACAAACGTTTTGATGAAACCATAAAACAATTTGGTTTCGATTAAAACTGCGAAGAAGCTTGTATTTATAAGAAAATTAGTGGGAGCTCAGTTGCATTTCTCATACTATATGTGGATGACATATTACTGATGGGAAATGACATAACTCTGCTACAGTTGGTGAAACTATGGTTATGGGGTAACTTCTCCACGAAAGACCTAGGTGAAGGAGCTTATATATTAGGGATAAAGATCTATAGAGATAGCTCAAGAAGACTGCTTGGTCTTTCACAAGCTACATACATTGAAAAGGTGTTAAAGCGGTTTGACATGCTTGAATCGAAAAGAGGTAACTTGCCCATAACGAGTCGCTATCAAGGAAATCCAGGTGATGAACACTAGAATTCTATCAAGAACATTCTTAAGTACTTTAGAAGGACTAAAGACATGTTTCTAGTGTACGGAGAAGGGGAACTGAAAATAGAGGGATTTTCAGATGCCAGTCATCTCACAGATGAGAACGATTTTAGATCCCAATCAGGATACATGTTTATCTTGAATGGGGGGCGCGGTCAGTTAGAAGAGCTCCAAGCAGGTAAGCATGGCTTTCTCTACGACCGACTTTGAGTACATCGTAGCTGTGGAGGCAGCAAAGGAAGCGGTTTGGATTAAGAATTTCATCATTGAACTAGGTGTGGTGCCTGACATTGTGAATCCCATTACTTTGTACTGTGATAACAATGGAGCCATTGCACAAGCAAAAGAACCACGGTCTCATAATGCATCCAAGCATTACCTTAAGCGATACCCCCTTGTAAGGGAGATTATTGCAAGAGGAGATGTGAGAATAGAAAGAGTACCTATCGAGGACAACGTAGCAGATCTGTTGACAAAGCCCTTAACCCAGAAAGTACATGATCGTCATTTGAGTTCTACTGGGAGTATGTTGGGGTTTAGTGTCCTATAGTCAATTTTTCTAGGATATAAACTAGATGTAAATGAATTGTTCTTTTATATCATTTGTTTTAATAAGATATGGTTTTTAACTATATAAAGGTAATTACTTTTAAGAACTAAATAAGTCTAATAAAAGGAAATCCCTAAGTTTATTTAAAGTGATTATAAAGTGTTCATACAAGCATGAAGTGAGACAAAACATTATAATAAACTAATAAACTTAAAACCACCCCAAGTCAAGTAATATGTTTTGAATAGGGATTGACATAATACTGTAGATACTTGCATGTGACAGTGTTTTCTGTCGAGACAGAGAGCTGATCTCGCAAGCTTCATATATGTGGATATCTGGACAGTTACATTAATCCAGTGAAGGAGTTCATTAGGATTGGGTCCCGACTTGAGATAACAGGATGGACGGATTTATCCTGTGTCACCTGTTCATCACATTGGTATTAATAGGTATAAGTAATCCTCAGACTCAAAGGAATGTTAATTAGTGATTCTGGATTATGAAATGTGATACTTTGACTCTGTTCAAACACGATCCATAACAGAGATGACTTTGGGGTGTGTGCGGGCAGGCGTTGGGTATCATAGGAAGTAATTATAGAATAGTTAACATTGGATTGAGCATTTGTCACTCCTGATAAATGGGAGATATGTCCAAGGATCGCTTGTGGAAGACTTGACTCTAAATCCTTGCAAGGTGATAGCTTAAGAATTGAAATAGATATTTCACTTAACCTATCTATTCAGAGTTAACAGTACAAGTAAAACGAACGTCTCGTTATATATGACTTGACATAATCCATAGTCATAAGATTCAGTTCAAGGATGTAGTTGATAAAGGATCGAATTATATTGTAACTAATACGGAAAGGTCAACGACGTAATCAACCTGTCTTCTTATAGCTCTGGGGGAATGTTTACGGTTCTTCTATTCACAGTCCTCGCACTTCGTTATACAAAGATTAAATGTAATTTTGGGAAATTAATTTAATGGTTGTATATGGCTAGTAGTAATAAGAACCTAATGGGTCACACATAAGACTTAGAACCAAAAAGAGGAATGGATAGTAATTAATAGATGGAAGCCCAACTTAGTCCATTAAGGCCCATTGATTGAGGGGGGGCGAAATACATGTAGCAAAATATATGTGGGAATTAATTTAATTTTAGACAATTGTAATTAGATTATAATTGTGGATTAAATTAATTATGGGATAATTAAGTTAGAAGGTTTAATGTGATTAAATTGCTTCTAATTATTATTCTATCAAATAACTTAATATTATCTTTATATTTAGATATAATTATAGATAATATCAATAGAGTATTTTTTTTTTAGAAACAATAGAGTATTATTTAGAATAAAACTCTTAATAAATAACATAATTCTATCTAACTAGGGTTTAGACACAGGAGGTTATTTATACCCCCTTAATGATAAATTTTGGCCAACCCTAATCTCGTGTAGAGAGAGAATTTTGACCCCCTACCGTAGAGCACGAAATCGCTCCGCTTGCTTCCATTCGATTAATTTTATCTCTTTGATCTTGTGTTGATTTATTAGAGAAATCTCTATTGATTGTTTTTCTTTTGGTTGAGATTCTGACTTGCTTTGATCTTGTGTTTTTCTTTGTGCTCGTGAACTTGGAACTAGAGTTGAGGGCACTTCATTAGCAACGGTAGATAGTTCGTCATATAAGGTATTTCCTTCTATCCTTCTTTGTATGAAATAACGACTAAAGGATCTTGCTTTAAGGAAATGGGTAAAAAAATTTGTATTTCCGCTGCCCTATGATTGCCTATTTTCCTTTAGTGGTACCAGTGAAGGAGTTCATTAGGATCGGGGACCCGACTTGAGATAACAGGATGGATGGATTTATCCTATGTCACATGTTCATCACATTGGTATTAATAGGTATAAGTAATCCTCAGACTCAAATGAATGTTAATTAGTGATTCTGGATTATGAAATGTGATACTTTGACTATGTTCAAACACGATCCATAACAGAGATGACTCTAGGGTGTGTGCGGGCAGGCGTTGGGTATCATATGAAGTAATTGTAGAATAGTTAACATTGGATTGAGCATTTGTCACTCCTGATAAATGGGAGATATGTTCAAGGATCGCTTATGGAAGACTTGACTCTAAATCCTTGCAAGGTGATAGCTTAAGAATTGAAATAGAGATTTCACTTAACCTATCTATTCAGAGTTAATAGTACAAGTAAAACGAACGTTTCGCTATATAGGACTTGACATAATCCATAGTCATAAGATTCAGTTCAAGGATGTAGTTGATAAAGGATCGAATTATACTGTAACTAATACGGAAAGGTCAACGACGTAATCAACCTATCTTCTTATAGTTCTGGGGGAATGTTTACGGTTCTGCTATTCACAGTCCTCGCACTCATTCCATTATACAAAGATTAAATGTAATTTTGGGAAATTAATTTAATGGTTGTATACGGCTAGTAGTAATAAGAACCTAATGGGTCACACATAAGACTTAGAACCAAAAAGAGGAATGGATAGTAATTAATAGATGGAAGCCCAACTTAGTCCATTAAGGCCCATTGATTGAGGGGGCGAAATACATGTAGCAAAATACATGTGGGAATTAATTTAGTTTTAGACAATTGTAATTAGATTATAATTGTGGATTAAATTAATTATGGGATAATTAAGTTAGAAGGTCTAATGTGATTAAGATGGCGATTTTTCTTATTAACTAATAGATTCTCGAGATTGGCTCTAAACTCTCGATTAATTACTTTCCCTTGGTCCGGCTCAAGTAATTAATCTAGAGAAGCATTAAGTTTTATTAATCTAAACATTTTTAACCTACTTTACCTTGGTCCAGCTAAAGTGATTACTTAAGATTCAAGAAAAACCGCTCGAGTAATTAGTTATAAACTTTCGATTAATTACTTTCCCTTGGTCCGACTCAAGTAATTAATCCAAAGAAGCATTAAGTTTTCTTAGTTCCAAACCTTCGATTTATTACTTTCCCTTGGTCTGGCTCAAGTAATAAATCTAAGATTTGTAATAAGATTCATGAAAAACCTTAGAAAACCAATAAGCCACACTACATGGTCATTAGGTCAAACTTATGAATTTTGATTAATCAATTTAATCATGGCCAATATAAATAATTAATTATATTCAAGTAGGAATTTGGTCCATCTCCTGCAAGCATTAAGAATCATAAGTAGTTCTTAAAAAGGATAAACATGGCTTAAATAGGTTAAACATAATTACCATATAATTAAGGTTAAGCCTTAGTTAATGGGGTTTTAGCCCATGATTAGATTAAAACACACCTTAAAAAGATAGATAATGGAGTTCATAGTAATAAAAGAGATTAAAGTTTAGAAGAAACCGTAATAACGATTGCTGAACAAACTTCTTCGATAACTTGAAACTTACTTTTATTGGATGAACTTTTACACAAACAACACTTTGAGAACAACAACAACAATTACAACAAAAACAACTGATTCTTAAAGAGAAGAATCAGCAAAACAACATTATAGAGGGAAGAATTAAGCCTAAGTTTGGTGTGTGTTCAAATGGCTCCCAAGGTCTCCTTTTATAGTAAAATGGCGCATATGCTTCCAAAGACCAAGTCTCCTTATGGAATCCAACTCTCTAATCTTCTGAATTCAGCTTTTAAAAAGGGTGGTAGAAGACTTTGACAATTTAGGAGTTGAAATGTGCAAAGGTGGGAAAGGAATCCTAAGCCTCAACATGTTCATCAAATTAGGACAATTTTTGGAGCCTATTACAATTCGAATTTGGAAATTATTATTATTAGTCATTTGTACATCTTTATCTTAGCTTTCCAACACATTTTGAATCGCCTCAATCCGAGTTCATATGAGGGAGATACGATGAAAATGTGTAAAGGTGGGAAAAGAATCCTAGGCCTCAACATGTTCATCAAATTAGGACAATTTTTTGAGCCTGTTACACTTCGAATTTGGAGATTATTATTATTCATCATTTGTACATCTTTCTCTTAGCTTTCCAACACTTTTGAATCGCCTCAATCCGAGTTCATATGAGGGAGATGCGATGAAAATACGAAAATGTGTCAAATCTGCCCTCAATGTGAACAAAGAGACCTGTAACTGTCATCTCCATCTCGATGAGATGCTTGTGCATCTCGACAAGATGCATACGGGAAATAACTAAAAACTTATTATTTCACTCCATTTTACTCTGGAGTTCTCGCCTTAAGCCCCGACTTTGGTTATTTGTGCTGAAAACCTTATGAGAATGTCTGAAAAACACACAAAATGACTTAGATACATAAAATGGAGAAAATATACAAAAATCATTATTAAAAATTATCAAAATATCATTAAAAACGTATTAATTAAGTACGAAAAATACTATAAATCACGATGATAATAGTACTGCTGCATAATTTCGATTAGGGGTGTTCATCGGTCAGTTCGATCTAAAAACCGAACCGAACTGAAATAACCGAATAAGATCTAACATTAAAACCGAACCTAATCTAACCGAATAATATTACAAACCGAATCTAACCAAACCGAGTATTTCGGTTCGGTTCGGTTATGTCATTTGTTAAACAATTTTTTTTAGGATTTTAGTTACTTTGTACGTTAATTTAAATATGCAAATGTTGACATATATCATAAGGCTCAACAATTGTCGAGACACTATTTGATGATGGGCATTAAATAGTTTCACCATTACTCCATGGATCGCAAAACTAAATCAAATATGCAAACTAAATTTAAAACCCATGCATATATAATTACTGTTTTGTACAATTTAATATCCATATATTGCAGCACATACAATTGGAATATCAATTCAATTAATTCAATAAAATTAAAATTATAACTTTATAATTCTATATATATATATATATATAATATGTTTATGAACACACATACGTCAAATATCCGAATATTCAGAAATTAGAAATTTATAATCATTAATCATCATGCCATTGTCAAAAGTAGCAAAACAAACAAACAAGAAATAAATAATAAAACATAAAAATATATATTTTCATCCTTAAACCTAAATATCACTAAAAGATAACAATATTCCAAAAAGCAATTCATCTCTTCATCCAATCTGAAATGTGAAAATTATATTATAAATTTAGTTTTATTAACAGAAACAAATGAATTCAACTGGAACAAATAAAACAATAACATAAAATGAAATGTAACTTTTACGCGCATAGTGAAATAGAGTAGAAAAAAGGTTGAGCAACCAACCAACTTTCTCACTAAATAGCCAATGTTTCTGGAATAAAAAAAAAAGTTAAGAGCATATATATTATTTAAAAAAATTAACCATGTACATAACTATATTTTACTAAATTAAAAATAGATCACAAATACTAAAATTATTTAAATAAAACATACCAAATTCTCCAATTGGTAAATTTGAAAAATAAGAAAAAAGAAGAAGATTAGTCATCATGTGATGCTTTAAATAATGTGAATATAATTATCAAATAGAAAATAAAAAAATTACCATCTTCTTGTCTTTGAATTTCATCTATATTTTCCTCCACATCGGTTTGTAATGCGAGGATCGCAACCAATCTTGAGCACATATTAAACCTTTAACAAATTTAGGAGTTAAAGAACTCCTAAATGGATCAAGAACTCGTCCCCCTGTGCTAAATGCAGATTCAAAGGCCACGGTGGATATAGGAAATGCCAATACATCTTTAGCCATTTGTGCTAGGACCGGAAACCTTTCAGAATTTATCTTCCACCACTTTAAAATCTCAAAATCTTCATGATCATCTTGTACCACCTCACTTAAATACTTTTTTAACTCTAATTTAATTTCTCCACTCCCACCATCTATTCTTTCCCTCTTAAACTTATCTCGAAGTAGAGGCCTTGTCTTCCTAACCCAAATCTCACTCAGATTATCTACTTGACTTCCACTATCTTGGGGAGGTTGGAGTTTTGTCCTATAATCTTCATATAACTCTAACATTTTCTGATAACCCGCGAAGCCCAAAACGGGTTATACTCATTTCGCAAGCCCAGCCCATATTAAAGCCCCATGGGCTAAGACTGGACGGGACCCGAATGAAGGAAGCGGGCGCAGCGAGTAAACCGCCCCTAATTCCTAAACGGAGCGACAAGACTCCCACTCAGAACCACGTTCGTTGCCATGAAAACCACGAAAGGGACATGGCCTAAAAAGGGGGAACCGCCCTCAGAACGTGGCCCACTAAGGAGTAACCGCCCTCGACGGTTACCCAAAAATACCTATAAAAGGCCTTAAGAATAAGGGAGGAGGTACGTTCAAATTTTTTTCCCACAGAGCTATTGCTAAATTATAGACTCATTCTTACAAAAACTGACTTCATCGTCGGAGAGTTTTCCCGGAGATCCTGTCTCCGGTTTTGTTTTGCAGGTAACTCCGGCAAAGAATATCAAAGCGGATCCAGCAAGTTATCATTGGTGCGGTGAAGGTGGACCTTTTTTACCAACATTTGGTTAAAGGTACATGAAGAACATGTCAGAACCATCACGAACGACCGGCGTTACCACTAGATCAACCAGTATGAACTCCAGGGGACCACGAACTGCGAATTCGCAACCTGCAAGTACACAGCCTGTGGTGCCTAGCTCATCGGGTCCTTCGGGACAATTGAGTCCGTTATTGGAGGTCCAAGTGCAAACTGAGATGGAAATGTCCAATAGTGATTTCGTACAGATGGCTGGACAGGTCTTGGCTTCGAACATGAGCCAGGCAGCTGGAGATCGAATGATTAATTTACTAACGGCCCTCGCCGAACACAATACCGCCGTGGCGGCTGCTCCTCAAGAACCTGTGGTTATCTCAACACAATCACCGACTATCCCTGTCATGTCGGCCCTCCCGCAGCCATCTCAGGCACCAAATCAAGTGGGCCAGAGTAGTCGCACAAACCCACACAGCCACCCGAGCAACTACTCGCACCCAGATTTCATTACGACGATACATCCGACCTGGCAGCCATCCCAACCGTTGCCAGGAGTGCAAGGCACTCTTCCGCCACAGCAAGTGGAACCTTTTCCTCCCAGACATTCGGAGTTGATGACTCCTGGGCGAGAGCACACATGGAACTTTGATCCTATAACGGGACAGCGGTTAGTCCCCCAACAGGCACACGTCTCTACACCGATGGGCGGATGGATGCCACCCAGAATTCACCAGCAGCGGATGGAAGAAGTCCGGCGAATACCCGATATTGACTTAGAAGATCAATTACGAAGCATGATGGAGCGAATGGGGTACTCGCCTAGGCCGAGAGCAGAGATCCAGAGCGATTCACCTTTTGCCCCTTCGTTACGGGAATTCATTCCAGATCATAGAATCAAAGCGCCTGCCATACCAAAATACTATGGGGATCCAAATTCTGACCCTGAGGCTCATGTCAGGAACTACAGAGAGTTAATGGATGTTGCAGGGGCAAGCGAAAGCATAATTTGCAGGTTATTCTCGACAACTTTGGGCGGTGCGGCATCTGATTGGTTTCGATCTTTACCGGCAGAATCTATTCACAATTATCAACAATATAGTCGGGATTTCTGTGCGAAGTTCGTGGGCTGTAAAGCAGCAGATGTGACAGATAGGCAGCTGAAGGAGATCAAACAGAGGAACTATAATTCCCTAAGGGAATTTGTTGTCGCCTTTAACGATATCCTGGTGCGATTGCAGAACCCAGATATCGTGAGTATTCGCAACATCATGGCGGATGGAACCACAGATTGGAGCATGCGGGAAGAAATCATCCGTAACAAACCACGCACTGTAGCCGAGCTCATGAAGATAGCAAAGGAATTCATGGAAGTGGATGATGTCAACAGGGAACATAGGGCCCAAACTCGGCGAGAAAGAGATGCCGCTAGAACCACTTTGGACAGTCGGCGTCAGACCCAGTCCAAAAGTAATTTTGTTCGAAGAGGCGATCGTCCCTTTCAAGGTGGAGGATATCACACGCCACTAAACACGACTCGCCAGGAGGTGTTACTTTGGATCGAAAAGAGCCCCCTGAAGAAGGATGTGCGGTTCCCCGAGGTAAAAGGTCGAACCAGTTTGGGGCGACATCCTAACAAATATTGCAGGTTCCACAGGTTGAATGGCCATGACACAGATGATTGCTACGAACTGAAGAAGGAAATAGAAAAACTGATCGAGAGAGGCAAGCTGAGTCAATTTGTAAGAAAAGATACAGCTGATGAGAAAACAACGCTCCCGCATGAGGGAGAAACACGGCCAGAAAAGAAGCAGAAGAAAGGGGTGATAAACGTGATAGCAGGCGGAATCTACGAGCCTCCAACAAAAAGAACTCACCGTGAACGGCGAAAGAGCAATACACATAGGGGGGATGCCCTCAATTACTCATTTGCGAGAATCACGGAGCCACATGCGGATGCCCTGGTGATCACGATGGCCGTTGAAGGATGGGACGTCAAACGGGTCCTTATCGACAAAGGCAGTTCTTGCAATGTCATTACCCGGACAGCATTCAACAAGTTGGGAATCAACGACGAGCGGGTGGAACACACCTTCATGGATGTAACTGGTTTTGGGGGTCAATCCTCCCAAACAAGTGGGCAGGTGGTGTTGGAGGCAGAAATGGGCGATAAGAATCTAAAATGGCGAGGTGATTTAGAATTCGCAATTGTTGATCTCCCACTGGCCTACAACATAATTCTGGGACGGCCATTCCTGTCGGAGACGGAGTCGCTCATCTCAATGAAGCATTTAACGTTACATTTGCCAACACACCAAGGGCGAGTCATAGTTGAAGGTGATCAATTTGTATCTCAACAGGCCTATACATTATCACTTGAACCAAAACCGGAAGAGGAGGATAAAGTCGAAGAGAAGCTCCCGGCGGAAGCATTGGGAGAAACGGAACTATTCGCCATCTCGAATGACAAGAACGTGCGAATAGCGGCTGGACTCTCAGAGGAAACAAAGAAGGCCATTACCGAGGTATTGATCCAATGTGAGTCGGCATTTGCCGCCCCAAATGAAGTGTTAAAAGGAATAAGCCCAGACGTAGCAATCCATCGGTTGAATGTAGACAAAGGGGCAACCCCAGTGCGGCAAAAGAAGAGGGGACATGCTCCTGAGCGGCAAAAGGCGATTGAAAAAGCAGTGGCGGATTTGCTAAAGTCAGATACAATTCGAGAAGTCACCTATCCGGAGTGGTTAGCCAATGTGGTGCTAGTCAAAAAGCCGAATGGAACGTACAGAATGTGCGTCGACTTCAAAGACTTGAACAAGGCATGTCCGAAAGATATGTATCCACTTCCTAACATTGATATATTGGTAGATGGAACTGCAGGATATGAAGCTTTATCATTCACTGACGTGAAATCCAGTTACCATCAGATACCCATGGAGAAGGCGGATGAAATCAAAACATCATTCATAACTCACCAGGCGACTTATTGCTTCAAGGTGATGCCCTTTGGATTAAAAAACGCGGGAGCAACATACCAGAGGATGATGAACAAGATATTTTCAGACAAATCTGGCGAGAACTTCTCGATCTATGTTGATGACATGATCATCAAAAGCAAGAAAATGCAAGACCACCCGCGGGATATCAAAGAAATCCTAGAAGTGTTGATCAAATATGGCCTCAAATTGAACCCAGAGAAATGCACATTCGGAGCAAGAGCGGGAAAGTTCCTGGGTTTCATTGTTAGCGGTAAAGGGGTTGAGGCGAATCCTGAGAAGGTTAAAGCAGTAATGGAGATGAAGACGCCAAGGAACATAAGGGAAGTACAGAGACTGAACGGGCGGTTGGTGGCATTAGGCCGATTCATATCATGCTCAGCTAGGCGATGTCTACCTTTCTACAATGCCATCAAAAAATCCAAGTCCTTTGAATGGACGCCGGATTGTCAAGAAGCATTTGAGGGGATAAAGCGATTACTATGTTATCCGCCCTTAATGAGCAGGCCGGAAGACGGAGAAGATTTATTTCTTTATGTATCCATCACCAGCATGGCGATATGCACTGTGATGGTGCGAGAAGAAGAAGGGCAACAATATCCAGTGTACTACGTGAGCAAAGTCCTGAAGGATGCAGAACTCTGGTATTCGAAGTTGGACAAAATGGCCCTCGCAGTGATAACCACGGCGGCTAGATTGAAACCATACTTTCAGGCGCATACTATCATTGTGAGAACTGGCATCCCAGTGCGAAAGGTACTGCAGAAACCTGACGCATCCGGCCGGTTGATGGAATGGTCAATTCGCCTGGGCGAATTCGATATCCGCTATGAAGGAAGACCAGCACTAAAGAGCCAAGTGCTCGTCGACTTCGTGAACGAATTCACCTGGGATGATGATGAATGTCCAAAGGCACAAAAAGAAGAGTGGAGCATGTACACAGATGGGGCCTTATCTGCAGACGGAGCTGGGCTAGGAATCGTCATCAAAGGTCCGGAGGTTATCCGCCTGTGCTACGCAGCAAAATTAACTTTCAAAACTACCAATAATGCCGCAGAGTATGAAGCAATGATATGCGGATTGAAGTTGCTCAATGAACTCACCCCAGAAAGAGTGGTAATCTACAGCGATTCCAAACTCATGATAAACCAGATCACAAAAAATTATCTGGTGAAACAGGAGGAGCTCGTAAAATACCATCAGGTAGTCGGCCGATTGACACAAGAGTTAACGCACAAGGGAGTCGTTTGGGAGATGGTGCATGTTCCACGAGGCCAAAATGCAAAAGCTGACGAATTGGCAAAGGCAGCGGCAAGTAGAGAACCATGGAGTCAAAAAGCATGCAGCTTGGAAATAAAATCGGCACCAGCATTCGAGGTTGATCAGATTATGATCATCGAGGAACTGGAAGACGATGAAGATTGGCGGATGCCAATCCGTCAATATCTGGAGCAGGGAGATTTGCCGGTTGATAAGAGCTTAGCCAGAAAAATAATTGGGCAGTCGGCACGATACCCAATGCGGGATGGAACTTTGTATCGGAAATCATACACATGTCCATGGTTGAAATGCGTTAGTCGCAATGAAGGGGACTATGTGCTGCGAGAACTACACGAAGGAATTTGTGGCGCGCACGAAGCTTCGGCGGCATTGGCAAGAAAGGTCAAACTGCTGGGATACTACTGGCCCAAGGTGGTGGAAGATTCCCAGAAGAGGGTTGCGGAATGTCACAACTGTCAAATCCATGCGAATGAAAAGCATGTTCCCGGAGCTGAACAAATCACTATAATGACGGCGTGGCCATTCGCAACATGGGGAATTGATATAGTGGGCCCATTCCCAGAAACAACAAAGAAAAGGAAGTATTTGATAGTCGCAGTAGACCACTTCAGCAAATGGGTAGAAGCGGAGGCAGTAACCGCACAAACACCTGAGCGAATGATCGAGTTCTTACGAGAGAACATTATCATGCGATTTGGGATCCCACAGAAGCTTATAACCGACAATGGCACCCAGTTCAACTGTGCCAAGTTCAAAACATACTGCGAAAGCATGGGAATCAAGAATCATTTTTCTTCTGTAAACCATCCCCAATCAAATGGTATGACAGAAGTTACCAACAGGGCCATGGTTCAAGGCATCAAGAAGCGGCTAGGTGACAAAAAAACAGGTTGGGCGGATGAGATACCCCATATGTTGTGGGCATACAGAACCTCTGTAAAGGCAGCAACAGGCGAAACACCTTTCTCACTAGTTTATGGAGTCGAAGCAGTCCTACCTGTTGAATCAAGTCGCCCACAGATCGGACAATTTATTATTGCGACACACAAAATCCTATCAACATCAGAGATGCTTTGGATTCTGTGGAGGAACGAAGAGAGAAAGCTTACATGCGAATGGCAATATACCGCAATAGAATCAAGAAATACCATGACAGAAGAATGCGAAAAGTAATAATCAACGAAAACGACTTGGTCTTGAAAAAAGCGGATAAAATACAATCCAGAGATGGCAAAGGCAAGCTGGGCGTCAACTGGATCGGACCATACAAAGTATCCAAGAAGCTGGGACCAGCCACTTTTGAAATAGAAGAAATGAGCGGAAAGAAGCTCCCGCGCACCTGGAATCTAGAGAATCTACGCCTATTTAGAAAGGCCAAGTAGTTCGAGGAAATGACGAGTACTCTTTTTCCTTTTATGAGTTTTTCCCACTGGGTTTTCTGATAAAAGGTTTTAATGAGGCTTCGATCCCACACAATTGGTGTACATATGTAATAAACTTTTTCTCGTCATCAATAAAAGTTATTACATTCACTCAGTATGTTACAACAAAACGCGGATTCCTTACAAAAAACACATAAATGTGTTGCCTCTTAAAGAAAGGCGGATGCATGATTACGCATCACTCGCAAAAAACCTTAGGGTTAAAATCAATAACACATAAATGTGTTGCCTCTTAAAGAAAGGCGGATGCATGATTACGCATCACTCGCAAAAAACCTTAGGGTTAAAATCAAAAAACCTTAGGGTTAAAATCAAAAAACACATAAACGTGTTGCCTGTTAAAGAAAGGCGGATGCATGATTACGCATCACTCGCAAAACCTTATGATCAAAACTTATGATTATTTTCGAAAGAAGAATTATAAGTTAAGGCATAAAATTAAGTGGATAAACGAGTACTCAAAATTGCAAAAAGGGTCTGACCACCCTAGCTATGAAGAAACACAAATATGGAGTCGGCAAAAAGACAAAGGGCACATATAAAGGGCAAAAAAGTGACAATCACACACATATGAAAACCAACAACCGAAAGAAAATATATATATCAGAGCGGTTTGTTACATGGTTTTTACATACAAAAGTCCAAATATAAGTTAAGCTACGCTACAGTTTCCTCTCCTTCGCCCCTAATGCCCTCCTAGACTGCGGCAACTCCCTCATCTCCTCCGGTAGGAGGATCTACTTCAATCGAATCCTCGACCCTTGAATCGGTAACCGCTTCAGTAACCTCTTCGGTGAGAGGTACCTCTTGCACAGGTTGAGAAACGGCTTGGGGTGCCTCTCCTTCCGCGGGCTGAATAGGGATCTCGCATCTAATCGGAGGATCCTGAAGACTCTTCCAATCTAAGAAGAGTACCTCATCCATATCAGCATCCTCGGCTTCCAACTTATCCCACTCCCCAGTTAAATCCTTTTCAGGGATGGAAACTTTGGGGCGGTTAAGTACTAGACCCTGATGCCCGTGCTCATAAGCCGCATGAATCCGCTCCCCATACCAGTAGATGCGGGCGCCATCTTCAGCCAAAATCTCCTCAACCCTCTTCTTTTGGGCCTCCTTGAAAGCAGCTAGGTCGTCGAGGGCTTTTTGCAGTTCATCGGACTTGGCCTGAAGGGATTTAAGGGCCTCCTCCTTCTCGCCCACGGCCTTCTGACAGGTGCCCTCTAGGACCTTCACCTTCCCTTGGACATCATCATAAGGCGACTTCTGAGTCGCCAATTCCGTACCAAGACTTTCCAACTCCTGGGCTCGCTCTGCATCCCTTCGGAGAATGCCCTCAGCGAAATTGATAATCTGCATATAACACGTCTCATAAATAAAAATGGGCGAATAGAAATATGCGGTTACAATGAACACAAGATATTTGAAAGCGAAAGGACAAAGCAATAATATACCTCTACAGAACGCTTCTCGATCCCTTCCACAGCAGTAGGGAGCGATACTTGCTCGCGCACACGGGAGGCAGAGGGAAGTCGCCCGAGGACATTGCATATGGAAGATACAATATCCTTGCAAGAGAAGTTCACGGCCAGGCCGAAAGTCCTAGTCCACCATCCGCTAATATCGGGGATTGGCTGCAAGAGCATAAAGAAAAATATCAAGGAGTGGCAGATAGCTCATGAGGAAAAAGTAGCAATACGAGAGGGAGTAGATCAAGATACCTCGTGAATGGGGGTACTGCTCTTTCCTTTAGACGAGGCGGATACAGGTGCGCCGCCAACAGTAAGGGACATAGAAGTGTTCTTTTTTTTAGAACGAGAAGACTATGTATCCGCACTTATCTTCCGCTTCCTAGTTAAAGGAAGATCCTCGGAGGCAGAAGCAGGACCTTGTGAAGCGGAAACCCTAACCGGGGAAGCCGCCCCAATAGAAGGAATCGTCCCTCCAGAAGGATCCGCCCCTACAACAGAAGCGGTTTCCGTCATCCGCTTCTTTCTTCTCGCCAGGGCTTTGGCCTCCCGATCTGCAGCGATTTGAGATAAAGGATCACCCCTGCAAAGGGTTAAAAGAAACCATCAACTTGGAAATAAAAAGTACCTTGCACAAAAACGCGATAAGGAATATAGACAACGCGATCCCCCTCGCGGTATGCAATCGCTACTCGGCTCCTTAGCATATGAAAGGCCTAATCGTATGTCCATACAAAAGGTGGAGTGCTCTTCAGGAACTTGATAACGGCGGATTCTTCCTGGCTGGGATACCCGAAGTTCAAACTCTTTACGTTGGGTCGGCTCCAGCAATGAAGGAAGTTCAGGTTTTCCTCATTAAACTTGATAAAAAAGTAAGATCGATCCCACTCGCGGATCTTGTTCAGCTTCTCGTCAAAACCATAGTATCCGCTCTGGCGGATGAAAGTGAAATACCCCGCCGAGCTTTTGAAATGGTGGAGCTTGGAGAAGATCTTGAGCGAAAAGGGAACCTCCAAACAATCTGCCAAAAATTTGTCCAGAGTCAAATCGGCCCAGCCGTTAGGATGCAGTTGCCCGGGCGCGATTCCATAACCGCCTAAGACGGAAGCAATCTCATCCGCCAGCGGATAAGTGAAGCCGCAGATAATCTGGGCCACGAAAACAGTGAAGTACCCCTTTGGGTAATCGCCCGGCCCCCTATCCTCTCCAGGAATGATCGTCTCGAGACCTCGGAGCCAGGGATAATGCTCCCGCAAATCATCGATTGTCTCTTGACAAACCAGACTTCCCGACCTGTCCTTCTTGGGTAACAAACGAGGGGTTGGGACAGGTGGCGGAATCAACTTTTTGGGGTCAAAACCTAAACCCTCGTCGGTTGTATTCGCCAGATGAAGGAAGTCGGCGGGATGAGAATTACACCCAGGAGAGCTGGTTGAAGCTTCCTCAACCATCTCTTCGACCTCGTTAGAGACCTCGCGGACATAATCGTCGTCAAACGGCGCGAAGTCGAGGTCTGACATGATCGATAAAAGGAAAACAGAAGCAAAAAGCCGAACAAGGAGCAAATGTGAAAAGAAAAACTTACATGAAAAAGACAACACAGTGAAGTGACGGGATTAAGAGGTCAACGCCGGAAAAGAAGTAACGGAATTAAAAGGTCGACGCCGGAGAAAACGAAAGAGGGGAAATGCACAAATTCAAAAACTTTGAAATAATCGGACAAAGACGAAGCGTCCCCTATAAAAAGACCCTAAAAGGGCTCTTGCTAGACCAAGGGGGAGGCATGTGATAACCCGCGAAGCCCAAAACGGGTTATACTCATTTCGCAAGCCCAGCCCATATTAAAGCCCCATGGGCTAAGACTGGACGGGACCCGAATGAAGGAAGCGGGCGCAGCGAGTAAACCGCCCCTAATTCCTAAACGGAGCGACAAGACTCCCACTCAGAACCACGTTTGTTGCCATGAAAACCACGAAAGGGACATGGCCTAAAAAGGGGGAACCGCCCTCAGAACGTGGCCCACTAAGGAGTAACCGCCCTCGGCGGTTACCCAAAAATACCTATAAAAGGCCTTAAGAATAAGGGAGGAGGTACGTTCACATTTTTTTCCCACAGAGCTATTGCTAAATTATAGACTCATTCTTACAAAAACTGACTTGATCGTCGGAGAGTTTTCCCGGAGATCCTGTCTCCGGTTTTGTTTTGCAGGTAACTCCGGCAAAGAATATCAAAGCGGATCCAGCAAGTTATCATTTTCTTTTTCACATTCTTAAATAGTGTAGTCTCATGAAGTTCACCATACATGTCAATGAAAACATCTTACATAACCTCAAGTTTTTGACGTGGATCAAGAATAACAGCAAAATAAACAAGCATATTAACTTTTATAGTATCCCCCCAATATTTGTCAAACTTCATTTTCATTCTCATGCCCATTAAACTGAAATCTATATCATCACTTTTTTGCCATTTCCATATTTCACCATATAGATGTGCAACCTCACCCCCGAAAAGTATTAGAAGTGACATATAAAGATCCAGAGATACGTAAAGTAGCATCATAAAATTCTTTAAGCATAACACACAAGGATCTAACAACAACCCAATCACTAGAAAGAGGAACACCTTCTTTTGCACTTAATTCAACACTATAAAAAGGATCACAATCACTCCCATATCTCTTAAATGCACTCTCAAACTTTTGTGCAGTGTCCAATATTAGATACGTGGAATTACATCAAGTGCACACATCTAGACACGGTACATTTTTGTCAAGAATTTTTTCAACTTCAATGCTTTCTTTGAACTTTTTAAACCTAGCAGGTGATTGCCTAATATACCTCATAGCATTCCTAATTTTTTATAGGCTCTATTAATTCTTTCAAGTCGTCAACCACAACCAAGTTAAGAATATGGGCAATACATCGCATATGAAGAAATTTTCAACTTCCAATACAACCCTCCCAATTGACAAACTTCGTTTTCAAGTAAGAAACTACAGTGCCATTAGAGCTAGCATTGTCGACTGTAACTGTGAAAACACCACTAATCCCCCACTCAAGCAAACATGATTCAACAGTCTTACTAATAACATCACCCTTATGAGAAGAAATTATACAAAAATTCAAAATTTTCTTTTGCAGTTTCCATTCAGCATCAATGTAATGTGCTGTGATACACATGTAATTCAACCTTTGGATAGAAGTCCAAGTATCAGTAATGATGGAAATTCTTTGCTTACTAGCTACAAAATAGTCCCTCATTCTAGTTTTTTCATTCAAGTAAAGTTGGTAAACATCACGTGCCACAGTGGATCTAGAAGGAATTTTGAACCTAGGTTGAGCAACAACCATGTGTTTCCTATACCCCTCATGTTCAACAAACTTGAATGGGAGTTCATCAATAATTATCATAAGTGCTAGACTCTCTCTATATGCATTTTGATCAAATTTCCAGGCAGACAAAGAGCCAATATTAGTTTCACCATTACCCTTTGCCATCATGGGTTGCAAAGCTAACTATTTTTGTCTAGTCTTAACGTTATGTGGATTTTTCTTACATGCACGCATATGAATATTCAATGTTGTGGTTCCATTCTTGTATGGATCACAATAAAAATCTTTCTCACAATAGTTACACTTGCCTTTTAAATTGCCCTCCTCATCTGTAAATTTGATGAAATGACCCCACCTTTGCTCTTTGCTTCATTTTCTTCCTCTTTGGTTTTTGCTTTGGAGTTGCTTCAGTTTCTTTTGATTGTGAAGCAACATTTGCTACTTGTTCAGCAACTTCAGTCTGAGTTTGATCTTGAACTCCAGCCATCTAAAACAATTTAAAAATTAAAAAATACATGTAAAACGGTAATTACATATACTGATCCTAATACTGTATATAAATATTAAGTAGGGAAAATTACAAAACTGGGTCAAATGGGAGGCCCATTTACTCAACCTACTACATATCTAGACTATTTTTGCATGACTTTTCCATAATACCCTCAATATTTACGGCGCGGCTATCTCCCTCCTGTCTGACTTCACAGAGTCGATCATATGCGAAGCATGCGAAACTAATGTTTGGTTTACTTGATGATTTTAATTAGCATATGCGAAGCCTGGATGTGTTTTTAATAAAATTCGCTAAGTGGTATATAACAAAAAAATGCCAAACAACAACGGATTCTAACATTAAAATCATAACATTATCAAAATTTACAACAAGATTGCCACAACATTAAAATCATAATATTATCAAAATTTACAACAAGATTGCCACAATAAACTCCTAACAAATCAATTCAAAGTGAACCTGACTAATCTGGACGGAAATTTCTCCCTCTATAGGAAGTCCAGACTTTTTGGGATGAGAAATGAAAGTCCAGACCTTTTGGGATGGACGTGTCCCATGGTGTACATCAAGATTGGCACAATCTCTCCTAACCAATCATTTCAAAGTGAATGTGCCAATCTTGAGGGAAGTTAATCCCTATACAGGAAGGAAAGTCATCTCCTCTACACCCCAATACGCCGCCTTCTAGAAAGGGATGTTATGTATTCAACCACCTTCAGGAAAAGTTAATCGTGTTAGGCAGGAAAAATGACAATTTGGCTTCGCGAAATGAGGATTAGCGAAGCATGCGAATGTAAATGTGCAGGGAAGAGAATGATTTTACTTAGATATCGATGCTTTCGCGAAGTCTGTGAGGTCTGAAACGTGACGATCTACTTAGCAAATCGATGCTTTCGCAAAGTTTGCGAGTGAAATCATGAACTTTTCTACTCACAAACTTCATGAAATAATCAATTCGCTAAGCAGATCATCACGTTTTAGGCTCTTTCTCATCGCAGATCTTCACGAAATCATTGACTACGTGAAGTGATTTCATGGAAAACGCAGAGAAAACAGTAGATACTTACATTTTTCGCGCCTTTCACCCTTAAAAGCGACAATAACAATATGATAAACTCGAAAAAAGGATGGAAATAACGTAGAATAACTATTTATTTGATGGTAACAAGAAGAAAGAAACCAAGTAACGAGCAGGAACAGGAAGATGAAGAACCATGGCTTCGTTTTCTAGCATTAGGAAGATGAAGAATCAGGAGATAAAGAGAGGAAAAAGAGAAATACGTTGTGATTTGGAGAAATGGTGCAGATTTCGTGCAATTTAAAGGTAGATATGAAGATCAAAAGTCTGGGAATCATTAATGAAGGAGCCAATTGTTTCGCGTAACCAAGGAGAAGGGGGGCGTGACCGTTCGCGTAAGGGGGAAGTGGAAAGGTTAGGGGTATTATGGGAAAGTCACATAAAAACAGTCTAGATATGTAGTAGGTTGAGTAAATGGGTTAAATATGTAAATGAGCCTCCAATTTGACCCATTTTTATAATTTCCCATATTAAGTATTATAAAAAAAAATTATACACTAAAAGTATAATATATCAACGTTATATGAAAAGCAAATAAAATATTAAGAATTATAAATGGAATTGGATTGAATGATAAATGTAACAAATAAAATATTAAGAATTATAGGTGCAATTCAAATTAAATTATAAATGGACCATAAATTTGACAAGGAAATCAGTAGTGCTGCTGAGTTTAATATTTTACTAATTCTTTTTATAATTATTTATATTTTTCTTGGTTTAATTAGTTAACGTAGAATTCCTTGAGACTTGAGAGCTGCATCATTTTATTCCACGCATGCTTCTCTCTTAAACGGAAGAAAGAACAGATAATTGTTACGGAGTAGACTCATGTGCAACGCAGGCAGTATACAATAAAATTAAAATAACTAACCTTGTATTGTGTTTGATTGTTATGTTCCAGTACACAAGTATCCTGATGATTAAGAGATCTAGACCAGAAGAGTACAATAGAAAAACTCTCAAACTGGTTGTGGGCGTGTTGTCGATAGATAGAAAATATAGAGTTATAGAGACTCTTAAACTTCTTGAATATAAAAATAAGTTTTTTTATCATATTAATAATCGTTATGGTTTTGAATTTGAAGAGGAAACTGAATAGTTGTCCATTCAAAAATTAAAAGTTTAAATCTAATTATATAATTAGTACAGTAGATAACTATTAAATAATATATAATAAATTTAATTAATCCCTATTTCGGTTCAGTTCGGTTCGGTTATTTCAGTTGTTTTGTTAAAGAAACCGAACCAACCGATATTACCGATATGTTTCAACATTACAAATCGAAACCAAACCTATTAGACCGAAAACCGAACCAAAAAACTGAAATTCATCGGTTCAGTCGGTTATTTCGGTCCGATTCGGTTTTTGAACACCCCTAATTTCGATGTCTACAGTTGTTGTCCCGTTAAGTAATGGCGTTGTGAGGGGCTGCGAAACCCGAATTACCCTACTCTCGCGAGGTGGGATTTCGGCAAATGAGATTCTGTTTTTACATATCACTGTCACTTACCGTTTTTAAGGACAACGCTTAGCGTGTCCCTTCCGGTGTATACATTCTTTTGACTATTTCTCTAACCCGTTTATCATCTTTTGGAGTTAGATTAATTATTTCAGAGTCGTCGTTCAAGTTTTAATGTTCGGGAACATGTCAAAAGTTTAGATGGCACACGAGCTCACAACATGCCATCTCTTCAGAGTTAGGTTCGTGACTTAAATGATTCAAGAGTCTGATTAATAAACGCGTAGACTTGTCTTTATTAAAATACCATTATATTTCTATTCCAGATTCATTATATATCGTTTTAACGTTCGAAAGCGGTAAATGAATACTGAATATATAAAATTATTACGTCATCTTCACAAATGGCACCATTCTGCCCTAATACATGAAATCTAGCCCTATGAAAATATATCTATTAAACCTGCAAGACAATAAACATTAGTTGCGGGACATTAGGACCCGTCTTTCGGATTTAACTACGATACCGGACTCGATCAAATATGACTCATTTATTCCTAAGATCTATCACGTCAACATGTAATTATTCTGAAGCCTAATCCATTCATCTGAAAATATTTTAATAGAAAATGACCAGAATACCTTATACCCGGGATTGCTTTTATCCTCATTTATAAAAGGCAGAAATAAATTTACCGAAACTGAAACCTAAACTACCCAAACAAGAAAACATGGATCTGCCCGTCTGTTCCCTGTTACTGATCTGAGGTGGTCCCTGATCGGTAACAAGGGTCCCCGATCGAAGACTAAGTCTTCGATCGAGGATTGCCTTTCGGGCAGACCATCTATTTTACGTGTCAGAAATAGAAAACAAGGGAAAGAAGGAGAAAAATAAAAGAAACAAAGAGCAAACAGTATGGATGGGCTTTTAAAACCTTTCAAAAGTTATCTCTGAAACACTTTTCCAGTTTTTGGTGCAAAGTAGGCCGACATACGCGTGATTGTGACTTGGACAGTAACCCAGACCCATGCAACAAGAGACTTTAAGTGATCAGAATGTGGTATTCCACTAGATCGAATAAAAAAACCACCAGTTTTGAAGAAGATTTGACCCAAAAGATCAATTCTGGAAGTGTAATGACTTCAGAATTGAAAAATTAGTGAAGAACAGTTGTAGGAAATGTGTTTCTTCGACTAATGTCTTTGAAATATGTTGTATTTGGGTGTTGGAACCTCTAAAAATGGCTTGATTTGGCAAAATTTGTGTAAAAGCCTCACAATTTCACTCAATTTCACTCACTTTCAATGAGTTTCACTCACTTTCTTTCAAATTATTTGATTTGTGTTCAAAATGTGTTGTCCCCATTCGTTTGGTAGTTTATCTCCCTATTAGTAATGGAAAGAGGGAAAAACTGCTAGAAAACTAGCTAGAAACTGCTCGAAAACCGTCAATGGTCACCGATCGGTGACCATATCCCCGATCAAGGACTAGGTAGCTGATCGAAGAACATATTTGGCATCGAGTACTTTAAAACTTCAGAAATTATAAATCAAAGATAATTTGATAAAATGAAGTAAAAATGGTATAAAACGAGCTAAATGACTCAGAAAACGAGGTTCATGTCTTAGCTCGTATCTCGCACAGCGCGTCGTGTGAAGCCCACCTACACAAACTGTTAGCTAGAGTGTAACATAGACTCATCACTAGGATGCTAATTGCCAAATGAAATAAGCTTAGAGGGTGTTTGGTTGCTACTTTTTGTGCTATTGTTTGTCTTTTCACTTTAAAAGAGAGAGTTTTAGGTGTTTGGTTAGACATCTCATGTTTGTCTTTTCTAGCTGAAAAGTAGCTTTTCATAAAAGCATGAAACCAATTACAAGGCAGTTGAATATGCAAGAGTACCTTCCTCTATTCGTCTACTCAACTCCTACTAAGTGCTACAACCCAGCACCTTGATTTCTCTACCACTGAATGTTTACAACCAAACACTCAGCACAACACTCTCAGTTTTACAATTGATAAACACTTGTTCTTTTCAAGTAAAGAACACTTTAGAAGATTACAAGTAATCACTCTAGCATTTACACAAAGAATGAAAGATGGGTGTAAGATCTATTTTTGTAACCAAGTGCTTTTGTATCTTTTCTCTCTTGTATTTTTCTCTTTGTAGTCTCGCAATGATCCAAGGATTTTGATTGTCCTTATATAGGAGAAAATCTGGGATCGGATCATTTTGAAATGATGTAGCCGTTAAGCTTAAAACGGCTCTTTTAGGGGACAGATTCTGGTCAGCTTCAGACTGTTCCGGCCATTCCCTTCCTCTGCATTTCTTTAGACGTCAGGTTTGTCTTCTTGCGTCTGGCTTGTCTTTTTGTGTCAGTTGTCCTTTACCAATAATCCATTGACCCATACATCTCGGAATGTGTCTTCTGCGTATTTCCAAGGATTCAATTATTGGTACAGAGGGGCGGTAACCATTGTCTTTTAGCTAACGACTTTTTCATGTTGTCCTGAAGAATCACTCAGCTTCTACTTCGTAAAACCTCATCATTTGCAGTTTCCAATCTGAGTGTAAGTTTAGTCAGCTCAGCTTCGTGAGACAGATGTTGTGGGCGTGTATGTCTTTGTCTTTTGATGCTAAGTTTGATTCCACTCAGCTTGATACTTTAGGCTTCTATGCTGACCTCTTCCTGTCTTACTTCTTATATTTATCTTTATTTATATTTACACTCAACATTGAACAAACGGATTAGTACAATTAAAATAAAGCACTTAAATTTAATTGTCTCTTAATCATGGATGATTTTGTCAAATCAAAATCTTGTGGAAAGGTGTTTCAACAAACTCCCCCATTTTGATGTTGGCAAAATGCATAATTATGGAACTCAGTTTTGAAATTCCCATGATTGATTTATCTTTCATATTTCTGAAATTTCTCCCCCGTAAGGGTTGCATCTGTTTATTTACCTCTTAAACCTACCAAGATTTATTTGAGATAAATTAAGGATGTGTGTACTGACTAGATTTAGTTCTAATTTATTTTGAGTCTAGGTCAGCTTTCAGAAATGCTTGGATACTCAGTTTGATTTACTCGTTATTTTGTATACTGAGTATTTGTTTGTTCAATTGTTTATGTGTATTGACAAGCATGGCATTTGAACGGAAGAAAAAACAGTTCATTGGATGAAACATACACATACATAATACTTGTGCCCACAAAATATATTTCTAAACAAACACAAAAACAGTTTCACACACAAACACTTAAGTTTCACTTCTTCACAGTTTCACTTCTTCACACAGCCTTACCCTTTCCTTTCACTTTGCTTCCAGATGCACCTGTCTGTTGTTGAGTTCCAGGTTGAGTTCTCTCCCCCGTTTTGCCAGCATCGGGTTTATAGACAAAGGTGTCATTTCTTGCAGCTGAGGATAGAACATTCGAATAGCGTTGTAAAACGCTTCGTGCTCTCACTCAAGCCGTCTATTACAGGTACGCAATCATCTCGAACATTTCGAGGAACGGGGATAGATCCAGTGATCAGGTTGATAATACACTAATGGGACTTGCTAAGCCAGGTAAGGGAGCTGGTGATCTGAGCAAAGGATTGATGATACATCTTCAATAGGGCAGAATCATAGAAGATGCGTTGAGCATTGTCATAACGAACAGCCTGTAGAATACCCTGTGAAAGTTTATCATTGATGGGGTCAACATCCATCTGAGCTTTGTTGACACTGAGAAGACTCACGGCTTCACTGAGTTGATCAATTGTACATTGAGAAGTGGAGGAAACAAGCTCGCGTGTACAAGTAAGATCGGCAGTCAACTTGGCAAAGCATCCCTGCAACTCAGCAGATGTGGCATACTCAAGATTGGCCGTATGCCCAAGGTTGGGTAGTTCTGCTCTCAGTTTGGCAAATTATTGATCTAACTCAGCTGAAGTTGCATATCCTGGAGTAGGGACAGAGAGATTATTGATTTTACCTTTAAGTGAGTTCATGTGATTTATCATCAGAAGGAATAGCTCAGTCAGCTTAGCAATGTGATCTTGCTTAGGTTGCTGTGATTGGATGGTGGTCACAATACTGATAAGATCCTTGAGTCCCTTAATTTCTGTGAGAAGTTCAGTGATTGCATAGATATTGGATGACTCAGGATTAGCAGACCTCGCAGCATCAGAAGTGGTGAACTCCTGGAGAAGAGATTGAGCCGTTTCGATGATGCGACGGCCAGACTGAGTTGCACTAAGATAGGCATGTTGCTTAGTGGAAGTTGGCTCAGACATAGGAATGGAGGTGGAGCTAGATGGTGGTGGAATTGGCTGCTTACTAGCTTGAGCAATTGGGTCTTGATCGGGATGTTGAGTTTGAACAGGTGGATTCATAGCTTTCTCCCCATGTTGAGTGGCTAGATCTTCGAGCTCTTGCTCGGCAGGATTTGGATTTTGTGGAGTCTTGGCATGTTCCTCAGTGTGAGTAACATAGGCTTGATTTTGCTCTGATTCCTTGGGAGGAGACTCAACAGGATGGGAAAAATACTGGAACTGGATTTCGGATGGATCCGTAGTTTGCTCCAAAGAGGGAGACTCTGCCAGGAGATCAATGAGAGGAGTTTTGACAGCTTTCTTTTTCAGTCTTCTGAGTGACTTAGTTTTTGGAGGTGATGGGTCAGTTTGAACATCTACATCCTCAACCTCAGCTTCAATATTCAGTTCCTCTCTTTGATGTTCCTCTTCTTCTTGGTCAACATCATGTGCCTCTTGATTTTCCTCAATATTATCCTGCTCAGAATGATCATTTCCTTCAGCATTAATCTGAGTATCAACCTGTCCTTGTTCTTCACCTTCATCAGCTTGCTCAACTGGAGTTTTCTCAAGATCAATCCCAATGTTCTGAGTGCAGTGAGATTTGGGTGTTACAACCCAATCAATGGGATCAGCCTCAACTATTTTCAACCCAGAATTTCTACTTTTCTTCTTTAGCGGCTGTTCTGGGGATTCTTCATTTTCTTCCTCGGGCTCAGCTTGCCCTTGCCTTTTCTCTGCTGACTTAGGTGTAACCTGAGATAGGTCAGCATCAATATTCTTTCCTCTTGTCATAGCCCTCTTCTTTCTGGGCACATTTTTAATGTCCTTGGCACAAGTGGCCAGTGTCTTTCTCTTCTTCTTTGCCTTAGGGGAATCGGCAGGAACTTCCTCTGGTTCAACTTCTGGCTCAGCATCACCTGCTGCTAGCTCAGTTTCAATTTCTTGCTCAGCATCGTTTTCTTCCTCACCTTCCTCACCATCTTCACCTCCCTTTAGTGGTTGGTTGAACAATAACCCAGTTAGCAGAGCTGCGGTTATTTCTGCTCCCAAGCTTTTAGTCTCAGTGATGGTCTCAATCTTGTGATCTTCAAGGATCTTGGTGATGAGAGATCCTAGTCGAAGTTTCTTTCCCCCTCGTTGAAGTGCTCCCACTAAAAACACAGGCATATTCAGCGGACAATAGGTTAGCATGTGCCATATGAAGCACTGCTCGAAATTGGAGGCAAACGAAGCTGAGTTGAGTTTAGGGAAGATGAAGTTTGTTAAGATGTAGTGCGCCATCTTCTGGTTTTGCCCCATACTCGTGCTGGGTATTTCTCCTTTGTAATTTTTGGGTTTGCAAAACCCCTTCATCTGGTCAAGCACTTCCGTTGATACCTTTTCTTTTGTTGTTCTAAACTCGGTTCCTTTGTTAGGCAAGTTGAGTAGGGTTGCTAAGTAGGATGGAGTAATGACAATTTTGTGACCTTTAACGTGCGTCTCTAAATAATCAACATCATCCTTGTCAACGTGGAGACCGGAGTAGAATTCCCTAACCAATTGTGGATAGGAGGTTCCGGGGAGAGAGAAGAGGCATGTCCACTCGTTCTTCTCAATCCATTCAGAAAAAGGCTTTTCGGCAGTAACGAAGCTGGGAGAGAACCAGCGGCATTTGAGGACTTCCAGATTGTGGACTTTTGTGTGAACCTTCACCATGGTTCTAGCCTTGGGTTTCTTCTGCTTTGAGGAACTTGCCGGATCCGTTTGACGATGTTTGCTCGGAGCTAGGTTAGACTTAGGAGGAGATTCAGGGCTTTCATCGGTGATTAGTTTTCCAGAATTTTCACCGGAGATTTTCTGAGTGTTGGTCATTTTCAGATATTTTTGGTGGAAGATTTGAGAGAGAGAGATTCTGAATACCAAAGGATTCACGTGTGAGGAGATTTGAGAAGTATTTTATCCATTATTTATATATACCTAAAACGGTCGTATTAATTGAGGTAGCCGTTTTTCCTTGGGGCGTTCAACCGGCAGAGATTCTGTCATTTATGACATTTCCGATGCATGGGTTGTCTCATAATTGTTTGCCTCTCCTAGGTGCTTTTTATTACACGTGTTCGTATTTAATGGTGCAAGTGGGTTCTAGCGCAATTTTCCTAGAAAATGAACCGTTTGTGACATTGAGTACTTAGTTCTATCAAGATGAATTTTCTATCTTAGTACATGATAGTTGCTCAGTATATGTACCTACTCAGGATAATCACTCAACATGTATGTCAACTCAGTATGATGTGATTTTTCTACATTTCAAGTTCAGTAAGTAGGAGTTATTTTACTCAGTATGGAATTTGCACAAGGTTCAACTTTTCACACAACATGGCAATCATACAACATTTACTTTGGAATTTATTGAAGGGGATTAGACATACCGATAGCTTCCCTCAGTATGTTGAATTGTTCACGTGCCAAGGGCTTGGTGAAGATATCTGCAAGCTGTTCATTTGTTGGCACATAGGTCAGCTTGATCTCATCTTTTAGTACGTGATCTCTGATGAAGTGATGTCTTATGCTGACATGCTTCATCCTGCTATGTTGGATTGGATTTTTGGACCGATCAATGGCACTCTTGTTGTCACATTTGATCTCTATTGTTTCAGTCTTTACTCTATAATCCTCAAGTTGTTGCTTTATCCATAGAACTTGAGCAACACAGCTTCCAGCAGCCACGTACTTAGCTTCAGTTGTAGACAGGGCCACAGATGATTGCTTCTTGCTGAACCAAGATACTAGACAGCTTCCAAGGAAATGACATCCTCCTGAAGTGCTCTTACGTTCTAGCTTATCTCGTCCATAGTCAGCATCAGTATATCCAATGAGTGTGAAGTCATTTGAAGTTGGATACCATAGACCTGCATCAACTGAACTCTGCAAATATCTAAAGATTCTTTTTACAGCTGTTAGATGAGATTCTCTGGGGTCAGCTTGATATCTCGCACAATAACATACTGAGTACTGTATATCTGGTCTACTAGCTGTGAGATAAAGTAACGAACCTATCATACCTCGATAGAGTTTAGTGTCTATTGACTTACTTTTCTCATCTTTGCATAGGACAGTATCAGTACCCATAGGGGTTGATATTGGTTTGCAGTCCATCATATTGAACTTCTTTAACATTTCCTTGGTGTACTTGGACTGGCTTATGAAGATGTCATTCTTACCTTGCTTGATTTGGAGTCCAAGGAAGAAGTTGAGTTCCCCTATCATGGACATCTCGAACTCAGTTTGCATCTGTTTGCTAAATTCTTTGCACAAAGATTCGTCAGTAGCACCAAATATTATATCATCTACATATATTTGTGCAAGTAGGGTATGTTTCCCCTTTTTCTTAATGAACAAGGTTGTGTCAGCTTTTCCCCTGACATAGTTCCTGGTTAGCAGGAAGTTGGTCAACCTCTCATACCAAGCTCTTGGAGCTTGTTTCAGACCGTACAGGGCCTTTTTGAGTTTATAAATGTGGTTTGGAAATTTTGGATCTTCAAACCCAGGAGGTTGATTAACATATACCTCTTCGTTTATGAAACCATTAAGAAATGCACTTTTGACATCCATTTGGTATAACTTAAATTTCATGAAACTGGCATAAGCACACAATATGCGTATTGCTTCTAACCTAGCAACAGGTGCAAATGTTTCCCCATAGTCAATTCCCTCTTGCTGACTATAGCCTTGGGCTACAAGTCGAGCTTTGTTCCTTATCACATTTCCATGCTCATCTAGTTTGTTTCTAAAAACCCACTTAGTTCCTATAGGCTTCTGATCCCTAGGTTTAGGCACTAAATCCCATACCTCATTTCTGGTGAATTGGTCAAGCTCTTCTTGCATGGCATTGATCCAATATTCATCGTGCTCAGCATCAGCAAAGTTCTTTGGTTCATGTATTGAGACGAACGCAACATTGTTGAGGTATTTCCTAAGCTGATCTCTGGTCATCAGCTTGTTGTCAGCAGCATCAAGAATGGACTTTTCTGAATGTCCTCTTGGGATTTTTATTTCTTTAGGCAATGTTGAGTCGTTTGGAATAGGTGTTTCTACAATCTCTACAGGAATAGATTGGTCAGTAAATGTTATTTCAACTTCTTGCTTACCTTTGGTCAGCCCTTGTATTGATGATTCAGAGGCTCCATTTTGATCAGTGGAAGTTGAGCTTGGTTCATCTTCAGTAAGCTGAGTTGTCTTTCATGTTGGGTCAGCTTCATCGAACTCAATATGAACAGACTCTTCTACAACCTGAGTTCGTTTATTATAGACTTTGTATGCTTTACTGTTTGTTGAGTACCCTAAGAAGATCGCTTCGTCAGCTTTAGCATCAAATTTTGCAAGATTGTCCTTTGTATTGAGTATGAAACATTTACATCCAAAAGCACGAAAGTAACCAATGTTGGGCTTTCGTCCTTTCCAAAGTTCATATGGGGTTTTCTTAAGTATAGGTCTTACTAGAGCCCTATTCAGTATATAGCATGCTGTGTGGACAGCTTCTCCCCAGAAGTACTTTGGAAGCCTATTTTCACTCAGCATGGTTCTAGCAATTTCGACAATTGTTCTGTTCTTCCTTTCAACAACCCCATTCTGTTGGGGTGTTCTAGGAGCAGAGAAATTATGGTCAATACCACTGGTTTCACAGAATTCATCAAACTGTTGGTTTTTGAATTCTCCACCATTGTCGCTTCTAATATGAGCTACTTTTAGGTCTTTGTCAATTTCAAGCTTTCTAATAAGTGCAGTGAGCATCTCAAAAGTTTCATCCTTGCTACTCAGCAAGATGATCCAAGTGTACCGAGAGAAATCATCTACAATGACCAAGGAAAATTTCTTACCTCCCAGACTGAGTGGCTGGATAGGTCCGAAAAGATCCAAGTGTAGTAATTCTAACGGTCTCTTGGTTGAGACAATATTTTTACTTTGAAATGACTTTTTGGTTTGTTTCCCTTGCTGACAAGCTTTACATAATTGATCTTTCTCAAATTTCAATTTGGGTAATCCCTCAACTAATTGCTTTCTAGCTAATTTGGCAAGAAGATCCATGCTGACATGCCCAAGTCTTCTATGCCATAGCCAGGAGTTATCCTCTTTAGACACTAAGCATATGTTTTTGGAAAACTGTTTTTCTAAATTTAGCATGTATACATTATCTACGCGAGGGGCAGTTAAAATCAATTCATTTGTGTTCCCCTCGAGTATTTGACACTTAGTATCATCAAATACAACCATTCTGCCGCTCTTGCAAAGCTGAGCTACACTTAGCAGATTGTATTTGAGACCTTTAACTAGGGAGACTGACTCAATAGTTGGGTTACCTCCGATAGTACCCGTGCCGACTATCTTACCCTTCTTATTGTCTCCGAAGCTTACACTTTCACCTCGTTTAAGCTCTAGTGTGATGAATTGTGTTTCATCACCTATCATGTGCCTTGAGCATGCGCTGTCTATATACCATAGCTTTGACTTCTCTACGCATTTCAAGCTAACCTGCATTTTAAACTATTCATTTTTAGATACCCAATTCTTTTTGGGACCTTTCTTGTTAGTGTAAACAGGTGCAAAGTCATATTTTAATTTGTGACGACATACTTTTATAGTGTGGCCTGGCTTACCACAAAAGTCACAAAATTTTACCCTTTGAGGGTTATACTGAGTGCGGTCAGCATTGTTGTGCTGAGCATGCCAGCATATCTTTGTGGAATGTCCTTTTCTTCCGCAGAAGTCACATTGGACAACTCGCTTGTTATGCCAACACACTTCTTTTGTGTGCCCCCTTTTTCCACAACATTCACATTGAGTGAACTGCCTATGCTGGCTAGTACTTGTGTACTCAGCATGGGGTTTATTTCCATTTGAGCCTTTTATTTGGCTCTGTAAGGTTGTAACATCCTTTCTAAGTTTCTTTGACTCAGATTGGACCTCCGTGACAAATTTATTCATTATTTGAATATTGTTATGTAAATCTGCATTGTCTTGGAGGAGATATCTAAGGTCACTCAGCTTGACCTCTTCAATCTCGTCACACCGCCTGCTGAGTGATTTGATTTTCTTGTTACACTTTTTAGTTAGTGTATATAAATCACTCAAGGCATTTACCATTTCGTTTCTAAGCAAAAGTATGGATGTTACCTCATTGTTGTGTTCCTCCTGGTCAGTTTCATCAGAGAGATCAGCTTGCTCAGATTGAGAGTGATTAGCATCATCGGACATGAAGCATATGTTTGTCGTTTCATTTGCATCAGCTTCGGATGATGTTGACTCGTCACTGTCACTCCATGTTGCTACCATTGCCTTCTTGTTTCCCTTCTTATCTCTTTTTAGGTTTGGGCAGCTTGACTTGATGTGCCCAGTTTGGTGGCACTCAAAACATGTGACGGACTTGGAGCTGTCCTTCTTATATTTGTCACTGGACTCAGCTTTGTACCTATCACCTTTCTTGTATGGCCTTTTGCTGTTTCTGTCATTTCTTCTGAACAGTTTCTTCATCTTTCTAGTGAACATAGCTATTTCCTCATCATCAGTTGACTCAGCTTCTGTGGAGTCAGCTTTCATCACTAGAGATTTTTGTTTCTTATCTTCAGATTTTTCTTTTGCCTCAAAATTTTTCATAGAGATCTCATGGGTCAGCAGGGATCCGATTAGCTCATCATATTTGTAGGTAGTCAAGTCCTGAGCTTCTTCTACAGTTGTTTTCTTTGCTTGCCAACTCTTAGATAGACTTCTCAGGATTTTCTTCACCTGTTCCTCTTCAGTGAAGTTCTTTCCAAGTCTTTTGAGCTCATTTATGATGTTGGTGAATCTTGCGTTCATTTCTGAGATGTCTTCGTTTTCGTTCATCTCAAACAGCTCGTAGAGTCTCATATGCTGATTGACTTTGGACTCCTTAACCTTACTGGTGCCTTCATAGGTCACTTCAAGCTTTTTCCAAATCTCCTGTGCTGACTCACAACCTGAAATCTTATTGTATTCTGCAGCATCTAAAGCACAGTGAAGCATATTTATAGCCGAAGCATTATTTTGCAATTTTCTGAGGTCATCCTCTGTCCACTCAGCTTCGCTTTTAACAACTTTCTCATTGTTAACAGTTTTATATGGCACATGTGGACCTTGAACAATTGTAAGCCATGCACTCATGTTTGTGGCTTGAATAAAGTTTTTCATCCTATTCTTCCAGAATGTATAATTAGATCAAAAGAATAGGGGAGGTCTAGTGATTGATAATCCCTCAGGGAGTATCTGTGTTGTTTGGTTCCCTGGAAGGAAATGAGTGCTGTTCTCACCCATTTATGGGATCCGCTCAAGATAGTTATATCTTTGAGTAGTGAGCTTAGGCTCTGATACCACTTGTTGGTCCCGTGTGATTAGTTCCAAAGGGGGGGGGGGTTAGGAACTAATATAACTTTTTTCGTTTAATTGTATGCTGACTTAGTTATTTTACTAGTTGGTCAACTCAGCTTTTGGTCAGCTTGGTCAGATATGCTATAAGACAGCTTTGGACGGATATTGACTAAAGCTGTTTTATTTGTAAGTTAGATATTGACACTCTTGGAGGTCAGCTTCTAACTCAGCACTTGAAATTACTCAGAGTTAACTTTAAACAATTTTATATGCTGAGTAAATTTCACATACAACACATGCATATATATAAGTTGAGAGAGAGTTTAGAGATTACTCAGTATCACTTATCATGGTTCGGCCTCTCTACCTACGTCCAGTCCCCAGAGTCCTCCGGGATTTTAGAATCCAATACTGAGCTCTTTAAAGGTAGAGCACAAACCAATTACAAGGCAGTTGAATATGCAAGAGTACCTTCCTCTATTCGTCTACTCAACTCCTACTAAGTGCTACAACCCAGCACCTAGATTTCTCTACCACTGAATGTTTACAACCAAATACTCAGCACAGTACTCTCAATTTTACAATTGATAAACACTTGTTCTTTTCAAGTAAAGAACACTTTAGAAGATTACAAGTAATCACTCTAGCATTTACACAAAGAATGAAAGATGGGTGTAAGATCTATTTTTGTAACCAAGTGCTTTTGTATCTTTTCTCTCTTGTATTTTTCTCTTTGTAGTCTCGCAATGATCCAAGGATTTTGATTGTCCTTATATAGGAGAAAATCTGGGATCAGATCATTTTGAAATGATGTAGCCGTTAAGGTTAAAACGGCTCTTTTAGGGGACAGATTCTGGTCAGCTTCAGACTGTTCCGGCCATTCCCTTCCTCTACATTTCTTCAGACGTCAGGTTTGTCTTCTTGTGTCTGGCTTGTCTTTTTGTGTCAGTTGTCCTTTACCAATAATCCATTGACCCATACATCTCGGAATGTGTCTTCTGCGTATTTCTAAGGATTCAATTATTGGTACAGAGGGGCGGTAACCATTGTCTTTTAGCTAACGACTTTTTCATGCTGTCCTGAAGAATCACTCAGCTTCTACTTCATAAAACCTCGTCATTTGCAGTTTCCAATCTGAGTGTAAGTTTAGTCAGCTCAGCTTCGTGAGACAGATGTTGTGGGCGTGTATGTCTTTGTCTTTTGATGCTAAGTTTGATTCCACTCAGCTTGATACTTTAGGCTTCTATGCTGACCTCTTCCTGTCTTACTTCTTATATTTATCTTTATTTATATTTACACTCAACATTGAACAAACGGATTAGTACAATTAAAATAAAACACTTAAATTTAATTGTCTCTTAATCATGGATGATTTTGTCAAATCAAAATCTTGTGGAAAGGTGTTTCAACAGGATTCACGCAAAGAGCAGGGATAGACTTTACTGAAACCTTTGCCCCTGTAGCAAAAATAACAACTATCAGATTGCTTGTTGCCTTAGTCAGCATAAATGGATGGATTTTAGACCAACTTGACATTAATAATGCGTACTTACATAGTAAAATTACTGAAGAAGTGTACATGAGTGTACCACCTGGTTGCCATATTCCACAAATGAAGGGAAAAGCAATGTGTAGGTTGCAGAAATCCTTATATGGGTTGAGGCAAGCAGGACGCCAATGGAATGTTACTCTCAGCAAGGCCCTAAGAGATTTTGGCTTCAACCAAACTATCTTAGATCCATCTCTGTTTATCAAGGTGAATGGTAAATCTTTTATTGCAGTCCTAGTTTATGTGGATGACATATTGGTCACAAGCAACTGCAGAAATGAGGTAAATGAAGTTAAAACATACTTGCACAAATTATTCAAAATAAAGAATTTGGGAGCATTAAAATTCTTTCTAGGATTTGAAATTGCAAGAAATGAAAAAGGCATTCACATTTGTCAAAGAAAGTACTGCCTGGAACTTCTTCAAGAGCAGGGGTTTCTAGATGCTAAACCAGTCAATACACCGGTTACTCCAAATTTTCGAGCTTCACCTGCAAACAAGCCCATTGCTGATATTTCTTCTTATCGTCAATTGATTGGGAAACTATTGTACCTAACTCATACACGCCCTGATATTAGCTATATAGTACAACAATTATCTCAACATCTGAATAGCCCTACTAGTGATGATCTGCAGAGAGCACATTGTGTTTTGAGATATTTGAAGAGTTCCCTCGGTCAAGGAATTTTCTTTCCTGCAGATAGTACTACTAAGATAATGGGATTCACTAATGCAGACTGGGCCTCCTGGGAAGAAACTCGTCAATCTCTTACTGGGTATTGCATATTTCTGGGTAAATCTCTCATTTCTTGGCGTTCAAAGAAGCAGACCACCATTTCACGAAGCTCCTCTGAGGCAGAATATAGAGCTTTAGCCACAAACGTCTGTGAAATCCAGTGGCTACTTTATTTACTCCGTGATTTTCATGAACTGCATCCTTCGCCGACAATCATTTATTGTGACAATCAAGCAGCGCTTCACATAGCTCACAATCCCGTGTTCCACGAAAGAACCAAACATATTGGTATTGACTGTCACCTTGTTCGTGAGAAAATTCAAAATCAAACAGTTCATCTTCTTCCTATCCGATCTGTTAACCAACTTGCTGATCTATTCACTAAAACCCAGCATTTTCCTGCTTTCCAAACATTTAAACGCAAACTTGGGTTAATCAATATCTACACGCCAAGTTTGAGGGAGGGTGTTACAATACAAGAAATGACACATCATCAATCTGTGTCATTGAGCAAGGAGAAGTATTAGATTAATCTACTGGTTAGGAGTAGATCTGCTGCAAATTCTTATATATATAGGACATTAATCTGTAAATTAAAATTACAAGGCATGAAATACAAAAGCAGCATGATTTCATCTCCACTTTATGACTCTCTAACACTTGTATAAAAGTTGTTTCACTAATTTTCATGCAAAGATGAAAAGTGGCAAACTGTAATTGTGGGGTCTCTTTCTCTGCTGGGTATAAAATAACATTTGGTTACCATTTCTTCTTCTCCTGTCAACTTCAATCGAACCAATGTCTAAGAATTGGGCTGTTATTACTTTCATACTTATGCTTCTCCTTAGTGGGTTTTCTTCTGCTTCAGCTTCAGCCTCACCTCCTTTAAGTAAGTTCCTCTTCATTTTCCCCTCTTAGCTCTGTTTCATTTGCATAACTTTCCTAAATTTGCAGAAATTGTCAGCAGCGTTGTGTCGAATGTCGTGTCTGTACTTGTGAAATGGCTCTGGTCACTCAAATCCAACACGAAAACAGGTAAAGGTCATACTTTTTTTTTTAACTTCAACCCACATTTTTGTTATATTCCCCTTTTTTTGGAGCCTTCACTTTTTTTTTTTTATTTGTAATGGATACTTCAGGTGTCTCTAGCCGTTCAATGATGAAATTCGAGAGTGGGTATACAGTAGAGACAGTGTTTGATGGAAATAAGCTTGGGATTGAACCACACTCTGTTGAGGTATCTCCTAATGGAGAGCTCTTGGTTTTGGATTCGGAGAATAGTAACATTTACAAGATCTCAACACCATTATCTAGATGTAAGTTGATTTTGTCTTTCAATTCATAATGCAAACCTTGAATATTTCTCTCTTCAGGGTGCTTAAGCTTCATGTGAAGGATACAAGAACAAAACAAAGGTGTCTGATAAGCTTTTGTAAATCACAAGTATAGTATCCACTTTTTGTACTTGTGTTTTGGCCTTTTGCTTTTTCATTCACTCTTGACCTGCTACTTGCCTTGCTAATCACTCTAATGTTGCACAACAACTCTTCTTTAGTAGCTTTTTACGTTTCCTAGCTATATTCTTTTTCGGTTTCAGTTTTGATTTGGGTCTCAATAAGCTTATCCCTTTTTGCTTTTCAAGGGCAAGTAAATAATCTTTTGCCATTATTTATTAAAACTGTTTTGATACTATAAGGTTAATTTCGTTGAATACTGATTATTGTGAAGGAACTTACTCTCAGTTGAATTATGATATCTATCATTCATTCTTTTGGCTGACATGGATTAAGGAAATGCAGATATCAGGCCTAAACTGATTGCTGGATCATCTGAAGGATGCTCTGGACATGTAGATGGGAAGCTAAGGGAAGCAAGAATGGACCACCCGAAAGGCCTTACCATGGATGACAGAGGAAATATATACATTGCAGACACTTTGAACATGGCTATCAGAAAGATTAATGATGGAGGTAACTCTCTCTCTCTATATATATATATATATAGACATCAGTGATGGACTTCAATTCTGCCGATTATGAAACTTTGCTTTATGTGCAGGATTCATGACAACTATTGCAGGAGGGAAATGGGGTCGCCGAGAAGGTCATGTTGATGGTCCAAGTGAAGATGCTAAATTTTCCAATGATTTTGATGTTGCTTATATTGGAAGTAGCTGCTCTCTTTTGGTTATAGATAGAGGGAACCAAGCAATTCGAGAGATTCAACTTCATCATGATGATTGTAACTACCAATCATATGATGCCAGTTTCCATTTAGGTACTAAACTCAGCATTCTTTGTTTTTCTTCAATTGTTTTGTCGCTTATATAATCTCATCACAGGAATTGCAGTGCTTGCTGCTGCAGCATTCTTTGGCTACTTGCTAGCATTGCTTCAGCGCAGGGTTCAATCTTTGTTTTCTTCTAATCATGTGAGTAACTCTTTAGTAGCATTTCCTAGCAACATATACTCCACATTTTCTTCCCATTGAAAACAATTGTGACAAAAAAATCAAACACTTTCATATTGTAGGATTCAAGAACTTACATAAAAAACGGCACACCAATTGCACCATACCATAAGGCTCCTAGATCAGTCAGGCCCCCTTTGATTCCAGATGAATATGAAGAACCTGAGAAACCAGAAGAGGGCTTTTTCGGTTCTGTCGGGAAGCTAGTGACAAGCACTTGCTCAACGGTGGGCCAAATTTTCGGAGTACTATTTTCAGGATTTCGAAGGAAGCCCATCCAGTGCCAGTTCCAACGAGAGTATCAACAACAATTCAAACATTCAAATACATGGCCAATGCAAGAGAGTTTTGTGATTCCAGATGAAGATGAACCGCCATGTATAGATTCAAGAACTTGTACACCAAAGAAAACATACCCGTTTATGAGCAAGGAAGTAGAGAATCACCACCAATTCAAGCAAATCCAGGGTTACTATAATGGATGGGATGGTGAGTATCATCCGCAGCAACAACAACAAATGCAAATGCAGATGAAGAGGCAACAGCAACAGCAACATCATCATAGGCATTATACATCGAACCCGAGAACGTATTACCAAAAGAGCTGTGAGACAAATGAGATAGTGTTTGGGGCAGTTCAAGAACAGGATGATAGACGAGAAGCTGTAGTTATTAAGGCTGTTGATTATGGACATCCTAGCTATAATAACCATAATATTCGCCCTCGATTCAACTATATTGGTTACTCTCATGAATATTGATCATCTACTTACATGTTAACATATTGACCTTTAACATGCAAGTTTCCAAGATTATATGGAAAGACCTGTTTACTATTTTTCTATGTTTTTATAACAAACTCAACTTCATTAATCAAATAGGATGAAAATCCTCAACAACTACATTCATAAGGCAAGTAGGAATATCAAAATTAATGAAACCGCTAGTATCTGAAAGAGTGTGTCGTGGAATAACGTGAGCTACTCTATTCGCTAAGCAAGGAACAAAGGACACTACATAGCCCGTATTAGTACTAAGGATCTCCTAGGTCTTGGGCTTGTTTTGTCTTGGGCCTTTATTTGCTCTTGAGGCCTTTTGATTGCTTATATATTTATGCTTCTAATATTTTCAACACTAGCAAACACATTAGTCATAATATTTTCAACTCCAAATTTTAGTACCTTGGGGATCTTATTCCTTATTTCTGATTTTTATCATAATCACAGAAATTGTGTTTCAACAATCTCAGTCGTTTTGATTGTGACAAAAAATGTTCAGAGGAAGGAATAGATTTATACTTACTCCCTCAGAATTGATGAACTTAATGAGCTTCTAGATTCTCCCCCATAAGGGTTGAGCTACTGAATTTTGCTAAAATTGACAATACTCAGAGGGGTTAAATAATTCAATAGCAAAATTAGTTCAGAGTTAGACATAAAGTGAATCAGTATCAAAGCTTAATTATATCCGAGCTTAGAAAGAATAATTATCTGAGGTAAAGTGAATCTAAGATAAAAAAAATAATTATGTATGTTAGAGTTTAAAATACTTCTTAATCTTTTATTAGAGCATGGCAGCGTGATATAGTATATTTATGAAGCTATATCATTTAAACATATAAGTAATTAAATGCAATCAAAAGCGGAAACATATATTTGAATCAGAAGCATTTACATAGTAAATATTGAGCTAAACAACTTATATGCCTAGTACAATAAACTAGAACCTATTTAGAAAGACTTTGGAGGTGTTGGATTAAACTCGGGGTTCTGGTTATTGCTTATGGTTTCTTCCTTATGTGTGTCTTTCTCTGTACTTTTCTCCCCCTTTTTGGCAGCATCAGAGCTGGGAAAAAGAAGTTGGGGAAGAAGAGATTTATGAGTTTAGCTGGGTAGTGCACGACTGAAGATAATCAGAGATTTGGAGCATGCCAGCTTTTATATCATTGAAGATAATTTTTCCTTCAGAAAATAAGGAACCATTCTGAGCCATCCCAGCAGAATCTTACTGCTACTGAGTGATGCCTTTCGGTTTAAAGAATGCTGGAGCCACATATCAGCGTGCAGTGACATCAATCCTCCACGACATGATCCACAAAGAGGTCGAAGTCTATGTCGATGATATGCTAGTTAACTCTATGACTAGAGAAGATCATCATGTCCTCTTGGACTGATTTCTAACTCGGATTAAGAAGTACAACCTTCGGTTGAACCAGAAGAAATTTGTTTTTGGAGTTACCTCCGGTAAACTATTAGGGCACATCATCAGCCAGAAGGGTATAAAGATCAATTCAGATAAAATCAAAGCAATCACTGAAATGCCCACTCCGAAGACCGAGAATGAGGTTCGGTCCTTTCTAAGATCACTTCAGTATGTCAGTAGGTTCATATCACGCCTCACCACAGTATGGGATCCTATCTTCAAACTCTTAAAGAAGGAACAACCAGTTGTTCGGGACGAACAATGTCAGTTGGCCTTCGAAAAGATTAAGAAGTACCTTACTAATCCTCCGGTGTTGCAACCTCCTATACCGGGCAAGCCTATACTCATATACGTGGCTGTTGAAGAAACTTCAGTTGGGGCAATGCTAGTTCAAGAACAAGACGACAAGTCTGAACATGCCATCTATTATCTCAGTAAGAAGTTTCTCGATTATGAAACTCACTACATGATAGTAGAAAATACTCAACGATGGTTTGGCTGACAAAGAAGCTTCGCCATTACTTCCAGTCAGTGTTGCAAAACTCGCTAGGCGCTAGTCGGGCGGACAATACCTCCAAAGATTAATCGGTGATTAATCGGATTTGAATTTTTCTATTTTTTAGATTTATATTAAATAAATATTATATAAATACATTTAAAATATAAATTATACTATCTAAAAATGATAATAATAAATATTATATAATAGAAAAATATAAATATTTATTTTAAATAAATAATAAAATGGTTATTAGTTAATACTAATTACTTTTATTATTTTTTACTAATTGTAATTTATAAATTGGGCCGGTTTTAACCCATTTCATCCGATTTTAACCTATTTCAGCCGATTTTTTCCGCCTAGACCGATTTTTCCTGCCTAACCTGACTTGACCGACTTGACCAACTTGTCCGACTTAACCCGATTTGAACCGTCTAGGCGGAAGAAAATTGGGCTCCCTACTTATGCCGACCAGTTATATAAAATCGGTCGGTGTTCTAAAAATCGCCGATTAGTCGCCGACTTGACAGATTTTTACAACACTGCTTCCAGTCTTACCGAATTCAAGCAGTAGCAACGGTTGATCCAATGAAGTACTTATGTTCAGGTCCAGCTCTAGTCGAGAAATTATCCAGATGGTTACTCTTATTGTCTGAGTTCGATATCGAATACCTGGCGAGAAAGGTGATCAAAGGAAGAGCAGCAGTAGAATTCCTTGCCAATCAACCCATCGAGTCAGATTATATTGAGAATCTTGATTTTTTGGATGAACAATTGAATACCATTGAAGTCAAGAGATGGACATTGTTCTTCGAGGGAGCTGTAAACAAACACGGTGCAAGTATCAGAGTTATCATTGCCACACCTGAAGGAGAAATTATCCCTTTATCCAAACGTCAAGAATTCCCTATTACTAATAACGGGGCGGAATATGAGGCTTGTCTACTCGGTCTGGAGGGATTGATCAAGTTAGGTGCACATGATGTCCGTAGTATTGGAGATTCTTTACTTGTGGTCCAACAAGCCCAAGAGATATGGGAAGTCCGTAAGGAAAGCTTGAAACCATATTTAGAGCTTCTATGGGATCATAAGGCTTTGTTTAGTAGTTGCGAGTTCAGCCATGTAGCTTGAGAAGACAATTAGATGGCAAATGATTTAGCAACTCTAACCTCGATGTGGGAAGGTCCATACAAGGCACCAATTGACCCGACCATCATCGACCATTCTACTATACCTTGTTTCTCCTGCCCCGAGCTAATGGAGATCACGATCGATAAGAAGCCATGGTATTACGATATCTCAAATTTTCTTGAGAAGGGTGAATACCCCGATAGCGTAGAACAAACTGATAGGAACACCATACGAAGACTGGCGGTTCAATTTAGGCTTGTGGATGGTCAGTTATACAGACGCATTATCGATTGACTCCTACGCTGTCTAAATGAGTTAGATGCTAGAAAGGTTAGGCAAGAAGTTCATTCGGGTCACTGTGGTCCTCACATGAATGGAATAACTTTATCAAAGAAGATTCTACGATAGGGTTTCTTCTGGTTAACTATGCAGACAGACTGTGTTGAGTGGGTTTGGAAATGTCACGAATGTCAGATTCATACGGGACATCCTCACTTACCTCCACTTGAGCTTTAGAATCTAGTCACTCCTTAGCCATTTGCAGCGTGGGGGATAGATATCATAGGCGAGATTCGACCGTCAGCTTCTAACGGACACAAGTTCATTATAGTTGCAGTCGATTACTTCTCTAAATGGGTTGAGGCCAAATCATGCGCAAATATCACCGCTTCAAAGATGGCTAAGTTCATTAAGAGGAATATTTTTGCTCAATTTGGCATGACTCATCGTATCATTTCTTACAATGGAGTCCAGTTTTAGGGAGTAACGAAGGAATTGTTTGAACGTCATGGGATAGAACATAACAAGTGTGCCCATTATCGTCCACAAATCCAACAAGGCTGTAAAGGCGGCTAATAAGTCTATCAAGAATATCCTACGAAAAATGGTCACTACTTACCGTGACCGACAAGTTGCCTTTTGCATAATGGGGTTATCGAACGAGTATCAGAACTCCGACTAGAGACACTCCTTATGCTTTAGTATATGGAACGGATGCTAGTCAAGATGGAAGTCAAGTCACTTTGTGTACTAATGGAGGTCAAAATTTCAGAAGCAGAATAGGCTTGTCTCAGATATGAGCAGCTCACAATGATTGATGAGAAACGTCTTTAAGCTCTAGACAGACTTCAGATGTATCAGCAATGCATGGCCAGAGCCTATAATAAGAGAGTCAAACACCAACGTGTTCCCTTGAAAGCCGGAGACCTTGTTTTAAAATAGTTAAAACAAACTCACACGGATGTTCGTGGAAAATTCAAACCAGGTTGAGAAGGACCCTACGTCGTTAAAAGAGTCTTATCAAAAGGGGTTGTCAAGATTATGGACATGGACAGAAATGAGTTCACTGATCCGATCAATCAAGATCGTTTGAAGTACTACTACATTTGATGCTCCTCGGCTAGAAGAGCTTCATAGAAGGTCTAAAAAAAAGAAATGAGCATGTAAAAAAGAAGTTGCATGTTAGTTGGAAAATCCAAATGGACGGACTAAGCAACAGTAGGGCATAGAGTGAAAATCTTCAGTTTGAAAACATGTAAAGGCGGACTAATAACAGAGGTTTTGTACATTCGATATATTAACAAACCTTTGTACTGAGATCATTTTCAATTATATGAAAGAGTTGTTTTTATTGAATAGCTTATCTATAGAGCTAATGCATTCATAATACCCTATCATTTGATGTCTTGCATCTAAATAAATTGTGTAATTTCTAGAAATACATGTATCAACATAATAGTTGTTTCAGTTTTCTCACAAAAACAAATAGTTCAAGTCAACAACTCCTAACTACAAAACACATCTCAGGTCTTTTGCCGCCTAACTTCAGCATCGACTTCACTCTTCAATATTGAGATCCAAGCCTTGTATCTATCTGTCGATGGGGGCATAATAGTCTCCCCCAATGCTCACTGCCACGGACTGTATAGTCCTCCACTTCTCAGTCAAATGAGCAATATATCTACCAGGGATCTTTCAACAGCTGAATCCAGTAAGGTATGATGGAATATCCTATGGCAAGCCAAACTGTCGATATAGCTGAGTCAGAGAATAGAAGCATGTCTGGTCCAGACCACACAGTTGTACACAATCAGCATGCATCTTCATCACCACATGTGTAATCTTCCACCAGGGACACATCTAGTGGATCTGCTCATCAATGACAGTCTTAAGCCAGTTTTGGAAATCATCAAGGCTTAATCCTGCAAACGTCTTCAAAGATAAACCTTGCGATAAGAAGTTGCGTAGGCTATACCTTTTCCAAATGAGTTGAGGTGGATCAATAACACCCAATTTCTCCACGAGCCATACCTACAACAGACTAAAAGGGACAAAAAGCTTGTTAAATTGAAAACCCACAAGGGGCAGTTTAAGCAAAAGTCAAGCTAGCTTGCTAAATTCAACCACATAGGGTGATTCAGGCAAAATGTAGAGCTCAAAGGTAGTGGACTCATAAAAAGAATCACCAGGCAGCCCGACCAATAGTCTTGAATTCCGTTCTGCCGACGATCCAAGCAGATCAAAGTCTCAACTAAGGATAGCGAAATTAGATATGAACCTCTCAGAATCTGGTCAGCGATAGACACCAACCTATAGTCACAAATCAAGACTATAGGAATGCAGAGGTATAGCATCAGATAGCACAAAATCATCAGTCTTGGCCAGCAGGCAATCTGTCCTCTCCACAGACACACATAGATCGAGTATAATGCTCATCTTCAAGCCATGACTTGATCCTGATTCTTCAATCAACTTAAGCACTCGATCATTTGGGATATTTAGAAAGGAAGCTAACTTATCGGCATCTGAGTAGTCAAGAGTCGGTAAAGCTAGAGGCTTCACTAATGTAGAAGATACAACTAGTATGGTGCAGAATTCTTCATGAGTTGGACAGAGTTCTTGAGTAGTGAATCTGAATACATAGGCAGTCTCATCCCAATAGCTCATTGCATCAGTAAAAAACCACTCATTCACCTTCACTAGGGTATAGCACCGAAGGTTCCGTATGCACAGTGGGATATGGGTACAGTATTCGGCCTTGGAAACAGTTTTTCCATACTCACAGAATTGCTTCTGAAGTTCCTGCATCTCTGAATCAACAATAAGTTTGATCCTAGTTCATGTACGACAATATCTTTGGGACATTCAACAGATATGGCAAACAGACAGTTAGTGTATTGATGCACGTTTTACGTATACGTGCATGTGAAGACAAATGTACCTTAATCGTGTATGAAGTAATAAAGTGAAAGTAGAGTATCGCTCCCACGAGGATGGTGATTATAAGTACCAATCTTTTTTCTTGCTATCTATTATTTAAACAATCGAAAGGTTGAGTTTGTTGGACAACCAAGTTAAGACTTAAGCAAGAAATGAAATGAAAATTATACAAATTAGGTGAGAGATTACTCATATTGAAAGAACTAAGGCTTCTAGCTTCACTTAACCTCTTTGCTTGGTAATAACACTTAACCCCTTTTAAGTTGTTTTATCCTTTTTAAGATGTCGATTTTTCTTATTAACTAATAGATTCTCGAGATTGGCTCTAAACTCTCGATTAATTACTTTACCTTGGTCCGGCTAAAGTAATTAATCTAGAGAAGCATTAAGTTTTATTAATCTAAACCTTTTTAACATACTTTACATTGGTTCGACTAAAGTGATTACTTAAGATTCAAGAAAAACTGCTCGAGTAATTAGTTCTAAACTTTTGATTAATTACTTTACCTTGGTCAGGCTAAAGTAATTAATCCAAAGAAGCATTAAGTTTTCTTAGTTCCAAACCTTCGATTTATTACTTCATGTTGGTCCAGTTAAAGTAATTAACCTAAGATTTGTAATAAGATTCATGAAAAACCTTGGAAAACCAATAAGCAACACTAAATGGTCATTAGGTCCAACTTATGAGTTTCGATTAATCAATTTAATCACGGTCAATATAAACGATTAATTATATTCAAGTAGGGATTTGGTCCATCTCCTACAAGAATTAAGAATCATAAGTTAGTTCTCAAAAAGGATAAACATAGCTCGAATAGGTTAAACATAATTACCACAAAATTAAGGTTAAGATCCTATTTTTAGCCTTAGTTAAGGGGGTTTTAGCCCATGATTAGATTAAAACACACCTTAGAAAGATAGATAATGGAGTCCATAGTAATAAAAGGGATTAAAGTTTAGAAGAAAACCTAATGACGATTGTCGAACGAACTTCTTCGGTAACTTGAAACTAACTTTTATTGGATGAACTTTTGCACAAACAACACTTTGAGAACAATAATTACAACAACAAAAACAACTGATTCTTAAAGAGAAGAATCATCAAAATAAGGTGCTGTTTGATAAAACTGAAAATTAAGTGCTGAAAAAAAAAGTACTGAATTTTAAGTGCTGAATATTTTAAGTGCTGAAAATATTAAATGATTTAATTTTTAAAAAAGTATGAGTTGATAATGTTTAACTTAAAATGATAAGTTAAATATTTTGACTTATCAAAATAAGTGGTTTTTAGCTTAATTAACTAATTTAAGTGGTGGAAAAATAACCGTTATCAAACGCACTTAAATTAAATAAGTGCTTAACATTTTAATTTAAGCAATTAAGTGCTTTAGCAAACAAGACCTTAATGTGATGTAACTTAACTTAAACAATCATTGAGCTTACAATCCATAATTTAGAATAACATAACTTAATATGACATCACGTAACGTAACTTAAAGTAACTTAACATGACATAACATACCGTAGTGTAACATAATATAATCTAACGTAACATAACTTAACATAACATAACATAATGTGACGTAACGTAACTTGACATAATGTAACATAACTTGACACAACGTAATGTTGCATAACATGATGAAACATATGGTAACATGATGTAACATAACGTAACATAACATAACGTAACATGACGTAACGTAACGTAACATAATGTAACGTGACGTAACGTAACATAACGTAACGTGACGTAACATAACATAACATAACGTGATGTAAATGTAACGTGACGTGACGTAATATAACGTGACGTGACGTGACGTGACATAATGTAATGTAATGAAACGTAATGTAACGTAATACGACATAATGTAACATAACATAATGTAATTTAACGTAACATTACATAATGTAATTTAGCGTAACATAACATGATGTAACGTGATATGACGTAACATAACGTAACATAATATAACGTAATGTAACATGATGTAACATAACGTGACAGCGTGATGTAATATGAGATGACGTAACGTAACATAATATAATGTAACGTAACATAATGTAACGTAATGTAACATAAGGTGACGTAATATAACCTAACTTACCATAAGGTAACATAGAGTAACATAACTTAACATAATGTAATTTAGCGTAGCATATCGTAACTTTGCTCAATGTAAGGTAATGTAATGTAACATAACATAACGTAATGTGACGCAACGTAATGTAACTTGATGCAACATAACATAACATAACGTAATGTAATATGACGTAACATGACGTAACGTAATGTAACGTGACGTAACGTAACATAATGTGACGTGATGTAACATAACGTGATGTAAAGTGACATGACCTAACGTAATGTGATTTACGTAATGTAACATAAGATAACGTAACATAATGTAACTTAGCATAAGGTAACATAGTGTAACGTAATTTAATATAATATAACATAATGTAATTTAGTGTAACGTAACGTAGCATATCGTAACTTTGCTCAATGTAACGTAACTCAATTTATATAAATCTTTAGGATTGTAAGCTCAATTTGTAAATCCTTAGCTTTTTTTATTCTTTAAGCTTTCCATTATTTATAAACAATCATTGAGCTTACAATCCCTAACGTAACGTAAAGTAATAAATATAAACTCAATTTATAAATCTTTAGGATTGTAAGCTCAATTTATGAATCCTTAGTATTGTAAGCTTAATTTATAAATTCTTAGGATTATAAGCTCAATTTGTAAATCCTTAATTTTTTTTATTTCCTTAAACTTTCATTTATTTATAAACAATCATTGAACTTACAATCTCTAACTAATGTAACATAACATAACGTACCATAATATTATGTAATTAAACGTAACTTTTTTTTATGGAAAGCAACTTCAATTAAAACAGCAGCAAAATACAGTTCATCACACAACACAATTACCTTTCTCTGCTAGAACCAAGCTATCTAAGAATACAGGAACTTCTTCAATAAGAGTAACCTGGTTTTGCAGCGAAGCTCCCCATTTTGTAGTCTCGTGGGAAACCACATCTGCCACTCTTCGAATATGATTAACAGCCCATGAATCAAAGTTATTTAGCCATATCCTGATATCTTCAAGCACAGTACTCGATAGAACCAACCCCATTAAGAGCATTAGCCACAGCTTGATTATCAGTTTCCACAACCACCTTCCTACATCCACCATTCCAAGCTGTCTCCAACCCCAAAATCATTGCGGACATTTCAGCCATTTCAACTGAGCTCAGAGGTTGGTACGGTGCCGTAGCGATGAAAGCTGCATCACCAAAGGAGTCGCGAATTACTGCACCAACGCCGCCCGCTTCATTCTTCGACCAAGTGGCATCAACATTCACTTTAAACCAACCGTCGGAGGGGCCTTTCCAAATTGCGGGGCTGCCCACATTTGTAATATTCACAGGATTCTCACATCGGTTTGTTGTCTGCCACGAGGATAGCCAGTCACCCGCGGATTGTATGATCTTTTCAACTGTCCAACATAAGTCCTCATGAATTAATTGGTTCCTGCTAAACCAAATAAACCAACAAATTATCAGCACCAGGTTGAAATTCACACACTTCATTTTTTGTCTAATACTCATCAACCAGTTCAGAAAATCAGTCTCTTTCGACTTCCATCTCCAATCATCGCCAAAGAACGATTTCCAGGTATCCTTTGCAATCTTACAATCCCGAAAGGCGTGCAAGTTATCTTCAGGGGTAATTTAACGTAACATAACGTAACGTAATGTAAATTATGTCTAAAAATAGAAGATTTGCATAAAGTTCAAAGGTTTTACATGAAAGTATCATTTTTCAGGAAAATTAGTGATTTTGTTTTTGTAAACTAACAACTTACGTAAATTCAGTCCAACTTTACATAAATTTTGTCTAAATGGATTACTTTAGACATTTATTATTGTCATTAATGCGACATCAAAATTGTATGCATTATAGGAATTGAGCTTACAATCATAAAAATTTATAAATTGAGCTTATATTTATTACATTATGTTAAGTTACGTGGCATTATATTATATTAGGTTACGTTACTTTATGTTATGTTACTTTATGCTAAGTTATGTTACGTTACGTCAGATTACGCTAAGTTACATTACGTTATGTTACGTTATGTTAATCTATGTTACGATTAGTTGTGCTAATTTAGATTACATTACTAATTTATGTTAAGTAACATTATTTGATAAAAACATTTTGAATGATATAAAATTAGATTATTTAATAAAAATAAATTCATTTAATATGGTAAAATATTTAAAATAAATTATATAAAATAAATTTCATGAATAGAGAACTAAAATGAAAATATATGAAAATATTAGATTTCATGTGGCAAGTAGGGATGGCAACGGGTAGGGTACCCGCAGGTAATGTCATTCCCAAACCTTTACCCTTTTATTTTTTAATTACCCGTACCCGTCTCATTACCCTAACGGGTATACTTTTTTGCATCCCATACCATTCCCATTTAATTTGCGGGTACCCACGGGTACCCTTACCCGTTAAGAATCAATAAATAAAAAAAATATTACAAATTTAACAAACTATAAATTTAATAAATCATCAATATAAAAATTGAATAAATTGAACCTTAATTAATAAGAATAAAGTAGATCAGTGGTATCATTCAATTGTTGAAAAATAAATGGTTGGAGTTTAAATTTCATGTCTTACATCTAAAAAACAATAATGTTTATTAATATAAATATTTTTATGACAGGTAACGGGTACCGGGTACCCTAGGGGGTATTCCCATACCCGTCCCATTACCCTAACGGGTAATGATTTTGATCTCATACCCGTCCCATACCCTTTTATGCAGGGTACGGGTAGTCCCATTAGAATCGGGTAATACCGGATACCCACGGGTACACTACCCACTGCCATCCCTAGTGGCAAGCATTGGGTTCGAATAAAAAAAAAAAGAAAATAGATATATATTTAACATTACTTGGTACATAGCATTAAAAACGACAAAAGCTGGTAAATGTACATATGTGTACAGGGCTCTATATGGGTGTCATTGACTTTGTATTGGAAATTGTTATTTTTTAACTTTCTTTTATTTTAACTAATTAAGAATTAAAATATTATATATAAAAAATTTTTGAAACAGCAACATTTCCTTAGAAAAGCTGAAAATTAAAAAATAGCATATATGCTTCTTCAACCTCTCAATTTTCAGGTCTTACTTCATTGACCTTGTAAAATCGTTAATGGCAGCTTTCGAAATTTCCTAAAGCTGCATCAACATCAATTTTTCAAATTATATTAAAATTTGGATGTGTTGTTTTCGAATTAACCATCTGTTTAGCCGACGCATAAACAGTAACAGAGGCGATGAGAGGCGAAATTCCTTCTCTGTATTTAATAGAATTAATCGAAATCGTATAATTTTTGGAATTATTTAATGCAACGTAACCTAACATAACGTAAGTAACGTAACATAAAAAAATATAAGCTCAATTTATAAATTCTTAGGATTGTAAGTTCAATTTGTAAATCTTTTGAATTGTAAGCTGAATTTGTAAATCCTTAGGTTTTTTTTATTTCTTTAAGCGTTTATTTATAAACAATCATTGAGCTTGCAATACTTAACACAATGTAACCTAACGTAACGTAAGTAAAGTACGTAATAAATATAAGCTCAATTTAGAAATCCTTAGGATTGTAAGCTCAATTTATAAATTCTTAGGATTGTAACCTCAATTTATAAATTTTTAGGATTGAAAGCTCAATTTGTAAATCCTTAATTTTTTTTTATTTCTTTAAACTTTCATTTATTTATAAACAGTCATTGAGCTTACAATCCATAATGTAACGTAATAAATATAATCTCAATTTTATAAATCGTTAGGATTGAAACTGAATTTGTAAATCCTTATGGATTCTTTTTTTCTTTAAACTTTTATTTATAAACAATTATTGAGCTTACAATCCCTAACACAACATAACCTAACGTAACTTAACGTACGTAACATAACGTAATAAATATAAGCTCAATTTATAAATCATTAGGATTGTAAACTCAAATTCTAAATTCTTAGAATTGTAAGTTCAATTTGTAAATCTAAGTTTTTTTTATTTCTTTAAACTTTTATTTATTTATAAACACTTATTGAGCTTACAATATCATAACGTAATCTAACGTAACTAATCTAACGTAACTAACCTAACATAACGTAATAAAATAAGCTCAATTTGTAAATTTTTAGGATTGTAAGCTCAATGTATAAATTTTTAGGAAGTTCAATTTATACCTCCCTAGGATTGGAAGCTCAATTTAAATCCTTAAATTTTATTTTTATTTCTTTAAGCTTTCATTTATTTATGAACAATCATTACGTAACGTAACGAAAAAAAATTATCTTCATCAAATCAAAATATTATGTATTATCAAATAAAAAAAAATTCTCTAGAAAGACAATATTATAATATTGCATACTATTTAATTTTTTCATGAATATGACATGAAACAAACAGTTAGAAAAAAAAATAGGTTTAATACATCGGTTGCTTCCTGAACTTGTCCAAAAAAATTGATTGGCCACTTTGAATTTACATGTTGTATTATTAGCCCCCTAAATTTAACGTGTAAAACAGAAAGTTAACGTGTCAGGATTAAATCCCTAAAGCTATAAAAAAATGTCATAAATATGTGTAAAACAGAAAGTTAATTTATTTTAAATGCTTATAATCACAAATTAGTCTTTTATTTTTTAAGTTTTAATTTTTTTAAAAGATTTAGGCAAATTGCAATTTATATCATTTTGAACAAGTTCATGGGATAAATGAACCATTATATAAAAGTTTAGCGGACCAGTGGGTTATTTTAACCAATTTGAAGTGGTCAATAGGCTATTTTAAGTAAGTTAGGAGGCTAACGAGACATTATTTAAGTTCAGAGAACCAATCAATTTTTTTTTTTTTTGGATAAGTTTAAAAGGCTTTTGATGTATTAATAATAATAAAAAAAAGTAAAGAAGGTTTGTATATGTTACAACTATGGCACAAAATAGTAAGAACAAAATATTTAAACAAGTTGATTTTGTTCTAAGTATTGAGTGAATTGATAAATTTCCCTTTAATGCCTTGCCTTTTATTTTCAAGTTAAGCCTCTTGAGCAGCATTTCCAATTGGTGGGCAAGCTCCATTAATCAATTTTTAGGCGGTAATTTGGAAATATTAATAAATATTAAATTTTATAGAGAAATAAGAAAAATTTATTACGGAGAAAGAAATGTATTTTTAGGCAATCTGATAATCTCTTGGTAACCTATTATTAACATGTCATTTATTTAGAATATAATAGTCTCCATGGATGGAGACTTTCCATTAAGAACTATTCCATATATATATATAAAACGCTGCTATTGATGGGGTTCAAACATTGGACTCTTCGTCTACACTCCACACTGCTTACCAATAAGCAAATTGCTTTTCTTGTGTATTATATCGCGCGCTACTTAATATACACCTGCCCTTTTAACTTCTATTGTTTAATATTTGATGCATGCACTTATTAATATCGATTAAATTTGCATAATAATTAATTATTAATAGAAAAAAAATCCAAGAACATGCTCTAATTTCTTATTTATTTAATTCCTCTATATTTTTGTAATTTATGTTTTAAAATGTTAAGGACGATGTTCTAAATATTGTTACATATGTTCTAAACTTTATAATTTGTGTTTTAAAAATTAAGTATAATGTTTTGAAAAAATAGTAAATATATGGACAATTTTTGCATTTGTTCTATAATATAATTTATAACTCATATTCTAAATAACATAACGTATGTTCTAAAAAACATAACGTATGTTCTAAAGTTTATATTTTGTGTTCCAAAAATTAAGTATAATGTTCTAAAAAAATCAGTAGATATCGGTATCGTTTTTTCATTTGTTCTATAATATAATTTATAACTCATGTTCGAAAAAACATAACATGTGTTCTAAAAAACATAACGTATGTTTTAAAAAATATGTCGTACGTTCTAAACTTCATAGTTCGTGTTTTAAAAGTTAAAATATATGTTCTAACGTATATTTAAAAAAATATATAGTTTGTGTTCCAAAAATTAAGTATAATATTCTAAAAAAATCAGTAGATATCTGGATCGTTTTTTCATTTGTTTTATAATATAATTTATAACTTATGTTCGAAAAAAAATAACACATGTTCTAAAAAACATAACATATGTTCTAAAAAATATGTCATACGTTCTAAACTTCATAGTTCGTGTTTTAAAAGTGAAAATATATGTTCTAATGTATGTTTTAAAAAATATATTTTCTTATATAACATAAATTACAAAAATATAAAGGAATTAAATAAATAAGAAATTAGAGCATGTTCTCGGATTTTTTTCTATTAATAATTCATTATTATGCACATTTCTTTTTTTTCTATTAATAATTCATTATTATGCATATTTAATCGATATTAAGCTAAAAGGGCAGTGGTATATTAAGCAGCGCACGATATAATATATAAGAAAATCAATTGTCTCAGTGGTAAGCAATGTGGAGTGTAGATGAAGAGTCCAAGGTTAGAACCTTATTTGTAGCATATAGTATTTTTTATTGATTTTTATACTCAAAACGACGTAGTTTTGAGTGTTCTCACTATAAGGAAGGGTCCTCACCTAAGAGGAGGTTCTCATTTGATCTCTCCCCTATATATATATATATATATATATCATATGCTAAAATAACAAGTCATAATCCCAAAATACCTATATATATTTACCATATGCAACATACAATATATCATATACCATATACTAAAAACTATACAATATAACTATGTAAATACCATATAATATGAATACACACTAATATACATATATAAATATAACCCATATAATAAACATATATGTAATATAACTCCAGTGTCTCTAGCTGTCCCTATTTTATCTTTTTTTTAAAGTAAGGTGTGTGAGATTTTTCAAAATATTTTGTAAATGCAGCACACATAACACAAAATTGGTTAAAGTAAATGACATACGTGGAGTTGGAGGATGACGGTCCGAGTATACAATTTTTCAGACCGTCTTTTGTTACCTTTTGAATCCGGATAGCGGCCCAGATTCGTTGATGATTAATGTCGAGGGTTTTGGACTTTTATAACCTTGTTTGAGAGGCTTTGGACTAACTCTGACCTCGCTTGAGAGGTGTTGTGAATTGATAATTGGACTTGAGACCTCGTCCTAGAGGTTTCAGACTAATTCTAACCTCGCCTAAGAGGTGATGTGAATTGATAATTGGACTTGAGACATTGTCCTAAAAGTTTTGAACTAATTCTGACCTCACACGAGAGGTGTTGAGAACTAGACCTCGTCCTAGAGGTTTCAGACTAATTCTGACCTCGCTCAATAGGTGTTGAGAACTAATAATTGGACTTGAGACCTCGTTTGAGAGGTGTCTGGGCTGATTTTAACCTCGTCTAAGAGGTGTCTGGACTGATTTTAACCTCGTTCGAGAGGTGTCTGGACTAATTTTAACCTCGTTTGAGAGGTGTATGGACCGATTTTAACCTCATCCAAGAGGTGTCAGGACTGATTTTAACCTCATCCAAGAGGTGTATGGACCGATTTTAACCTCGTCCAAAAGGTGTCTGGATCGATTTTAACCTCGTCCAAGAGGTGGCATGACTGCTTTTAACCTCAACCGAGAGGTGTCTGGAACGATTTTAATCTCGTCCAAGAGGTGTCCGGACTAATTTTAACCTCATCTAAGAGATGTCTTGAACTGCTTTTAACCTCGTTCGAGAGGTGTCTAGACTGATTTTAACCTCGTCCAAGAGGTGTCAGGCTTGATTTAACCTCGTCTGAGAGGTTTTTGGACCAATTTTAACCTCATCCAAGAGGTGTCAGGACTGATTTTAACCTCGTCCAAGAGATGTCTAGACCGATTTTAACCTCATCCGGGAGGTGTCTGGATCGATTTTAACCTCGTCTAAGAGGTGTTTGGACTGATTTTAACCTCGTCCAAGAGGTGTCGGGGTTGAATTTAACCTCATCCAAGAGGTGTTTGGACCAATTTTAACCTCGTCTAAGAGGTGTCTAGACCGATTTTAACCTCGTCCAAGAGGTGTCAGGATTGAATTTAACCTCGTCCAAGAGGTGTTTGGACCAGTTTTAACCTCATCCAAGAGGTGTCAATACTAATTTTAACCTCGTCTGATAGGAGTCTTAAACTAGTGATTGAAAATCCTACTCTCCACTTGGGAGCCATATGGTTCAGTTGATTGGTTTGGAGCCTTCTTGATTGTTCGATCGGAGTCATTTTCTTTGACCGGATTCACTTATTTGATCGGAATCGTTGTTTTGTAGACTGGCGTTTGTAGTTTGATTAGAGTTCTTCTTGTGAGCTGACTTTCCCTCAGGCTTTTTTTTGATGGATTTTGTCTGTTTGTTTGATAACTCTAGAATCTTATTCAGGACTGAATCCTCTGCATAGAGAGAACCAACCATGCCTCTTTTGGTGGTGGCTGTTAGACTTATTTTTACTCCGGATGATGTGTAGTGATGCACATGATTATATATACGGATATATGTAGTCTAATATATGGATGTGTGCAAATACTCATGTGTGTATACATGTATGAATGTATTCATGTTTGAATCTATGTAAGTGTTACATGTGTGCTTTGCTCTGGGTGGATATATTAGTAGGTGCGTATGCAAATTATGCATGTATGGATTAAATGATCTCATGGATTCTTGATAGCTCCCTATTTTATAGAGTTTTTACGGTTGTTTTAGATTGTTTTCGCTTTGTTTCCATTCGATTCTAGTATCATTTTGTTTGTTTTTAGTTAAATTTTGTATTTTCCGTTATTTATGGCATTTTTGGTATTTTCAGGGATTTTTAGGACTATCTGAGCATTTTTGGACTATTCAGGGACCATCAGAGCACTTTTGGGATTCGTTAGGGAACATTAGAGCATATTTCGGAAGCCCAGGGACCAAAACGGATAAAAACAGGAGTTCTGCCCCATTTTGAGCACCTGTCTCATCGAGACAGTAGGTGTCTCATCGAGACAGGCACTCATCTCGTCAAGACACTCCCTGTCTCAACGAGACGAGGCGAGGAAAGGTGCACCAGTGCCTTTCCCTTGCTGAAAGTTGCGAAAATTAGCCTAAAACCTCTTTTTATTGTACGAAATGCCTATTGTACCCCCGGGAGACCTAGGGTTTCGCTCTATCTCTATAAATAGGGAACTACTGTCAGTTCTTGGGGACGATCAGACAATTAATAATTCTTAGCTATTTTCAGTACATTTTTCCAGCTTTATATTTTATTTCAGTTTAGTTGTAGCTTAGTTTTATTTAATTGAAGAACAAGCTCAACGGGTGGAGGATCTACCTTGTTTCATTATAATCAGACAAACGGGTTTTAGAATTCCTTTCTCCTTCCCTTTTATCTTTATTTACTTTTGATGATCCGCGAAGCCAAAACGGGCCGAATCATAAACACGGGCCCAATCTACACTTAGACCCATGGTCCAAGATCAAACGGGCTCCGAATAAAGGAAGCGGGTAAAGCGAATAACCGCCCCGACATCCTAAACGGAGCATTAAAACTCCCACTCAAACACGTTTGTTGCCACGTAAGGGACGTGGCCTAGAAGGAGTAACCGCCCTCGGCGGTTACTTCAGAACACTTATAAAAAGCCATAAGGCCAGAGGGGGAGGTACATTCATATTTTTCCAGCAATACTATTATCAATTTACCAACCCTCCTACAAAAACTGACTTGATCGTCGGAGAGTTTTCCCGGAGATCCTGTCTCCGGTTCTGTTTTGCAGGTAACTACGGTGGAGATCATCTAATCGGATCCAGCAAGTTATCATTGGTGCGGTGAAGGTGGACCTTTTTTACCAACATTTGGTTAAAGGTACACAAAGAACATGTCAGAACCATCACGAACGACCGGCGTTACAACCAGATCAGCTAGTATGAACTCAAGGGGTCCACGGATTGCGAATTCGCAGCCTGCGAGTACACAACCTATGGTGCCTAGCTCGACGAACCCTCCGGGACAATTGAGTCCATTATTGGAAGTCCAAGTGCAAACTGAGATGGAGATGTCCAATAGCGATTTCGTCCAAATGGCAGGACAAGTCTTGGCTTCAAATATGAGCCAAGCGGCGGGGGATCGAATGATTGGTTTGCTAACCGCAATCGCCGATCATAATACCGCCGTGGCGGCTGCTCCTCAACAACCTGTTGTCATCTCCACACAACCATCGACTACTGCCACCATATCTGTGCTTCCGCAGCCATCTCGAGAGCCAAATCAGATAGGTCAGAGTAGTCGCATGAACCCACACAGCCACCCAGGCAACTACTCGTATCACGATCCTAGTATGACGATCCATCCGACCTGGCAAACATCCCAACCGACATCGGGAATGCCAGGAATCCTTCCGCTACGACAAACGGAGCCCTTTGTTCACGAATATTCAGAGTTGATGACGTCTAGGGCGAATACGTCTGGACAGGAGCACACTTGGAACTTTGATCCTATAACTGGACGGCGGCTAGAACCACGGCGGGAATAACTTTCAACACCAATTGGCGGGTTGATGCCACCTAGAGTTCACCAGCAGCGGATGGAAGAGGATCGGCGAATACCCCATATTGAATTGGAAGATCGACTGCGGAGTATGATGGAGCGAATGGGGTACACACCTAGGGCGAGAGAAGAGGTGCAGAGCGATTCGCCCTTCGCTCCATCGTTGCGGGAATTTATTCCAGATCACAGGATAAAAGCGCCGGTGATACCTAAATACTATGGGGACCCAAATTCTGATCCTGAAGCACATGTCAGGAACTATAGAGAATTAATGGATGTTGCAGGAGCGAGTGAAAGCATAATTTGCAGATTATTCTCGACCACTTTGGGCGGAGCGGCATCTGATTGGTTTCGGTCTTTACCTACTAAATCCATTCACAACTGGAATCAATACAGTCGTGATTTCTGTGCAAAGTTCGTGGGCTGTAAAGCAGCGGATGTGACAGATAGGCAGCTGAAGGAGATCAAACAGAGAAATTATAATTCCCTAAGGGAATTTGTTGTCGCATTTAATGATATTCTGGTGCGGTTACAGAACCCGGATATAGTGAGCATTCGCAATATCATGGCGGATGGAACCACGGATTGGAGCATGCGGGAGGAAATCATCCGGAACAAGCCACGCACCGTGGCTGAACTCATGAAGATAGCAAAAGAATTCATGGAAGTGGACGACGTTAACAGGGAGCATAGAGCTCAAACAAGGCGAGAAAGGGAGGCGGCTAGATACACTTCAGATGGTCGACGGCATCAAAACCAAACACATTACAAGGATAATTTTTTTCGAAAGGGCAATCGTTCCTTTCAAGAGGGGGGATACCAAACACCATTGAACACGACTCGTCATGAGGTGCTACTTTGGATTGAGAAAAGCCCCCTGAAAAAGGATGTGCAGTTTCCTGAGGCCAAGGGACGAACCAATTTGGGGAGATATCCTAACAAATATTGCAGGTTCCACAGATTGAATGGCCATGACACAAACGATTGCTATGAATTGAAGAAGGAGATTGAAAAGCTAATCGAGAGAGGCAAACTGAGTCAATTCGTAAGAAAAGAGGCGAGTGATGAGAAAACAACGCTCCCGCATGAAGTGGATGCAAGGCCAGAAAAGAAGCAGAAAAAAGGGGTGATAAACGTGATAGCAGGCGGGATCTATGAGCCTCCAACAAAAAGGGCTCGCCGTGAACAGCGAAAAAGAAACACACATAGGGGGGATGCCCTCAATTACTCATTTGCGCGAATCACGGAGCCACATGCGGATGCTTTGGTGATTACAATGGCCGTAGAAGGATGGGACGTTAAGCGGGTCCTTATTGATACAGGGAGTTCTTGTAATGTTATTACACGGACTGCATTCAACAAGCTGGAAATTAATGACGAACGAGTGGAACATAAGTTCATGGATGTAACTGGCTTTGGAGGTCAATCATCTCAAACAAGTGGACAGGTGGTGCTGGAGGCAGAAATGGGTGATAAGAATCTAAAATGGCTAGGTGATCTAGAATTCGCAATTATTGATCTCCCATTGGCCTACAACATAATTCTGGGGCGTCCGTTCCTATCGGAAACGGAATCGCTCATCTCAATGAAGCATTTGATGTTACATTTGCCAACACACCAAGGGCGAGTCATGGTGGAAGGTGATCAACTTGTATCTCAACAAGCCTATACATTGTCACTTGAACCAAGACCAGATGAAGAGGATAAAGTTGATGAGAAGTTGTCGGCGGAAGCGTTGGGAGAAACGGAACTATTCGCCATCTCAAATGACAAGAACGTACGAATAGCGGCAGGACTCCCGGAAGAAACGAAGAAAGCCATTACCGAGGTGTTGATCCAATGCGAGTCGGCATTCGCAGCTCCAAATGAAGTGCTGAAAGGAATAAGTCCAGACATAGCAACCCATCGTTTGAATGTGGACAAAGGTGCAACCCCAGTGCGACAAAAAAAGAGAGGACACGCTCCAGAGAGGCAGAAGGCGATTGAAAAAGCTGTGGCGGATTTGCTAAAATCAGATGCAATTCGAGAAGTCACCTATCCGGAGTGGCTAGCCAATGTGGTGCTAGTCAAAAAGCCAAATGGAACATACCGAATGTGCGTCGACTTCAAAGATCTGAATAAAGCTTGTCCGAAGGATATGTATCCGCTACCTAACATTGATATATTGGTAGATGGGACGGTAGGATTTGAAGCTTTATCGTTCACCGACGTGAAATCCAGTTACCATCAGATACCCATGGAGAAGGCGGATGAAATCAAGACATCATTTATAACTCATCAGGCAACTTATTGCTTCAAGATGATGCCCTTTGGACTGAAAAACGCGGGAGCAACATATCAGCGGATGATGAACAAGATATTTTCAGACAAGTCAGGCGAGAACTTCTCGATCTACGTAGATGATATGATCATTAAAAGCAAGAAGATGCAAGACCACCCGCAGGATATTAAAGAAATCCTGGAAGTGCTGATCAAATATGGCCTCAAATTGAACCCAGAAAAATGCACGTTTGGAGCAAGAGCAGGAAAATTCCTGGGTTTCATTGTTAGCGGCAAGGGAGTTGAAGCGAATCCGGAGAAAGTAAAAGCGGTGATGGAGATGAAAACACCGAGGAACGTAAGAGAAGTACAGAGACTGAATGGGCGGTTGGTGGCATTAGGGCGATTCATATCATGCTCAGCTAGGAGATGTCTACCTTTCTACAATGCCATCAAAAAATCTAAGTCCTTTGAATGGACGCCGGATTGTCAAGAGGCATTTGAAGGTATAAAACGATTACTATGTTATCCGCCCTTAATGAGCAGGCCGGAGGATGGAGAAGATTTATTTCTTTATGTATCCGTCACCAGTATAGAGATATGCACTGTGATGGTGCGAGAAGAAGAAGGACAACAATATCCAGTGTACTATATGAGCAAAGTCTTGAAGGATGCAGAACTCCGGTATTGGAAGTTAGACAAAATGGCCCTCGCGGTGATAACCACGGCGGCTAGATTAAAGCCATACTTTCAGGCGCATACTATCATTGTGAGAACTGGTATTCCAATGCGAAAGGTACTGCAGAAACCTGACGCATCCGGCCGATTGATGGAATGGTCAATTCGCTTAGGAGAATTCGATATTCGCTATGAAGGAAGACCAGCACTAAAGAGTCAAGTACTCGCCGATTTCGTGAATGAGTTCACGTGGGATGACGACGAATGTCCAAAGGCACAAAAAGAAGAGTGGAGCATGTTCACAGATGGGGCATTATCCACAGAGGGAGCTGGACTGGGAGTCGTCATCAAAGGCCCGGAGGTTATTCGCCTGTACTATGCGGCAAAGTTAACTTTCGAAACTACCAATAACGCCGCAGAGTATGAGGCAATGATATGCGGATTGAAGTTGCTTAATGAACTTACGCCAGAAAGAGTGGTAATCTACAGCGATTCTAAACTCATGATAAATCAGATCACAAAAAATTATCTGGTGAAACAGGAGGATCTAGTAAAATACCATAAAGAGGTCGGCAGATTGACGCAGGAGTTAACACGCAAGGGAGTCGTTTGGGAAATGGTGCATGTTCCGCGGGGCCGAAACACAAAGGCTGACGAATTGGCAAAAGCAGCGGCGAGTAGAGAACCATGGAGTCAAAAAGCATGCGATTTGGAGATAAGATCGGCACCAGCGTTCGAAGTCGATCAGATTATGGTCATCGAAGAACTGGTAGATGATGAAGATTGGCGGATGCCCATTCGCCAATATTTGGAACAGGGAGATTTGCCGGTTGATAAAAGCTTAGCCAGAAAGCTAATTGGGCAGTCAGCGAGATACTCAATTCGAGATGGAACTTTGTATCGGAAATCGTATACATGTCCATGGTTGAAATGCATTAGCCGCAATGAAGGAGACTACGTGCTGCGAGAACTACATGAAGGAATTTGTGGCGCACATGAAGCCTCGGCGGTGTTGGCAAGAAAGGTTAAGTTGATGGGATATTACTGGCCCAAGGTGGTGGATGATTCCCGGAAGATGGTAGCGGAATGTCGCAGCTGTCAAATCCATGCGAATGAAAAGCATGTTCCCGGAGCCGAACAAATCACTATAATGATGGCATGGCCATTCGCAACATGGGGAATCGATATAGTGGGCCCATTCCCAGAAACGACAAAGAAAAGGAAGTACTTGATAGTCGCAGTTGACCACTTCAGCAAATGGGTAGAAGCAGAGGCAGTAACCGCTCAAACACCTGAGCGAATGATCGAGTTCTTACGAGAGAACATTATCATGCGATTTGGAATCCCACAAAAGCTTATAACCGACAATGGCACCCAGTTCAACTGTGTCAAATTCAAAACATACTGCGAAAGCATGGGAATCAAGAATCATTTTTCTTCTGTAAATCATCCTCAATCGAATGGTATGACAGAGGTTACCAACAGGGCCATGATTCAGGGAATCAAGAAGCGGCTAGGTGATAAAAAAACAGGTTGGGCGGATGAGATACCCCATATGCTATGGGCATACAGAACTTCTGTAAAAGCAGCAACGGGCGAAACACCTTTCTCGCTGGTTTATGGAGCCGAAGCGGTCCTGCCTGTTGAAATCAAGTCGCCTACAGATCGGATAATTTATTATTGCGACACACAAAATCCTATCAATATTAGGGATGCATTGGATTCTGTTGAAGAACGAAGGGAAAAAGCTTACATGCAAATGGCAGTGTACCGCAATAGAATCAAGAAATATCATGACAGAAGGGTGCGAAAAGTGATAATCAACGAGAACGACTTGGTCTTGAAAAAAGCGGATAAAATACAATCCAGAGAAGGCAAAGGAAAATTAGGTGTCAACTGGATCGGACCATACAAAGTATCCAAGAAGCTAGGACCATCAACTTTTGAAATAGAAGAAATGAGCGGCAAAAAGCTCCCGCGCACCTGGAATCTAGAGAATCTACGCCTATATAAACAGGCCGAGTAGTTCAAGAAAATGACGAGTACTCTTTTTCCTTTTATGAGTTTTTCCCACTGGGTTTTCTGATAAAAGGTTTTAATGAGGCTTTGATCCCACGCAGTTTATGTACCCATGTAATAAGAAGCCTTTTTTCTTTATCAATAAAGGTATTCAATTATTACATTTATTCAATATACTACGTCCGAAGGCGGATCCTTTTCAACATGATCACAAAAACACATAAATGTGTTGCCTATTAAAGAAAGGCGGATGCATGATTACGCATCACTCGCAAAACCTTATGGTTAATCTTAAAAACACATAAATGTGTTGCCTATTAAAGAAAGGCGGATGCATGATTACGCATCACTCGCAAAACCTTATGATTAACCTTATGATTATTTTCGAAAGAAAAATCATAAGATAAGGCATAAAATTAAGCGAATCGAGTACTAAAAAAAAAATTGCAAAAAGGGTCTGGCCACCCTACCGAAAACGAAACTAACTACAAAGAATTACAAGGATGAAGCAGCAAAAGACAAGGGTAACATATGAAAATAAAGGGCAACAAGGAATAAAACGACAATCGCACATGTAGGTAAAGCGGCAAGTAAAAGAAAATTAATATATACGGGCAGTTTGTTACATACAACAGTTCAAAATATAAATCAAACTACGCTACAGCTTCCTCTCCTTCACCCCTATTGCCCTCCTCGCCTTCAGCGGCTCCCTCATCTCCTCCAGTGGGCGGATTTGCTTTAAGCGAATCCTCAACCCTCGAATCAGTAACCGCTTCAGAGAGAGGTACCTCTTGCTCAGACTGAGAAACGCCTTGTGGTACCTCTTCTTCCGCGTTCTGATTAGGGATCTCGCAGCTAATTGGAGAGGCCTGAAAACTCTACCAATCTAAGAGGAGTACCTCATCCATATCAGCATCCTCGGCTTCCAGCTTGTCCCACTTCTCAGTTAAATCCTTTTCAGGGATGGGAACCTTGGGGCGGTTAAGTATTCGATCTGGATGTCCATGCTCATAAGCGGCATGAATTCGCTCCCCATACCAATAGATGCGAGCACCATCTTCAGCTAGAATCTCCTCAGCCCTCTTCTTTTGCATCTCCAGAGCCTCCTTGGATGAATTTAGATCATCAAGGACCTTTTGCAGCTCGTCGGACTTAGCCTGGAGGGAATTGAGAGCTTCCTCCTTCTCGCTCATAGCCTTCTGACAAGCGCCTTCAAGAGCCTTTACCTTCCCTTGGACATCATCATAAAGCGACTTCTGAGTCGCCAATTCATTACCAAGGTTCTCCAACTCTTTGGCTCGTTCAGCATCCCTTCGGAGAGCGCCCTCCGCGAAATTGATAATCTGCATATAAGACGGCTCGCGAATAAAAAGGGCGAATAAAAACATGCGATTACTATGGACACAAAATCCTTGAAAGGGAATGACAAGCTTCTACCCCCAAAACAACAATATACCTCTATGGCGCGCTTCTCGATCCCCTCCATAGCAGTAGGAAGCGGTACTTGTTCTCGCACGCGGGAAGAAGAGGGGAGTCGCCCAAGGACATTGCATATGGAAGAAACAATGTCCTTACAGGAGAAACTCACGGCCATGCCAAAGGTCCTAGTCCACCACCCGCTAATATCGGGAATAGGCTGCGAACGCATAAGGAAAGAGATCAGAAGAACAGCAGATAGCTTATAAAGAACAATAAACATTACAATAAATCAAGATACCTCGTGAATTGGTGTACTGCTCTTTCCTTTTGATGAAGCAGATATGGGTGTACCGCCAACAGTAGGAGATACAGAGGTGTTTTTCTTCCTGGGCCGAGAAGACTCCGTATCTGCATTATTCTTTCGCTTCCTAGTTAAAGGAAGGTCCTCAGAAACAGAAGTGGGACCTTGTGAAACGGAAGCGATTGGAAGGGAAGCCGCCTCAACAGAAGGAGCCACCCCCACAGGAGAATTTGCCCCTGCAACAGAAGTTGTTCCCTCCATCCGCTTCTTCCTTCTTGCTAGAGCTTTCGCCTCCCGATCTGCAGCGAGTTGAGATAAAGGATCACCCCTGCAAAGGGTTAAAAGAAATCATCAACTTGGAAATGAAAAAAAAAGAAAAGTACCTTGAACAAAAACGCGATAAGGGATATAGACAACGCGATCTCCCTCGCGGTAGGCAATCGCCACTCGACTTCTTAGCATGTGGAAGGCCTGATCATACGTCCATACAAAAGGAGGCGTACTCTTCAAGAACTTTATAACGGCGGATTCTTCCTCACTGGGGTAACCGAAGTTCAAACTCTTTACATTGGGCCGGCCCCAGCAGCGAAGGAAGTTTGGATTCCCTTCATTAAACTTGATAAAGAAGTAAGATCGATCCCACTCGCGGATCTTGTTCAGCTTCTCATCGAAACCATAGTAACCGCTCTGACGGATGAAAGTGAAATACCCCGCCGAACTCTTGAAATGATGAAGCTTGGAGAAAATTTTGAGCGAGAAGGGAACCTCCAAACAATCCGCCAGAAATTTATCCAGAGTTAAGTCGGCCCATCCATTGGGATGCAATTGACCGGGTGCGATTCCGTAACCGCCCAGGACGGAAGCAATCTCATCTGCCAGCGGATACGTGAAACCGCAGATAATCTGGGCGACGAAAATGGTGAAATACCCCTTTGGGTAGTCGCCCGGTCCTCTATCCTCCCCGGGAATGATGGTCTCGAGACCTTGAAGCCAAGGATACTGCTCCCGCAAATCATCAATTGTCTCGCGACAAACTAGGCTTCCTGACCGGTCCTTCTTCGGTAATAAACGGGGGGTTGGGACAGGTGGCGGAATCAACTTCTTAGGGTCAAAACCTAGACCCTCATCGGTTGTATTCGCTAGGTGGAGGAAGTCGGCGGGATGGGAATCAGACCCAGGAGAGCTGGTTGAAGCTTCATCAACCATCTCATCGACCTCATGAGACACCTCGCGGACGTAATTTTTGTCGAACGGTGCAAAATCGAGGTCAAGGTTCGACATATTGATGAAGAAAAATGAACAGAAGTAAAGAGCCGAACGAATTACAAGTAACGGAAAGGAAAACTTACATGTGGGAAGAATACAGAGAAGAACGAACACTAAGGGGTTGACGCCGGAGAAGAAATGACAGGAGAAGGAAAGAACAACTTTCGAATTTTGAAAGAACAACTTTCGAATATCCAGACAAAGGCGAAGAGTCTCCTATAACATGTGAAAAGACCCTAAAGGGCTCTTGCCAAACTAAAGGGGAGGCATGTGATGATCCGCGAAGCCAAAACGGGCCGAATCATAAACACGGGCCCAATCTACACTTAGACCCATGGTCCAAGATCAAACGGACTCCGAATAAAGGAAGCGGGTAAAGCGAATAACCGCCCCGACATCCTAAACGGAGCATTAAAACTCCCACTCAAACACGTTTGTTGCCACGTAAGGGACGTGGCCTAGAAGGAGTAACCGCCCTCGGCGGTTACTTCAGAACACTTATAAAAAGCCATAAGGCCAGAGGGGGAGGTACATTCATATTTTTCCAGCAATACTATTATCAATTTACCAACCCTCCTACAAAAACTGACTTGATCGTCGGAGAGTTTTCCCGGAGATCCTGTCTCCGGTTCTGTTTTGCAGGTAACTACGGTGGAGATCATCTAATCGGATCCAGCAAGTTATCAACTTTTAATCAAGAATATATTATGTTGTTCTTAATTGCATATTTGATATGATTAGTTTGTCTATGAGCTAATCCCCATCCAATCTAGGATGGGGATGAAATTGGTGTTATGAATATGTATGATTAGGACTTAGGGTTTATGCATTCGCTCTTGATTGATCAGATTATGCATGCTTAATTCCTAGATAATACCAGGAATAGGATTATTGCTAGAATGAGACTCGATGACGATCAACTAGCCTGCTTAATGTATATAATTGTGCCTAATGCCAATAAACTTGACATAAATAGGATTATAGATAGATGAGAACCCGACCACGGAATTGTCTATACGGAATCTGTATTAATCTGACCTCGCTAGAGACCACTATGAGTGTGGCTACGTGACTAGGCCGCGACTTTAGTCTTAATTGTCAAAGAACTTAATGCTTTGCATGACCTAGGGTATATGTCTAATCAAGCCATCACCCGAATGCATGTGAATAGGTTAGATGAATCTTGATCACATTTATCTTTCTTACTAGGACAATTACCATCAATCACTAGTAGTACATAAACCTGAAGCCCTTAAACCCATACTTAAGAGTTAACCAATGAATTCCCTATCCTAGGTTGTAACCTACGCTGAATCACAATCCACCCTGCGACTTGTTCTGTTTATTGCTTTCAGTAGATAGTTATTATTTATTTTGTTTCACAACCAATTTATTATCAACTCCGCTAAATAGGTAAATTTACCCTTCGCATTTACTAATTAGAATAATAGTCTTTGTGGTTCGATCTCGTGCTTAGCACAATATTACTTGTTGCGATAGGATACACTTGTCCTATTAACTTCTATATATTTTACGAGCATCAATTCTCTTCCAGGCTTGAGGGATTTTGGGACTTTTAAGATCAATGAATGATGTCTTAGGTTGTCTAAGAGAGATACATAGATGAGGATAGGCTAGAAACCAAAAGCTCTAGGGGTAATGTTTTAGCTTGATAAGCTAGTATCTAGATGTTCTTTCCCTAGGAAGTGTCGATGTTTTCATCTTTTTCCCTAATTTTTCCTTGAGTCGCCCTTTTCGGGTTTTCAACTCAATGGGATCTCTCCGATATTCTCTATCTCTCCTTTTGCCTGAACTGTCCCTAAGGTTTTTCAATTCATTATTTTAACATCTCACAAATTTTTCTCTCTCTCCTTTTTTCTTAGACGACCTCTTTTGAGGTTTTTTATACAACCTCTTTTTTTGTTTTTTGCTTTGTTTTCACAGATGCAAGAGATATTGGATAACATGGAGTGCATGTACCCAATAGTCACTTCTTTGTTGATTTCCCTACTTAACATTGAAGGTGAGTTGGTGTTTAGTACTTTTGGCAATGGAGAAGCCTCATGAACAGGCTGAAGGATGATCATATCATATGGTCGTGCCCTTGATGGAGATTATAGCTTGGGTGCTGACTAGAGGTTTGTGTGGGCAAATTCCCCTGAAAAACTTAAGGTCGGGCCTCAACCTGCGTCCATATCGTAGGATACCACCATTGGGAGTGAACTTTGGTCACATACTGAGCCTCATGGCCTGTGTATATAAATGAGGGGTGAAAAACTCGATATATTCTTCAGTTTGGGACCAGAGTTTGCTATTAGGCAATATGCTTAGCTCGCACCGAGGTTGGTTTATCACTGGCTAGCAAGGGATGGATCACATCATGCATTTGTAGACTCCTGAATACTTCAGACAAGGATTGAGTAAAAATGGAGAATTTCCTTTTCACCTTGTCATACTAAGAGTGTGATGAAGAGTGAACAACCCTGGTATGCTCACGGCCCTAATAGGGTGGAACTCGTTGTGGTTGAAGAGTTGGTAGATGTGAGGCAGTCCTTAGTAGAGTGGATGTTGGTAGGGTATACCGGGATATGAATTGGGAAGTAGGCTCCACAATAGCAGCTTTAGGAGTCTCAATAATCAGCGACTCATTTATGATCTCTCTGATCAATCTCTTTAGCTCAACCTTGAATTCAACGAAAACATGGATATCATGGAGGACTTGCTTAACTGCTTCTCGGAGATCAGGATCTCTTACCGTCCCCTTGGAGTTATGATCTTCCTTCCTTATTTCTCCAACTCGAGTAATTGCTTCAACAGCCATATTATTCTCGAAAGCTTTTTTAAAGTTAAGCACATGCTTGAACTCGTCCAAAAGGAGGTAGTTTATTAAGGTCTTTTGCACTCCGCTCTTAAGGTTATGGTTTGACTCACTAGATTGGGCCATGACTTTGATCTCTAACAAGGAAAGGGAAAAAGATGTATGAGTGAAACTGTAACATCCGTAATTTTATAGAGGGTATTTTTTTTATAAAAATAAGGCATAATATATTATAATTATAACATTACAAAATAAAATTTATTAAATTTTTTTATTATATGAACCCCATTAATTAATTAATTTATTATTATTATTATTATAATAAGTGGATCCATTTTTAATGGGTATTGCTAAATACCGCCCTTAATTTCCGTTTCACTGCACTGTTTTGACCATTTTACCCTTGCCACTTTTTCCCCCCTAAAACCTTAAAAACTCTCTCTAGTTTTCTCTCCCGAGCACAAATCCCGGATTTGAAAAAAATGGATCAAAACATTCCCGAAGACAATGAGTTCGAACACGAGGTAATATTACGAGAATTAAAAACGTTATTAATCATTTTTTTATTTTTTTTATTCGAATTTTTCCTGGGCGGGTGGCGATTACCACCAGTTCCTTAGGCCGATCGGATGAACTACCCGATCGCCCTAAGGAACGGGTGGTAATCGCCACCCGCTCCACCCATGGAACGGGTGGTAATCGCCACCCGCTCCACCCATGGAACGGGTGGTACGCGCCACCCGTTCCACCTTTGGAACGGGCAGTACGCGCTGCCCGTTTCCACCTATGGTGGAACGGGTAGCCTGCCCGTTCAGGCAAAAGTGGACAGAAATTGCCCCGAACTAATTTCGAACGGGAGAAATAGGCCCGAAGTATTTTTTTTTGTAATTTTAATGTAAATTTTTCGTATATTCAGGTACCGATAGAAGATTGGAACCCCGATAACATTGATTATAGTTCGCGTTTTATAACGGATACCGTTTTCCCCTCCAGTCAGGATGCTATTGATTGGGCAAAAAAGATAGCTATTCAGAATGGGTTTGAGCTTGTAATATCTTCGCACAAAAATGGGGGTAAACAGAAGTTGTTGCGCTGTTCACGGGGTGAACGATATAGAGGTGTTGTGAAAAATGATGAAGATCCTGCAATTAGGAAAAGTAAAACTAAAGCGTGCCGATGTAAATTTCAGATTAAAGCCTATCAACATGCAGACCTTTCGGGATGGGGGATAAAGGCTAAGGCTGGGTTAACTGGAATGCATAACCATACAATGCGTATGTATCCAGAGGGAAGTCGGCAAATGAGCAGACTCAGTATCGCATCTAAACAAATTGTGCGTGATATGTCTTCAGCTCAAGCAAAGCCTTGTGCTATTTTAGCAGCAGTTAAAGAAAAACACCCAGAAGCCTTTGGGTTATTAAAGCCGATACAAGAAGTTTTTCCACAAGCAGCGCACTTGCTATGCACTTGGCATATTAATAAGGATGTGAAAGATCGTGTGTATAGAATCATTGGAGATAAAGGCCTTGCCTCTAAATTCAAGAATGGCAAATGGAGAACAATATTAGAATCATTAACCATTGAGGAGTACGAGACCAATCTTATGATGATGAAGGAAAAGATGAGCAGGTTCAAAGGAGTTATCTCGTATGTTGAGGAGACGTGGTTGGTGCATAAGGAGAAGTTTGTTGTTGCTTGGACAAAGGAGTTCCTACATTTTGGTAACACAACTACTTGTCGAGTGGAGAGCGAACATGTTAGTCTAAAGCAATGGCTCAATACGGCAACTGGGTCCCTTGACACGGTATGGCAGAAGGTTCACAAGCAGATTGAATCACAAGCAACCAATATAAGGTATTTGCAATTTCTTCTACTGCGATTTTGGAATTTGCATTTAGGGTTGTATCATTTCACTAACTAATAATAATTTTGTCTTCGTATCAGGTACATGCTTGAACAGTCGCGGCTTCGTCAATCAGTCACTTTCACCGGACGCCCATTAAGCCAACTTGTATTCAAAGTCTCTCATTATTGTCTGCAGTTGTTGAATCAAGAGTTAGAGCGTATGAGAGGGTTGAGCCATGAAGTGTACGTGCGTTGCGGTTGTGTATTGAGAACATCGCATAAGATACCATGTGCATGTGAACTGAAACGAGCTTATGATCTGGAACAAATGATCAGTTCTGAGAGTGTTCACGTGTTTTGGAGAACACTTTTAATCAATCATGGTCACACTGATGAAAATGACGGGCGTAATGATCTGAACGAGGAGCAGCAATATTTTAAGTCCTTAGTGGACCAAGTCTCTAAAGCCGACCCATCCGTAATGCGTAATATTTCAATGTTTATCCATGATCAACTACACCCTGATCAAGCTCAGTACACCGAACCCGATGTCAAAATTAACGTGCGGGGGCGACCTAAGGTGAGCAAATCCACAAAACGTATGCCGAGTTCTTGGGAATATAATGAAACTCGTCGTGGACGGGCTCGTTCTACTAGTTCATCTAGGAGTCGTGGTAGAAGTGGCAGAATTAGCTCGTCATCCTCGGTACATAATGCTGCCTCATCAGGTAAATTATATCTGATAAACCTAACTTTTTTTATAACTGTTTTGCAATATAGAGTTGTTTTACACTAATATACATGAATGCAGATGGAAAAACGTATCATGGTTCTGAATTCGTACATTCCGATAAAATAGTTGGCATAATTAAACCATACGTCGAATCATACTACGACGTTGTAGGTGATGGAAATTGTGGTTTCCGTACGGTAGCAACTTACATTTTTGGTGACGAAGAAGCGTGGCAGACAGTTAGGCATCACATTCGAAATGAAGTAATTGCTAACCGTTGTTTGTATCAAAGAGTGTTTGTTGATACTGTTGATGCAGCTCTTCGTATAAGGACGGACGACTGGGGAAAAGAGTCCCAAATACCCTGCACCATCACAGCTGGCACCTCTACACGATACTTCAAACTGGTCCACGGGCGAACAGCCTTAGAAGGCTGCAATATCGGTCTAGGAATGGTCTGCACATGTCCAAGCTGTCGAAGGCATCGCCCCGGCATGTACGGCTCGATCACATCCCGATACCGTATCCATCCAGAATATAGAGTCCTCGGGGTCTCAGTAATGGCATCAGGGCCATACGGCATCCACATGACCTACAGATGTATAAAATTACATTAACACATACAAGTAATACACAAATTTGTTTTAATTGAATAGTATTTATAATTATAAAGCAAGTATACCTCATCTGCTGTCAACACATCAAGCCGGGCACGAAATGCTCTCAACCGCTCATCGCTCTTCTCCATCGATATAGATGGCCACAACGAAGCCCTAGGAAGATCCGGGTCAACTGTAACTGCCTCTCGATGTGGCCTGAAGCAAGGAAAATACTCGTAAATCCAGGACTGGAGCAATGTCATACAACCCGTCATCTGCCCGCAATCTCCTCTGGTAGCAATACCGAGATGACGGTATAGATATGCTAGTGCAGCTGATCCCCAAGAAAGTCCAACGGCTCCAGCCGCCGAGTCCTGCACCTCTAACAGACAAGAAGGTCGGATGCGGTCACCACTCTTGTCTACGAACAAGGTGGAACCGAGCATCAGCCACGTCCAAACTATAGCCTGGGTCTCAGGAATCCGATCACCTCCACAGCGCTCCATGACGGAAGCGGCTCATATACCACCAGAAGCATAATGACGGGCATCTAACTCAACCCGAGTCGCCCCAAACAAATCCATCACGCACTCCTTAAGCTCATCAACAGTCGCATCAGCAGTCATCATGGCACCATCTACGGGGATGCGCAATATCTCCCACACATCATGCATCAAAATGGTCATCTCGCCAAATGGCATGTGAAATGATGACGTGTCTGGCTGCCACCGCTCAACAAATGCTGTGATCAGTGCAGCATCTAGGGTCAGCTCCCTCCTTATCCTGTAATATTATTTATTTATAAGGTATATTCAATTTAACATAATTTGTTTTTTCTATACGTTCGGGTTTGCCTACGCCCGGTCCGTGCAATTTTTTTCTAAAAAAATTCAAAATTTGCCCCTTTTTGGCCTGGGCGGGTGGTTTACACCACCTGCCCTAAGGGCCAAACGGGTGCGGCGCACCAGTCGGCCTTAGGGCCGACCAGTGCGCCGTAAATGTTTGGCCCTTAGGCCAAACGGGTGGCGCATGCGCCCCACCATAAGGTGGAGCGCATGCGTTGTACGCGTTCCACCTTAAGTGGAACGCGTACGTCGAGCGATCCACCCTAAGGTGGATCGCATGCGCCGCGCGCTCCGCCTTACGGTGGAGCGCGTGCGCCGTGCGATCCACCCTAAGGTGGATCGCTCGACACTATGCATCTCCACCTACGGTGGAACGCATAGTTCATGCGTTCCACCGTAGGCGGAGATGGATTCCGGCGCCCGCCTAGGCGAAATTCTGGGATTTTAATCCCGAATTTCGGCCCGATTACTCACGATTTTGATAATTTTTTTTATGGAAATACTTACCGTAATACCCATGTATCCTTTGCCGATGCCTCCTCTTCGTGCCATCTCGTTTTTGGTCGGTTTTTTTTAGAATGGAAAAGATGTTGAGAGGATTTGGAATTTCAAAACTTATGTTTGAAATAATGAGAAGGGCAAAAAGGTCAATACAGGGCGGTGAACCGGAATTTTAGTGCGGTATATAGTCGCCCACTTTTTAATTGAATTTAATTATTATTATTATTAATATCATTATGATTAGAGTTAGAAGGGGGCGGCAGAGGAAGGAAAATAGGTTTTGGCAGAACAAAACCTTTTCTCTTGCTCAGTCTACGCCGCTTCACCTTTCTTCCATTTTTAATCTAATTTCATTGATAACTTTTTATTCCGGTCATCTCTTAGAACAAAAATCATACCATTAAATTTCTTGTTTCGTGAGGAACATTTTGAAACTACTATTGATATTTTTCTGGTCGAAAAATATGGTGGCTGGAGCGGGTATTTTGCACCGTGAAAGTATTAGATCCCGACCTTTTAGGTGATTTTAATAGTGAATGGAGTGCAATTTTGGACTCCCCTGGTCGTTAGCTATCTCGTGATAGTCTCAGCTCGCGATTCTGGCATCTCCGGTGAACTTCCGGCGACTGACCACCGCGCTCCGGTGAAATTCCGGGAGCCAGTAATGAATCAGTTAAAGCCCGAACAATTAATTAGCGTTTTGGGACGAGAGGTAAACTTAATTGCTTATGTTTATATATATATTTATGTGAGTGTCTATTAATATTTTGTCATAGAACAATTAAATGTATGTTGAATCAATATTGAATATTTGGTTATCATTTAATTGGTACTTGATTTATATATATATATATGGTGATTTGAGATGTGGAGTTTCAAATGTTCTCTGTATGGTTGAATTTATTGAAATAAGGCTTTATTCTTTTTTTTTAAATCATGTTGCTCATGTATTTACCTATTGAGGTATTAGCTGTGAAACTATACCATGATAGAATTGGAATGTATATGAGTTCAGAAGTTTATAAATTACGAAATTGTATTGGATTATGTTTGAGTTAGAACAAAACATAAATAGCTAGCTTCGGTGAGTATATTCAATGGTCTGGAGGTTTGTTGATACTGTGATCACAGGCACCTGGGTAGGGTGTTAGTTTACTCTAATTGAGTTTATACTGTGTCCTGAAACTGGGGGCGATAGCAGTACCGTATTATTACAAAAAAAAAAAAGAAATCATTACGAGGTTAAAAAGGTACTATTGTTAACCATGAGACCATTGAGTATATTTCACTTAGGTCTAGCTGGACCCTTAAAAATAAAGATAATAAAGATAATAAATTATAATTTTGTTGTTTGAAGTAAATCGAGTCATATGCGAGATTATATGTTTATATTGTATTCTTGATTGATTGATTGATTGTTAATTGTTTGATTAATTAAATGTTAAGATGTATGAAATTATATATATATTTATATATATAAACGTAGGTAATTATTTTTATTGAGTAGGCAGCTCACCCCTTGCCACGTTGAAATTTTCAGGCTAGGTTCAGAAGTTCTTCTATTTGCTAGATTTTCAGGTTTACCCTGCATTCAGGCTGGCCAGCACAAGCGTCTCATTCTCATTAGAAATTTTATGGACTTATTAGGATTTAATGTATTGTTGAAGTGAATAACTTTGTTTAGATTAAGTGAATTTTTATTTATCGATTACATTGTTTTATAGGTTATTGAACCTTTTGAATATTGATTTTTGATAGACAATAATAAATAAGGAGGCTTTATTTGATTATGTTGTTGTTTGCATGCAATTATGATAATTCCTTAGATTTCTATGTATTTTCAATGTGACCCAGGACGGGGGTTACATTTAATGGTATCAGAGCGTCCGTTTTATGATTCCTAGGGAGTATTAGATATGTTGTGACATTCCTAGGATTCAGAACATGAATCATGCATGAACATCACATTTAACATCTATATTGAGGAAGCATATCATCTAATGTAAATGATTGTGCTGGCCATATATCTAGTATAGAGTCGGTAATATATCATGTTAGTTACGTAGCGGAAGCATAATAGGTCATAATTTTCCTTAACTTTTTTTTTTAGATTAAGTCCGATAAAGAATTTCGAGGCCGAAATTTTTTTTAAGGAGGGTAGAATTGTAGCATCCGTAATTTTATAGAGGGTATTTTTTTTATAAAAATAAGGCATAATATATTATAATTATAACATTACAAAATAAAATTTATTAAATTTTTTTATTATATGAACCCCATTAATTAATTAATTTATTATTATTATTATTATTATAATAAGTGGATCCATTTTTAATTGAATTTAATTATTATTATTATTAATATCATTATGATTAGAGTTAGAAGGGGGCGGTAGAGGAAGGAAAATAGGTTTTGGTAGAACAAAACCTTTTCTCTTGCTCAGTCTACGCCGCTTCACCTTTCCTCCATTTTTAATCTAATTTCATTGATAACTTTTTATTCCGGTCATTTCTTAGAACAAAAATCATATCATTAAATTTTTTGTTTCGTGAGGAACATTTTGAGACTACTATTGATATTTTTCTGGTCGAAAAATATGGTGCCTGGAGCGGGTATTTTGCACCAAGTATTAGATCCCGACCTTTTAGGTGGTTTTAATAGTGAATGGAGTGCAATTTTGGACTCCCCTGGTCGTTAGCTATCTCGTGATAGTCTCGGCTCGCGATTCCGGCATCTCCGGCGAACTTCCGGCGACTGACCACCGTGCTCCGGTGAAATTCCGGGAGCCAGTAATGAATCAGTTAAAGCCCGAACAATTAATTAGTGTTTTGGGACGAGAGGTAAACTTAATTGCTTATGTTTATATATATATTTATGTGAGTGTCTATTAATATTTTGTCATAGAATAATTAAATGTATGTTGAATCAATATTGAGTATTTGGTTATCATTTAATTGGTACTTGATTTATATATATATATATGGTGATTTGAGATGTGGAGTTTCAAATGTTCTCTGTATGGTTGAATTTATTGAAATAAGGCTTTATTCTTTTTTTTAAATCATGTTGCTCATGTATTTACCTATTGAGGTATTAGTTGTGAAACTATACCATGATAGAATTGGAATGTATATGAGTTCAGAAGTTTATAAATTACGAAATTATATTGGATTATGTTTGAGTTAGAACAAAACATAAATAGCTAGCTTCGGTGAGTATATTCAATGGTCTGGAGGTTTGTTGATACTGTGATCACAGGCACCTGGGTAGGGTGTTATTTTACTCTAATTGAGTTTATACTGTGTCCTGAAACTGGGGGCGATAGCAGTACCGTATTATTACAAAAAAAAAGAAATCATTACGAGGTTAAAAAGGTACTATTGTTAACCATGAGACCATTGAGTATATTTCACTTAGGTCTAGCTGGGCCCTTAAAAACAAAGATAATAAAGATAATAAATTATAATTTTGTTGTTTGAAGTAAATCGAGCCATATGCGAGATTATATGTTTATATTGTATTCTTGATTGATTGATTGATTGTTAATTGTTTGATTAATTAAATGTTAAGATGTATGAAATTATATATATATTTATATATATAAACGTAGGTAATTATTTTTATTGAGTAGGCAGCTCACCCCTTGCCATGTTGAAATTTTCAGGCTAGGTTCAGAAGTTCTTCTATTTGCTAGATTTTCAGGTTTACCCTGCATTCAGGCTGGCCAGCACAAGCGTCTCATTCTCATTAGAAATTTTATGGACTTATTAAGATTTAATGTATTGTTGAAGTGAATAACTTTGTTTAGATTAAGTGAATTTTTATTTATCGATTACATTGTTTTATAGGTTATTGAACCTTTTGAATATTGATTTTTGATAGACAATAATAAATAAGGAGGCTTTATTTGATTATGTTGTTGTTTGCATGCAATTATGATAATTCCTTAGATTTCTATGTATTTTCAATGTGACCCGGGACGGGGGTTACATTGTAACGACCCGGTCCGGAGTGGGTGGCGCCGGGGTAAGAAGGCCTGAGCAAGGAGCGACCCTAAGGAATGGCGATGGGGGCAGGAATGAACTGAATCCCACATCGGAAATGGAGAGGGAGTGATTGAGGCTTATTAGTAAGATATGAATCCAATACATGCAGACGCGTTTTAAAGCCGTGAGACCCAATGTGTTGGATTTGGGCCAAAGCGGACAATATCTACATGGTATTGGACCAGGGTGTTACAATTGGTATCAGAGCCGACTCTCCACGTACGATGTGTGGTTCAGGGACGAACCAGGCCGAAGCTGGTGGGCCTGTAACGACCCGGTCCGGAGTGGGTGGCGCCGAGGTAAGAAGGCCTGAGCAAGGAGCGGCCCTAAGGAATGGCGATGGGGGCAGGAATGAACTGAATCCCACATCGGAAATGGAGAGGGAGTGATTGAGGCTTATTAGTAAGATATGAATCCAATACATGCAGACGCGTTTTAAAGCCGTGAGACCCAATGTGTTGGATTTGGGCCAAAGCGGACAATATCTACATGGTATTGGACCAGGGTGTTACAGAAACCTTTTGGGCATTTGAATTTTGACAATTCGATGAATGCATGAGCTAAATGCTAGGCTACCTATTCGTGTGTTCTACTAATGGATGTATGATTTATGCATGATTTTTGATGTGTGCTTTTTCTTATAGCATAGTTACAATTATTGCTTCGCCCAACTGGATAATTTCAAATAGGTCTAGTCCTTTCTCCCAAACTGTTGTAGCATAGACCTTCACTTTCAGTACGGATCAGAATGGTAGCACTAGAAGCCTTTTTAACTTTTAAACACATTAGCATGAAACTTATGAATCTACTATCCATGCTTCACAACATGTACAATGTTGAATGATGCTTGACACGACTGGCGCATGTGAGATTCAGTCAACCAACAAGACGAGTGAAACTCAATGAAATGTTAGACACTACATACACAAATGAGTGCACACTCTGATGATATCAACAACATGTTGACATATTCGAGGAAAAGTGACACGTTTGGAAGATGACATACTTGGTATGTCAACATAATTCACGATATAAAGACAACATAAGTGACAACATACGAGGTATATGTCAGGGGTTGACTTACATTTGAGACACGACCGGTCATAACAACTTATTTTCTGGGAATACAACGCATTACATGGAATGGTGCGACATACTTAACATGTCTTGGTAACTTGAGATACAAATAGAAATTGAGGGACACATATGGTGTAGATGTCAAAGATTTACTTGAATTCACGACACAGACAGCATGACAGTAAATTTTTTGGAAACACGAGGCATGACAACAAATGTGGTATGTCCTAACCAGACGCAAGCAAGATGTGATAGCAACACATGGTATGTCTTACATGGTTTGACTACGCTGAAGATACAGTATGTATGCTTCTAAAGTTAGGGGGTGTACGGAGTACAGACTGTACAACATCACATTTTTAAAATACGGGTAGCTTATGTACAACATGGTGACATGCATGGTACATCTTGAGGTACGAAGGAAATGACGGCAACTCACGAGATAAGAGATTAATTTTGAACTCGGGGTATGGATAGTGCAACGATGTATTTTTGGAATACAGGTGTACTATGTACGACGCAGTGACATATGTGGTATGTCTTGAGGTACGAGCAGGACATGATAACAACATATGAGCTAAGAGTTTAATTTTGGACTCGGGTACTGATAGTTCAACGGCGTATTTTCTAAATACGGGTGTATTATATACGACGTGGCGACATAGTGATATGTCTTGAGGTATGAATGAGATGAGACTTTTTTCTACGTATATTTCATTTATTTATTTATGTAACTTGTATTGTCCTATTTTATGCCTTAGTTTATATGTTAGTATGACAAAGTTTTGTTCTTATTAAGAAAAGATTAATGTAACATATATATGTTCTTCTAAAACAATTTAGATAGCAAAAAGGCAATTGATATTATTCATCTCAGGAGTAAAGTATGTTTACAGTCCCTATTTATACTACTAACATGTGTTCAGGACATATCAGCTAGCTAGATATAACTATACTAATGTTGACCAAGTTATGAGCAATTTAACCTTTAGTAAGAGGCTTAGTAAGAATATATGCAATCTGGTTAGCACAAATGACATGGGGAGTTTGAAGAAATTCATTTACTAGATATTCTTTAACAAAATGACAGTTAATGCCATGATGTTTAGATTTTTCATGAAACACAAGGTTGGATGCTAATGTGAATAGCTTGCTGGTTATCACAGTAAAGGTTAATAGGAAGTTGAACTTTTATATGAAACTCCTTAAGAGCGTAAGTCATCCACTTAAGCTTAGAAGTAGTTATCCACATAGCTCTATACTCGGCTGTTGTTGATGATCTACTAACAGTGATTTGTTTCTTTGCTTTCCAAGAAACAAGAGAATTCACCAAGAAGTACAGTAGTCGATCATTAATCTTCTAGTCTCTTTACATATTCGTGGATCTAGAACTGATAGAACATGAGATTTATTTCTTCATATTTACGAATCTAGAACTGATAGAACACGAGATTTGTGGCTCTGATACCAATGAAGGAAAAATATCATATAATCAAGTCAGGTTATTGGATTACCTCTTGGAGCAGGGATGACCTTTGATTTCGATTAGCAGCAGAAGAATGGATCATCACGATCTTCATATTATAGGTTATGTTTCGACTACGTCGAGATTAATTGGGAGAGGAAACGATGGATCCATGAACTAAAAGTGATTGTGCATGAGAGAGAGAGGAGGGGCAATGCATATTACGACAGAGAGGGTGAGGCAAAAAATATTTCTCTTAGCTTGCTAGAGTGATTAGGTTAATTTAATAAACAATAAGTTGTTTATTTATAAGAAGTGGTTATGCAAACCCTAATCTCTTTCCCTCTTAATAGATCTGGACCGTTCAAGTCACAAGCAGGCTTTATATTCGGCTCATACCCGAATATTTCTAACAAATATATATATATAACTAATAATATATTAAAAAGTATATACAAAATGATAACTTTACATATCTACTATAAAATACTTCAGTTTTTTTATAATATTCGTATAAATTATTATATTAAAAAAAATTCTTGCATGTTACATTAAAAAAAAATGTAATATTTTAAATATTTTTTACTAAAATAATATGTATTAAAATTAGTTATTAATTATTTTATAAATTTTAATTTTATTGATAGGTTACAAAAAAGATATATGTTTCATTTAATTAATCATTAATTAATAAATCAAAAATTCAATAGCACATAAGTTGTAAGTATGGGATAAAATAAATATTTTATGAAAAAATATATTTATTATTTAATATTTAGTTATTATAAATTTGATTACCTATTTTAGTTAAAAACGCACTAAATAATAATATAACTTTATTACTAATATTATTTTTCATTGATATAGTAAAAAAAGTTATATAAAACTTAATTAAACATGTATGAAAATTTATTAATAATAGAAGGGTAAACTAGTTATTTTATATAAAATTTATGGATTGAGGGACTAAGTAGATACTTTAGTCAAAACTGAAGAAGTGTACAGTGCGTTCTAAAAATAGAGACTGACTAGTATAATATGCATAAACTCATATACTTATAAATTATATATCCTAAAACAAAATTGAGGATGGGAAGAGTTGAACAAAAATAAATAAATAAAATACAAAAATATCCAAGTTTTTATCGATACCAACTAATTTAACCATTTTGCTAATGGAAACAAATTTAAAAAAGGCTTTTTTTTACTTTTTAGACCACGTAACTTATCTTTAAAATGTATTAAGCTGCATGATTTTTTTATAGTCTTTTTTTAGAGAATATTTATTTTATAATCTTTAAGTATTCATATAAATGCGATAAAATTTACACAATCGTGTTCATTTAAAAATCAAAGACTCAGAATTTTTAAAATGTTAGAACTGTGGTTGTTTGTATTTGTTAAATAGAAAATTTATGCAAACAATGTTAGTTTTATTGACGTGGTAATAGATATTTTTAGTCATTTGTTATTACTTTTTTTAAATAAAGAAATATATAAACTTTCTCTTTTATGAGAACTTTTACTATGCATATACTCATGTTGCAATATGCATTACCAAGGAATTGGTGTCATTTATCATCTTTAATAACACTAAAACTCTTCAAGCTTATAATGGCGATCTCCTGATGGGGCGCGGACTAGGTAGAGCTTTTCTACGACAAAATATGTATTATGATAAGTGTGTTACGACTATGGATGTGATCTTTCTAAATGCTCTAACTCTACTAGACGCCACTACTCAGGGGCAAATGTACCCCGTCGTATCATGTAATAATCCGGTTAAGACCGGGTATCGAATCCACGGGATTTATAACTACAAGTATTAGACGACTCAGTTTTATACGTTATCTAAGCGGTGAATACTTTGAGTTGATTCGGGGAACAACTACAAACTACTCCTAACTACGGGTGAGACAAGTTTATACAACAAAACTCTACGAAATGATATGGATGGCGATAAGTTATAAATATGACAAATAACGACTCTCAATATATAAACGGTTAAGGTTTTACTCTTGCAATGATGATCCGTGAAGTACTTAGACTACGTGGTTCCTAGTCAAGGCGTGTCTAATGCTTGGGACCAGAAATTAGGGCCCGTAAGTTCCGTGGTTTGTCAATCCCTACGGTTTCCAGAGCGTCACTTCTGGTAAGGCAACACCTATATGAATCCCTAAAGATAGCCCGAATGGCGTCGGAAATCGCGTTCTCCTACACAATAATCAATTACGAGTATCAAAACAAGTAGCAAACATCAACACAAATATAGATAAAGAGATTATGAATCATAAATTATAAATATGGAGAATGTAAATGTGAATTACAACCAAGCCTAGTACATAGGAAGAGTGCAAGCTAGTTAGCAAGTAAAAAGGGAAGAATCCACCCTCGGAACTAGCTAACCGGACTCAAGACCGTCTCTTAGGACTTGGAGGTGGAGCTTTCGAGCTTGGTGAATGGAGACGGAACGGAACTTTGATGGAATGCCGGGATCAACGAACAAGCTCTCAAGGTGGAAGAGAATTGCTATATAAACTACAATCTCACACCAAAATAACAAGAATTTAAACTATACTAACAATGGTATATCAAAGGTTGTCTAAGGTGTGTAAAAGTATATAACTTCTCTATCAAAAGAGGTGTGTCAAATGAGTGCTAGTCACTCTTATTTATACACATCAAGCTAGGGGTAAAATCATAATTTCACAAGGTACAAGCATGGAGCAACATAGCCTTCAATAATTTCTTGCATGTGGACCTAAATCGGATCTTGTTGTCTCAACCACGCCCCGCGTATATTGATGTACGCCGCGCGTGTTTGAGCTCCTAGCTTAAAAGAGCTCGAAATACACCAATTACGCCATGCGTATCCTAAAACACGCCTCGCGTACCGATGGTTGACTTAGGAGACAATGCAGTCTGACATTTATGATTGGGCTCATCATTGCATCTACGCCCCGCGTATCAGTGGTTGGATCCCACGTGGTGTCTACGGATAAGGCAATTATTTCTGACCAAGTGTTCCACGCCCCGCGTGAAGGGAGATACGCCCCGCGTATGTCGGTGGAATTTCACTCCTTGCTTGTACCTGAAATACAATTCTCGAGAGCCGAGTTAGCTTGACGTTTTTACTTCTAATCAAATCAAAAATAGGGAAAATTAACCGAAAGTACGGAATTTATTTTTATTTCGTTATTTTATTAAAACACTCTATTTTTGCAATTAAACTTATTTATTTCGTCTAAAACTAAACCATAAATCACGCTAAAAGATAGGGACGAAATGCCCCTATCAAACCTCCTCTGACTTTACAGTTTTACTTGTCCTCAAGTAAAAGAAATCGAAAGACAAGGGATTGAGATTATTAAGAAACAAACTGTCGGTTGGTTTTACCAAGTGCGTGATTTCGAAGCTAAAGTTTTATACAAAGTTTTCGGTAAGTACCTACGCAAACAAATGAGTGACCAAAACTTGTTTGAAACCTCCATGATCAAATTTAATAGGCAATATTAACGGGGGTTGATTATCTTTTGAGAACCCGATAGTACCTCACCAAGGGAATTCACTCTTACGCTCAAACTTTGGTGGGTCGGTGTTTTTGCACTCTTCTTTGCACTTACTCGAAGTCACTTTGAGTTTGCATTTTCATCCGGGTTTTTCCTCCTATGTTATGGTCTAGGCAATATTAAAAATGAACTCGGAGGGGGGTTGTAATGTGGGTAGCTTTTTAGTGGTTAATTTTTAGACACTCGAGTTCAAACACCATTTTGATGATCGCACCGTGTTTTTATTTTGGCCTTAGTAAGTTCGTAAAATATAACTCGAAATTGCTCGGGTGGAGCTTGAGAATGCCTTTTGCTCTTTATCTTTTTCTTTTTGTTTTGAGAGCGGCACAAAAACGATTTCGACAGCTTCTGGTGCTTACTTATCAAGGCTTTGGCTTATTTCGGATAGTTTTGGTGCGATTTGATTTTGTTGGTATTTGAACACGAGGAAAAAGGGTTAGATGTTAAAAGGGTGTTTAGCAAAAAAGTCAATTAATAGGCTCGAGGGGGTTTCCTAGAGGTTGATGAAAACGAGAAAAATAAGTTAAGAAAAGAATTAGCCTAAGTGGGTTCGTTTTATCATCTATTGCCATTTATACCAAAATAAGTGTACTTAACCCGGTATTAGGTGCAAACTCTATGCGTCGAGTGAAGTCAAAGCTCTCGAAAAATTGTGAAAGAAATAGAGTTCTCATACGAACTCTTTTAGGCTCAAAAATACCTCACAAATTTTCGGGTTAAATTGTGTAGTTCAAGTTCTCATCAAATTTTCAACTATCCCGTTTTTTATTGCCTTTTTAAATTTCATTATGGAGATGACATGTGGGTTAGGACTCAATGCTTTTGTTTAGTACGAACCTAGACTTTGCATAAATTCTATAACTTCAGAATCAAGACTAAAATTTCTTACTAAAACCGATCCTTTGTATTAATGTCTTTACATCTAAGGACAAATAACGGAACTTTTAATTAATTTCCGAGGGGGTAGTGTGTCAGAAAAATTAAAGAATCAATAAATGAGCTTAATTATTTTATTGTTTATTTAATTTTTATTTTTGTTTTTGTTAGTGCAAAACAAATGGGAAGTGCGGGGTTGCACGGCTCTCCGCGTTATTAAAATAACGTCTATTCCAATGACGTTACAAAAAGAAAAGAAAACAAAAATAGAGAAGAAACTAAAAAGGACCCTTTGTTGTTTATTTGATTTTTATTTTTATTTTATTTTTATTTTATTTTTTTTATTTTTTTATTTTTTTATTTTTGATTTTTTTATTATTATTATTATTTTATTCTTATTATTATTATCATTTTGGCTCATGTGATTAATTGAGGGGTATGGGGGAATGAAAAAAAATGTTTGGGAAGAGTGAGATGTGAAAGGAAGCTTGAGAAGAGTGAGAGATGATTGAGAAAGTCAAAATTTAAATGGGGTGTAAGATTATTAATGTAAACATTTTTATTAATTTATTAATTTATTATTTTTTTCTTCTTTTTTATTATTATTATTTATATATATATATATATATTTTATTAAAATAAAATTAGAGAAGAAAGAAAAAAAATAAAAATAAAATTTCAACCCGTTGCGGCCAGCGCCTGTGCGCGGAGCGTGCTGCCGCGCGCCCCGCGTGCCGCAGCTCCTGGAGCTGTGGCAGTGCATGCGCGCGGAGCGTGCTGCCGCGTGCCCCGCGTGCCGCAACGGCCAGCAACACTTTTTTTTTAAATTACCATGTGTATATTATATATATATTTTAAAAATAAAATAAAAATAAAATAAAATAATTTTTGTCATATTTTTCATTTTTGTTTTATTTTTTTGCCAACGTCAATACTTACAACTCACTTCCAAATCGTCCCACCGAATTGACACAAAATTACATGAACACCTAATAAAATGTAAGAAAAAATAATTAATCACACGATAATAACTTAAATGTAAAAACTTAAAAGGTAAATTAAAGACATAAAATTAAACTTTATTCGAGCTTGGGTTGCCTCCCAAGAAGCGCTACTTTATAGTCGGTGAGCTCGACTTAGAATTTCCTCCTAGGTGTATGCTTCCATTCGCGTTAGAAATGCAAATTCTTGAATAAACAATCCGTACCTACAAAACGGGTTGTTAGATTCAAAGAAATTTAACGAAAACCAAAAGCTATATTTAAAGAAATTATTGAAGAGTTTAGTTTGCCCCATTTTTGACTCCTTTGGTAGTTCAAAAAGAGTGAAATATTCCGAGGTAGAAGGAACCTCAAACTCTTCTAGTTTTGGATTCATTTCCATGTGCCCGCACACAACCGGCTCATCGATTAGGATTTCCGGTTCCCTGCAGTTGAGACAGCCTACATAATTTGGGGACTCCTCTTGAGAGAGCTCAATTAACTCGAGCTCTACATTTCGATCACCCGGATTGGTGTCTCTAATTGATTCGCCCGCGGTTGAATCAATATGAGACGTCAATCTACTGACTTGATTTCCCAAATCCCTGCAATATGCCTAATTGTTAGATAATCTCACTTGAATATCTTTAAGCATAGAGATTACCACATCGAATTGCGAGGTTGAGTGTTGGTGTGGGCATTCGTCATCCATGCGGTCGTCCCACAGATTACGACTATGAAGCATTATACCATGAAACAAATCATTAGTAACAACAAGGAACAAAATAAATTATTCACAAAAAGAAAGTAATATCTACAAATGCTTAGACTAACAATAAAACATTTTTGTCTAATATTGCAAGAAATTATAAATCCCCGGCAACGGCGCCAAAAACTTGGTGGGGTGCGGACTAGGTAGAGCTTTTCTACGACAAAATATGTATTATGATAAGTGTGTTACGACTATGGATGTGATCTTTCTAAATGCTCTAACTCTACTAGACGCCACTACTCAGGGGCAAGTGTACCCCGTCGTATCAAGTAATAATCCAGTTAAGACCGGGTATCGAATCCATGAGATTTATAACTACAAGTATTAGACGACTCGATTTTATACGTTATCTAAGCGGTGAATACTTTGAGTTGATTCGGGGAACAACTACAAACTACTCCTAACTACGGGTGAGACAAGTTTATACAACAAAACTCTACGAAATGATATGGATGGCGATAAGTTATAAATATGACAAATAACGACTCTCAATATATAAACGGTTAAGGTTTTACTCTTACGATGACGACTACGTGTAGTGTGACCGATCCGTGAAGTACTTAGACTACGTGGTTCCTAGTCAAGGCGTGTCTAATGCTTGGGACCAGAAATTAGGACCCGTAAGTTCCGTGGTTTGTCAATCCCTACGGTTTCCGGAGCGTCACTTCTGGTAAGGCAACACCTATATGAATCCCTAAAGATAGCCCGAATGGCGTCGGAAATCGCGTTCTCCTACACAATAATCAATTACGAGTATCAAAACAAGTAGCAAACATCAACACAAATATAGATAAAGAGATTATGAATCATAAATTATAAATATGGAGAATGTAAATGTGAATTACAACCAAGCCTAGTACATAAGAAGAGTGCAAGCTAGTTAGTAAGTAAAAAGGGAAGAATCCACCCTCGGAACTAGCTAACCGGACTCAAGGCCGTCTCTTAGGACTTGGAGGTGGAGCTTTCGAGCTTGGTGAACGGAGACGGAATGGAACTTTGATGGAATTTCGGGATCAACGAACAAGCTCTCAAGGTGGAAGAGAATTTCTATGTAAACTACAATCTCACACCAAAATAACAAGAATTTAAACTATACTAACAATGGTATATCAAAGGTTGTCTAAGGTGTGTAAAAGTATATAACTTGTCTATCAAAATAGGTGTGTCAAATGAGTGCTAGTCACTCTTATTTATACACATCAAGCTAGGGGTAAAATCATAATTTCACAAGGTACAAGCATGGAGCAACATAGCCTTCACTGTGTATCCTAAAACACGCCTCGCGTACCGATGGTTGACTTAGGAGACAATGCAATCTGACATTTATGATTGGGCTCATCATTGCATCTACGCCACACATAGACTGGGGTACGCCCCGCGTATCAGTGGTTGGATCCCACGTGGTGTCTGCGGATAAGGCAATTATTTCTGACCAAGTGTTCCACGCCCCGCGTATGACGGTGGTGTTGGGGTTTAGTGTCCTATAGATAATTGTTCTAGGATACAAACTTAATGTAAATGAATTGTTCTTTATATCATTTGTTTAATGAGATATATGTTTTATAACTATATAAAGGCAATCCTTTTTAAGCACTAAATAAAGTCTAATAAAAGGAAATCCGTAAGTTTATTTAAAGTGATTATAAAGTGTTCATACAAGCATGAAGTGAGACAAAACTTTATAGTAAACTGATAAACTTAAAACCACCCCAAGTCAAGTGATATGTTTGGGATTGACATATCACTGTTGAGACTTGTATGTAACAATGTCTTCTGTCCGACAGAAAGCTGATCTCACAAGCTTCATATATACAGATATCTGGACAGTTACATAGATCCGATGAAACGTTGTTCATTAGGATTGGGGATCCGATTTGAGATAACAGGATGGGTAGATTCATCCTTGTCACCTGTTCATCTCATTGGTATTAATAGGTATAACTAATCCTCAGACTCAAAGGAATATTAATTGGTATTCTGGATTACGGAATGTGACGCTTTGACTCTGGTGTAACACGATCCTTAACAGAGATGACTCTGGGGTGTGAACAGTAGACGTTGGGTATCACAGGAAGTAATTGCAGAGTCGTTATATATTGGATTGAGCATTTATCACTCCCGATAAATGGGAGATACATCCATGGATCGCTTGTGGAAGACTCGACTCTAAATCCTTGCAAGGTTGATAGCTTAAGAGTAAGAAATACAGATTTCACTTAACCTATCTTTTTGAGTTGACTCGGCCTGTACAAGTAAAACGAACGTCTCGCTATATATGACTTGACATCACCCATAGTCATAAGATTCAGTTCAAGGATGTAGTTGATAAAGGATCGAATTATACTGTAACTAATACGGAAAGGTTAACGACAGAATCAACCTGTCTTCTTATAGCTCTGGGGGAATGATTACGGACTTGCTAATCACATACTATGTACATCATTCCGTTATGCAAAGATTAAATATAATTCTTTGAAAATTAATTTAATAACGTTGCATACGGCTAGAAGCAATAAGAACCTAATGGGTCACATATAAGACTTGGAACCTAAAAGAGAGATAGATGTTAATTAATTGATGGAAGCCCAAATGAGCCCAATAAGGCCCATGGACCAAGGGGGGTCGAAATTCATGTAATAGAATACATGAATAATTAATTTGATTTTGTTATTCCTAATTAGATTAGGATTATGAATTAAATTAATTAAGAGATAAATAAGTTAGGAGTTTTAATTAGATTAAAATACTCCTATTATTATCCAATAAGGTTATTATTATTATCCTTAATATATTAGATATATAATGAGATAATAATTAGGAATTCTATTCCGAATTGAATTCCTATTCAGTAACCTAATTCTATCTAACTAGGGATTAGATATAAGAGATTATAAATACCCCCCTTAGGATTTTTGAAATCCCCCGAAGTGCAAACCCTAGAGAGATTTTCGAAATCCCCTATAGTGCAAGAGAGAGAAAATTTCGACACCCCCAGTTCGAGGACGAGATTTTCTACGGCTTCCTTCCGATCAATTGATTTCATCTATTTCTTTTATCCTTGATCTTGTGTTGATTAATTAGAGGCAATCTACTTTGGTTGCTATTCAACGGTTGATTCTAAATTAATCTTCCCGTGTTTTATTTCGTGTTTGGGAACTCGAAGAAGAAAAACAAACAAAAGGGAGAAATTCGTTTTACTACTCCTACATCAGGTCAGTTCACGATTTCACGGATTTTCGGAGATTGAACCGTCGGATCGTCACGATTTTTGGACAGGAGCTTCTACACATATTCTTCCACGTTTCCACCGAAGGGATTGTCGTTCGGAGGTTTGGAAAGTCTGTTTCGGATAGGGGCAGATTGGTAGACAGTTTCTATCTCTTTTGAAGTTGTGGGCACTTCGTTTGCAACGGTAGATAGAACTTCTAAAAGGTATTTCTTCTTATCATTCTTTATATGAAATAACGGTTAACGGATCTTGTGGTTAAATGGAAATAGGTTAAAATTTTTATATTTCCGCTGCTATACCTTAGCCTAATTTCCAACGGTGGTATCAGAGCCATCGTTAAATCCGTTATTTCATATATGAAAATTTAGAAGTTTTCAATAGGATTGAATAAATATTTATAGTTAGGATTAATTAACAAATTGTTTTGATTAATTAATTCTAAAGATAAATAAGTTTTAATTAATTGTTAATTAAAACAGATTATGCGTATGTTCCTAATTATTTTGGTTGATAATCATTATAACAAAATCTATTAGTTTTATAGTTAGATTGATAAAATCAGTTTTATTAATTCTAAAGATAAAACGGAAATCTATAGTAGTTTTTTCTATTTTCTGAAAATCGTTTTAAAACCATTTTAGAACTGATATATATATATATTTAAAATCGATTTTATATTTAAATATATATGTTTCAGAAATTGATAGTTTTCTGTTTTGATTATCGAATGAAAAATTCGTTTAAAAGTTTGTTTTACCAATTTGTAAATCAAAATGTTAAATGAATTAAAATCAAAATAATTGGGACGTGCATAATTAAAGTTTTGTATAGTTATATTAATCTAAATATTAATATAAAAGATACGAAACTATTAGAAGTAAAATTGGATGAAAGTTAATTTGATATGTTAATGTGATTAACATAAATATTACATAACATAGTTATGTAATCAACCAATTAAATTTATTTAATTGAGTCTATGCATGTTTGGAGTTATGGACATATTTGGACCCTCTTTAGTCTTTTGGTACTTTTGAAATAGGGCCTGCGGGTCCTGCCTTTCTACTATCTATTGTAATTTCTCCTCCCATCTGATTCCCTTCAATTCAATTGAAGTTTTCTTTAGTAGTATAGAAATTAATATGTAATTTCAAGGCGCCATGAAGAAGACGGAGGACCTAAAGAGAAATATGTAATAGTTAGTATTTCCTTAGGTTTGCCCTTTTATTCCGTCTCTGGCTCGACGGAATAATTTAGATGATATGTCCATAACGCCAATGTATGTGAATGTATGTGTCTGATGTATGCTAAAGCAAATCAAGACTAAGTTAGATTATGAGACCTAAAATAAAATCCTTCATTAAAAAGTTAAGTAAATAAACAAGTTATTAAAATCGGTTGCCCCTCCCTAATATTATAATTCAGCCGACAGTGCTGAGGGCCTTTGGGTTGTTGAGTAAACTCAAGCTCGGGATCCTTTCGGTAACACCTGAATTATCGAAAATCATTTTTCATGAATATGGGGTAATACTTAAATTAGATTATGATAATTGGATGAGTAAACTCATGTTGTCATAAACTAATGGGCAAGACGGTTGGGATTAATATGAATAGCATATTAGTTACTAATGTGGTTAGTAACCCAATAACCTAGGAATCACATTACAGATGTGATTGATTACATGAATCTACCTAATGAATGAGACTAGCTTGTTGAGTAAACTCAAGGCGAAATCTCAGGAGTTAGGATCCTAGCTCACTAAAGGATTTGTGAAATTCTTCGAATTAATATGGAGGGCTATTAATTTGGCAAAATAGTGGGAGCAATCTAAAATAAACTAAAAGGACTATAATTTTAGATTGATATACTTTAAGCAAATGAATGACATACGTTTACTCTTTCTCACTCTCAGGTTTAATTAAACCCACTCTTATAATCATGACTAAAACCAATCTGCAAAACATTCTTACCGATAACAAATTGAATGGTTCAAACTTCACCGACTGGTTTCGTAACCTCAAAATTGTTTTGAAGTTCGATAAAATAGGGTATGTACTTGATACATCGATACCCCCTCTCCCTGCTGATGATGCTCCCATTGAGGAAATTGATGGTTACCAGAAGCATAACGCTGATGATGATCATGCCGGATGCATCATACTTGCATCGATGACACCGGAATTACAAAGGCAACATGAGGAAATGGATGCATATTCCATCATCATGCACCTAAAGGAATTGTTTGGAAAACAAACCAGGTGCGAACGGTACGAGATATCCAAGTTGCTATATCGTAGTAGGATGCAAGAGGGCACATCTATCATGACACATTGTGTCAAGATGATTGGCTACATTATCAAACTTTCTAGTATTGGATTTGCGATGGATAACGAATTAAGTATAGACTTAATTCTTCAATCCCTCCCAGAAAGTTATTCACAGTTCATTATGAACTATCAGATGAATGACTTGCAAACCTCTCTTGAAGAGCTTGCAAATATGCTCAAGTCAGTTGAGCCCAATATGAAGAAAGACAAAGCCATACCGGCTCTTGTCATTGAGGGATCAAAGAAAAGGAAAGGGAGCTATCCCAATCCTAATTATCCCAAGAAAGGTAAGAAAGTCGTGCCCTACAAAGCTAGGGGAAAGGAAGTGAAGAAGCCCAAAGGAGAGTGCCACTTCTGTGGTGAAGACGGGCATTGGAAAAGAAACTGTTGGTGTACCTAGCCTTCCTCAAAAGGGGAAGAAGCCGGGACTTCAACATATGGTATGTTTTATATTGAAATATCACAGTCTGAATCTTTTGGTACTTGATACCGGATGCAGCCTAAGGATATTCCAGGAATATTTAGAAACATTATTTCTATTAGCCGTCTTGTTGACGACGGCTTTCATATTTCAATAAAAGACAAGAGTTGCAAATTTTATAAAGATTCGATCTTTTACTTTTCAGGAATATCACAAAATAGGATTTATGTGTTAGATGACAAAATTCCTGTTTTTGCAATTGATACCAAAAGACATAAGCTAGATAATTCAACTTACTTGTGGCATTGTCGTTTAGGCCATATAAACAAGAGACGCATGCTAAAGCTACATTCAGATGGGCTTATAGATCCAATTGATCCCGAATCATTGGAAACATGCGAATTATGTTTAAAAGGTAAAATGACAAAGACACCCTTTAGCAATAAAGGTGAGCGTGTATCAGACACTCTAGGACTCATTCATTCAGATATATGTGGTCCTATGTTAGTCCAAGCAAGAGGAGGATTCAGATTCTTCATAAGCTTCATAGATGACCATACCCGATATGGTTACATCTACTTGATGAAGCACAAGTCAGAAGCTTTTGAGAAATTCAAATGCTTCAAGAATGAAGTAGAAAATCAATTAGGAAAGAAAATAAAGACGCTTCGATCTGATCGAGGTGGCGAATATCTTTCAGATGATTTTCTGAATTATCTAACTGAATGTGGGATATGCTCACAATGGACACCTCCCTATACACCACAACACAATGGTGTGTCCGAGAGGAGAAACCGTACCCTATTAGATATGGTACGATCCATGATGAGCATGGCCTTGCTTCCAAAGACGTTCTGGGGCTATGCCTTAGAAACTGACCTCTTCACCCTAAATCGAGTACCAATTAAATCCGCTAGTTCCACACCATATGAATTGTTCATTGGTAGGAAACCCGTGTTTTCATTTATGAGAGTATGGGGTTGTTCAGCCTTTGTCAAACGCATTGCGTCCGACAAACTAGATTCGAAATCTGATAAATGTTTCTTCATTGGATACCCTAAGGAAACTATGGGATATTACTTCTATCATCCAGATGATCAAAAAGTAATCGTATCCAAGCACGCAACCTTCTTAGAGAAAGAGTTTCTCGAAGAAACACAAAAGGGAAACATGATTGAACTTGACGAAGTTCAAGAAGAAGAAACACCGAGTGAAACAACATAGGCGGTTGAGGTACCCGAAGGAGTCCCATTAGATGAGACTCCAGTGCCACCTATTCGTAGATCACAAAGAGTTCGTGAACTCCCAGTTAGATATGGTTTTCTAGTGGGAGATGATAATGAGGTTCCCGTGTTAGACGATGAACCCGAAAACTATGAAGAGGCTCTTACTAGTCCAGATTCTAAAGCATGGCTTGAGGCCATGGATTCTGAAATGGATTCCATGTATACTAACCAAGTGTGGACTTTGGTTGATCCACCCGAAGGGATAATACCCATTGGGTGCAGGTGGATCTTCAAAAAGAAGACAGACATGGATCGAAAGGTTAGCACCTACAAAGCTAGGTTAGTAGCGAAAGGATATCGTCAGAAGCAAGGAATTGATTATGACGAAACTTTCTCTCCTGTGGCTATGTCCAAATCAATCAGAATCATGCTTGCAATTGCCGCTCACTACGATTATGAGATTTGGCAAATAGATGTGAAAACAGCTTTCCTAAACGGAAACCTGCTTGAGGATGTATATATGATGCAGCCTGAAGGTTTTATATCGAAGGATGCAAATAAAGTTTACGAACTTTAGAGATCCATTCATGGACTCAAGCAAGCATCGAGAAGCTGGAATAAGCGTTTTGATGAAACCATAAAACAATTTGGTTTTGAAAAAAAATGCGAAGAAGCTTGCATTTACAAGAAAGCAAGTGGGAGCTCTATAACATTTCTCATACTATATGTGGACGATATATTATTAATCGGAAATGACGTTGCTCTCTTACAGTCAGTGAAAGTATGGTTATCTGGTAACTTCTCAATGAAAGACCTTGGTGAAGCAGCTTATATACTTGGTATAAAGATCTATAGAGATAGATCGAGAAGACTGATTGGTCTTTCACAGGCTACATACATTGAAAAGGTGCTAAATCGGTTTAGCATGCTTGAATCGAAACGAGGTAACTTACCCATGTTACATGGAGTAAAGTTAAACAATCATCAATGTCCTAAAACTGATGATGATAAACGACGCATGGCTGTAGTCCCGTACGCCAGCGCAATCGGTTCGATTATGTATGCTATGCTATGCACTAGACCTGACGTAGCGTTCGCATTATCTGTAACGAGTCGTTACCAAGGGAATCCGGGAGACGAGCATTGGATTACCGTCAAGAAAATTCTTAAGTACTTGAGAAGAACTAAAGATATGTTCCTAGTGTACGGAGAAGGTGATCTGAAAATAGAAGGATTTTCAGACGCAAGTCATCTCACAGATGAGAATGATTATAAATCCCAATCAGGATACCTGTTTATCTTGAATGGGGGCGCGGTCAGTTGGAAGAGTTCCAAGCAGGGAAGCGTAGCTTTCTCTACGACCGAGTCAGAGTATATCGCAGCTGTGGAAGCAGCAAAGGAAGCGGTTTGGATTAGAAAGTTCATTACAGAACTAGGTGTGGTGCCTGACATTGTCAATCCCATTACACTATACTGTGATAACAATGGAGCCATTGCGCAAGCAAAGGAACCACGATCTCATAATGCATCCAAGCATTACCTTAAGTGATACCACATCATTAGAGAGATTGTGGCTAGAGGAGATGTGAGAATAGAAAGAGTACCTACAGAGGACAACGTTGCAGATCCGTTGACAAAGCCTTTAACCCAGAGAGTACATGATCGTCATTTAACTTCTACTGGGATAAGTTTTAGAAACAATTGGCTTTAGTCCAAGTGGGAGTATGTTGGGGTTTAGTGTCCTATAGACAATTGTTCTAGGATACAAACTTAATGTAAATGAATTGTTCTTTATATCATTTGTTTAATGAGATATATGTTTTATAACTATATAAAGGCAATCCCTTTTAAGCACTAAATAAAGTCTAATAAAAGGAAATCCGTAAGTTTATTTAAAATGATTATAAAGTGTTCATACAAGCATGAAGTGAGACAAAACTTTATAGTAAACTGATAAACTTAAAACCACCCCAAGTCAAGTGATATGTTTGGGATTGACATATCACTGTTGAGACTTGTATGTAACAATGTCTTCTGTCCGACAGAAAGCTGATCTCACAAGCTTCATATATACAGATATCTAGACAGTTACATAGATCCGATGAAACGTTGTTCATTAGGATTGGGGATCCGATTTGAGATAACAGGATGGGTAGATTCATCCTTGTCACATGTTCATCTCATTGGTATTAATAGGTATAACTAATCCTCAGACTCAAAGGAATATTAATTGGTATTCTGAATTATGGAATGTGACGCTTTGACTCTGGTGTAACATGATCCTTAACAGAGATGACTCTGGGGTGTGAACAGTAGACGTTGGGTATCACAGGAAGTAATTGCAGAGTCGTTATATATTGGATTGAGCATTTATCACTCCCGATAAATGGGAGATACATCCATGGATCGCTTGTGGAAGACTCGACTCTAAATCCTTGCAAGGTGATAGCTTAAGAGTAAGAAATACAGATTTCACTTAACCTATCTTTTTGAGTTGACTCGGCCTGTACAAGTAAAACGAACGTCTCGCTATATGTGACTTGACATCGCCCATAGTCATAAGATTCAGTTCAAGGATGTAGTTGATAAAGGATCGAATTATACTGTAACTAATACGAAAAGGTTAACGACAGAATCAACCTGTCTTCTTATAGCTCTGGGGGAATGATTACGGACTTGCTAATCACATACTCTGTACATCATTCCGTTATGCAAAGATTAAATATAATTCTTTGAAAATTAATTTAATAACGTTGCATACGGCTAGAAGCAATAAGAACCTAATGGGTCACACATAAGACTTGGAACCTAAAAGAGAAATAGATGTTAATTAATTGATGGAAGCCCAAATGAGCCCAATAAGGCCCATGGACCAAGGGGGGTCGAAATTCATGTAATAGAATACATGAATAATTAATTTGATTTTGTTATTCCTAATTAGATTAGGATTATGAATTAAATTAATTAAGAGATAAATAAGTTAGGAGTTTTAATTAGATTAAAATACTCCTATTATTATCCAATAAGGTTATTATTATTATCCTTAATATATTAGATATATAATGAGATAATAATTAGGAATTCTATTCCGAATTGAATTCCTATTCAGTAACCTAATTCTATCTAACTAGGGATTAGATACAAGAGAATATAAATACCCCCCTTAGGATTTTCGAAATCTCCTATAGTGCAAGAGAGAGAAAATTTCGAGACCCCCAGTTCGAGGATGAGATTTTCTACGGCTTCCTTCCGATCAATTGATTTCATCTATTTCTTTTATCCTTGATCTTGTGTTGATTAATTAGAGGCAATCTACTTTGGTTGATATTCAACGGTTGATTCTAAATTAATCTTCCCATGTTTTATTTCGTGTTTGGGAACTCGAAGAAGAAAAACAAACAAAAGGGAGAAATTCGTTTTACTACTCCTACATCAGGTCAGTTCATGATTTCGCGGATTCCCGGAGATTGAACCGTCAGATCGTCGCGATTTTTGGACAGGAGCTTCTAGACATATTCTTCCACGTTTCCACCGAAGGGATTGTCGTTCGGAGGTTTGGAAGGTCTGTTTCGGATAGGGGCAGATTGGTAGACAGTTTCTATCTCTTTTGAAGTTGTGGGCACTTCGTTTGCAACGGTAGATAGAACTTCTAAAAGGTATTTCTTCTTATCCTTCTTTATATGAAATAACGGTTAACGGATCTTGTGGTTAAATGGAAATAGGTTAAAATTTTTATATTTCCGCTGCTATACCTTAGCCTAATTTCCAACAGGTGGAATTTCACTCCTTGCTTGTACCTGAAATACAATTCTTGAGAGCCGAGTTAGTTTGACGTTTTTATTTCTAATCAAATCAAAAATAGGGAAAATTAACCGAAAGTAGAGAATTTATTTTTATTTCGTTATTTTATTAAAACACTCTATTTTTGCAATTAAACTTATTTATTTCATCTAAAACTAAACCGTAAATCACGCTAAAAGATAGGGACGAAACGCCCCTATCATCTCCCAAAAGCGATATCGCGAAACCCAGCCTTCCCTCATAACCGCCGCCTCCGACCTTTAATCACCTGCCGCCCTCGCTGCCGTGAACCACCACCGCCGTAAGTCCGGTTGTCCCTCTTTCATCGTCGGCGTTGTGAGAGCTTGCTCTTGCCAATTTGTGTCGCTCGTCCCTGCTTCTCCTCTCGTTTCTTCGACGTTAGCCGCTCGGTTCGTTTTCTATCTCCGGCAACCGTTGTTTGTCTTGTGTTTTGCTTCGTTGCTCGAGTTATACCTGCGCGATCGACAGTAATCCCGCCCTGCTTGCACCCAATTAGGGTGGTCCGGGTTAGTTCTCTGTTTCTTGATCTTTTGGTATCGATTGTGTTTGAGTCTGGATTGGAATTGTGTCTTTGGGTTTCTGGTTTGTGGTAGTGCTAAGATTGAGGATTGTAGTTAGAGATTTAGGTTCAGAGTTATTGCTGTTGTTGGTGGTCTGTGTTTCTTAAAGTGCAGGGTTATTTTGGTTTCTGTTAATTGCTCTTTGTTGCCCTGTTTGGGGGTTTGCTTTGCTTTGTGGATTTGTGTTACTCTGTTTTCCTGGTTGCTCTTAAATTATATTTCTTGAATTCCTACATTGATATGGCTGGTGTGGAGAAAGCTATAAACAACCTATCCCTTTCTGACGGGGAGGAGGAGGCCCCCGACCTCAGTGGCCCTTCCTCCAATCCTATTGCTAAAAATAGTGGGTTAACCCTGGTTGGTCAGTTCCTCTCAGAACGAAGAATAAATACTGTCGCCATGAAGGCCAGAATGGCAACTATTTGGAGACCTGGGATGGGTGTAGCAATTTCTGAACTGTCAGCAAATAAGTGTATGTCTTTGAATTCTATCACGCGGTAGATATGTCTCGTGTTGTGGCTGGAGGCCCATGGTCCTTTGACAATCATTTGCTCGTGCTTGTTGTTTGGAAGGACGAGCCTTCCCCTGAGTTGGTTGAATTGAACATTGCAGATTTTTGGGTCCAAATATATGACTTGCCTATAGGATCTATGTCTGAAGGAGTAGGTAGACAGATTGGGGATTTCATTGGAAAGTATCTAGAGTATGACCTTAATAACAATGCTGCCTTGAGAAGGCAGTTTATGCGCCTTAGAGTCTCTATTGATGTGGGAAAACCTCTGAAGAGGATAAAGAAGATTAGGAAGGGTAAGGAGGTGTGGGCTTATATATCTTTCAAGTATGAGAGATTGGGTACTTTCTGTTACATCTGTGGGCTGTTGGGACACACCGGCAGATATTGTGAGAAAATTTTCACATTGAAGCCTGAGGAGATTACACGGGAATGGGGAGACTGGTTGAAGGCTCCGACTCGTAGTGTTGGGGAAGTGCTGAATGTGAAGTGGCTAAGGGAGCCGGGGAGCCAGGCTATGGTTTCAATATCGGGTAGTGGGAGTACTAAAGAGAACACAGGCATTAAACCTCCGATAAGAGGGAAGGTAAATGTAGAGAAGGAGGCAGGAAAGGAAAATATTCCTGCGGGACAGTTAAGTGAGAAACAGAAAGGCAAGAAGGTAGTGGGGAGTGGGTGTGCGAGTTTGCAGAATACCCGGTCTGAAGCCCCCCTTAAAATGTCGCTAAAGCCCTTTAGGGCTTTTGATCTTCCTGGCGTGCCTTCAATAGGCGGCCTATTGATAGCTGCTCTGTCCCAGGCCATTCTTCGGTTGTCAGGTGTCTAGGATGCTCGCATCGAGGTGAGTGACACCTTTCTTTTAAAACTCTTTCTTTCTCTTTCTTCCGGTTTCACTTCTTCATTGTTTGGACTTTTGGTTTTTGCTTGAGTTTCCTCGAAGTCATTTTCGTGCCAGGAACTTGTTCGTTAAAGCTTCCTCTTCCTCACCTCGGGATTTCATGTAAGTTGATTTCGTATCCCTTCCGTTTATTAGTTCTTTTGCTTTTATGAGTTCCATCTCTGAGCTTTTTGGCTCATCTTCTTCTACCGATTACTCGTTTAGCCTAGAGTCTTCTGAAAGCACGGATTCTTCTAAGAGCACTCCGAGCTGCAATCTTTCTAGTTTGGGTAGTGTTTTAGAGGAACGTAGGAATCATCAATCTAGGTTTATAGAAACCCAAAATTCTTTCGCTATTGTTGCCCCAGTTGTATCGGCGGCGAATTCTAGGCTTCTCCTTCGACTCTTTATAGGAAAAAAGGACCTCGTGTGGAGATCACTTCGTCTCATATGGGTTCTGAGGATCTTGCCTTTTTGGTGGATCATTATCCTTGGCTAAAGAATTTTGATCTAATGTTGGCGGTGTCCATCACCGCCCAGCCTATCCTCCTAAAGGATTCCTTTCCGTCTACAAGAGCCACGTGGAAAAGGGCTTTCGTCTTCCCCTTTCCGAAGCGATTGGAGAAGTCATTGATTACTTCAAGATCACTACCATTCAATTGCATCCGAATGGTTGGCTGGATTTGGCGTTGGATGCTTATTTGGCGGCCAACTTGGGGGTAACCTTCTCTCCATGAGTCTTTAGGTCTCTCCATAAGCCCTCTAAACGAAAGAGTGAATCTTTCATAACTTTTGTCAAGTTTAGGGGTTATTCACCATTTAGTGATAAGATGTCGAATGTGCATAACTGGGATAAAAAATTCTTCTTCGTTAAACTAAAAGAGGGCGAATCTTTAGGATTCCTGGGGTATTGGAACCATAATCCCCAGCACATGGCTGGCGAATCGATCGAATTGACTCCCATCGAGAAGAATGTGGCGAATCTCATGAGGAGTATCAAGACAGACTTTTGGACATACGCTGAAGCCCTTGAATTTATGATGAGTGGGGTTCCTTTGGTCCGCCGAGTGGGCGCTCAGATCGACTATGTGACATATTCCCAACTTGATGAAGGTACTTTTATTTTTCCTTGAATTTTGACTTTCTTTTTGTCCCCTTGTCAATTGTCTGATGCCAATCGTGCTGTTGCAGAGAGGCGAAAGAGGATGAATAAGTTAGAGGAGAAGAAAAAGAACGAGCTGGTGGCGAATCCCAGTAAGAAAGATGGAAAACGCCCTTTGGAAGGTGCCCAACTTCCTGTGGAAAAGAAGATGAGGACAACTCCTACTGGCGGAGCAAAGCTGATGGCCGCCGGTGCGAAGGTTGGGAAGCCTAAAGTAGATTTGCTCCCTCCCGTTATGGAACTGGTAGGGTTCTTCTTTACTGCTTTGCTTTTTACTTTATCGCGGGTTCTAAATTCCGCTTCTTTTTGTTTAGCTGGTGAAGCCGGATTTGGAGAAGTACTGGTTCGCCAAACATGGAGAGGGGGGAGCCATCGAGAACGAGGCTATTATAAACGATTTGGATGAGGCCATTGGACAGCTGGGGAAGGTGCGAGAGAGCCGCACTAAGTATTCCGGACCTGCCTATGCTAAGATGGGAAAGAGGGATCTCCTTGCAGTAAGTTTCTCATCTTCTCCCATTTTTGGATGAAAGAGTGATCCTCACTTTGTGGATCTTGTTTTGAAATGACCTTTTTCTCTTTGTCAGGCCTATGCCCATATGTGTGCCATAGAGGCGGATCTCCTCTAGGGCGTTGCCGATAAGGCCACCATCAAGAATCTGGAGGATGAAGTGTCCATTTCCAGCTCCAATATTGTTGCGACCGTTGCTGTTAATAAGAGCAAAGATGCCAAGATCCGCGAGCTGGAGGATAAAATAGCCGAAGATGCCAAAGACCACAAGGCCGCCCTGCAGAACATAGAGATCTTGTGTGGTAGCCGTGCCTTTTATATGGCGAGCGAATCATGGCTTATGTTAAGCTCACCTATCCAGAGATAGGTTTTGAGGATCCAGAGATGATCGTCCCTTCCACCGATGAGGCTATAAAGTATGACAAAATGGTGAACGCTCGTGACTTCATTCGTGGTCAAATCTGAAAAGAGCTGAAGGAATTGGGTGAAGAAGACACGAAGCCTTTTGTCAACCTTGATGTAGAGGCGGATGACCTTAGCAAAGTATCCAAGGAGCCTAATGGTAAGGTGGATCTTGTGGAGATTGATAGCGGAGTTCCTCAGGTGAAGGTTGTCAACAAGGAGAGTGAGGCTCCTCCGAAGGATGCATCTTTAGAGAAAGCTGCGGAGGAGGATGCCGTTGTACAAACTTAATTTATTTTGATGTAATTAAGTACAATTTTTCCAATTGTTTGAATGAATCCTTCTTTCCCAGAACTACTTTTACTTATGCATTATATCTTTTAGCAAGTAGTTTTCTAGAATCTGGTTTAGGATTTGTTTGATTGTTTAGGGCAGGTGGTCAGCCGTACCCCGATGTGTGAACCTTTTGAAGGCTCTGAGCTTTATTTCCCTAAGGAAGTTAAGCTGCCCTTGGTGGCGATCGACTTTTTCCTATCTTTGAGGTAAATCGATCTGCCAGCGGGTCTTTTCATTCTTATGAGGAGAGAGTTGAGGGTGTAATTATCTCATGTTTGAGATAATTTTAACCCGCCCTTGATGGTGGTCAATCTTTTTCCTATCTTTGAGGTAGATTGATCCGCCAACGAAGCTTTTTTGTTCTCCTATGTTTGAGGAGAAGGTAGATACGCCGTAGCGGCGTTTTCTATAATGGGAATGCTTTTGTTGCCTCCCATCTTTGAATGTGGAATATTTATATTTCTGTAAAAAATACTTAAAAGAGAAGTTCCAAACAAATATTTCATTTTATTAAATGGCGACTTGCCTTATTATAACAAATTGGTCTTTTATGTGAGCCTCGTTAAAACCTTTAATAAGAAAAACCTCATGGGAAAAACCCTACTAAAGGAAAAAGAGTGCTCAAGACCTTTGATTACATCCTACTCTCTGGGAAAATATTTGTGGAGGTTCTGAATATTCCACGTCCGCGGCAATGTATTCCCCTCCATGTCTTGAATTTTGAAAGTGGCGGGTCTAATTTTGGCTATTATTTTGTATGGCCCTGTCCACATGATTCCCAGTTTTCCTATGCCTTCCGCGGATTGGATTTTGTCAGCTTTTCTTAGCACCAAGTCTCCTTGATTTAGATCCACGAGTTTGGCATTTCTGTCGTGATAGGCTGCAATCTTTTGTTTGTAGGTTGCGATCCGGACATACACCATTTCCCTTCTTTCCTCCAGACGATCGAGACTCTCCCTTAATCTTTTCTCATTCTGGTCTTCGCAATAGAATAGGACCCTATCACTCGGGATTTGAACTTCTATAGGAATGACAGCCTCTACTCCATAGGTGAGGGCGAATTGCGTTTCACCGGTGGCGGTTCGGGGAGTGGTCTTGTACGACCATAAGACATTCATCAACTGATCCGCCCATTTCTTGTTATGTTCACCTAACCTCTTCTTTATGCCTTTCACAATTGTTCTGTTGGTGACTTCGGTCATTCCATTTGATTGTGGGTAATATACCGAGGCGAATCTATTTTGGATGCCCTGGTTCTTGCAAAAGGATCTGAATTCTTCACAGTTGAACTGTGTTCCATTATCCGTGATGATCGTATGAGGGACTCCAAATCTCCTAACAATATTATCTCTTACGAACTCTACCATTCGCTCTGCACTTATTATGGAAACAGCTTCTGCCTCTAACCATTTTGTAAAATGATCGACAACTACCACTACGTACTTTCTCTGCTTTCTTGTGGAAGGAAATGGACCGACAATGTCGATACCCCATGTGGCGAATGATCGTCCTTCAATGATGGGTTTTTGTAAATGTTTAGCTGTATGGGATTCATTCGCATGAACTTGACAGTTGTGGCAAGATTCCACCAATTTCTGAGTGTCTAGTTCCGTGGTAGGCCAATAGAATCCGAACAACCTGGATTTCTTGAAAATGGCGGCGGATGCCTCGTGGACCCCACACGTACCCTCGTGCAATTCTCTCATAATCTCCTGTCCTTCTTCTGTTGTGACACACTTTAGCCAAGGTTGGCTAAAAGATTTGCGGTACAAGTGATCATTTATCATGGAGAAATATTGCTTTTCTCACCATCCGCCTAGCTTCTTCTTTGTCTTGAGGCAAAGATCCATCTGTGAGATATTATTGAATCGGCAATCGCCAGTCACCTGTGGCGAATGTAAGAAGAGCTATGATCTCCGGGGCGAATGCTGGTCTAGTTTTTACTTCGAACGGGCATTCAAGATCCGCCCATTGATCTTTGCTGGAAGCTAACTTAGCCAGATGGTCTACTTCCGTATTTGATCCTCGAAGCACGTGGATTATCTCCCACTTCATTTCCTTGCCTTCCAAGTAGGTCAGTAACCTCTTTGCCTCTTCCACATATTTGACCAAGGTTTTATCCTTGATGCTAAAGTTTTTGATCACTTGGTTGACCATCAGCTTTGAGTCACTGTAAATCACGACCCGTTCTGGTAAGATTTCTTTTAGTAGGCATAGCCCAAGTATTAAAGCCTCGTATTCCGTGGCGTTGTTTGTTGCGGGGAACTCTAGCTTCGCAGCGTAATGTATCTTGATATACTGGGGGCCTTTGATTACTACACCAATTCCAGCGCCTTCCGCTGATGATGCCACGTCGGTGTACATCGTGCACTCCTCTACTTTTGGCTGAGGGGGATTAATGTCTTCTTTAGTGAATTCATTCACGAAATCCGCCAAGACTTGGCTTTTTAGGGCGGATCTGCCTTCATAGCGGACATCAAACTTGCCCAGGCGTATAGCCCATTCCATCAATCTCCCCGATGTTTCTGGCTTCTGTAATACCTTCCTTATTGGTATGTTGGTGTGGACAATGACTGTGTGAGCTTGAAAATAAGGTCTAAGGCGGATAGAGGTGGTGACCACAGCTAGCGCCATTTTATCCAATCTTGAATATCGAGTTTCAGCTTCCTTCAAGACTTTGCTAACATAGTAGATTGGATACTGTTGACCCCCTTCTTCTCTGATCATAACAGTGCAGACTGCTTTATCAGTGATAGAAACATACATGTACAAATCCTCACCTTTAAGGGGCCTGCTCATTAAAGGCAGTTCTGTAAGAAAACGTTTGATGCCTTCAAAGGCTAGCTTGCAGTCTTCGTTCCATTCAAACGTTTTTTGCTTCTTGATCACCTCGTAGAATGGCTGGCATCTCCGAGCATAGCATGAGATAAATATCCCAAGAGCTATGATCCGCCCATTGAGGCGTTGTATTTCTCTAATGTTCTGTGGGGCTTTCATGTTCAATACGACATTAATTTTGTTTGGATTAGGGCCCACTCCTTTCTGACTGATCATGTATCCCAAAAATTTCCCATATGTTGCCCCGAAAGTGCACTTTTCTGGGTTCAGCTTGATGTTATGATGGCGGAGGACTCCCAAAACTTCTTTTATATCTTCAGCGTGCTTTTCCATTGTGGTGCTTTTAATGATCATGTCATCAACATATATTGAGAAGTTACTGTCATCTCTACCTTCAAATATCTTGTTCATTATGCGCTAGTAAGTTGCTCCCGCGTTCTTAAGTCCAAAAGGCATGACCTTGAAGCAATAGGTTGCCTGATGTGTCACGAAGGAGGTTTTGATTCAGTCTGACGGTTCCATGGAGATCTGATGATAGCTTGATTTCACATCTGTGAAGGAATATATAGCATGTCCCGTCGTCCCATCAACCAGAATGTCAATGCAGGGCAAGGGGTAGTTGTCTTTGGGACACGTCTTGTTGAGGTCTGTAAAATCAATGCACATCCGATACGACCCGCCAGCCTTCTTAACCAGCACCACGTTTGCTAGCCATTGTGTATAGATAACTTCTTCAATGGCGTCTGCCTTTTTTAATTTGGATATCTCTTCCTCGATCGCCTTTTGTCTCTCTAGACCATGGTTCTTTCTTTTCTGGGCTACTGGGACCGCGTCCTCGGCGATGTTTAGTTTGTGAGTGATTATGTCTGGGCTGACCCCTGTGAGGATCTCATCCTCCTAAGCAAACACATCTTTTGATTCCATAAGGACCTTTGTGACCTTGTCCTTAATCTCTGTCCTTAACCTTTTGGCAATCGGTACTTGTTTCCCGTTTGCAATAAGGAACATCTCCGTGTCTCCCAGGGCGGAAGTAACAAGCTCATCCTCTTCCTTGTCTTTGGATTGAGGGCGAATCGATAAGGATGCGGAGTAGGTTTCTTGATCTACTTTCTGATTTCCGTTGATCATCACTCCTCCCTTGGTTGTGGCAATGTACATCGCCAGGTGGCGTATCGAAATCAGAGCCGCCACTTCTGAAATAAAAGGATGCCCCAGGATGATGTTATTTGCCAATTGTCCATCCATAATAGAAAACTCAGAGATCGCCTGTCCATGCCTGATCGTCATCCGCCAATTCGCATTCCAAGGTCACATGTCCTTTTGTTTGGATCGTATGACTTGTTACTCCCAAGATATCAATAATTGTGGTCTCTATCTAGATTGGGTCAACTTTAAGTTTGGCAAAAGCTCCTCTAGTGATGACATTGCATGAGCTGCCTGTATCTACCATCACTCGCTTCATCTCCCATCCTTCTACCATCATGGTGATAACAAGAGCATCCGCGTGTGGGGGAATTGCTGGGCCAATATCTGCAAACAGGCGATTGAGTGGTGTTCTATCAAAGGCGGTTGTTTTGGATTTTTTTAAATGAGTGCTGGTACCCTAGTCCGTCGGTGATAACATTGATAACGCCTTTAGCTTTCTAGGGAGACAGATTCAATAGTAGGATTACCTCCGATGGTTCCTGACCCTACTATCTTACCCTTCTTGTTGTCTCTAAAACTTACGCTCCCTCCTCGTTTACGCTCAAACGTGATGAACTGAGTTTCATCACCCGTCATATGCCTTGAGCATGCGCTGTCAATATACCACATCTTTGACTTCTCGGCACATCTCAGGCTTACCTGCATTGTAACTAGTTACTTTTAGGTACCCAATTCTTTTTGGGTCCTTGCTTGTTAGGTGCAACAGGTAAAGCATCATATTTCATTTTATGGCAACATACATGAATAGTATGGCCATTCTTTCCACAGAAGTCACAGCTGACCTTCTGTTTAGGATGTTTCACTGACTTGTCAGCACCCCAGTGCTGAGAATGCCAGCACACCTTAGTGGTGTGTCCTAACTTCCCACAAAAGTCACACTGGACTTTTCGCTGGGGATTCCATCTCTGCTGAGTACCTTGGTACTGAGTTCTTAGAGGACTGTTTCTTTTATTTGGAACCTTTAGTTGGTTCTGAATAGTTGTGACGTCCTTTCTCAGTTTCTTTGAAACTGACTGGACTTCAGAGACAGACTCATGTATGATCTTCATGTTATCATGCAGAGTTGTATTGTCCTGAAGAAGGAATCTGAGGTCACTCAGTTTGACCTCTTCCACTTCGTCACAGCGCCTGCTGAGTGCTCTAACTTTTTTATTACACTTCTTGACAAGTGTGTAGAGATCACTCAGGGCATTAACCATATCGTTTCTGAGCTGGGGAAGAGAAATTACCTCATTTGATTGCTCCTCGTCATCTGATGCGACGGATAGGTTAGCATGCTCAGAGACGCATGGCTCAGCAAGTTCGTCAGCCGTGAAGCATATCTTCGCTGACTCGGTGGCCTCAGTTTATGTGGATGAAGACTCATCACTGTCACTCCATGTAGCCACCATTGCCTTTTTGCCACTCTTCTTGTCTTTCCTCAGTGTGGGGCAGCTTGACTTAATATGGCCGGTTTGATGGCACTCAAAGCATGTAATGGGCTTTGAGCTGTCCTTTTTGTATTTGCTGTCGCTTGAGTCAGCTTTATACTTATCAAACTTTCTGTAAGGCTTCTTAGAGTATTTGTCATTTTTCCTGAATAGCCTTTTCATCTTCCTTGTGAACATAGCCATCTCCTCATCATCAGTTGAGCTCCCGTCAGTGGAGTCAGCTTTCATGACAAGGGATTTCTGCTTCTTGTCTTCAGATTTTTCCTTCACCTCGAAGTTCTTCATAGATATCTCATGGGTCAGCAATGAACCGATGAGTTCGTCATATTTGTAGGTGGTTAAATCCTGAGCTTCCTCAACTGTTGTCTTCTTTGCTTGCCAATCTTTAGGAAGACTCCTGAGTATCTTTTTGACTTGTTCTTCCTCAGTGAAGATTTTTCCAAGTCTATTGAGCTCATTAATGATGTTGGTGAACCTTGCATTCATGTCTGAAATGCCCTCATTATTGTTCATCTCGAACAGCTCGTACAGTCTCATCTGCTGATTCACCTTGGACTCCTTTACTTTATTTGTTCCCTCGTAGGTGACTTCCAGCTTTTTCCAGATCTCTTGTGCCGACTCACAACCTGAGATTTTATTATATTCTGCAGCATCGAGCGCACAGTGAAGCATATTGATAGCCGAAGCATGGTTTTGGAGCTTCTTAAGATCATCCTCTGTCCATTTGGCCTCAACTTTTACAATTGTTTGGCCAGCCACAACTTCGACAGGTACAAATGGGCCTTGGACTATAGATAGCCAGGCAATCATGTTTGTAGCCTGAATGAAATTTTTCATCCTATTCTTCCAGAAGGTATAGTTTGACCCGAAGAATAGGGGAGGCCTAGTAATGGACAGCCCCTCAGGCAGTATCTGAGTTGTTTGGTTTCCAGGGAGAAACCGAGTGCTGTTTTCGCCCATGGTAGGGATCAGCTCAAGGTTGTTAGACCTTTTACAGTGAGCTTTTAGGCTCTGATACCACTTGTTGGTCCCTTATAAGGTTGCAAGTATAGTTCCAAGGGGGGGGGTTAGGAACTATTTAAACTTTTTCGCAATTAGGGCAGACTTCTTTTTCTAAGGAAAAAGGTTTTAACAGCGGCGCTGAGTAAACAGCAAGATACTGGCTTAGTCAACTGGTGACTAGGTCAGTTTCTTGGCTTGAGTCAGGAGATAGCACTTAGAGTCTATTCCTGAGCTCAGACGTTTAACGCGCACAACTCAACTTGACCTCTTTACTTGGTCAGTTTTTGGTTATTTTAAGCAAGCAATATAAATAAGGAGTTAAAGGTAAGAAATACTTTACTCAGCAGATTTATCCAGGTTCGGCTTCTTCTAAGCCTACGTCCTGTCCCCGGAACACGTTCCCAGATTTCGAATCCTCTACTGAGCTCTTTAAAGGTAGAGCCTCAAACCTTTTACAATCTTAGCAACTGAGTATAACAAGAGTACCTTCCTCTATATCTCTACTTAGTCCTAATCTCTCGCTGAGTACTATAACCGAGTACTCAGCCTCTCTTTTCTAATCTCTAGAAATGATAAGTGTTTTGTCTTATACAAAGATTTGCTAAGACACTTTAGACGATTGAAATAATCACTCTAGACTTTTACACAAATGTATGAATTGTAGTGTAAGATTTGCTTTGCTTCTTTGCTTGCAGAACTTGTGTAGAAATTTGGTCAGCGTAATGGCTTGATCAAGTTCTGTGTGGAGTGAAGCTTCTGATGGCTCTATTTATAGAGACGTCTGGGCATCGGTCATTTCGAATTTCGAAATAACCGTTGGAGGGAAACGGCTTCCTGTCGTTGTCATCCTGACTTGCTCAGAGCTCTCGGCCAATCAGAATTGTGTATCTTCTGTCCTCGGTCAGCTCAGCAGACTGTCTCTCCTTTTATGGTAAAGTCAACTGGACAGCATACTGTGTCGTCTGAACTTTACCCAAAGTAGAAATACTTTGTCTGGAAGTTTTCATTAGCCAGCTGCTGTCTTGTACGCTTTGTCGATACTACTCAGCAGCTTCATCTTGAAGTTGTTCCCGAAGGTCTTCTAGATCCTTCTCTTGCTGAGTTGCGTTTTGTCCAAAGCCACATCGTTTTAACAAATGCGGGCCGAGTTGTACTGAGTTGTTTGACTTGGGCTTTAACACTTGTATTGGGCTTGGGCCTTTTAATTTTTGTGTCTTATAAACAGTTTTAACTCAACATTGAACAAACACATTAGTATAATAAATCAAAGCATTTAAACTTAGTGTGTTTAGAATATGTATTTCAATTATACTTAAACAATTTTGTGAAATCAAAATTATGTGGAAAGGTGTTTCAACATATGATTGGTGGGAAACTATTCCTAACAGTACTGTTCAGCCTCCTGTTTTGACATGGGATGATTTTGTTCTTGAGTTTCGCAATAACTATATGCCAGAAGTGTATTTAGATGATAAAAGGAGAGAATTCTTGAATTTGAAGCAGGGAAAAATGAGTGTAGCTGAATATGAAGTGAAATTTAATCACTTGTCAACTTATGTATCTTCTTTGGTGGCAACAGAAAAAGATAAATGCAGACAATTTGAAGAAGGGTTGAGGTATGAAATTCGAAGTAAAATTACAGCTTCTGATATTGAAACCTATCAAAAACTAAAAGCTGCAGCTATTAGAGGTGAAAGGTTGGAAAAAGAAAGAGTTGGTTTCCAAACAAAAAGGGGTTATAGTCATTCTAGTGCTGAGCAGAGTAACAAGTTTGTCAAACGTCAAGCTAATTCATCTCCTTCACAATCAAATGCTAGAGGTGGATATTCTGCGAATCGAGGAGGAAGAATGAGTGTTCCATCTTATTCAAGACAGAGTCAAAGGCAAAGCTCAGGATTGAAATCAGCTTGTAATACATGTGGAAGATATCATGAGGGAGAATGTAGGAAATTGACCGGGGGATGTTTCTTTTGTGGTTCCTTAGATCATTTCTTCCGTGATTGTCCAAAAAGGGGAGTATCTGACAGACAAGGTTCAGAGGCTACAGTACAGAATACAAGGGGGAGTGGGGTTGTTATGCCAGCAGGTAGAGGTAGAGGCAGAGGAGCAACAATGAATACTGCTAGAGGTATTGGTAGATCTGAAGCTCATGGTCCACAAACTCAAGTTCGAGCATTTGCTTTGAATAGACAGGAAGCCATTGCTGCACCACAAGTTGTGACAGGTAAACTTTCGATTTGCAATCTAGAAGCTTATGCATTAATTGATTCTGGATCTTCTCATTCATTTACATAATCAAATTTGGCATCACATTTGCATATAGATTGTGAATCCTTGGGGTTTGATTTAAATGTGGGGACTCCATTAGGAGAGTTTGTGATAGTAAATCAGGTGTATCGGAATTGTTTGATTCAAATTGGTACGGCAGAATTAAGTGCAGACTTGATATTGCTGAATATTAGAGAATTTGATGTGATACTGGGTATGGATTGGTTGACAAAGCATCATGCAACTGTTAAGTGTTTCACTAAAGAGGTTATTTTTGAACCACCGGATCAACCCAAAGTTATCTTTCAAGGTGACCGCCAACTTGTACCAACTTGTTTAATTTCTGCTATCAGTGCTTTCCGTTTAATGAAAGGTGGATGCCAAGCATATTTGGCACATGTCATCGACACCAAAGCAACAAATGTAGCACTTGAGAGTATTCCTGTGGTAAATGAATTTCCAGATGTATTTCCTTCAGACTTGTCGGGTATACCTCCTAGTCGAGAAGCAGAGTTTACAATTGATTTGATTCCAGGAACTGCACCAATTTCTATCTCACCTTATAGAATGGCTCCAGTTGAATTAAAAGAGTTGAAAACACAATTACAAGAACTACTTGATAAGGGGTTTATCCGACCTAGTGTGTCCCCGTGGGGTGCTCCAGTTTTGTTTGTCAAGAAAAAGGATGGCACAATGCGATTATGTATTGACTACAGACAGTTGAATCGGGTCACCGTGAAGAATAAATATCCTTTACCTCGAATAGATGAATTATTTGATCAATTGCAGGGAGCACATATATTCTCAAAAATTGACTTGAGATCGGGGTATCATCAACTCAAAATTTCAGAACCAGATGTTCCAAAGACGGCTTTCCGAACTCGATATGGGCATTATGAATTTCTTGTGATGCAGTTTGGGTTGACAAATGCACCAGCAACTTTTATGGCATTAATGAATAAGGTATTTCAAAAGTATCTTGACAAGTTTGTTATTGTTTTCGTTGATGACATACTTGTGTATTCAAAGAGCAAAAAGGAGCACTAATATCATTTAAAAATTGTGTTGTAGATATTGAGGGAAAAGCAGTTGTATGCAAAGTTTAGCAAATGTGAATTCTGGATGGATCATGTTTTATTTCTAGGACATGTGATTTCAGGTCAGGGTATACAGGTAGATCCTAAGAAGATTGAAGCAGTAGTTAATTGGGAAGCACCAAAGTCTGTAGCAGAAGTAAGAAGTTTTCTGGGGTTAGCTGGATATTATAGACGTTTTGTTGATAGGTTTTCTCTTATTGCTGCTCCATTGACAGTGTTTGCTTTGAAAATTTGGCGACATTATTTGTATGGAGAAACATTTCAAATTTTTACTGATCACAAAAGTTTGAAATATTTGATGAGTCAAAAAGATTTAAATATGAGACAGCGAAGATGGTTGGAATTGTTAAAGGATTACGATTGCACAATAGAGTATCATCCTGGAAAAGCGAATGTGGTAGCAGATGCCTTAAGCAGAAAACCTGGTAGTATTTTGGCTCATGTTCAAGTATCTACATTTCCTTATTTGGTGCAATTGCGTGCTATGAATGTTGAGTTAGATTTGAATAAGAATGGGGTTCTATTGGCCAACTTTAAGGTGAGACCAGTGTTACATGATAGAATCAAAGAAGCTCAAATCCAGGATCCACAGTTCAAGGAAATAATGGAAAGTGTAGAACGGGGGAAAAGTACTAATTTTGCAGTTGAAAATGGTACTTTGATGATAGAACAAAGAATTTGTGTGCCAAATGTTGATAATCTATGTAAGGAGATTCTAGAAGAGGCTTATACTGCTCCATACACCATGCATCCTGGAATGACAAAGATGTACAATACTTTGCGGTCTCATTTTTGGTGGCCTAGAATGAAAAAAGATGTGGCAGAATATGTTTCTAAATGTCTAACTTGTCAGCAGATCAAAATTGAACATCAGGCTCCAATTGGAAAACTACAGCCGTTATCTATACCAGTCTGGAAATGGGAAAGGGTAACTATGGATTTTGTTTATGGATTACCAAAGACTCTAAGCAAGAATGATGCTGTTTGGGTAATTGTGGATCGGTTAACAAAGTCAGCTCACTTTTTACCTATACGGTGGGGTTGTTCACTTGAGAATTTGGCTAAGAAGTACGTGAATGAGATTGTCAGATTACATGGAGTACCAGTATCTATTGTATCAGATAGAGACCCGCGATTCACATCTCGATTTTGGACGAGTTTACAACATGCTTTGGGTACAAGGTTAAATTTTAGCACTGCATTTCATCCTCAAACTGACGGGCAATCTGAAAGAACAATTCAGACATTAGAAGATATGCTTCGAGCTTGTGTTCTTGAGTTCAAAGGTGCGTGGGATGAATATATTGCTTTGATAGAATTTGCTTATAATAATCATTATCATAGCAGTATAGGAATGGCACCGTATGGGGCATTGTATGGAAGAAAATGTAGAAGTCCTATTTATTGGGACGAAGAAGGCATGCGTGTTTTAGAAGGTCCTGAGATTGTGCAAGATGCAGTGGAGAAAGTGAAGGTAATCAGAAGCAAACTTAAAGCAGCCCAAGACAGACAGAAAAGTTATGCAGATCAACACATGAGAGAGATGGAGTATGATGTAGGGGAAAAAGTATTTCTTCGAGTTTCACCTTGGAAAGGCGTGATAAGATTTGGAAAGAAAGGAAAATTAAGTCCAAGGTACATCAGACCGTATGAAATTCTTGAAAAAGTTGGCCTCTTGCTTACAGATTAGCATTACCACCAGAATTAGCTCAAATTCATGATGTTTTTCATGTAAGTATGCTCAGAAGATACCGATCAGATCCTACACATGTAATAAATGATCAGGGAATTGAAGTTACTGATAATCTCAGTTATGTAGAAGAGCCAGTGGCAGTCATTGGGTATAAAACAAAACAGTTACGAAATAAAGAGATACCATTGGTTAAGATTCTGTGGAGAAGTCATTCAGTAGAAAAAGCTACATGGGAAACAGAGGAAAGGATGAGGAAAGAATATCCGTACTTGTTTCACGAATCAGGTAATGAATTTCGAGGTCGAAATTCTTTAAAGAGGGGGAGAAATGTAACATCTCGATTTTGTGCATTTCATTTCACATAGACATATGCATTACATGGCATTATTAGGAACATTAGAAGATAATATTTGCATTTTACATGTCATTATATCATTGAATACATATAAATAAGGGTAAATTCCAAAAAAAAACCCCTGTGGTTTCACCGATTTCCAAATAAACCCCTGTGGTTTGTTTTTACCAAAAAAAAGGAGCGTGTTTACGCCGTTACCCGAAAAACGGAAAATCGGTTAACGGCCTTAAAAATGCTGACGTGGCGAAGGGTAAATTTGGAAAAACGATTTTTTTTTTTTTTTATTTTTTCTTTCTTCTTCTTCTTCCTCCTCCTCTTCTTCTTCCCCTCTCTCTCTCTCTTCTCTTTTTCTTCCTCTCTCTCTTTCCTTCTTCTTTTTTTTTGTTTCTTTTTGTTTCGATTTCAGATTTCCAAAATCGGAAATCGGAAAATTCCAGATTTCTAGAAATTTCCAAAAATCTGGAAATTCCCAGATTTCCGATTCTGGTTATTTTACTAGTTTCAGCCATGTGGCAGTTCAAACTTAATTAGTTTCAATTTTCATCGATTAACATCTGCAACTCGCACTAACGCTTGTATACCGAGAACTACACCCGAACTGAACTGTGTATCCTTTTCCCTCCAGTATCCTAACCACGCCTCGTAGTGCTTCAAACACGACCTTATTGCCAATCTTTCTGTTGCAATAATTGGAAAGCCCAAGATCTGATGAAACAATCTAAGTTTGTGTTGAAATTACAATTTTATTCTCACAGATCTGATTCGTGAAGACTGCTAAAGGTCAAAGGTTTTAGATCCTCGATTATCCTCTTTCATTTGTTTTGCTCTCCTAATAATAACCAATATATGCCATTATGGTTCGTTTACAATGATTCTGAGGTAGACGACATTATGTCTAAATCTCGAATCATTTATGTGCAAATCTCAATTTTTTAACCACATTAGCAAAGATCACATACCTGAAGAAGTAGCTCATGTTTCTGGAAATTCCAGATTTCCAGAATCGGAAATCTGGAAATTTCCAGATTTTCGATTTTGGAACCGATTTAAAAAAACGAAGAAAAAGAGGAAGGAGAAGAGAGAGATGGAGAAGGAGAGAAGAAGAAGAAGAAGAAGAAAATTAAAAAAATTAAAAAAATTCGGAATTTCCAATTTTACCCCTCATTTTTAACACTGTTAACTGATTTTCCGTTTTTCAGGTAACGGCGTAAACACGCTCCTTTTTTTTGGTAAAAACAAACCACAGGGGTTTATTTGGAAATCGGTGAAACCACAGGGTTTTTTTTGGAATTTACCCTATAAATAATAATATTAGGATAAGTGAAAATATATGAAATAGATGTGTAAGTGTGTTTTAAAGTATAGGGACTAAATTGAATGATCTTAAAAGTATAGGGACTTAAATGTAAATTGTGAAAATTTTAATCTAAATAATATATCATATAATTTTAGATCTAATAATAACAATAATAATAATAATAATAACAATAATAATAATAATGGTGTGATGGAAATTGTAGGATGGTAATAATAAGTGATATGAATGGGCAAAAAGGGAAATCTACCAAATACAATTAGATAGGTTTGGAGAAGGGTTAGATGAGTGATTCTAATCTCAAACTTTCCAGAACTTTAGAGAGAGAGAGACATATTTTAGAGTGAGAAAGTGAAGAAAAAGAGAAGAAGAAGAAGAAGTAGGAGAAGAAGCAGTTTCAAAAAAAAAAGTAGGAGAAGAAGAGAAAGGTACTCAAACCTTTGAAGATATTCCGGAGGAAGGTACAAGTCGCCGTCAATGAAGCTAGCGGCTTAGTTGTGAGTATAAACATGATATGAATACTTTGGCTTCTGAAGTTGTGATTGAAATGTTGATATGAATTGATACTTTGTGATATTGTGAATTGTTTTGCCATGCTGATGTGAAATGATACTTGATTGAATTACTTGTAATGGAATGACTTAAATGCAAAGTATGTGTACATGTTGCATAAAACGTAAATGGCGTTGTGACATACCAGTCTAGGCACTTATGACTACTTGATTATATGGACTACTTGGACCTATATGGTCAGATATACGGACTACTTGGACCTATATGGTCATTCACATGGACTACTTGATTACATGGACCGAAAGGTCGAATTATGAAATTACAAGGCCGTACAGCAATACATGTGTTACCGTTTACCTGCTACTTGATCTCGGGAAGTGTCTAGCTGGTGGTGTCACAACAAAATTAATAAAAGGTTTATCATTTGCATATGCATGAATTTGTACGTGTGTATGTGTATGTGATTATAATTCATTGATTGTTTATATTCACTGAGTGGCGACTCATATAAATCGCTAAATTTTTCAGTTGGTTGATGAAGTAGATGAACAAGAGTCTCTAGAAGGTCAGATATTGTAGATAGCATGGATGAAAGGTCGATTGGCTGTGTTCCACCTCATTCTCTCTCCTCTCCTCTCCTCACAAGCATGTAGTATAAGTAAACTTTTGGACTAAATAAGTTTGTAAACTTGGTGTATAAATACATATATATATATTTACGTGTATGTGTTTAATATTACTACAAGTATAAGCATAAATAAATACTTTGTCTAATGAATAGTCTAGAAAAAAATTTATACGTATAGGGTGTTACAAGATGAGATTTTAATAAGAGAGCTGTCATAATGTAGATTTATAGTTTTGTTCAGTTTTATTTTTCTGCTTTCTAGATTAGGTTTATTTCAATTTTGTCTTTTCTTTTATTGAAGAACAATTGATGGGAGAAGCTCCTCATCTTCTATTTCTGTAATCAGAATCGACAAAGCGGGTTTTGGATTTCTATCTCTCACTCTTGTCTTTTACTTTTATATTTAATTGAAGCCTTTTCCATTATTCCTATTGTCCTATTACTATGATTGGTTTGTCTATGAACTGATCCTCATCCAATTTGGGATGGGGATGAAATTGATTGTATGAATATGTATGATTAGGGATCTAGGGCCTTTTGATTGATCAGTTTATGCATGCTTAATGCCTTGAAATTGCCAGGAATAAGATTATTGCTAGAATGAGACTCGATGACGATCAACTAGCCTGCTTTATGTATATATTGTGCCTGATGCCTATAAACCTGACAAAGATAGGATTATAGATAGATAAGAACCTGACCATGGAATTATCTATGCTGAATCTGTGTAAACCTGACCTCGCTAGAGACCACTAGGAGTGCGGCTTCGTGGCTGGGCTACGGCTTTAGCCTTAGTTGCCAAAGAACCTAATGCTTTGCATGACCTAGGGTATATGCCTAATCAAGCCATCACCCGAATGCATGTGAATATGTTAGATAAATCTTGTACACATTTGTCTTTCTTATTAGGGCAATTACCGTCAATCACTGGTAAAACATAAATCTGAACTCCTTAAACCCATACATAGGATTTAATCAAAGGATTCCTCATCCTAGATTGTGCCATCCGTTAATCCACTTTCTACCCTGTTAATTGTTCGCTTTATTTTGTTACTTTATTGCTTTCAATTCATTTAGTTAATTATTAAAAACCCAAACATTTATTCAACCCTCTAAACAATTAGATCACTCTAGGTAGATTTACTAATTATAACAAATAGTCTTTGTGGTTCGATCTCGTGCTTAGCACAATATTACTTGTTGCGATAAGATACACTTGTCCTATTAAATGCTATATATTTTACGAGCATCAGGCGACCAGGATCGGTTGTCTCATTGATTTGCCCTTGCCCAGCATGTGTTCCAATTGGCAATGGAGGTACCTGAGGTTCTCCAATGGTGATTCATGTACTCGTTGTGTTTCTCGGGGGTGCCCGCGGTTCGTCCGACTTCCTTTTGGTACATCTTCAAACAGTCTTCTACATGTTGGTGGGACACTCCCCAACTCTGTGCTGGTGACAACCGCATCCACATGGTGGGACTGTAAGAAGGCTGAATCGTTATGGGCTCCCGGTCTGATAATGATGGCTTGCCAAGCTGATGTCCTCGATCTTGGCGGGGGACGGTGAACCGGAGGGATGACTCCCGTTGTGGGTCCACCTACAGGGGGATTATCAAGGTACGGTTTCAACCGATCCGCCATAGCTGATCCGTAAGTGTTTTCTACTAAATCCGTGACAATATCGGCAAAATAATCTGGAGACATCTCCCTAGCATCATGAATAAGGGGTGCATCAGGATCTGGGTTGTTGGTGTTTGTCTAGGGATTACTGACTGAAGTTGGTATTGTATTCGAAGGTGTTGTTGTTCCGGTTGAAGGGTTCTGCCCTTCATTTGCCATTTTTGTGACTGTGAACTAAGTCCTTTTTTGATCAGAACTTCCACTATCACCGCACCAATTGATGACTGGTGATGAATCTACAATCGGAGCACTTCCCTGTGAGGCGCCGTTGGAATCAGCGGGGGACACTCCGATGCCAAAGTCAGTAACTTGTATGAGAATAAACCGTAAGCACGAAGTAAGGTTTTGGAAAGTGTGTACCTCAATAGCTTGGGGTGCAAGCTATTTATACTCATGTAATCGTAACTCCGAATAACTAGAAAGTCTCCATTAATGCCTCATTAATGGCGGTTACTGATCTTATTCAAGTATGACCGTTAGCTCATTAATGGATTATTAGTTGCCTTTATTGGGAATCGGCTTGGCCGTTCCTTGGGCGTATCGAGGTTTAACGGCATATCTCCCAAGGCGTTTGACCCTCTGTGGCGTGTTGAGGAATCCGTAGATTCGCCACCTATGAGTCTTGCTTCATACGCCATTGCTTTGGCGATCCTCCTTATCCGCGGTCGTTTGGTTAATTACCCTTTTGGTCCCGTAGATAATATCTGGATGTTATCACAACTGAAAAAAATAGAGAAATAAAGAATCCAAAAAGTCTCACGAGAGATTTTAATTGGAGATCGATGCCCATGGATGATGTAGAGGAATTTAAAGAGCGATGAGCGTAGGCAGAAGCAAATGAGGTTTCATGGAACGGTACATGTCTTTGGACCGGTTCTATTTGCCATCATAAGAAGATGTTACTGGTAAATTTATATATATTATAAGGATAAAATTGGTATAAAAAATTGAAATTGATTTGATTTTACTATTCTTTTATCAGTTCTCTCTTAATTACAGTAAACCTATATTGGGATTATGAAATTTTATTAATTTATAAAAATATTAATTTATCGAGTATTAATTTATTGAACGGGTTGAAGCAGAGAATAAGAAATTATTATGATTATTAATTTATGGATTATTAATTTAGGAAGGTTTGATGTATATATAATAATGTAAGAGTATGCAACAACAGCCCTCTGATTGTCTCCAACTTCAGAAAATCCTCGTCTCCGAGCAAAACGACTCTTTGTTTGTTCGCCCTCTCAGTTCTTTTCACCTTCTGTCTCCAGGTTCCTCTCGTTCTCTCGTTTCTGTAGTTTTTAGGGGTTTGGGGTTTTAATCTTTTCCTTCATACCATTCGGTGGTTTGATCGATGAGTCTTTGCTTATTTGAGATAGCAATTACTGTAGGGTTTCTGTGAATTTCTGGACTCTCTTTTTATTCCTTTATTTGGTATATCTCTTTATATTGTTTGCTCTTTGACAGCGCAAAATGCTGATTTTTTGAAGAATTGTTTATTAAGCTGAATTTTGTATTATTTGTTTAACATTTAATTTTATACTTATTTGCTTCTTGGTGAAATAGGGTTAGCAAGCGAAAGAGCTTGTGTGAGCTGGAAGAATAAACAATGGCTATAGCATCCCCTGGACGCCTCAACCTAAATGAATCACCCACTTGGGGATCCAGAAGTGTTGATTGTTTTGAGAAACTAGAGCAGATTGGCGAGGGCACTTATGGGTCAGTTTACCTCCTTGTTGTTTTCCTCAAATATACTATATTGTTGGTGCTTCATTTGTCATTATATTTTGTATTCGACTGTTCGTGTGAGACATAATTGTCCACTGCATTGTGAATTTTTATCTTACTCATTCTCTGTGCAGTAGTATTATACTTTTTTATTTTTTTATTTTTTTTATGTCTGCTAGTTGCTGTTATCCACCACCTGGTAAAGCGAAGTATTAAGAAAATTTGCATGGCAGGACTATACAAAATTAAGTGCTTGCAATGATTGTGTAGTTTTTGTGCAGCATACAGATTAAATGATGTTAACTTATCCATCCAGTTATAGATCAATGTCTTTGTCCAATGCCAATGCAAGTATTTCTAACTGTTAAGTGATATTTAGATAGATATTTGCATTGAAGGATGTATTATAAGAAGGATGTTATTAACCATACCACCTGCACATACACAGCCTGCAAGTCAGGTGTATTCACACAGGAAAAAGAAAACGATTCACAATTTTATGTCAATTTCATGCCAAGTATCTCATGATGTAGGACAAGTAATGTAATTGCTAATGCAGCAGAAAGAAAGTCAAATGATTCTTGGGTTCTAGGTTTAGATTCAGTCACTATTGATTTAGTGTAAAATGATTTTGGTTGAGTGCATGGAAGGTGTTTCATTTCAGGCTTGGTGTTTGAAACAACATTCTTGACAATTGTCAGATTGAATTGGTAGGGAAAAAAGCTGGCTGTGGGAAATATGATTTATATTGGGCTATTAAAACAATGACTATAGGCATGATTAAAGTGAGATAGAGAGAATTCAATAGTTATTGTGTTGCAATGAACACTACTTGAGATTGTTCATTGCAATCAGTCCTTGCAAGAAATCAAAAAATAGAAGAAAATTTGTCCATTGTGCTAGATGGTTGTAAATCATTGAGTTGAATTGTGAGTTGGGTGAATTGGCTAGAAATTTAAGTTGCTGGTGAATTTAGCACGAAAAAGATATTTTGGGTCAATTTTTGCAGAGTTTGAGGGCCATTTTGTTCTTTTAGTACACGCACCTTCAACTACCATGGTTGCATACGGATTGGTACATAAATAGTGGAAATGTGATAATTGATGCCTATGTTGCACTGACACTTCTCTTTGGTAGCATTTCTGCGTTTCGTGTCCATGTCCGTGTCCGTTTCGTATCCGTGTCTGTTTTTGTTTGAAGGCTATTTTATGAAGGTAATGTTTTAAAATAACTTTTATGTGTCTGTGTCCGTATCCATTTCTGCGTCCGTGCAACATAGATTGATGCACATACCTTATCAATCACGTTGTAACATTTTTACATTGATCATTTGTGCATACGTTATTTTTTTCGGTGGACTCAATCTAATCATTTATAAAGCCGAAGTCAGTTTAGTTCTATGAGAACATGAAATCCCTTAGCCTGAGGTCTAATGTAAATATGACTTACTATACAATTATTTATTTAAACTATCTCCATGTATGAAGGATATACAACTCTTAAATGCAAAAACCTAACTTCTCATATGTGATACTTAGTGATTTATATAGTGAGAAGTGGGGAGTAATGGAGCTAAAAATAGATTCATTTGGAATTGGTTAGAGACTTGGTAGAATCCAAAGATATTCCACCTATTTTTCCTTTTTGTAATTTAATATTGAAACTCAATTTCTCCTTGTGATACTTGACTAAGTTGGAGATTCATATTCTGCTCGTGAATCAACATGTGTTACTAATTTCTTGATCTTAATGCATATAGTTTTACATTGCAAAGCTGAATTGACCTATGGACCAATGTGCAAGAATACATTTCATGCTTGTTTGATTAATATCAACGAGATTCCCAAAAAGAAGCAAAGAAAGGTTTCGCTTGTTGCTTTTTGCTGAATGACAATAATTTATTCTTAGTTAAGCAAAATAAATGAGGTATTTAATCTTCTTTTGTACTAGCTACTTCCTTATTTACTCAACCATGTATGCTCTGGAAGCTATAACCATGATGCATGATTATATACTATGGTAATTCATAGAAATGTTTCCTAGTAGCTAGTATATTCTTCTGCATTTGAAGATTTGTGTTGAATTGAGTCCGCATATTTTAAATTCCATAATTAAAATTAGAAAATAACTTTCCAGAGTTCACGATCGTCAATTTATCTGCTGACAATCATACTTTCCGAATTTGTTCTGAAGATAATTATATAATGCCTATGCTTTTTTTTTGTTCATTTGTTTCTTTCTTGCAGACAAGTTTACATGGCTAAGGAAATAAAGACCAGTGAAATAGTTGCCTTGAAGAAAATAAGAATGGATAATGAAAGAGAGGGGGTACTTTCTATCATATAACTGATTATGTTTGTTCATATAAATCACGAGATCAACAATTGGGATTGACCTTTATAAATTGTAGCTCCATAATTTTTTTTTTGTTTCTATTATCCGAGCACTATTTTCAAGTTCTGAAGAGTTGACAGTGTTTCTCAATTTTATTCTTAATCTAGAAAGTATTATGCATTTTATTATTGAAAGAACTCTTCTATTTTCTGCAGTTTCCTATAACAGCTATACGTGAAATCAAAATTCTAAAGAAGTTACATCATGAAAATGTAATCAAGTTGAAAGAGATTGTGACCTCTCCTGGTAATGCTATGAAATTTGTTGTAACATTTTTTCCTTGTAGGGCTGCTTTTTGATGTAGTCTTTATTCACAGCATAAATGTCATTACCTCTGCATATCTAAATTTCCCTAAATATGTTTTTTTAGGTCCTGAAAAGGATGAGCAGGGGAGAACAGGCAAGTTCTCTGTTCTCATATACTTCTCTTGATTAATTTCAGCATTCATTTGACTGTGCTCACAGCCTGATAGCCATGCCCTTGTGTGCACATGCATTTGCACTCCTAAGTCTTTACTGATTTTCGTATGTCTGTCTTGTTTGAGAGCAGTTTTTCCTGACAGTGTGATGTGGAATTGCAGATGGTAACAAGTACAAAGGCGGAATATACATGGTCTTTGAATACATGGACCATGATTTGACAGGGCTTGCTGATCGTCCTGGGATGAGATTTTCAGTTGCTCAAATTAAGGTGTTGTGAACTGATGAAGTAAATTAGTTTGAAACTGGAAATATCTTTTTGTTTATATCTTTTGACTCTTGCTTCTTTTTCTTGAAGTGCTATATGAGGCAGCTTTTGACTGGTCTTCACTATTGCCATGTTAACCAAGTACTTCATCGTGATATCAAAGGTTATAAACAAGTGATACTTTACTATTGAATATAATTGTTCAGTTTATAAGACATTGGGGTTGCTGATTTGTTTTTGTGTGGCAGGTTCTAATCTTCTAATAGACAATGAGGGCAATTTAAAGCTTGCAGATTTTGGGCTTGCCAGATCATTCTCAAATGAGCATAATGCTAATCTTACCAATCGTGTTATTACTTTATGGTACAGGTACATTTTTATAGCATGCATGGAGTTTTATTTTGATTCACTAAGCTGCTTCCTCTGTTGAAAAGGATGCACCTTTTTTTTCACTCGCTGATCTTATGAATGTCGGGGATTCTGAAAAGAATAAGTATAACTCACTATTTAATTTGAAACAGACCTCCAGAATTGCTTCTTGGGACAACAAAATATGGTCCAGCTGTTGACATGTGGTCTGTCGGCTGTATTTTTGCTGAACTGCTGCACGGAAAACCTATTTTTCCTGGAAAAGATGAGGTAGTTTGAGTATTTATGTTATTACTTTAGGGCTAATGATTGGAAAGAAAAAAGAAAGTAGGAAATAACAGCTAAACTTTGGATATCTTCACAATTTTATTTGTTTCTATTAATTTTATTAATTGTAGTCCAAACTGTAACATTCATAATAATTAACTAGTTTGTTATGGGAAATCAAAAGAGTAGATCTATAAACTGATTTAACCAATTCAGTTGGACAAACAAATGGTTATTTTCCTAGTGCATTCTACAGTTCACTTTTTTTCTTTTTTTTCAGCACTCTGTTTACCCTATCGAGGGCGAGCCTTGGCGCAACGGTAAAACGTTGTTGTCGTGTGACCGAAGGTCACGGGTTCGAGTCTTAGGAGCGGCCTCTTGCCAAAAAGATTGGCAAGGGAAGGCTTGCCCCCAGTACACCCTTGTGGTGGGACCCCTCCCCGGACCCTCGCTTAGCGGGGACGCGTAATGCACCGGGCCGCCCTTTACTCTGTTTACACTATCCTTTTACCATTGGATGGAATTTAGAACAGTTAATGACAAAGATGTAATAGTCACTTTGTTAAATTTAGGGCAGTTTACTTTGTATTCGTAGTGCTTGTTTACTTTGTATTTGTAGTGCTTGTTTCTATATATTTTTCCTTCCAAAAAATATTTCTAATTAATTAATGAATCTTTTAGAAAGAAAAAAAAAATCATTTTTTGGTTCTTGGTATTGAAAAAGAATATGAATGGTTTTTCTATTGGTTTGCATTTTGCATTGTATTTTTTCGGGTATACACAGTTATATTTGGTTTTGAAATTTGACTCTTTAAATTGGCTAAAATAATTAAGAATGTTTTAGTAGGTAAAGCTTAGGCTTTTTACTTTTTCAAATCATTGGACCTTGTTTTTATAGTTTAACTAATGAAATAATTCATAGTGTGATATTTCTTAATTATCTAATATTTTCATTGGAAAAAGTATGCAAGGAAAGTTAATGTGAGAGAGTAGTTTGACACTTTCCTCGACTTCTGTCAGCAAGATGATCATGTCTCATAAATCTGATGTATAGGTTTAAAGTGTTAATCCTTAAATGGTGTTGTCTGGTAAATACCATACTTCATAGCCTAAGCGAAATGTGTACTTAATTTTCCATTATTTCAGATATTAATTTATTAGTATTTGGTCTTGCAATATGCAGTTAAAAAGTTTAACTGGTCAAGAGTAATTTTCCAGTTAATGCAAAAATATTTTGAAATACTATCTGGTCATAGGAATTAGCCTTCTTCTAGGGTATTTACCGAAGTCTTCATAATTCTTGGCAATTGGACCCAAAAATTGGCATCTTTTTCTTATTATGCTTTTGTTGTTTCATCACTTATAGTCGTGTGCATGATTTTCCAGAAGTCTCCTTGATTGTAATTTGCACCATGTTTTATTTATTCAGCACTTCCTTGGCATAAAGTTATTAGTTAGGATATATTTGCAAACGTTACACATGATACTCTTTTTCTGATTCGTGTAGCCAGAACAATTAAATAAAATTTTCGAGCTGTGTGGGGCTCCAGATGAGGTTAACTGGCCTGGTGTTTCCAAGATTCCTTGGTATAACAATTTTAAACCAACAAGGCCAATGAAGAGACGTCTAAGAGAGGTTTTCAGACAGTAAGTTGCAGAATTTATTGCTTATCTGATGGTTAAAGTTCAACATATTGGAATTTTGACTTGTATGTGAAATTTAATAACTCACACCTGTTTTCTCCTCTATCTTTCTCTCGCTTTCCTGACTTGCCTATCTTTTTCACCTTTTCCTTATCCATCTTTCTGGGCATGTACTAGTTTTGACCGCCATGCTTTGGAGTTGTTAGAGAGAATGCTGGCTCTTGATCCTTCTCAGGTATATGATTAATTGGGCATCTCAATATTTATGCAGAAGGATAATTTACTGCAAGGCTCAGTTCATTATAAGTCTTTTTTGAAACACTGACTAGATTCACATTTCTGACCAAGTTTATCTTGAATCAGTCTTGATAAATGATTTGGATAGAGGACAGCCAAACTTTTGTGGTCACAGCAGAATATTATATACCCAATAGGTTTGAATGTAGGAAGCACCGGCACGGGTACTCGTGCGGGTGTGGAAAACGGCATTTAAGAAAAATGAGACATTGTTTCAAAAAAAAAAAAAAAGAAAAATGAGACATGGGTACGGCAGGGACATGCCAAATATATATATATATATATATAAAATAGCTTAAATAACATCCATTTTAAGTCATTAATTCATCAAAAAGAAACATTTAATACTTCAAACTATTTAAACTACCAAAAAGGGCAGCTGCTATATTCTTTTCTTTAGATTTTGATTTCTTCTTTTTATTAGGTTTTATCACGACAATTAGACCAACATTGTTATATGGTACGGAGTATGGGCAGTGAAACACTGTCACATTCGTAAGATGTCAGTGGCGGAGATGCGTATGTTGAGATGGATGTGTGGTCATACGAGAAAGGATCGGGTGATTAATGAAATAATTAAGACAAGAGTAGGGGTTACATCTATTGAGAATAAAATGAGGGAAAACCATGTAAGACGAAGAGCGTTTGATGCGCCGGTTAGGAGGACTGAAGAGTGGCAAAGGGATGCAATGGTGAGGGGTAGGGGAAGACCTAAGCAAACTTGGAAGAGGGTGATTGAGAGTGATATGGGTTTATTGGGGGATTGAGGAAAATATGGTAGTGGATAGGACAGAGTGGAGAAAGAGAATTTATGTCGCTGACACAACTTGATTTCACGGTTTCGTATGCCGGTTCATGTTAGCCGACCCCGAATCATTTCGAGACTAAAGCTTTGTTGTTGTTGTATATCAACCCCCTTTTTTTTTTGTAAAATTATTAAGAAAACCCTACATTATACTTAATTAACTGAGAAGCCGTGTTCCAAAAGTGTCCCCATATTTAAAGAAAAAGAGGGGACACTTATTTTGGAATGTCATGTGCATGTCTCCGAGTGTGGAGTGTCCGACACTAGTATGTTAACCTCCTAGAAATGTCGGTGCTTTGAACATTAACTGGCCTAAAAGGTCCAGAGGTGATTAGCCCTGTTATACTATATAACATGAGAGTTTAGATGGAGAAACCCGTGTTCATAGGCATGTGAGGTATAAGGGACTTGCCATATAAGGAGTACTTCTACTTGTTACCAATTTTGGTTTTTGATGGTGTTGCATTCTTACTATTAATTCAGAAATTAATAGTTTGTATTTAAACTGCATTTCTAAGGTCAGTTCAAGAGCGCCTAAGATGTGAGTGGTCCTTATGTAGGAACCAGTATCAGGTCTTGAATTGTACTTGTATTAACCCCCTCTGCTAACTGAAATATGTGACAAACCCCAAGGACTTGACAGAAAGCATGCTAACATGTTATTGTGACAAATTTTTAGCATGTATAAAGTAATATTTGACTATACTATGTATTTCATTATACAATCTTCTGAAAAAAAATGTTGGCCGGATGAGTATTTCACGTCTAAATTTATTAGATGAGTCCCCCATGGAAACAAACACTCTTGAACATTTGTAAAAACATTGCTGTCAATAATGTGAGTTCGGTGGAACCTAGTGCCACAAATTTGTGTTCAGGTTAAAAACTATGTGCAATCAGATCCATGATCTATCTCTAACAAGGAGTTATGGAGAGAGAGAAGAAAAATTTAGAGAGAGAAAATGGGTGCTGCAGGAATATTCTCATGTATAGCTGGTGGTCTTCTACATGATTTAAATAACGGTGTTAAACTCTATTGTTTGAGCTTTTTTTTTTTTTACCAATTATAAACAGAGAATATCTGCCAAGGATGCGCTTGACGCCGAGTATTTCTGGACCGATCCGTTGCCTTGTGATCCTAAGAGGTATGCTTAATTCTTCTGTTTGCTGCCATGACTTCATTACATGATAATACAGTGGTTTTCTTGCTTGACCATTATTCTTGTTTCAGTTTACCCAAGTATGAATCATCACATGAATTTCAGACGAAGAAAAAGCGCCAGCAACAAAGACAGCATGAAGAAAACGCAAAGCGTCAGAAACTGCAACACCCGCAACCTCATGGCCGCCTACCACCCATTCAGCAGTCTGGGCAGGCACATCCGCAAATGAGGACAGGTAATCAGCCTTTGCATAATTCACAGCCTCCAGTTGCAGCAGGGCCTAGCCACCATTACGGGAAGCCTCGTGCACCGGCTGGTGGGCCAGGCAGGTATCCCTCAAGCGGGACAAGTGGAGGTTACAGCCATCCAAATCGCGGAGGAGGTCAAGGGGGCGGAGGAGGTTATGGGAGTGGACCATATCCTCCACAGGGACGAGCACCACCTTATGGTTCGAGTGGCATGTCGGGTGCTCCTCGTGGTGGTGGAGGGAGCAATGCATATGGAGTCGGTGCACCTAATTATACTCAAGGTGCTCCTCCTTATGGAAGCTCCGGTGGTGGTGGTCGGGGGTCAAACATGATGGGTGGAAACCGGAACCAGCAATATGGTTGGCAACCGTAGTGTGTGATTGGATGAAACTTGTAGTATATGGGACCAAAATAACCTTGAACTTCCATGGGAGTGGTAATGGGCAATGCGGTTGGGAGTTTCATTTATATGTTGATCTGACTATGTACATCAATATACTGCTGTTATCTTATGCTGGTAACCATGCCTTTCCCAAATTGTGCTTATTGTTGTTTTGCTATTTGTCCTTCACTAATATAAAGTCCCTATCAAGATAAACTACCTACGACCTTTGAGAACAAACAAGCTTATGTTTTGCAAGGATCACACATTTGATGACTTTTATACCATAAAAATCAAGAATTAGTTGTTTATCGTTTCCATCTTCCATTAGCACTTCAAGGACTTTTATGTTAGCAAATAATAGGTCAGGGCCAAAAACTAAATATTTTTGGACAAGGGGTCATTGTTTTAAGTTTTTTTTTTTTTAAAAATATATATCTAAATTAACATGACAAAAGTTGTACATGTTTTGCTTTTCTTTAATTTAATTTCATCTCACAACCAATAGAACCCAATATTATTTTATGAACTTGACATTTATCTTTTTTTTTTTTTTTGGGTAAATTGAAAAAAGCTTTCTAGTGTTATTTAAAAGTTGAGGTCTGAATTTTTTCTTAAGAGAATTAAGTTGTAGTTGTGTCGTCTTTTTTAAAAGGGAAATTTATAAAGAAATTCAAATTTAAAAAATTATCTACAATTTTGTCAATCACTAATTTGAAGCATATCATGTCTAAAAATACTATGGCAGTTAATGAAATGTACCTTTTGCTGCCATTTCACGGATTAATCTATTTGAAAATTAGGTTGACATTTTTAAAATAAAAATTGATATTTTTGATATATTAAGAATTAAATTATCAATATAGATAAAATAATAATATTATTTTCATTTATGATATTTATGTAAACAACCCTTTTTAAAACTAAATGTTAAGATTGTGGTTTTCATTGTTATAATTTTTTTTTTTTAATTTTAACACTACTTTTAATTTTGCTGACGCGTTGATAATATATTTTTTGTACAGAAAGATAATTTTGATTTAAAAAATAATACATATATGTATAAGAGATGAGCCTTTCTAGTATACGTTTCGTATAATATACCAAACCAAACCAATGAAAAGAGTGATACATACAATTTTATTGAAAGAAGAATGCATTCATTATAAACAAAATCAGAAGAAATAATTTCCTGCAACCAGGACGGAGCAGAAAAAGATACAAACTCGCTAGTATTGGACAGGGCATGCCGTACAACGGCATGGGCCCCTCTGTTTGCTAGGCACGGAGAAAAAGACACTGTATAATCGCGTCGACTACTTAAGAGAAACTTACAGTCCTTAATAATTGAACCAAAAACTGAGAAATCTAAACCAACAGAACTAATACTGTTAACCACAATCAAGGAATCATTTTCAAAACAGACATTAATACAGTTCAAGTGAACACACCACAATATAGCTTCGCGTAGAGCAATCGCCTCAATTTCCCTGATTTCTTCAATTAGTGGGAGGAGACGGCTACGACATGCCATGAATGAACCGTCGGAGGAGCGGAGTAAGGCCCCTACCCCGCTTCGAGACTCGGAGCTGAAAAGAGCAGCGTCAAAGTTACATTTTACTACACCTGACGGAGGCCGAGTCCACCTCCTTCCATGCATCTGCGCTGCCGTAGCGGTCCTGGCGCTGATCTGGGCAATGGCGGCATGAGTAGTATGGCGGGCCAGCCTACCGCTGCTCGCGACGCCCGCAGCAGAGAGTTGTTGTTCGACGTCGCCATGCGTAGCAGGCTAACGAGGCTAGTGCGGCAAAGCAGAAGGAGGGCGGGCAGGGGCCGCGGCAGGAGGCAGCAACGCCGTGCAACCAGGACGGAGCAGAAAAAGATACAAACTCGCTAGCATTGGACAGGGCATGCCGTACAACGGCATGGGCCCCTCTGTTTGCTAGGCACGGAGAAAAAGACACTGTATAATCGCGTCGACTACTTAAGAGAAACTTACAGTCCTTAATAATTGAACCAAAAACTGAGAAATCTAAACCAACAGAACTAATACTGTTAACCACAATCAAGGAATCATTTTCAAAACAGACATTAATACAGTTCAAGTGAACACACCACAATATAGCTTCGCGTAGAGCAATCGCCTCAATTTCCCTGATTTCTTCAATTAGTGGGAGGAGACGGCTACGACATGCCATGAATGAACCGTCGGAGGAGCGGAGTAAGGCCCCTACCCCGCTTCGAGACTCGGAGCTGAAAAGAGCAGCGTCAAAGTTACATTTTACTACACCTGACGGAGGCCGAGTCCACCTCCTTCCATGCATCTGCGCTGCCGTAGCGGTCCTGGCGCTGATCTGGGCAATGGCGGCATGAGTAGTATGGCGGGCCAGCCTACCGCTGCTCGCGACGCCCGCAGCAGAGAGTTGTTGTTCGACGTCGCCATGCGTAGCAGGCTAACGAGGCTAGTGCGGCAAAGCAGAAGGAGGGCGGGCAGGGGCCGCGGCAGGAGGCAGCAACGCCGGCGATGTAGAAGCGGCAGGAGGCAGCAACGTCGTCGATGTAGTAGCGGCATAAGGTGCGTCGGAGTGAGTATAGGCCGTCGTCGTGATATCGTTGTCAGAGTGGATTTGATTGTTGTTACGGTCCGGCGCCTTAGCTTGGGAGTGTCGCCAAGCTGCAAGGTAAGTGTTCGAGAGCGGGATCGCTATCTCCGGGAGCTGAATCTTTCTTTCCCAAACTAGTTGGTTTCTTTGATTCCATATCACTCATAGGGTCATTTCCACCTTTGTCAGAAAATCATCATCATTGGACGTCAAAACCTTTAAATTAGAACTCGTTAGATAATCAAGTTGGAATGCAACCGTATTGATCCCGGTGGGCGTAGAGACATCCCACAAAGAGATGATAATCATGCTCGACATCGGTATGACAGAACAGACAATGGGTTGGTATTGTCATTCTCCGTCCAGCCAACCTATGCCTTGTAGCTAAACAGCCCGAGGCCAGCTTCCATACGAACATCTTAACTTTCGGCGGAACATGCAATTTCCAAATTCTACTCCATCCCCCACCAGGAACGGTTCCACTATATCCACCACACTGCACTCTGTAACCTGATTTACTCGAATACAACCCATCTTTGGTGAAACTCCACATAATACCATCCTCCACATCTCTAATAGGAAGAATCATTCTGTTGACAATACAAGCATCAACAACGGTTAACATGGCATTGATCTTCCTACCCTGGACAAAGAGGTTGGCAACATTTACTTCCCTATGCCGCACCCCAGCAGTCCCCTGAACCATAAACGGAGCTACAGTATTCAACCATGGGTCCTTCCACACAGAGATGGATTTACCATCCCCAATCCTCCATCTTACACCACACTTCAAGACTTCAATAGCTCTCCAAACACTCCCCCAAACAAAACTAGGATTATTGCCCAATTTAGAGGAAAGGAAGGGATCTCTAGGAAAATATTTAGCTTTAAACAACTTCCCTACCAAGGAGTTTGGAGTTACTAACAACTTCCAAGCCTGTTTACCTAGCAATGCTAGATTGGATTTCTAGAGGCTCCTAAAACCCATGCCTCCCTCACTCTTATTCCTGCAAAGGCGGTCCCAACTCTGCCAATGGATCGACCTCCTGCCTTCCGATTTCATACCCCACCAAAAGGAACTCATTATTTTCTCAAGGTCCAAGCACATGGACTTAGGCAGTTTTAAAATACTCATACAAAATATAGGCAAAGCCTGTGCAACAGATTTAATCAGAACCTCCTTACTTGCAGCTGAAAGGAACCTGAAAGTCCAATTGCTCAACCTTTTCCGCAGCCTATCTTTGAGAAAGCTAAAAATTGCCACTTTAGACTTCCCAATTAGCGAGGGCAGTCCCAAATATCGACCCGTATCCAATGGATTAGAGACCTGAAGTGACGTGCAAACATCATTGTGCAGCCCAGGATCCACATTAGGACTAAAGAAAATCCCAGATTTCTACAGGTTAATAGCCTGACCCGAAGCTAACTCGTATTCAGACAAGATTGCTCCAATCTTTGTGCATTCATCCATAGACGCCCTGAAAAACAGAAAGCTATCATCTGCGAAAAACAAATGAGTGATGATGGGGGCACCCCTGGCAATTTGGCAACCATGGATGGAACCCTCAACAGTCGCTTTTGTAATTATTTTAGATAAGACTTCAGCACACAAAATAAAAAGGTATGGGGATAGAGGGTCACCCTGCCTCAAACCCCTCTTGGGCTTAATTGGACCCACAAACTTTCCATTAATTGAAACAGAATACTCCACAGAGGATATACACATCATAATCCACTCAACCCATGTCTCAGGGAAACCCAATTTCAGCATAACAAACTTCAGAAAGGTCCAATCAACTCTATCATAGGCCTTGCTAATGTCAAGCTTCAGTGCAACCTCTCCCATTCTACCCCTATTCTTCCTTTTCATAAAGTGTAATGACTCAAAGGCCTGTTGGGGTTTAGTGTCCTATAGACAATTGTTCTAGGATACAAACTTAATGTAAATGAATTGTTCTTTATATCATTTGTTTTAATGATATATATGTTTTATAACTATATAAAGGCAATCCCTTTTAACCACTAAATAAAGTCTAATAAAAGGAAATCCGTAAGTTTGTTTTAAAGTGATTATAAAGTGTTCATACAAGCATGAAGTGAGACAAAACTTTATAATAAACTAATAAACTTAAAACCACCCCAAGTCAAGTGATATGTTTAGGATTGATATATCACTGTTGAGACTTGCATGTAACAATGTCTTCTGTCCGACAGAAAGCTGATCTTACAAGCTTCATATATACAGATATCTGAACAGTTACATGGATCCGATGAAAAGTAGTTCATTAGGATTGGGGACCCGACTTGAGATAACAGGATGTGTAGATTCATCCTTGTCACATGTTCATCTCATTGGTATTAATAGGTGTAAATAATCCTCAGACTCAAAGGAATGTTAATTGGTATTCTGGATTACGGAATGTGACGCTTTGACTCTGGTGTAACACGATCCTTAACAGAGATGACTCTGGGGTGTGAACAGCAGATGTTGGGTATCACAGGAAGTGATTGCGGGATCGTTATATATTGGATTGAGCATTTATCACTCCCGATAAATGGGAGATATGTCCATGGATCGCTTGTGGAAGACTCGACTCTAAATCCTTGCAAGATGATAGCTTAAGACTTGAAATACAGATTTCACTTAACCTATCTATTTTGAGTTGACTCGGCTTCTACAAGTAAAACGAACGTCTCGCTATATGTGACTTGACATTACCCATAGTCATAAGATTCAGTTCAAGGACGTAGTTGATAAAGGATCGAATTATACCGTAACTAATACTGAAAGGTCAACGACAGAATCAACCTGTCTTCTTATAGCTCTAGGGGAATGATTACGGACTTGCTAATCACATACTCTGTACATCATTCTGTTATGCAAAGATTAAATATAATTCTTTGAAAATTAATTTTAATAGTTGCATACGGCTAGAAGCAATAAGAACCTACCACACATAAGACTTGGAACCCAAAAGAAAGACAGATGTTAATTAATTAATGGAAGCCCAACTGAGCCCAGTAAGGCCCAGTAATAGAAGGGGGGTCGAAATGTATGTATATAAATACATAAATAATTAATTTGATTTTATCTATTCTAATTGGATTAGGATTATGAATTAAATTAATTAAAGGATAAATAAGTTAGGAGTTTTAATTAGATTAAATTACTCCTATTATTATCCAATAAGGTTATTATTATTATCCTTTATATATTAGATATATTAATGGATAATAATTATGAATTCTATTCCGAATAGAATTCTTATTTCAATAACCTAATTCTATCTAACTAGGGATTGGATACAAGAGATTATAAATAACCCCTCATATGGGATTTTCAAAATCCACTAAGCAAATCCCTACTGGAATTTTCGAAATACACAGTGCAACCGGGAGAGAGAATTTCGACACCCCTTGTTGAGGACGAAACAATCCACCGCTTCCTACCGATTCAATTGATTTAATCTTTCTTTCTTTATCCTTGATCTTGTGTTGATTAATTAGAGGCAATCTACTTTGGTTGCTATTCAACAGTTGATTCTAACTTGATCTCATATTTGTTTTGTTTTGTGCTCAGGAACTCGAAGTAAGAGTTGTGGGCACTTCGTTTGCAACGGTAGATAGAACATCAAAAGGTATTTCTTCTTATCCCTTTTTATATGAAATAACGGTTAACGGATCTTATGGTTTATGGAAATAGGTTAAAATTTTTATATTTCCGCTGCTATACGTTAGCCTAATTTCCAACATTGGTATCAGAGCCATCGTTAAATCCGTTATTTCATATATGAAAATTTAGAAGTTTTTCAATAGGATTGAATAAATATTTATGGTTAGGTTAATTAACAAATAGTTTTTGATTAATTAATCCTAAAGATAAATAAGTTTTAATTACTTGTTAATTAAAACAGATTATGCGTATGTTCCTAATTATTTTGGTTGATAATCATTATAACAAAATCTATTGGTTTTATAGTTAGATTGATAAAATCAGTTTTATTAATTCTAAAGATAAAACGGAAATCTATAGTAGGTTTTTCCATTTTCTGAAAATCGTTTTAAAACCGTTTTAGAACTGATATATATATATATTTAAAATTATTATAAAAAAAATTTTCAATGCGACAGCAGCCCACCCTCGGGCCCGGCCCGAGACCCACTTGAATTTTAAATTGTTTAAAATCGGTTTTTATATATTTAAATATATATGTTTCAGAAATTGATAGTTTTCTATTTTGGTTATCGAATGAAAATTTATTTAAAAGTTTGTTTTACCTATTTGTAAATCAAAAGTATTAAATGAATTAAAATCAAAATAATTGGGACGTGCATAATTAAAGTTTTGTATAGTTGTATTAGAGGGCGAGCCTTGGCGCAACGGTAAACGTTATTGTCGTGTGACCAAGAGGTCACGGGTTCGAGTCTTAGGAGCGGCCTCTTGCCAAATAAATTGGCAAGGGAAGGCTTGCCTCCAGTGTACACCCTTGTGGTGGGACCCCTCCCCGGACCCTTGCTCAGTGGGGACGCATAGTGCACCGGGGCGCTCTTTATAGTTGTATTAATCTAAAGATTAATATAGAAGATACGAAACTATTAGAAGTAAAATTGGATGAAAGTTAATTTGATGAGTTAATGTGATTAACATAAATATTACATAAAATGGTTATGTAATCAACCAATTAAATTTATTTAATTGAGTCTATGCATGTTTGGAGTTATGGACATATTTGAACCCTCTTTAGTCTTTTGGTATTTTTGAAATAGGGTCTGCGAGTCCTGCCTTTCTACTATCTATTGTAATTTCTCCTCTCATCTAATTCCCTTCAATTTAATTGAAGTTTTCTTTAGTAGTGTAGAAATTAATTTGTAATTTCAAGGCACCATGGAGAAGACGGAGGACCTAAAGAGAAATATGTAATAGTTAGTATTTCCTTAGGTTTGCCCTTTTATTCCGTCTATGGCTCGACGGAATAATTTAGATGATATGTCCATAACGCCAATGTATATGTCTGATGTATGCTAAAGCAAATCAAGACTAAGTTAGATTATGAGACCTAAAATAAAATCCCTCATTAAAAAGTTAAGTAAATAAGCAAGTTATTAAAATCGGTTGCCCCTCCCTAATATTATAATTCAGCCGAAAGTATTGAGGGCCTTTGGGTTGTTGAGTAAACTCAAGCTCGGGGTCTTACGGTAACACCTGAATTATCGAAAATCACTTTTCATGAATATGGGGTAATACTTAAATTAGATTATGATAATTGGATGGGTAAACTCATGTTTTCATAAACTAATGGGCAATACGGTTGGGATTAATATGAATAGCATATTAGTTACTAATGTGGTTAGTAACCTAATAACCTAGGAATCACATTAAAGATGTGATTGATTACATGAATCTACCTAACGAATGAGACTAGCTTGTTGAGTAAACTCAAGGCGAAATCTCAGGAGTTAGGATCCTAGCTCACTAAAGGATTTGTGAAATTCTTCGAATTAATATGGAGGGCTATTAATTTGGCAAAATAGTGGGAGCAATCTAAAATAAACAAAAGGCCTATAATTTTAGATTGATACACTTTAAAGCAAATGAATAACATACGTTTACTCTTTCTCACTCTCAGTTTTATATAATCACTCTTAAAATCATGACTAAAACCAATCTGCAAAACATTCTTACCGATAACAAATTGAATGGTTCAAACTTCATCGACTGGTTTCGCAACCTCAAAATTGTTTTGAAGTTCGATAAGATAGGGTATGTACTTGATACAACGATACCCCCTATCCCTGCTGATGATGCTCCCATTGAGGAAATTGATGCTTACCAGAAGCACAAGGCTGATGATGATCATGCCGGATGCATCATACTTGCATCGATGACACCGGAATTACAAAGGCAACATGAGGAAATTGATGCCTATTCCATCAGCATGCACCTTAAAGAACTGTTTGGGAAACAGACTAGGTGCGAACGCTACGAGATATCCAAGTTGCTATATCGTTGCAGGATGCAAGAGGGCACATCTGTCATGACACATTATGTCAAGATGATTGGCTATATTACCAAACTTTCAAGTATTGGATTCGCGATGGATAACGAATTAAGCATAGACTTGATTCTTCAATCCCTCCCAGAGAGTTATTCACAGTTCATCATGAACTACCAAATGAATGACTTGCAAACCTCTCTTGAAGAGCTTGCAAATATGCTCAAGTCAGTTGAGCCCAATATGAAGAAAGACAAGGCAATACCAGCTCTTGTCATTCAGGGATCAAAGAAGAGGAAAGGGAATTTTCCCAATCCTAAATATCCCAAGAAAGGTAAGAGGGCCATGCCCACTAGAGCTAAGGGAAAGGAAGTAAAGAAGCCCAAAGGAGAGTGCCACTTCTGTGGTAAAAACGGGCATTGGAAAAGGAACTGCAAGGAGTATCTAGCCACCCTCAAGAAGGGAAAAGGCGGTGCTTCAACATCTGGTATGTTTTATATTGAAATAAATACAATTTCACAGTCTGAATCTTGGGTACTTGATACCGGATGCGGATCTCATATTTGTACAAATATGCAGGAACTAAATCAGACTAAGGAATTGAAGAAAGGAAGCATAAACTTGCGAGTAGGAAATGGAGCAAGAGTTGCCGCCCTCGCAATTGGAGATTATGTTTTAAATTTGCCCTCTGGGCTTGTAATAGAATTAAGGAACTGTTTGTACGTTCCATAAATGTCTCGTAACATTATTTCTATTAGCCGTCTTGTTGACGACGGTTTTCATATTTCAATAAAAGACAAACGTTGCGATTTTTATAAAGATTCGATCTTCTATTTTTCAGGAATATCACAAAATGGGATTTATGTGTTAGATGACAATATTTCTGTTTTCGCAATTGATACCAAAAGACATAAGCTAGATAATTCAACTTACTTGTGGCATTGTCGTTTGGGCCATATAAACAAAAGACGCATGCTTAAGCTACATCAAGATGGGCTTATAAATTCAATTGATCCTGAACCATTGGAAACGTGCGAAGCATGTTTGAAAGGCAAAATGACAAAGACACCCTTTAACAATAAAGGTGAACGTGTATCAGACACTCTAGGACTCATTCATTCAGATGTATGCGGTCCTATGTCAGTCCAAGCAAGAGGAGGATTCAGATACTTCATTAGCTTCATAGACGACCATACACGATATGGTTATGTCTACTTGATGAAGCACAAATCTGAAGCTTTTGAGAAATTCAAATGCTTCAAGAATGAAGTAGAAAATCAACTAGAAAAGAAAATAAAGACACTTCGATCCGATCAAGGTGGCGAATATCTTTCAGATGATTTTCTGAATTATCTAACTGAATGTGGGATTTGCTCACAATGGACACCTCCCTATACACCACAACACAATGGTGTATCCGAGAGGAGGAACCGTACCCTACTAGATATGGTACGATCCATGATGAGCATTGCATTACTTCCAAAGACATTCTGGGGCTATGCCTTAGAAACCGCCCTCTTCACCCTAAATCGAGTACCAACTAAATCCGCTAATTCCACACCATATGAATTGTTCGTTGGTAGGAAACCCGTATTCTCATTCATGAGAGTATGGGGTTGTTCAGCATTTGTCAAACGCATTGCGTCTAACAAACTAGATTCTAAATCTGATAAATGTTTCTTCATTGGATACCCTAAGGAAACTATGGGATATTACTTCTATCATCCAGATGATCAGAAAGTGATAGTATCCAAGCACGCAACCTTCTTAGAGAAGGAGTTTCTCGAAGAAACACAAAAGGGAAGCCTGATTGAACTTGAAGAAGTTCAAGAAGAAGAAACACCGACTGAAACAACAGAGGCGGTTGAGGTGCCCGAAGCAGTCCCATTAGATGAGACTGCAGTGCCACCTATTCGTAGATCACAAAGAGTTCGTGAACTCCCAGTTAGATATGGTTTTCTAGTGGGAGATGATGACGAGGTTCTCGTGTTAGACGACGACTCGAAACTACGAAGAGGCTCTTACTAGTCCAGATTCTAAAGCATGGCTTGAGGCCATGTATTCTGAAATGGATTCCATGTACACCAACCAAGTGTGGACTTTGGTTGATCCACCCGAAGGGATAAAACCCATTGGGTGCAGATGGATCTTCAAAAAGAAGACAGACATGGATGGAAAGGTTAGCACCTACAAAGCTAGGTTAGTAGCGAAAGGATATCGTCAGAAGCAAGGAATTGATTATGACGAAACTTTCTCTCCTGTGGCTATGTCCAAATCAATCAGAATCATGCTTGCCATTGCCGCTCACTACGATTATGAGATTTGGCAAATGGATGTGAAAACAGCTTTCCTAAACGGAAACCTGCTTGAGGATGTATATATGATGCAACCTGAAGGTTTCATATCAAAGGCTGCAAACAAGGTTTGCAAACTTCAGAGATCCATTTATGGACTCAAGCAAGCATCTAGAAGCTGGAACAAGCGTTTTGACGAAACCATAAAACAATTTAGTTTCGAACAAAATTGCGAAGAAGCTTGCATTTACAAGAAAGCAAGTGGGAGCTCTGTAGCATTTCTAATATTATATGTGGACGATATATTACTAATGGGAAATGACATAGCTCTGCTACAGTCGGTAAAAGTATGGTTATCTGGTAACTTCTCAATGAAAGACCTTGGTGAAGCAGCTTATATACTTGGTATAAAGATCTACAGAGATAGATCAAGAAGACTGCTTGGTCTTTCACAGGCTACATACATCGAAAAGGTGCTAAAGCGGTTTAGCATGCTTGAATCGAAATGAGGTAACTTACGCATGCTACATAGAGTAAAGTTAAACAATCATCAATGTCCTAAAACCGATGATGATAAGAAGCGCATGGCTGTAGTCCCGTACGCCAGCGCAATCGGTTCGATTATGTATGCTATGCTATGCACTAGACCTGACGTAGCGTTCGCGTTATCTGTAACGAGTCGTTACCAAGGAAATCTGGGAGACGAGCACTGGATTGCCGTCAAGAACATTCTTAAGTACTTGAGAAGAACTAAAGATATGTTCCTAGTGTACGGAGAAGGGGATCTGAAAATAGAAGGATTTTCAGATGCAAGTCATCTCACAGATGAGAACGATTTTAAATCCCAATCAGGATACCTGTTTATGTTGAATGGGGGCACGGTCAGTTGGAAGAGTTCCAAGCAGGGAAGCGTAGATTTCTCTACGACCGAGTCAGAGTATATCGCAGCTGCGGAAGCAGCAAAGGAAGCGGTTTGGATTAGAAAGTTCATTACAGAACTTGGTGTGGTGCCTGGCATTGTAAATCCCATTACACTGTATTGTGATAACAATGCAGCCATTGCGCAAGCAAAGGAACCACGGTCTCATAATGCGTCCAAGCATTACCTTAAGCGATACCACATTATAAGAGAAATTGTGGCAAGAGGAGATGTGAGAATAGAAAGAGTACCTACCGAGGACAACGTTGCAGATCCGTTGACAAAGCCCTTAACCCAGAAAGTACATGATCATCATCTAACTTCTACTGGGATAAGTTATAGAAACAATTGGCTTTAGTCCAAGTGGGAGTATGTTGGGGTTTAGTGTCCTATAGACAATTGTTCTAGGATACAAACTTAATGTAAATGAATTGTTCTTTATATCATTTGTTTTAATGCGATATATGTTTTATAACTATATAAAGGCAATCCCTTTTAAGCACTAAATAAAGTCTAATAAAAGGAAATCCGTAAGTTTGTTTTAAAGTGATTATAAAGTGTTCATACAAGCATGAAGTGAGACAAAACTTTATAATAAACTAATAAACTTAAAACCACCCCAAGTCAAGTGATATGTTTAGGATTGATATATCACTGTTGAGACTTGCATGTAACAATGTCTTCTGTCTGACAGAAATCTGATCTCATAAGCTTCATATATACAGATATCTGGAGAGTTACATGGATCCGATGAAAAGTAGTTCATTAGGATTGGGGACCCGACTTGAGATAACAGGATGGGTAGATTCATCCTTGTCACCTGTTCATCTCATTGGTATTAATAGGTGTAAATAATCCTCAGACTCAAAGGAATGTTAATTGTTATTCTGGATTACGGAATGTGACGCTTTGACTCTGGTGTAACACGATCCTTAACAGAGATGACTCTGGGGTGTGAACAGCAGACGTTGGGTATCACAGGAAGTGATTGCGGGATCGTTATATATTGGATTGAGCATTTATCACTCTCGATAAATGGGAGATATGTCCATGGATCGCTTGTGGAAGACTCGACTCTAAATCCTTGCAAGATGATAGCTTAAGACTTGAAATACAGATTTCACTTAACCTATCTATTTTGAGTTGACTCGGCCTGTACAAGTAAAACGAACGTCTCGCTATATGTGACTTGACATTACCCATAGTCATAAGATTCAGTTCAATGACGTAGTTGATAAAGGATCGAATTATACCGTAACTAATACTGAAAGGTCAACGATAGAATCAACCTGTCTTCTTATAGCTCTAGGGGAATGATTACGGACTTGCTAATCACATACTCTGTACATCATTCCGTTATGCAAAGATTAAATATAATTCTTTGAAAATTAATTTTAATAGTTGCATACGGCTAGAAGCAATAAGAACCTACCACACATAAGACTTGGAACCCAAAAGAAAGACAGATGTTAATTAATTGATGGAAGCCCAACTGAGCCCAGTAAGGCCCAGTAATAGAAGGGGGTCGAAATTTATGTATATAAATACATAAATAATTAATTTGATTTTATCTATTCTAATTGGATTAGGATTATGAATTAAATTAATTAAAGGATAAATAAGTTAGGAGTTTTAATTAGATTAAATTACTCCTATTATTATCCAATAAGGTTATTATTATTATCCTTTATATATTAGATATATTAATGGATAATAATTATGAATTCTATTCCGAATAGAATTCTTATTTCAATAACCTAATTCTATCTAACTAGGGATTGGATACAAGAGATTATAAATAACCCCTCATATGGGATTTTCGAAATCCACTAATCAAATCCCTACTGGAATTTTCGAAATACACAGTGCAACCGGGAGAGAGAATTTCAACACCCCTTGTTGAGGACGAAACAATCCACCGCTTCCTACCGATTCAATTGATTTCATATTTCTTTCTTTATCCTTGATCGTGTGTTGATTAATTAGAGGCAATCTACTTTGGTTGCTATTCAACGGTTGATTCTTACTTGATCTCATATTTGTTTTGTTCTGTGCTCGGGAACTCGAAGTAAGAGTTGTGGGCACTTCGTTTACAACGGTAGATAGAACATCAAAAGGTATTTCTTCTTATCCATCTTTATATGAAATAACGGTTAACGGATCTTATGGTTTATGGAAATAGGTTAAAATTTTTATATTTCCGCTGCTATACGTTAGCCTAATTTCCAACAAGGCCACCATGATGCTGTCAGAGATAGACCTTCCAGGGACAAAAGCCGACTGATTTTCAGATATCAGAGCCAGTACTACTTTCTTAAGCTTATTGTCTAGGACTTTGGCAATCAATTTGTAGAGGACATTGCAAAGGGAGATAGGGCGAAAATCCTTCATCCCTTCAGGGCTATCAATTTTGGGGATCAAGACGATAATTGTATCATTTAATTGGACCGGGAATTCCTTCCTTTCCAGATATCCCATACAAGCACGAACAACCTCCACACCAATAACATCCCAGAAGTGCTAGAAGAAACCCGGATTTAACCCATTAGGACCTGGGGATTTGTCCGGGTGCATTTGGAACATGGCTACCTTAAATTCTTCATAAGTGAATTAGGAGCACAACTCACTCTACATGTCATTCGTGACTAGCGGGGCCAATACATTAACTGATTCATAACATGGGCTTGCCGGGCTAGCAAACAGATCATAAAAATACACACTAGCCAGGGAGCCAAGGTCCTGCATACCTTGCACCCATAGGCCGTTGTTATCCTTGAGGCGCCTAATGGTGTTTCTCTGTTTTCTAGCCTTGACACAAGCATGGAAAAATTTAGTATTTTGGTCTCCCTCTTTCAGCCAGAAGCTCTTAGCCCGTTGTTGCCAATGGGTAGCTTCAATTTTAAGGAGGGTGTTCAGCTCCTGGCGAGCCTGAAGGAATCTGTCAACATCGGCGGGTGCATTATTGTCAACAAGGCGATCCAACCTCCTCTTACAACCCTCGATCTGCTTTCTAAACCGCATGCGATATTTGTTACCCCATTGTTTTATACTACTAGCACAAGCCGACAACTTATCTTCAAGGTTGCAACACCTACTACTCAACCACCCTGCACAAACAAATTCTCTGAAATCCGGATTTGGAACCACTCTTGTTCGAATCTAAAGTGTCACTGCCCCCATCCCTCACCGGGTTTGCAAAGTTCAAGAAAATCGGTGAGTGATCCGAATAGGGTGAGACCAGCGTGCGCAACCTGTGATTGGGGAATCTATATGCCCAGGTGGTAGTGACTAAAGCCCTGTCCAGTCTCTCTGTAACCCATAGTCTAGTGTCATGGCTCATTTCCCATGTGATTTGACTACCCTGAGTCGGTATATCAAGAAGCATATTCTCCTCAACAGCTTCCTGAAACTTCCTCATCAAACCCTGAGGGTATGGAAGACCACCCACTTTCTCTGAATTAGAAAGAATACAGTTATAATCCCCAATAACCAGTAGGGGAAGGATCGAACTGGAACACAGCTGAGCCAGTAAACTCCATGAGCCACCATGATTAGCCCGATTAGCATGACTATAGAAGCCCACCAACCTCCAATCACCCCTCTCAATATCATGCATCTGAACTTCAATGTGGTGATCCGAGAACAAAACCACCGAAGCCATGTACGGCTTCCTCCAAAGTAGGGCAAGGCCCCCACTTCTACCTTTACAGTCAACAGAGAAAGAACCTTCAAAACCAAACTTTCTTTTCAATCCATCAATAACAGAACTAGTTACCAGAGTTTCAATCAAAAATATCGTATCCGGTTTGCTTGTTTTAACGAGCTCCCCGAATGACCGAACTACCCAAGAGTTCCCTAACCCCCGACAGTTCCAGCTCAGACAATTCATAATCCTCAGCGGACCTGCTCCCCATGTCGTGCCGTTTCTGTGTCAAGAGAAGGGGAATAATCTACCGGAGCCGTAGAAACTGTCACCTTCGGAATTTTTAGAATCAATTCGGATCCATTACCTTGTAACTTGCTCACTATTGCTTGCACTGAAATCGAATCCGGGCCCGCACGTCTGCGCTTACGGTCCTCTGCCAGTTCTAATCCATCCTCATCACTATCCACTGCCATATTATCTACCTCACCCTCCCTAACATCCATATATTATCTACGGGACCAAAAAGGTAATTAACCAAACGACCGCGGATAAGGAGGATCGCCAAAGCAATGACATATGAAGAAAGACTCATAGGTGGCGGATCTACGGATTCCTCAACACGCCACAGAGGGTCAAACGCCTTGGGAGATCCGCCGTCAAACCTCGATACGCCCAAGGAACGGCCAAGCCGATTCCCAATAAAGGCAACTAATAACCCATTAATGAGCTAACAGTCATACTTGAATAAGATCAGTAACCGCCATTAATGAGGCATTAATGGAGACTTTCTAGTTATCCGGAGTTACGATTACATGAGTATAAATAGCTTGCACCCCAAGCTATTGAGGTACACACTTTCCAAAACCCTACTTCGTGCTTACGGTTTATTCTCATACAAGTTACTGACTTTGGCATCAGAGTGTCCCCCGCCGATCCCAACGACGCCTCATAGGGAAGTGCTCCGATCATAGATTCATCACTAGTCATCAAGTTGTTAATTGTCTGTGTAATTGTTTGAGACGTATTTCTCCATAGAAGAAATTAGGGTCGTTTGGATTTCGTTTTTTTTCTCGCAAAACCAGCCTTTGTTTTCCAGTTTTTTTATATTATTCAAAGTTTAGGCACTTTAATGGTCTTGAATTTTAGATAGCAGTAATAGAGATAGCAAATCAAAAAATTGAATTTATTTTTCAGCTCATCAGAAAATCAATCTCTATGGATTCAATAGAGATTCAGGTTGGATTGATTTTCAGCCTGAAAAATATCTAAGAAATGCAGATATATAGAGATTACTAGGGATTCAATAGAGATTCAGGTTGGATTGATTTTCAACCTGGAAAATATCTAAGAAATGCAGATATATAGAGATTGATAAGGATTCAATAGAGATTGGAGTGAGGCTCAGCCATAGAATAACTTAAAGTTTAACCTAATTTCTGGGTTTCAATTCTAACAAACACAAAAGTGTAAAAATTTGTACCTCATTTGGTCTTAAAATCACAAAAAAATAAAATAATGTGAATTTTTGAAAAGTTTGTTGCACAGAACCTTATTTTCTAAATAATGTTAAGACTCTAAATCAAATGTGTTGTGCTGTATACATTAATTGTCATTGGTAATTTTTTTTTTCACAAAATCAGCTTTAGAGAGCTTAATCGCCAAGAAACAATTTCAGCGTTTCCCTGGTAATTTGGCGAATTTCCTCATTAGGGATTTCACTTTTTGTCGTTGTCTTGAGCAATATTTTTGCTGTATATCACCCGTGATCTTCATATATGTGATATTGTTAAGAGTGGAGTGTAGTTTTTTTCCGTTATATTTTCTTGCGCTCCTCTCATTTATTGGTCTTAGATTGAATCAATGCATAAGAATGACATGCTAAAAAGACACTGATCTCTTATTTCTCTCAATGAAATTGCTGAATTATAGTTTTAGAAGGGTTGCTTACAAATGTTGCAACTCTTGGAATCACCTACATTTAACAATTGTTGTTGAACTATATCCCCGCCTAGAAGCACCATTCCATATTAAATAATGTAAGAAATATAGATAAATTTCAGCTTAGCAAATTAAGTAATAAAGCTTCATTTAAAAAAGAAGTATTAAAGTTTCTTGAGATGCAAAACCTATACAACCCTGTCAATATACCAATCTTGACTGACAGTAAAGAAAAAAGGCTTTAGAATGTTATCGTTATAAAAGATTCAATTTCCCAACACAATTAACATAACCAACATTCCTATTTACCTATAAATACATTAATTTGATTTAAAATATGACAATTCATCAACATCAAATGGATGCTCCTTATTATGTGTTCATTATAACATTCAATACTTTTTATCAGAATACCATAGACTAGTACTTCATCTTGATTTCCATTTCCATTAAGAACTGAACTATAATAAGCCATGAATTTCATTTTGTCTATCCACCGATGATGACTAACTTTAAAAATGGACATCATCGTTATAATTATGATAACCCGCGAAGCCCAAAACGGGTTATATTCATTTCGCAAGCCCAGCCCATATTAAAGCCCCATGGGCTAAGATTGGACGGGACCCGAATGAAGGAAGCGGGCGCAGCGAGTAAAACGCCCCGAATTCCTAAACGGAGCGCCAAGACTCCCACTCAGAACCACGTTCGTTGCCATGAAAACCACGAAAGGGACATGGCCTAAAAAGGGGTAACCGCCCTCAGAACGTGGCCCACTAAGGAGTAACCGCCTTCGGCGGTTACCCAAAAAAACACCTATAAAAGGCCTTAAGAATAAGGGGGGAGGTACGTTCACATTTTTTCCCACAAAGCTATTGCTAAATTATAGACTCATCCTTACAAAAACTGACTTGATCGTCGGAGGGTTTTTCCGGAGATCCTGTCTCCGGTTTTGTTTTGCAGGTAACTCCGGCAAAGAACATCAAAGCGGATCCAGCAAGTTATCATTGGTGCGGTGAGCGTGGACCTTTTTTACCAACATTTGGTTAAAGGTACATGAAGAACATGTCAGAACCATCACGAACGACCGTCGTTACCACTAGATCAACCAGTATGAACTCTAGGGGACCACGGATTGCGAATTCGCAACCTACAAGTACACAGCCTGTGGTGCCTAGCTCATCGGGTCCTTCGGGACAATTGAGTCCCTTATTGGAGGTCCAAGTGCAAACTGAGATGGAAATGTCCAATAGTGATTTCGTACAGATGGCTGGACAAGTCTTGGCTTCGAACATGAGCCAGGCGGCTGGAGATCGAATGATTAATTTACTAACGGCCCTCGCCGAACACAATACCGCCGTGGCGGCTGCTCCTCAAGAACCTGTGGTTATCTCAACACAATCACCGACTATCCCTGTCATGTCGGCCCTCCCGCAGCCATCTCAGGCGCCAAATCAAGTGGGCCAGAGTAGTCGCACAAACCCACACAGCCACCCGGGCAACTACTCGCACCCAGATCTCATTACGACGATACATCCGACCTGGCAGCCATCCCAACCGTTGCCAGGAGTGCAAGGCACTCTTCCGCTACAGCAAGTGGAACCTTTTCCTCACAGACATTCGGAGTTGATGACTCCTGGGCGAGAGCACACATGGAACTTTGATCCTATAACGGGACAGCGGTTAGTCCCCCAACAGGCACACGTCTCAACACCGATGGGCGGATGGATGCCACCCAGAATTCACCAGCAGCGGATGGAAGAAGTCCGGCGAATACCCGATATTAACTTAGAAGATCAATTACGAAGCATGATGGAGCGAATGGGGTACTCGCCTAGGCCGAGAGCAGAGATCCACATCGATTCAACTTTTGCCCCTTCGTTGCGGGAATTCATTCCAAATCATAGAATCAAAGCGCCTGCCATACCAAAATACTATGGGGATCCAAATTCTGACCCTGAGGCTCATGTCAGGAACTACAGAGAGTTAATGGATGTTGCAGGGGCAAGCGAAAGCATAATTTGCAGGTTATTCTCGACAACTTTGGGCGGTGCAGCATCTGATTGGTTTCGATCTTTACCGGCAGAATCTATTCACAATTGGCAACAATATAGTCGGGATTTCTGTGCGAAGTTCGTGGGCTGTAAAGCAGCAGATGTGACAGACAGGCAACTGAAAGAGATCAAACAGAGGAACTATAATTCCCTAAGGGAATTTGTTGTCGCCTTTAACGATATCCTAGTGCGATTGCAGAACCCAGATATCGTGAGTATTCGCAACATCATGGCGGATGGAACCACAGATTGGAGCATGCGGGAAGAAATCATCCGTAACAAACCACGCACTGTAGCCGAGCTCATGAAGATAGCAAAAGGAATTCATAGAAGTGGATGATGTCAACAGGGAACATAGGGCCCAAACTCGGCGAGAAAGAGATGCCGCTAGAACCACTTCGGACAGTCGGCGTCAGACCCAGCCCAAAAGTAATTTTGTTCGAAGAGGCGATCGTCCCTTTCAAGGTGGAGGATATCGCACGCCACTAAACACGACTCGCCAGGAGGTGTTACTTTGGATCGAAAAGAGCCCCCTGAAGAAGGATGTGCGGTTCCCCGAGGTAAAAGGTCGAACCAGTTTGGGGCGACATCCTAACAAATATTGCAGGTTCCACAGGTTGAATGGCCATGACACAGATGATTTCTACGAACTGAAGAAGGAAATAGAAAAACTGATCGAGAGAGGCAAGCTGAGTCAATTTGTAAGAAAAGATACAGCTGATGAGAAAACAACGCTCCCGCATGAGGGAGAAACACGGCCAGAAAAGAAGCAGAAGAAAGGGGTGATAAACGTGATAGCAGGCGGAATCTACGAGCCTCCAACAAAAAGAGCTCGCCGTGAACGGCGAAAGAGCAATACACATAGGGGGGATGCCCTCAATTACTCATTTGCGAGAATCACGGAGCCACATGCGGACGCCCTGGTGGTCACGATGGTCGTTGAAGGATGGGACATCAAACGGGTCCTTATTGACACAGGCAGTTCTTGCAATGTCATTACCCGGACAGCATTCAACAAGTTGGGAATCAACGACGAGCGGGTGGAACACACCTTCATGGATGTAACTGGTTTTGGGGGTCAATCCTCCCAAACAAGTGGGCAGGTGGTGTTGGAGGCAGAAATGGGCGATAAGAATCTAAAATGGCGAGGTGATTTAGAATTCGCAATTGTTGATCTCCCACTGGCCTACAACATAATTCTGGGACGGCCATTCCTGTCGGAGACGGAGTCGCTCATCTCAATGAAGCATTTGACGTTACATTTGCCAACACACCAAGGGCGAGTCATAGTTGAAGGTGATCAACTTGTATCTCAACAGGCCTATACATTATCACTTGAACCAAAACCGGAAGAGGAGGATAAAGTCGAAGAGAAGCTGCCGGCGGAAGCATTGGGAGAAACGGAACTATTCGCCATCTCGAATGACAAGAACGTGCGAATAGCGGCTGGACTCTCAGAAGAAACAAAGAAAGCCATTACCGAGGTATTGATCCAATGTGAGTCGGCATTTGCCGCCCCAAATGAAGTGCTAAAAGGAATAGGCCTAGACGTAGCAACCCGTCGGTTGAATGTAGACAAAGGGGCAACCCCAGTGCGGCAAAAGAAGAGGGGACATGCTCCTGAGCGACAAAGGGCGATTGAAAAAGCAGTGGCGGACTTGCTAAGGTCGGATGCGATTCGAGAAGTCACCTATCCGGAATGGCTAGCCAATGTGGTGCTAGTCAAAAAGCCAAATGGAACGTACAGAATGTGCGTCGACTTCAAAGATCTGAACAAGGCATGTCCAAAGGATATGTATCCGCTTCCTAACATTGATATATTGGTAGATGGAACTGCAGGATATGAAGCCTTATCATTCACCGACGTGAAATCCAGTTACCATCAGATACCCATGGAGAAGGCGGATGAAATCAAAACATCGTTCATAACTCACCAGGCGACTTATTGCTTCAAGGTGATGCCCTTTGGATTGAAAAACGCGGGAGCAACATACCAGAGGATGATGAACAAGATATTTTCAGACAAATCCGGTGAGAACTTCTCGATCTATGTTGATGACATGATCATCAAAAGCAAGAAAATGCAAGACCACCCACGGGATATCAAAGAAATCCTAGAAGTGTTGATCAAATATGGCCTCAAATTGAACCCAGAGAAATGCACATTCGGAGCAAGAGCGGGAAAGTTCCTGGGTTTCATTGTTAGCGGTAAAGGGGTTGAGGCGAATCCTGAGAAGGTTAAAGCAGTAGTGGAGATGAAGACGCCAAGGAACATAAGGGAAGTACAGAGACTGAACGGGCGGTTGGTGGCATTAGGGCGATTCATATCATGCTCAGCTAGGCGATGTCTACCTTTCTACAATGCCATCAAAAAATCCAAGTCCTTTGAATGGACGCCGGATTGTCAAGAAGCATTTGAGGGGATAAAGCGATTACTATGTTATCCGCCCTTAATGAGCAGGCCGGAAGACGGAGAAGATTTGTTTCTTTATGTATCCGTCACCAACATGGCGATATGCACTGTGATGGTGCGAGAAGAAGAAGGGCAACAATATCCAGTGTACTACGTGAGCAAAGTCCTGAAGGATGCAGAACTCCGGTATTCGAAGTTGGACAAAATGGCCCTCGCAGTGATAACCACGGCGGCTAGATTGAAACCATACTTTCAGGCGCATACTATCATTGTGAGAACTGGCATCCCAATGCGAAAGGTACTGCAGAAACCTGACGCATCCGGCCGGTTGATGGAATGGTCAATTCGCCTGGGCGAATTCGATATCCGCTATGAAGGAAGACCAGCGCTAAAGAGCCAAGTGCTCACCGACTTCGTGAACGAATTCACCTGGGATGATGATGAATGTCCAAACGCACAAAAAGAAGAGTGGAGCATGTACACAGATGGGGCCTTATCTGCAGACGGAGCTGGGCTAGGAGTCGTCATCAAGGGCCCAGAGGTTATTCGCCTGTGCTATGCAGCAAAATTAACTTTCAAAACTACCAATAATGCCGCAGAGTATGAAGCAATGATATGCGGATTGAAGTTGCTCAATGAACTCACCCCAGAAAGAGTGGTAATCTACAGCGATTCCAAACTCATGATAAACCAGATCACAAAAAATTATCTGGTGAAACAGGAGGAGCTCGTAAAATACCATCAGGTAGTCGGCCGATTGACACAAGAGTTAACGCACAAGGGAGTCGTTTGGGAGATGGTGCATGTTCCGCAAGGCCAAAATGCAAAAGCTGACGAATTGGCAAAGGCAGCGACAAGTAGAGAACCATGGAGTCAAAAAGCATGCAGCTTGGAAATAAAATCGGCACCAGCATTCGAGGTTGATCAGATTATGATCATCGAGGAACTGGAAGATGATGAAGATTGGCGGATGCCAATCCGTCAATATCTGGAGCATGGAGATTTGCCGGTTGATAAGAGCTTGGCCAGAAAAATAATTGGGCAGGCGGCACGATACTCAATGCGGGATGGAACTTTGTATCGGAAATCGTACATATGTCCATGGTTGAAATGCGTTAATCGCAATGAAGGAGACTATGTGCTGCGAGAACTACACGAAGGAATTTGTGGCGCGCATGAAGCTTCGGCGGCATTGGCAAGAAAGGTCAAACTATTGGGATACTACTGGCCCAAGGTGGTGGAGGATTCCCAGAAGATGGTTGCGGAATGTCACAACTGTCAAATCTATGCGAATGAAAAGCATGTTCCCGGAGCTGAACAAATCACTATAATGACGGCGTGGCCATTCGCAACATGGGGAATTGATATAGTGGGTCCATTCCCAGAAACAACAAAGAAAATGAAGTATTTGATAGTCGCAGTGGACCACTTCAGCAAATGGGTAGAAGCGGAGGCAGTAACCGCACAAACACATGAGCGAATGATCGAGTTCTTACGAGAGAACATTATCATGCGATTTGGGATCCCGCAGAAGCTTATAACCGACAATGGCACCCAGTTCAACTGTGCCAAGTTCAAAACATACTGCGAAAGCATGGGAATCAAGAATCATTTTTCTTCTGTAAACCATCCCCAATCAAATGGTATGACAGAAGTTACCAACAGGGCCATGGTTCAAGGCATCAAGAAGCGGCTAGGCGACAAAAAAACAGGTTGGGCGGATGAGGTACCCCATATGTTGTGGGCATACAGAACCTCTGTAAAGGCAGCAACAGGCGAAACACCTTTCTCGCTAGTTTATGGAGCCGAAGCAGTCCTACCTGTTGAAATCAAGTCGCCCACAGATCGGACAATTTATTATTGCGACACACAAAATCCTATCAACATCAGAGATGCTTTGGATTCTGTGGAGGAACGAAGAGAGAAAGCTTACATGCGAATGGCAATGTACCGCAATAGAATCAAGAAATACCATGACAGAAGAATGCGAAAAGTAATAATCAACGAAAACGACTTGGTCTTGCAAAAAGCGGATAAAATACAATCCAGAGATGGCAAAGGCAAGCTGGGCATCAACTGGATCGGACCATACAAAGTATCCAAGAAGCTGGGACCAGCCACTTTTGAAATAGAAGAAATGAGGGAAGAAGCTCCCGCGCACCTGGAATCTAGAGAATCTACGCCTATATAGAAAGGCCGAGTAGTTCGAGGAAATGACGAGTACTCTTTTTCCTTTTATGATTTTTTCCCACTGGGTTTTCTGATAAAAGGTTTTAATGAGGCTTCGATCCCGCACAATTGGTGTACATATGTAATAAACTTTTTCTCGTCATCAATAAAAGTTATTACATTCACTCAGTATGTTACAACAAAATGCGGATTCTTTACAAAAACACATAAATGTGTTGCCTGTTAAAGAAAGGCGGATGCATGATTACGCATCACTCGCAAAAAAAAAAAAAAACCTTAGGGTTAAAATCAATAACACATAAATGTGTTGCCTCTTAAAGAAAGGCGGATGCATGACTACGCATCACTCGCAAAAAACCCTAGGGTTAAAATCAAAAACACATAAATGTGTTGCCTCTTAAAGAAAGGCGGATGCATGATTACGCATCACTCGCAAAACCTTATGATCAAAACTTATGATTATTTTCGAAAGAAGAATTATAAGTTAAGGCATAAAATTAAGCGAATAAACGAGTACTCAAAATTGCAAAAAAGGGTCTGGCCACCCTAGCTATGAAGAAACACAAATATGGAGTCGGCAAAAAGACAAAGGGCACATATAAAGGGGAAAAAAGTGACAATCACAGATATATGAAAAGCAACAACCGAAAGAAAATATATATATCAGAACGGTTTGTTACATGATTTTTACATACAAAAGTCCAAATATAAGTTAAGCTATGCTACAACTTCCTCTCCTTCGCCCCTAATGCCCTCCTGGACTGCGGCGACTCCCTCATCTCCTCCGATAGGAGGATCTACTTCAAGCGAATCCTCAACCCTTGAATCGGTAACCGCTTCAGTAACCTCTTCGGCGAGAGGTACCTCTTGCACAGGCTGAGAAACGGCTTGGGGTGCCTCTCCTTCCGCGGGCTGAATAGGGATCTCGCAGCCAATCGGAGGATCCTGAAGACTCTTCCAATCTAAAAAGAGTACCTCATCCATATCAGCATCCTCGGCTTCCAGCTTATCCCACTCCCCAGTTAAATCCTTTTCAGGGATGGGAACTTTGGGGCGGTTAAGTACTAGACCCTGATGCCCGTGCTCATAAGCCGCATGAATCCGCTCCCCATACCAGTAGATGCGGGCGCCATCTTCAGCCAAAATCTCCTCAACCCTCTTCTTTTGGGCCTCCTTGAAAGCAGCTAGGTCGTCGAGGGCTTTTTACAGTTCATCGGACTTGGCCTGAAGGGATTTAAGGGCCTCCTCCTTCTCGCCCACGGCCTTCTGACAGGTGCCCTCTAGGACCTTCACCTTCCCTTGGACATCATCATAAAGCGACTTCTGAGTCGCCAATTCCGTACCAAGACTTTCCAACTCCTTGGCTCGCTCTGTATCCCTTCGGAGAATGCCCTCAGCGAAATTGATAATCTGCATATAACACGTCTCACAAATGGGCGAATAGAAATATGCGGTTACAATGAACACAAGATATTTGAAAGCGAAAGGACAAAGCAATAATATACCTCTACAGAACGCTTCTCGATCCCTTCCACAGCAGTAGGGAGCGATACTTGCTCGCGCACACGGGAGGCAGAGGGAAGTCGCCCGAGGACATTGCATATGGAAGATACAATATCCTTGCAAGAGAAGTTCACGGCCAGGCCGAAAGTCCTAGTCCACCATCCGCTAATATCGGGGATTGGCTGCAAAAGCTTAAAGAAAAATATCAAGAGAATGGCAGATAGCTCATGAGGAAAAAGTAGCAATACGAGAGGGAGTAGATCAAGATACCTCGTGAATGGGGGTACTGCTCTTTCCTTTAGATGAGGCGGATACAGGTGCGCCGCCAACAGTAAGGGACACAGAAGTGTTCTTCTTTTTAGAACGAGAAGACTCTGTATCCGCACTTATCTTCCGCTTCCTGGTTAAAGGAAGATCCTCGGAGGCAGAAGCGGGACCTTGTGAAGCGGAAGCCCTAACCGGGGAAGCCGCCCCAATAGAAGGAATCGTCCCGCCAGAAGGATCTGCCCCTATAACGGAAGCGGTTTCCGTCATTCGTTTCTTTCTTCTCGCCAGGGCTTTGGCCTCCCGATCTGCAGCGATTTGAGATAAAGGATCACCCCTACAAAGGGTTAAAAGAAACCATCAACTTGGAAATAAAAAGTACCTTGCACAAAAACGCGATAAGGAATATAGACAACGCGATCCCCCTCGCGGTATGCAATCGCTACTCGGCTCCTTAGCATATGAAAGGCCTGATCGTATGTCCATACAAAAGGTGGAGTGCTCTTCAGGAACTTGATAACGGCGGATTCTTCCTGGCTGGGATACCCGAAGTTCAAACTCTTTACGTTGGGTCGGCTCCAGCAACGAAGGAAGTTCAGGTTCTCCTCATTAAACTTGATGAAAAAGTAAGATCGATCCCACTCGCGGATCTTGTTCAGCTTCTCGTCAAAACCATAGTATCCGCTCTGGCGGATGAAAGTGAAATACCCCGCCGAGCTTTTGAAATGGTGGAGCTTGGAGAAGATTTTGGGCGAAAAGGGAACCTCCAAACAATCCGCCAAGAATTTGTCCAGAGTCAAATCGACCCAGCCGTTAGGATGCAATTGCCCGGGCGCGATTCCGTAACCGCCTAGGACGGAAGCAATCTCATCCGCCAGCGGATAAGTGAAGCCGCAGATAATCTGGGCCACGAAAATAGTGAAGTACCCTTTTGGGTAATCGCCCGGTCCCCTATCCTCCCCAGGAATGATAATCTCGAGACCTTGAAGCCAGGGATAATGCTCCCGCGAATCATCGATTGTCTCTTGACAAACCAGACTTCCCGACCTGTCCTTCTTTGGTAACAAACGAGGGGTTGGGACAGGTGGCGGAATCAACTTTTTGGGGTCAAAACCTAAACCCTCGTCGGATGTATTCGCCAGATGAAGGAAGTCGGCGGGATGAGAATTACACCCAGAAGAGCTGGTCGAAGCTTCCTCAACCATCTCTTCGATCTCGTTAGAGACCTCGCGGACATAATCGTCGTCAAACGGCGCGAAGTCGAGGTCTGACATGATCGATAAAAGGAAAACAGAAGCAAAAAGCCGAACAAGGAGCAAATGTGAAAAGAAAAACTTACATGAAAAAGACAACACAGTGAAGTGACGGGATTAAGAGGTCAACGCCGGAAAAGAAGTAACAGAATTAAAAGGTCGACGCCGGAGAAAACGAAAGAGGGGAAATGCACAAGTTCAAAACTTTGAAATAATCGGACAAAGACGAAGCGTCCCCTATAAAAAGACCCTAAAAGGGCTCTTACTAGACCAAGGGGGAGGCATGTGATAACCCGCGAAGCCCAAAACGGGTTATATTCATTTCGCAAGCCCAGCCCATATTAAAGCCCCATGGGCTAAGATTGGACGGGACCCGAATGAAGGAAGCGGGTGCAGCGAGTAAACCGCCCCGAATTCCTAAACGGAGCGCCAAGACTCCCACTCAGAACCACGTTCGTTGCCATGAAAACCACGAAAGGGACATGGCCTAAAAAGGGGTAACCGCCCTCAGAACGTGGCCCACTAAGGAGTAACCGCCTTCGGCGGTTACCCAAAAAAACACCTATAAAAGGCCTTAAGAATAAGGGGGGAGGTACGTTCACATTTTTTCCCACAAAGCTATTGCTAAATTATAGACTCATCCTTACAAAAACTGACTTGATCGTCGGAGGGTTTTCCCGGAGATCCTGTCTCCGGTTTTGTTTTGCAGGTAACTCCGGCAAAGAACATCAAAGCGGATCCAACAAGTTATCAAATTATCATTCTTATTAATCCATTCTTTTAGAGATTCTGTGAATACTTCCCACTTCTCAGCATGACATTTACCACCTTCTTCAAGTGTTTGAAAATCAATACCATCTACACCATATATAGATGTAACATATTTAGTGTAAGATAGTATAAATAGAACCTTATTCTGTTTCCAAGTTTTTTTTATTGTTATTGTTCTTTGTTACAATGGGATTTGATGAGGGGTCAATATTCTCAAGATAATCGAAGAATATGGTTAAAATGCTCTATTGGAATTGGATTATATACCCAATGATAATGATAGTATACCCCACTTTGATAATCCTTTTGTAAGTTCAGGGTAAGAAAAACGCTTTTTTTTTATGTCTATAGGGGCTATCTCTGAGAGATTCATGTAATTGGGAAAGTTTGGTGCGATCAAATTCATCGCAGTAAATGGTTACATTTTTATCATCTACGTTGTATGGAAAATTTTCTTCCGCTTTTCGTATCTGTCAATTTTCAGTTACTTTTCTGTTTTCTAGCTATTTATAAATGACATTTTTCTGTTTTCGTTCCACTTTTCGTACAACATAGTCTGGTGAGACTTTTGTATCAATTAGTTTTGTGGATTATTTTTTCATAATTATGGTGTTATGTGTTCAATATATGCATCCAATATGTTAGTATCGTCTAAAATCTGTTAAACTAGAATTGAGGTATCTTATGAGGTATAAAGATTTAAATAAGGTATCTGTTGAAACCCCGTTAAGATAGATACCTGATTGGAGGAATTTTTTTTTAAACCAAGGTTTGCATGCATAGTAATAATAATATAAAGTTAGGAAGAATCTTCACTAGGCAAAGGATAAACGTTTGGAAGAGCCATCATAGTTGGTTGAATCATGTGAATTAGGTTCAGTTCTAACAGTTTGCATAACAATTTGATTTAAAAATATATAACTTGATAGTAAAGAGAAATAAACAGCCCAAACTATAAGTTGTTGTTGTTTATATACCATTATTATGTTTCTGTCACCGGCATAACATAATGGATTTGATATGTGGCTTGATCCATGATCAAAGTAACAACATGCATTTTTTTGGCTTAGATTTTCTTAGAAATTTATGACAGCTACTTTTGTGGAATAAAATTCAATGTTCAGTTATTTTCATGACATAAATTTATGTTTTGTGACTATGGTGAAACAATAGGCAAAGTTGAGGGAAAGTAAAAAAAAATTGATGCTTCTTATCTGATTTATCCATAAAGAATTCAGTCTATATGCATATGTATGTTTGCATTCTCATAACAGCTGTCATTTTTTTTTCAACTTTGTTATTTGTCTTTCATAAATATATATAAAATTTTGGTCTCCTGAAATAAAAATCATGTGTAAATTAAAATACCATAACAGAATCTAAAGATATATATATATATATATATATATATTTAGCAGAAACTTTGGATTCTCTCATAGTTTGATTTTAAATTTGTGATTGATAAAATAATTTATGTGCCTCAATATCATTGGATTTATGTGTAGCATGATTATGTTATTGAAAATATGAATTTCTTTACAAAAGAATTAACATTGACAGTACACCGGGTTCTAAACTTTCTTTTTATTAATTTGCTATAATGATATGAATGGTTCGTATTCTTCCTCCTACATGTCTATTCAATTCGCAAATAGCTTCCTCCTTCTACTCACTTTAATTAGTTGGAGAAAATGGAATTATGTTGTGAAGAAAATGCACATTAGTTTTAATGCAACTTTCTAAGTTAGATATGGACAAATTTAAGGTGATAATATTCGTGAACCATCATTTTTCCCCAGCTAAATTTGATGTTGTCTGCATGAAATGACTTCAATTAGACCTTTCTTTATAAAGAGAACTCAACTAAGATTTTGAATTTGAATGAACTTCGGTTCATTTGATATAAAAATTTGATTTTTTTCATACATTGTAATGGATTATAAATTTCACAACAATTGATATAATTAGTAATCAAATGATTAACAAAAATAGGGATAAATATGGTTCGATACAATTCGGAGATTAAATCTCCAGAATTGTATCTAATAAAGTCAACAATATAATTCTGTTCGGTTTTAAAGAAAAAGCTAACGATTTAATCCGGTTTTGAAAATTTTTCCCCGGATATTTAGAGCTTATTTTGATTGTAAATATAAACTTCAGATAACCTACTTTTGTGATGCTTCTAATTTTGTGCTTACTATAATAGAAGCTTATTTTTATTGTAAATATAGGCTTCAGGTAACCTATTTTTGTCGTAAATCTAGACTTTAGTTCATTTAATTTTGTTGTAAGTCTAAACTTGATACCATGACTACGAAGTATCGTGCTTATATATTAATTATTTGTGGCTATATATTAATTATTTTTAGTCTTCTCTCTATTTGCAAATTGCAATTTCATTACAATCTCATTTATATACCATTTAAATTAATTGAAATTATCGACTTTAAAAAAAATATATATATACCAATAAGAAATTAATTTTTTTATACCCGAAGCAAAGCGAGGGGTTCGTTCTAGTATATAATTATTAGGAAAACAAAATCCCCAAACCCTTCAACTTTGCAATTTTTGTTAATTAAGGCTTAAAATTAATATATTACGTATTTATTAATTTTTAACATGTTTTACTTATAAGTTTTTTTAAAACTCAAATAAGAGGAGGGCCAAGCTACCAAAATGAAAGACTAGCATGGGACCGAGCCACCCTAACTGGGATGGTCTCCGATCGAAATTCCTCCAGAGGCTGGTTTCGGGCCAAATCTGCCCCTAACTGGGTGGTCTCCGATCGGATACGAGGTCCGTTCAAAGACCCCCATATCCAATCGGAGACCCCATATCCGATCAGATACCGTCGGGAAATTATAATAGTTTTTCAATAAAAATTGATGTAAACTGCATAATAACTTCCCAAAAAAGTTCATATTCGGGTATATAGGCCAGAAACTAACATTTGAGATTGGAGGGAGTTCATTTTGAGAAAAAAGGTAGAAAGATAGAGAGAGAACGAGGTGTGAGAAAGTTACAAAGAGTTCATCATCTTATTATTCTTCTTCACACCCAAAACAAATCCAAATCATCCCAAATCATCTTAAACCATCATTTAATATCAGAATTGAAGGTTTAGAGAGAGGCTTCTAGAGAGGGAAACACTTGAAAGTGAGTGAAAGTTAGTGAAAGTCGGTGAAATCCTTGATTTCTTTCACTGGTTCTTCGGGCAATCCCAATCAATTAGGTTTAATTAATTAGAATCCTAACTATCTTAGGTTTTCTAATTGGATAATACTATGTATTTATCAAATATTATCCATATCAAATATAATATATTTAATCAATACTATCCTAATCCTATTAGAATAATTAATTAGGTTACAATAATAATATAGATGTATAATCACATTATACTATCTAATTAATATTATCCATTTAATTGATTTAAACCATAAATATAACCTAATTATATTTATCTAAATAAATCAATTAATCATCCTAATTTATATACTATAAATTTCAGACCCCCTATATCTCTCCCTCTTAAATTATCATTCCATCCTCCGGTCTTAATTCTATGTGTGACCCATTCGGTTCTTACCGCAGCTAGCCGTATATGTTTATTTAAATTAATTTAACCAAACTAATTTAATCTTAAACACATAATAGAATGAGTGCGCACACTGTTTTATCAGAATCGTCACATTCCCTTAGAGCGATAAGAAGTCAGGTTGATTCTGACTTTTACCTTTCAATATTAGGTCTAGTATAATATGATCCGTCATCAGCTATATCCTTAGACAAATCCGTAACTATGGAATATGTCAAGTTACATATAATGAGACGTCTGTTTTACTTGTTCAGGTAGAATTAACTCTGAATATATAGGTTAAGTGAAATCTCCATTTCTACTCTTAACCCTATCATCTTGCGAGGATTTCCAGTTAATTCTCCATAAGAGGTCCATGGATATATCTCATATCTATCGGGAGTGACGAATGCTCAATCTAACATTAATTATCATGCAATTACTTTATGTGATACCAACCCTGCTCTCACACACCCTAAGGCCCCCTAAAGCGGATCGTGCTCGCACAGAATCAAAGCATCACACTCCATAATCTAGAATCATTAATTAATATTTATTTGAGTCTGGGGATTACTTATACCTACTAATACCATTTGAGATGAAACAGGGGACATTAGATAAATCCGTCCATCATGTTATCTCAAGTCAAGTCCCCAATCCTAATGAACTCCTTCACCGGATCCATGTGACTGTCTAGATATCTCCATATCTAAAGCTTGTGAGATCAGCTCTCTCTTCACAACAGAAGACATTATTATATACAGGTCTCAACAATATTATGTTAATCCCATAAACATATTACTTGACTTGGGGTTGTTTTAAGTTTATGAGTTTATTATAAAGTTTCGTCTCACTTCATGCTTGTATGAACACTTTATGATCACTTAAATAAACTTTAGGATTTTTTTTATTTAACTTGATTAGTGCTGATAAAAGATAAATGCCTTTATATAGTTAAACGTACTATATCTTATAAAACAAACGATAATGAATAATTCATTTACAACTAGTTTATATCCTGCAACAATTGACTATAGAACACTAAACCCCAACATCTCCCACTTGGACTAAAGCCAATTGTTTCTAAAAACATTCCCACAAGCGTTCGTATGACGATCATGAACCTTTTAGGGTAAAGCCTTCTTTAAATGGATCTATAAGGTTGTCCCTTAATAGGTACTCTTTTAGTTCTCACATCTACTCTAGTTGTTATCGATTAGAAGAGATAGTAACATATAAGGTAGTGTTTGGACGTATTATAAGACTGCGGGTCCTTAACAAGAGCAAAAACTCTATTGTTAATCTCATTAACAATTTTAGGTACCACGCCTAGTTCATTAATGAACTTCAATTCCAAACTTCCTTTTAAGCTGCTTCCGAAGTTGGTATATACTCTGATTTGATCTTGGCTCGGCTACAGTTTCCTGTTGGTAACTATTCCAACTAACCATACCTCTTTCAGAATAAACTTGTATTATGTGAAATCATCTTTATCTGTTTGATGACTTGTATCTGAAAGTTCCCAACTTTCAAATTATCATCTCCATATACTCGGAACATATCTTTAGTCATTTTAAGTACTCAAGCATGTTCTTGACAACAATCTCGTGATCATCACTCGGATTGACATTTAATCGACTTTGTCATGCTTAAAGCAAAAGTGATGTTAGGTCTAGTGCAAAATGCCTTGAGCACTTTGTCAGCATATGTAGACTGGGAGGGGTCAAGCAGTCTTCTCAATCTATCTACATAGATCTTAATCCTTAAGATTTAAGCTACTTCTCCCAAGTCTATTATGGAGAATTTTATTCGATAACAAAAACAATCACTATTTGCAGTACAACTGCATCATTTCACATAAGTAGAATAACATTGGTATGTTAGATATGGATGCTAGCAAGTGTACTAGGTCGGATGGAGTATTTGGTAAGACCAAGTGTCGTATTCCACAGGGATTGAAACAAGTTGGTTAAATGAGTTACCTTAAATGTTAGAATTGAATATTTGGTTGGTTTGATTTTCAGAATAACTAAATATGAGCAGGCAAAAAGAGAATGATAAAAGGGAAGATAAATCACAGATTAAACAAGCACAGACCTAGCGTTACGCCTACGAACAACTGTAACTAAACTATTCCTTCTCAATGAAGTAAATCCATATTCCTGATTTGAGTTTCTTTCTCAATATTCACTAAGGTCCGGTCTCCCATTTCCAAAGATTCTAAGCAAGCAATGTTAACCAAGTCTCCTTGTGTTAAAATACAAGCAAGCATTAAGATTCAGAAAACATTCATAAATGAAACCTCAATATATGGTTGTTTTTGTCTTTGTCCACTACAATATAAGCCACATAGCTAGTTCAGTTACGTCAGAGCATCACCGTGCCATCTTTGGTAACTAGCATGTAGATTGGATCCTAATCTACTCATTATGTATACTATGGACAATCATTCATGGATAAAAGTACTTCATTAATCAAAATGGTTACTTATAGTTGCTATTTTATGGCTGGCTAGGCCTGTAGGTTAATTACTCACTCATTTCCATGAGTGAATAGCTTGTTCCTGCAAAAAAATATTCTTCCGACTATAAAAGTAAAAACAGAGAATAAAAAGGAAAGGTGGTTGAAAACGAGGCGCCCCCTTTCTTACTACTACTTCAGTATTTATAGGACACAAAACAAACCCTAAAAACAAGGGAAAAATAGTACTAAACACAAACTACAAAGGACAACTAAACTATCACCCTCCACTTGGCACAAGATGGAAGCTGCCTTGCTATCCACGTTTTTGCTCTCTCCTTTAGCTTCCTCGACCCACGCATATATCCATATCCTGCCAGGTTGACCCATTTATGTTGTTGTTTATGCTGTTCTGTTCTTCTTCGTAGCTGTTCCTGAGGAATCCTTCTTGAATTGTAATTTCTGCATGTTTCTTCCATCTCCAGTTGAAAACTATAACTCTGGAGCTCTTTTCCATGAATGTTCAGCCTCATAAACTTGCTCATTTTACTCGTATCAAATTACCCCCCAACTTGAGCTCTTTCTTGTCCTCAAGTAACACATCACAAAAAAAGGGTGAAAAAATAGGCAGTAATTAAATAGGTGAAAACAGCTAAGCAGATGCACAATAAAAATCCTTAACGGAAGTGATAATTTACATATAGTGGGAATTCTAGATTGAGTTCAACTAAGCATGCAGTTTTCCTGATCTAATTGTGATCACTTAGAGTTGCTTCTGTTTCGCTCCATTCTCACGATGTTTAACTCTCGATTTGGGTGATTTAAGTCTCTCGACAGCAATGCATAAACAGCTTACACGCTTGGACTTTGCCCTCCCGTCTAACAAAGAATTCAAATTCTTCTTGACATAATTGAATCATCACAAGGGTGGGTAGGCTCAAGTGTTTGGAAAAGGTGGTTAGTGTGTTTTATGGGTGTTTGGTTGTGGCACATGTGTTTCCTGGGCTCCTGTTTCTTTTTCTCTTTTGACTCCTTCTAGAGGGGACATGCGTTATTAATATATATCATTATATATTTCTATCTCTTTTTTTTTATAGAAATAAAAAAGAAAAGAATTAAATCTCCTCTGGTTCGATAAGTTTTTGAGACAGGGCTTTCTTGATATTGGCATTTTTATGCATTGTGGTTTCAACCATGGGTTTTGATTTTGGGTGTTTTGGAGATGTATAGTTGGATGTGGAATAGATGTTTAATGGTAAGTGTTTGGAATGTTCATCTTCTTATGCCAAGAATTGTTCTATCCTACTGAGAGGCATACAAGGCAAAATTTAACCTATCTATCACATGCAAAGCGCACTCCAAAAAAAATAATTGCAAAGATATGCATGATTTAGGCACAAGTCTCACTGGTTGTTTGCAACTCGGTCCGTGATCATCATGTTCAGGAAATCCTCATGCAAAGTGATCAACCAGAATTTCCTCACTAAAGTTTATCACAACAATTAACAATTCTACGTGCATGGCAACTTAACTATTAATGCCTATTCAAAACAGCCTATGTGAAAATGGATGGGTGAAATGCGGGTGTTGCGCACAGGGTGGTGATTATGGTGTGCTTTGTTTTTGTGTGGGCTATTTAGTGATGTGATGCAGAGGAAATGCATGGTCAGTGGGGTGAGCAACTTTACATGAACAGCTAGTCGGATGCTAAGACGTTGAACTCCTACCCCCAACTTAAACAAAACATTGTCCTCGATGAAAGATAATTAGGCAGGAAGAACAAACGCCAACATATCGTGCAAAAACAACAACAGCAGCAAGTCGAACAAAGGAGAGAGAGAGTTACTGATTATACGGTTGGATATTGGGAGGACTCGGCCTCCTCTTCAGCATTTGCTTTTGTGACTGGTGGTGTGATCCCTTCTTCCACTACATCATTGTTATTGATAGGGCTCTTATGTGAATCATCCGAAATAGTTATTTTCAAGGCAGTGTTACTGTTGCCTTCAAGAATAGTTATTCGAGCACGCAGGGCCTCCACTTCTTGCTCATATGAATTGATTCGATGTTCGATGACCCTCATGTTGATCAAAATGGTCTCCACGCTCACTCTGGCTGCTATTCGAAAGATCTTGTCATCGCCATCACTGGGTATTGTCTCTTGGAATGCACGGATTGGTGACACATGCACAAGCAGGGGCATTCTGTCTTCTGATCTCCTTCTTTTGGAAGGGCCAGCAGTTTCCTTGTCCTTCTTGTTAAGGCGCTCAGCCTCTCTCCACAGGTACCAAACACCCTTGATGTCACAGCAGATTTCAATGCGCTTCATGATCTGCAAATTTAAAGGTTCCATAAAGGGACCAATTGTTAGTGTAGTAACCTTGGGATCAAGGAACCCAAGATTTTGAGCGATGGTCGTGATGAAAGGTCCACAGTATAGACCATCGACATTTTTCTTATGCTGTAGTGAGGCGATGTACTCCGCAAAATAATAACTGACATTCAGCGACTTTTGATCTTGCAAGCAAGCTAGGGCGAACAGGTCAGCGGACGAAATAGTTGCTTGATGGGCCTTGCCAAAGAGTGAGCCAACGAGTAAACGATGCAAATATTTCAATGAATAACTCTCGATACACGAGGCTTTTGAAGAACTCGGATTATAATCAGTTTGACCGGTGATAGAGTGCCAGAAAGTAGTGGCATCAAACTCCATAGGGATTTCACGGTAAGCCGACAGGTAGGGTTCCTCCTCTAGTTTGGCCTGGTCGACAAGGCCGAGAAATATGTTCATCTTATTCACCGAGCAGTTCATATGATTACCCATGAGACGAAATTGATAGCGCTTGTGGTGGTTAGGATCCGTGTATTTGACATCCCTCTAGAAAGTGGAGATGAACTCCATCGTAAGCTCGTGGTAAGCCAACTCCTCGATGGCTAAAAATTTGGCCAAGTTTGCGCTTTCTATCATCGTTCTGACTTCAGTTTCCAGCCTACTTCTCACAGGCTTTCCCAATATATTCGCCGTGTGGCGCATATTTTTATGTTCTGAAAGGTTTCGTAGTTCTTTTGCTCGATCTCGTCGGAGAAAGTTAAGAGTTACTTGGACAGTACCATAGAGTCTTGTGTGCTAGAGCTCATGCCTGCTTTCTTCTCTTTGCCTTTGGTTGCAGTGGTGGACCTTGTGTTCTTTCGGGCCATAGTGTAGGAGAGAAGATGAAAGTATTCTCTTTAGAATGGTGGTGCAAATGTGGCGGTACAGTAAAGTTGGTGCCTTTTATAAACAAAATGAGAAAGTTACTAAACCGTCAGGGGTGGTTCAAACGGATTTGACCAATCAAAATCCTTATTCCACCGTGAGAATAGGGAATTCTCTTAACGTGTTTGGGAACAAGGGTAACCGCATCAATGCCTTGTGACCGTTGTGAAATGTAGCCTGACGTCTGACAATTCCCAATTAAAGGACAAGACGGGTATATGAATGATTGTTCGTACATCCCTATGTACTTAAAAGTGTATTTATTAAACCCTTAAACATAAACTAAAAGTAAATAAAATAGAAAGTCTCAAACTCTAATAATAAACATGTAAAGTAAATTACGATATTATATTGTGATCATTATTATTATTATTATTATTATTATTATTATTATTATTATTATTTTGGAATTAATTACCTCCTCCCATTTGTCATGGTGTGTTCAAACAATGGGTGATCCCCACTGTGCCTGGAGGTTCGTGAGCTAGATAGTGTTTGAAGCGTTGGCCATTGACCTTAAAGATTTTCCCGTCGTTGTTCTGAATTTCTATTGCTCCATGGGGGAATCTTGATGTACAGTGAATGGTCCTGACCACCTAGAGTGCAGCTTCCCAGGGAATAGTCGCAGGCGTGAATTGTAGAGTAGGACTTGTTTGCCTTCCTTAAATACCTTAGCTTGAATACATCGATCATGCCACTGTTTCGTCTGTTCCTTGTATTTAAGCATGTTTTCATAAGCGAACAACTTAAATTCATTCATTTCGTTTAACTGGGCACACCTATTCTGAGCAACATCCTGTTCATCAAAATTTAAAATGTGAGTACCCAATATGCCTTGTGTTCTAGCTCTACCGGTAAGTGACATGCCTTTCCGAACAAAAGTCAAAAAGGAGACATCCCGATGGGTGTTTTGTAGGCAGTTCGGTAGGCCCACAATGTGTCATCGAGTTTTAGAGACTAGTCTTTCCTGGAGGAATTGATTGTTTTCTCTAGAATTCGTTTCAACTCCCTGTTTGATAACTCGGCCTGCCACTTGTCTAGAGGTGATATGGGGTAGCTACACGATGAGTGACCCCGTATTTCTTTAAGCAAGTTATTAAAATCGGTTGCCCCTCCCTAATATTATAATTCAGCCGGCAGTACTGGGGGCCTTTGGGTTGTTGAGTAAACTCAAGCTCAGGATCTTATGGTAACACCTGAATTATCGAAAATCGCTTTTTCATGAATATGGAGTAATACTTAAATTAGATTATGATAATTGGATGGGTAAACTCATGTTGTCATAAACTAATGGGCAATATGGTTGGGATTAATATGAATAACATATTAGTTACTAATGTGCTTAGTAACCCAATAACCTAGGAATCGCATTGTTGATGTGATTGATTGTATGAATCTACCTAACAAATGAGACTAGCTTGTTGAGTAAACTCAAGGTGAAATTTCAGGAGTTAGGATCCTAGCTCACTAAAGGATTTGTGAAATTTCTTCGAATTAATATGGAGGGCTATTAATTTGGCAAAATAGTGGGAGCAATTTAAAATGAATTAAAAGACCTATAATTTTAAATTGATATACTTTAAAGAAAATGAATAAACACATGTCACTCTATCTCACTCTCAAGTTAAAGTAAATACTCTGAATCATCATATCTAAAATGGATCTACATAATATTTTAATGATAACAAATTGAATAGTTCAAAATTCACCGACTACTTTGGCAAACTCAAAATTGTTTTGAAGTTCGAAAAGATTGGGCATGTCGATGCCCAATGCCCTAGTAGATGATGCTCTTGTCAAAAAGATTAATGTTTGATGGAAGCACCAATCAGATGACGAACGTACAGGATGTATCACACTTGCAGCTATGGCACTTTATGTCAAGACGATTGATTACATCACCGAAGCTTTCTAGTATTAGATTTGAATTAAGTGTTGACTTAGTTCTGCGATCCCTCCTGAAGATTTATTCATAAGCTCATCATGAATAAACTCAAAGACCTCTATAGAAGAGCTCTTGAATATGCTCAAGTCAGTTGAGCCCAAATCTTAAGAAAGTGATGTAAGCACTTGGTATTGAGGGATCTCACGAGTGAAAAGGGAAGTTTCCCAATTCTAAAGAACCCAAGTCAATAAAAGCAAGTAGTGAATGCCACCAATATGGTAAAGTAAGGAAATGGAAGAAGAACTGTAAGAAGTACTTAGAATCTCTCTAGAAGACGGGTCGGGATGGTGCTTTTAGATTTGGAATTAAAAGATAGATAATTCAACCTACTTGTGGGAATGTCACCTAGGCCATATAAACTCAGTTGATTTTTGAATCAATGGACACATGTAAGTCTTGTTTAAAGGCAAAGATGACAAAGACACCCTTTAGCAATAAAGGAGAATGTGTATCAGACACTCTAGGACTAGTACATTCAGATGTAATTAGTCATATATCAACACAAGCAAAGAGAAAGGTTCAGTCACTTCATTAGTTTCATAAGATGATCATACCAGATATTGATACATCTTCTTAATGAAGTATAAGTCAGGAGCTTTTGAGAAAGTTCAAATGGTTCAAACAGGAAAGACTATTAAAATACTTCGATTAGATCGAGGCAGAGAATATTTTTCAAATGTTTTCCTGAATTATCTAAATGAATATGGATTCATTCACAATGGACTCCTCCGTATACACCACGATGTATCTGAAAGGAAAAATTGTACTCTATTAGATCTAGTACAATCCATGATGAGCATAACCTCTCTTCCAAAGATGTTCTAGGGCTACACCTTGGAAACCGCCTTATGTACCTTAAACCGAGTATCCACAAAATCCGCCAGTTCTATTCCATTTGAATTGTTCATGGAAAAAGAAACCCAGTTTCCCTTTTATGAGAGTTTAGGGGTGGTCAGCATATGTTAAACACATAACATCAGATAGTTAGATTCTAAATCTAATAAATACTTCTTCATTGGATATCCGAGAGAAAAGTAGGATATTACTTCTATCATCCAGATGATCGAAAGTAACAGTATCCAAAGACGTTATACTTCTAAAGAAAGAGTTTCTTCTAGAAACACAAATATAAAGCGTAATTGAACTTGATGAAGTTCAAAAGGAAGGATAGGCTGAAATAGCGGAAACGATGGTGGAACACAAATCTGTCTCACAAGATTAGACACTGGTGACATTATTAACTCATAGGTCTGGTCAAGTTCATCAAAATCCCTAAGAGATTTGGATTTCTAGTGGAAGCCGATGAAATCCCAAAGAGATTTAGATTTCTAGTGGGAGACAACGAAGAGGTTCAAGTATTAGACGATGAACCTACAGCTTATGAGGAGACTCTTGCAAACCTATATATGTAAACTAGTGGGAGCTCATATGAGCCTTTACATGTAAACTAGTGGGAGCTTGGTCGTTTACTTAGTATGACATTTCGATGATATTCTACTAATGGGAACGACATAGCTACACTGCAATTGGTGAAAATTTTGGTTATCGGATAAAATTCTCCATAATAGACTTAGGAGAAGCAGCTTACATCTTAAAGATTAAGATCTAAGATTAAGAAGACTACTTGATCCCTCCCAGTCTCAATGCATTGATAAAGTGCTCAAAGCATTTCGCACTAGACCTAACATCATTGTTACTTTAAGCATGACAACGTCGATTATAGGTCAATCCAAATGATGGTCACTGGATTGTTGTCAAGGACAATCTTAAGTACTTAAGATAAACTATGGACATGTTCCAAGTATATGGAGATGATAAATTGAAAGTTGGAGACTTTCAGATATAAGTCATCAAACAAATAAAGATGATTTCACAGAATACAAGTTTATTCTGAAAGAGGTATGGTTAGCTGGAATAGTTCCAAGCAGGAAACCGTAGCTGAGCCAAAGGTCAAAATCAGAGTATGTGGCAGCTTTGGAAGCAGCTGATAGGAAGTTTGGAAAGGTAGTTCATTAATGAACTAGGTGGGGTACCTGACATTGTTAATGAGATTAACAATAGAGCTGTTGCTCTTGCCAAGGACCCGCAGTCTTATAATACATTCAAACACTACCTCAGTCGTTACTATCTCTACTGAGAGATAACAACAAGAGTAGATGTGAGAATCAAAACGGAGTGCCTATAAAAGGACAATCTTATAGATCCATTTAAAGAATGCCTTACCCAAAAGGTTCATGGTGGTCATGCGAACACTTTTGGGAATGTTTTTAGAAACAATTGGCTTTAGTCCAAGTGGGAGTATGTTGGGGTTTAGTGTCCTATAGACAATTGTTCCAGGATATAAACCTAATATAAATGAATTATTCTTTATGTCATTTGTTTTAATAAGATATGGTTTCATAACCGTATAAAGGCAACCTCTTTTAAAGAACTAAATAAGTCTAATAAAAGGAAATCCCTGAGTTTATTTAAAGTGATTATAAAGTGTTCATACAAGCATGAAGTGAGACGAAACATTATAATAAACTAATAAACTTAAAACCACCCCAAGTCAAGTGATATGTTTTGCATAGGGATTGACATAACACTGTTGAGACTTGCATGTAACAATGTTTTCTGTCGAGACAGAGAGCTGATATCACAAGCTTTAGATATGCAGATATCTGGATAGTTACATGGAACCGATGAATGGAGTTCATTAGGATTGGGGACCCGACTTGAGATAACAGGATGGGTAGATTTATCCTTGTCACTTGTTCATCTCATTGGTATTAATAGGTATAAGTATTCCTAAGACTCAAAGGAATGTTAATTAGTGATTCTGGATTATGGAATGTGATGCTTTGATCCTGTTGTAACACGATCCATAACAGGGATGACTCTGGGGTGTGTACGGCAGACGTTGGGTATCACAGGAAGTAATTGCAGGATAATTATACATTAGATTGAGCATTTGTCACTCCTAATAAATGGGAGATACGTCCAAGGATCGCTTGTGGAAGACTTAACTCTAAATCCTTGCAAGGTGATAACTTAAGACTTGAAATGAAGATTTCACTTAACCTATCTAATTGGAGTTAACTCGGCCTGTACAAGTAAAACGAACGTCTCGTTATATATGACTTGACATTGCCCATAGTCATAAGATTCAGTTCAAGGATGTAGTTGACAAAGGATCGAATTATAATATAACTAATACGGAAAGGTCAACGACAGAATCAACATGTCTTCTTATAGCTCTGGGGGAATGTTTCGGATCTTTCAATCACAGTTTGCGTACTCATTCCGTTATACAAAGATTAAATATAATTATGAGAAAATTAATTTAATAGTTGTATACGGCTAGAAGCAATAAGAACCTAATGGGTGACACATAAGACTTGAAACCCAAAAGAGAAACAGATGTTAATTAATTGACGGAAGCCCAACTGAGTCCACTAAGGCCCAGTAACAAGGGGGCGATTTTATGTGCTATGTCACATAAAGGAATTAATTTATTTTTAAACAATTATAATTAGATTATGAATATGAATTAAATTAATTATAGGATAAATAAGTTAGGAGGTTTAATGAGATTAAATTGCTTCTATTATTATCCTATTAATAAGTTATTATTATCTTTATATTTAGATATAATTATAGATAATAACAATAAGAATTTTATTCCGAATTAAATTCTTATTCAGTAACCTAATTCTATCTAACTAGGGTTTAGATGGAAGAGGTGATATAAACCCCCTTTAGCTGTAAATTTCGGCCACCCTAGTCTCTCCCGCAGACTGAGAATTTCGACCCCTACAGTAGAGTACGGAATTCCACTGATTGCTTCCGAATCAATTGATTTCATCTCTTTCTTTTTCTCCTTGATCTTGTGTTGATTAATAATTAGAGGCAATCTATCTTGATTGTTATTACTTGATTGAGTTCTAATCGTTTACTTATATGTTTTGTTATGTTCATGAATGTAGAAAAGACATACAAAAGGAGAAATTCGTTTTGCTTCTCCTACATCAGGTCAGTTCACGATTTCACGGATTCCCGGAGATTGAACCGTCGGATCGTCACGATTTTTGGACATGAGCTTCTAGACATATTCTTCCACGTTTCCACGATTGGGATTGTCGTTCAGAGGTCTGGAAGGTCTGTTCGGGTAGGGGCAGATTGGTAGACAGTTTCCATCTCTTTTGAAGTTGTGGGCATTTCGTTTGCAACGGTATATTGATCGTCATAAAGGTATTTATGTTCAATCCCTCCTTATATGAAATAACGATTAACGGATCTTGGGAAAAGGAAATAGGTAAAAATTTTATATTTCCGCTGCCAAATGTTTGCCTATTTCCCTTCATTAACAAATAGCTCCCGTACACAGACAAAGATCCACTGCACTTTTATAATCCATACGGTTTCAGACTACTCAAGTTGCACATTAAGACAAAGTGAACCTCAGAAGAATCTCCAAAACTGATTAAGTAGTTTTATCAACTAACACTTTGCGAAAAAGAAAGGCGAGGACCAAGGTTGCTAGCTCACAGGTGGTCGCTCTTTCACTCAAGTGTTTGGGTGAAATATGAATTTGGTAAACGCTCTACAGTCTATTGCATAAAATGATCACGTTGGAATTGCATCATCCATCCGGTCGAAATTACGCATCACAATTAAATAAGATCATAGGTCTTTAAAGGGTTGTAACATAGGCTAAAGGTTTGGGGGTAGGAAAAAGGGAATTTAGGCAAAAAAATTAATGACTCAACTAGCTAGAATTTTTGCAAAATTGGCACTTTTTCGCTATGTGCGAGATAAAAGCTCAAGGTTGTTTTATTTTTCAGTTCGGGAAGTAACTAAAGAGCATCTTCTATCCTTTCCTCTACAATTTATTCGATACTATTTTGAACCATATATTTTTTTCTTTTTCTTTTTCTTTCTTTCCTTTCTTTTGAGATAAAGGGGACAAAGAGTCAATTTGATTGGGTTACTTCTTCTATTTAGAATTACAACCTTTCGATGGTAGTTAACGGAAATTTTAAGGGTGTGTGCCCAAGGATTGTGTGCGTCCAAGGATTTTCCTAACCGAAATAGAGTCAATTAACTTGGGTGAGAAAAGGTATTTAGGAAGGCTAAGGGCTTGTAACAAGGTTGATCAAAGAAAGGGGTAAATAAGGCTCAAATGGGCTTATCTAGTGGAATTGGTAAGGGATTTTGGCTAATCAAAGAATAGGCTAAGTTCACAAAGGGCTATACCTAGATTGCCTAATCATTTCAAGTTCAATTATAACACAACATTCAACCAGTATTGGATGCAATTCCTATGAGCATAATGATAATAACTGTAATCTCACACTAAGAGATCAATTGTTCCTAAAAATGAGTCTAAAATATTGATCTTTAGGCTCTAGCTCACAACTTAGGGGTTATTTGTAACAATCTTAGCCTCACCTAACGTCTCATTCCATGTCAATCTTGGTTAAATAACACTTTTTGGAGACTCAAACGTAGTTCACAAGTTTTTGCATGCATCGATTTCAACTGAGCTTTCAGACTTTTAGAGCACAATTTCAACTATAATGTCAGGATTGCTAAATGCATCAAAAATCAACTGCCTAGGATTCTTTTTATTTGTAACTACTGAAAGCAAAAGCAAAATCTCAGAAATCCTAAGAATTGAAAACAGACCAACAAACACACCAGGAATACACACAAACATGCCACAAAACACAAACACAAACAGTGGCATAAAACATGCAATTGGTACATGTACAAAATGTCCTATCCTATTGCCTCCTCCCCTACACTAAATCATTCATTTAATTCCAAAAAATGCATATTTATGAAATTGAACATTAAGTGAAAGAAAAGAGATAGGATAGGAAAACTCCCTCAGGGGGGCGTCTATGTAATGCAGTGTTTCCACTGCGTCCAAGTCATCTTCATAAATTTTCAGACGCTGCTTGTTGACCTTGAAAGGGGAATTGTGGCCATCTGTGATCTCAACTGCTCCGGAGAAGAATAACTGGGTGACCTCAAACGGTCCATACCACCTCGACTTCAGCTTACTAAGGAATAATCGCTGCCTGGAGTTGTACAGTAAAACCTTATCCCCTACCTCAAAATGGCGTTTGATTATTCTCTTGTCATGCCATCTTTTCATCCTCTCCTTGTAGATCCGTGAATTTTCATAGGCACCGAGCCTGAACTCTTCCAAGGCATCAAGCTGCAATAACCATTTCTCACCTCCAACTCGTGTATCAAAGTTTAAAAAAAGGGTAGCCCAGTAGGCTTTATGTTCGAGTTCTACAGGGAGATGACATGCCTTACCGTAAACTAGCCTGAATGGGGACATACCAATTGGTGTTTTAAATGCGGTCCTATATGCCCACAAGGCATCATCTAATTTGAGTGACCAGTTATGCCTAGAGGAATTTACTGTTTTTCAAGTATGGTTTTGATCTCTCTATTGGACACTTCAACTTGACCACTAGTCTGGGGATGATATGGGGTAGCCACTTTATGAGTGACCCCATATTTATGCAAGACCTGTTTAAAAGCTTGGTTACAAAAATGAGACCCTCCATCGCTAATAATGGTGCGGGGGGTGCCAAACCGTGTGAAGATATTCTTTTGCAAGAATCGGATGACAGCCCGCGCATCATTACTAGGCAAGGCTATAGCCTCCACCCATTTAGAAACGTAGTCCACGGCTATAAGGATGTATTCGTTATTGAACGACTTCGGGAAGGGTCCCATGAAGTCTATCCCCCAAACATCAAAGATTTCACAGACTAAAATTGGTTTCATAGGCATGGCATGTCTCTGTGAAATGTTACCAGTTCGTTGACACTTATCACAGTTTTTTAACAAAATTAAAAGCGTCATGGAAGATGGTGGGCCAGTAGAACCCACTCTAGAGTACCTTAGTTGCAGTTCCGTCTGTGCCATGGTGGCCACCTACCTCTTTGGAATGACAGAATGCAAGGACAGAAGCTATCTCCTCCTCAGGAATGCACCGGCGGATGATGTTGTCGCCACAGACCTTGAATAGGTAGGGGTCGTCCCAAAGGCACTGCTTTGCATTGTGCATGAACTTTCTCCTCTACTGGTAGGAGAACTCTGGAGGGATCAGCTTTCCTACAAGGAAATTAGCAAAATCAGCAAACCAAGGGACATGTCTTATTGACAATAAGTGTTCGTCAGGAAATGTCTCTTGGATGTCTGCATTGGTGTCCCCATCCACCTCCTCTTGTTCTAATCTGGAAAGATGATCAGAAACCACATTTTCTCATATCTCCAGATCGAATTCATGCAGTAACAGAATCCACCTAAGGAGTCTAGGTTGGCATCCTGTTTTGAAAACAAATACCTTAGTGTAGCATGGTCAGTGTACACAATAATTTTGGAAAGCACCAAATACGAACGAAGCTTGTCAAGTGCGAAAATCACAGCTAATAACTCTTTTTCTATGGTAGTGTAATTTAATTGAGCGTCATTAAGAGTTTTACTAGCATACGAAATTGGTTGGCAAGTTTTATCCACTTTTTGACCTAAGCATGCACCTACAGCCGTGTCACTGGCATCACACATTAGCTCGAATGGTAAATCCCAGTTGGGACTAACCATTATGGGAGCTTTAATCAATTTGTCTTTTAAAGTGTTAAAAGATTCAAGACATTCAGGTGTGAAAACATAATTGGCATCCTTCAGCAACAATTGGGTCATAGGCGTGGCAATTTTAGAAAAATCCTTAATAAAGCGCCTATAAAAGCCAGCATGGCCTAAAAAACTCCTAACAGCTTTGACATTTGAGGGGGGGCAATTTTTCAATTACCTCGACTTTAGCAGGGTCTACCTCAATTCCTTTCCGTGACACCTTATGCCCTAAAACTATACACTCAGTGACCATAAATTGACACTTTTCCCAATTTAGGACCAGGTCAGTGTCCTCACATCTTTGCAGCATTAATCCTAAATTATGCAAACAGCTATCAAAAGTAGTTCCAAATACAGGAAAATCATCCATAAAGACCTCCATGAACTCTTCTATCATATCAGAAAATATAGATGGCATACACCTCTGAAACGTAGTAGGTGCATTGCATAACCCAAAGGGCATTCGTCTATATGCAAATGTGCCAAAAGGGCAAGTGAAAGTGGTCTTTTCCTGATCGTCAGGATCCCCCGATATTTGCATATAACCCGAATACCCATCCACACAACAATAGAAAAACTTACCTGCCATTCGCTCGAGCATTTGATCAATGAACGGAAGGGGGAAATGATCCTTTCTTGTGGCGTCGTTAAGTTTCCGGTAGTCAACGCACATCCGCCACCCAGTAATCTTCCTTACTGGGATCAGTTCATTCTTCTCATTCATTGTCACTGTTGTGCCACCTTTTTTTGGTACCATGTGCACTGGGCTCACCCATTGACTGTCATAAATGGGAAAGATCATCCCTGCATCAAGCAATCTCATAACTTCAGCCTTCACTACTTCTTTCATCTTGGGGTTGAGCCTTCTCTGCGGCTGGGCAGTCGGCTTCACCTTATCTTCCATGTAGATCCGATTCTCACAGATAGACGGGCTGATTCCCTTGATGTCAGACATTTGCCATCCAAAAGCTCTTCGTGCCTTCTCAAAACCTCCACCAAACGCTCTTCCTCAGGATCTGTGAGTTTAAAAGAAATTATTACAGGTAAATGGAGAGGAGGTGCTAAAAATACATATTTTAAATGTGCAGGTAAGGGTTTGAGATCAAGAGTGGGCGGTTCTTCGATCGAGGTTTTAGGCCTCGTCTTGGTTTCTCGTTCCGGGAGCTCATCATGTCGTGCCCAATTGCATCCCTCTTTATTTTCTGCCTCAGTCTCCAAATCAAATGCCTCCTCCTCTAGTTCAATACTCAGGTTCCGTTCTTCAGTTTCCTGGAAAACATTCTCAACCAGAGAGTCAGCTATGCTCAAAAAATTGCAACATTCATCATCAACAGGAAATTTCATAGATTTTAAAATGTTGAATTCAACTTCCTCGTTTTGAAGCCTGAGAATCAGTTTGCCTCCCTCTACATCAATCAGTGTTCGTCCAATGGCGAGAAAAGGCCTCCCTAACAAAATCAGGACTTGATCATCTTCTTCAATGTCCATGATCACGAAGTCCGCTGGGAAGATGAACTGATCTACCTTGACCAAAAGGTCTTCCACTACTCCAACCGGACGCCTTATAGACCTATCAGCTAATTGAATTGTGACTGGCGTAGGCTTCAGGTCTCCCATTCTTAATTTCCTGTAAACAGACAACGGCATAAGATTTATGCTTGCACCAAGATCACATAAAGCACGCTTAAAATGAACCTTGCCTATTGTACAGGGAATGCTAAAACTACCAGGATCTTTAGATTTTTTAGGTAATAGATTTGTTAACATGGCAGAACATTCCTGGCTCAGCATTACAGTTTCATGATCTCCTAATTTTCTCTTTTTAGAGATCGGCTCTTTTAAAAAATTTCCATATACAGGCATATTCTCAAGAAGTTCAAGAAACGAAAGGTTAATTTCTATTTTTTTAAACACGTTTACATCTTGGAATAATCCTTGTCTAACTTAGCTCTCCTAGAAGTAGGATAAGGCAAGGTAACCTGTGTTGGTTATTAAGCAGTATCAGTAATTAAAGTTGGATCAGAAACACTTACCTAGGGAACAGACAGGGTGGATGAGATATTACCAGGAGTGGGATTAGAAACCTCGTCTTGCTGAGGCACCAAGTCTGGTGCACTTACCTGTGTTCCTCACCTAAGCGTGATTGCTCGTGCTTCCTCCTCTACAAACTTACTGATCTGTGTTTGAAGTCTTTGGCAGAAAGCTTCATTGCGTGCCAACCTCCCTTCTATGGCACTCATAATCTCTCTCAGGACATCTATACTTCTTTCCAGTTTAATCTCAGAACCTGTACTTTGATATTTGTCCTGCTGCCGAGGCATGCTATTTGATCCATACTGCTTTAGATAATGGATATGTTCAAGTACCATCGGACACTCTACGTTCTTGTGCCCTTTGTTGCAAAGATCACAACTTGTGACTGGCTCTAGTGCTTTCATGTGAGCTACCAGCAAATCAACCTTTACTGTCAGTGCTACTATCTAAGGGTTTGGTTCTGAAGATATCCTAGGGAGCTCCTCAGCTATTGTGCCTCTTCTCGGAGCCGGCTTCTCAACTTGCCAACATGCACTCCGTTCAGCTAATTCTTGCACCAGATTGTATGCTTGAACTGCATTCTTGTTGAATAGATTTCCTCCTGCTGCTGCATCCAGAGAGGCGCGACCGGCAGGAGATATTCCTGAGTAGAACATGTCAACAAGTTGGTACCACTGGTAACCATGGTGGGGGCACCGTCTTAACAATTTCTGGAACCTCTCTCAGGCTAAATGCAGGTTCTCACTATCGGACTACCTAAACGAGGTGATATCGCTTCTGAATTGTGCAGTCTTTGATGGAGGGAAGTACTTTGCTAGGAACGTTGATACTGTAGTGTCCCAGTCAGTGAGAGAGCCTGACTCGATGGATTGTAGCCATTCTGCAGCTTCTTCTTTCAGAGAGAATCTGAACAGCTTCTGGAAGATCTGTTTAGATGTGACGTCTTCGCATTTGAAAGTGCTGCAGTATTCCACAAATTTGTCAAGATGTGAGTTGGGATCTTCGTAGTAATCCTCATCGAATTGTCTCGAGTTCTGAATCATCTGGATCATTGTCGGCCTGATTTCAAATGATGATGCTGTTATTGCCGGATCGAGGATGCCAGAGGTGCTTGTGGGCTGTTTTGCCTTCAACAACTCCATGATCGATATATCTTCGGCCATTGTGTCCTCCTTTCACGTCCTGCAAGAACAATTTCAGCTTTAAGAATCAAGATGCAATGATGAGTGATCCCTAGAACCTCGGTTCTTGGAATTCCAAACAATTATATAAACCTTTCACAAAGAGCAAACTAGTTATAAACAAAAATAATCCTCGGCAACGGCGCCAAAAACTTGATGCTTGTAAAGTATATAGCAATTAATAGGACAAGTGTATCCTATCGCAACAAGTAATATAGTGCTTAAGCACAAGATCGAACCACAAAGACTATTTGTCACAAACCTAAGAAAGGAAACGTAATTGTTCGAAGGTTGAATAAGTTTGTGGATTGAGTAAGTAGATAAATTTCTAAAATAAAAGGGCAAGAGCGTTTGACAGTAGAAGGTTCAAATTAATGAATGAGATAATCTGAGATGGGATTTCCTTGATTGGCTTCTATGTGTGACTTGCTGGGATTTGGGTTTATATCCTAATGATAATTGACGGTAATCACCAAATTAACCACGTGAAGATGGCCAATCTCAAGTAGTCTATTCACATGCATTCGGTTGATGGCTTGATTAGGCATATAACCTAGGTCATGCAAAGCATTAGTTTCTATGGTGATTAAGGCTAAAGTCGTAGCCCAGCCACTAGTCTGCACTCCTAGTGGTCTCTAGCGAGGTCAGGTTATGCTAGTTCGGACTAGATAGTTCCTTGGTCAGGTCACTATCTATCTACTATCCTAGATTTCTTAGATTCAAGGCATTAGGTTCTAGACTTCAGGCTAGTTGATCATCATCGAATCTCATTCTAGCAATGATCATATTCCTGATAAATCTAGGACATTAGGCACGCATAATCTAATCAATTGGAAGCAATTCCATAAACCTAAATCCCTAATCATACATAGTTACACAATCAATTCTATCCCCATCCTAGATTGGATGGGGATTAGTTCATAACTAAACCAACCAAACAATTAAAGCATAGATTATCAACATAAATCATCATTAATCTGAATTAGTAAAAAGTAAGAAACAGAGTTAGGGATTAGAAGTCTAAAACCCGGTCTTTGACTGATTCTAATTACAAAAGAGAACCTCTACTACCAATCTTCAAATAAAATCTCAACAAATTACAATGGAAGAACTAAAAACTAAGAAAAACTAAATTTGGAAAAGAGGAAGAGGTGAAGAGGATAAGGAAGTAAGGAGAGAGAGAAGAAGGAACCCTAACAAAGGAGAAGATGGCTTCTATTTATAGTGCAAACACAGTTAGGGTCATTTTGGGCATTTCCTAGGGCCAAATTCGCGCTCAAAAGGTAAGGGGACGCTGGGGAATTTCTCCTCAGCATCTCGTCTGTTCGAGACCAAAGGGGTCTCGACGAGACGACATGGTGTCTCGACGAGACACTAGGCGTCTCGCCGAGACACCACGCGATGGTTCGTTTTCGGAACCATCGATACCGCCTCGTCTCGTCGAGACAGGCTGTGTCTCGACGAGACAGGCATTGTCTCGACGAGACAGGCTCCAAATGGGGCAGCATTCTCCAGCTTCTCTCCGTTTAGGTCCTTGGACTTTCGAAATTCACTCTAATGGTCCCTGATGAATCCCAAAAGTGCTCTGAAGGTCCTTTATAGTCCGAAAGTACTCCATTTGGCTTGGGTTTGACTCGAAAACGCTAAAATAGCCCCGAAAATCCCTGAAAACACCAAAAATGCAATAAATAATGGAAATTACTAATTTCAACCAAAAACCAACAAAACGATAATATAATTGAATAAAAACATAGCAAAAACGATCTAAAATGATCCTAAAAAGACTATACAAATGGGAGCTATCAATGAGATGAACAATTGATACTTAAATAAATCTATCCATACTGTTATCTCAAGTCGAGTCCCAATCCTAATGAACTCTTTCACCGGATCCATGTAACTGTCTAGATATCTTCATATCTAAAGCTTGTGAGATCAGCTTTCTGTCTCGACAGAAAACACTGTTACATGCAAGTCTCAACAGTAATATGCCAACCCCTTTAACATATTACTTGACTTGGGTTGATTTTAAGTTTATTGATTTATTATAAGGTATAGTCTCGCTTCATGCTTGTATGAACACTTTATAACTACTTAAATAAACTTAGGATTACTTTTACTTACAAAAGATTAATGTCTTTCATATATAGTTTTAATCATACTATATCTTATTAAAACAAATGATTTAAATAAACAATTTATTCATTAATATTTATATCTTAAAATAATTGTCTATAGGACATAAACCCCAACATCTCTACGTCATCTGCTCCCTTCACGAGGAGTCCATTATCCACGTTTTGAGGGACTGCCCTTTGGCGCGTTCAATTTGGCTTCAAATCCTTTCCCAGAATGATTTTTGGGTTTTTATCGCAACGAACGAAGCTAATTGGTTCTATGACAACATGAGTTCGGGGAATCGCTGCTCTTACAACGACTGACATCTTGTTTTTACGATTGTTTATTGGCACTTATAGAAAAAATATGAATCTCGTTATGTTCCAACAGTCGAAGAGATCTATTATGGAGATTGTACAAAGCATTAAGGACGGTTAATGGCATCATTAATAGTAATCGAGCTTTCTCCATGGATTTGGTTGCAGATAAACCCAACAAAGAAAAAGTTTTGGCTGGGTGGAGTCCTCCGGGGTCCATTTGGGTCAAGCTCAATACGGATGGTACCGTTAAAGGGAGCTCTTTCTTAGCTGCGGTTGGCGACCTTGTCCGCGATAGCAAAGGTAACTGGATTCAAGACTTTGCTCAGAATGTGTGTATCTGCTCAATGGTTAAGGCAGAGTTATGAGGCGTTATGGAAGGGTTGAGACTTGCTTAGTCGTCGGGTTACAAAAAAAAATCCTTTTAGAAGTTGATAACAAGATCTGTGTCGATCTTATGTCTCGACACCTTATTCCTTCTAACAAAGTTGCCTCTTTATTTGGGCTATTATGGAGCTTATCGATAAGGAGTGTGTGATTTCTCTTTACCACATCTGTAGAGAAGGAAATAGAAGTGCAGATTGGTTGCCAACTACGCTGGTTCACTATCCCTTGAAGTGCACAATCTCAAACAGCGGCCTTGGAACTTAAAAAAGAGTTTGGAACAAAAGCTCCTCGACGTCTCCATGCTCCAGTTTTATATTGTGTAGCCTTGTGCTGCACCTTTGCTTATATATATATAAAAAAATTGATCCGTTTCATATACAAGAACTTGAACACTTATTTAATGGAACCCAACCGAGCCTAGGCTAACTCAAAACAAAAGCATCCATCCATCCATTTTAAAAAGACTGTCACAGATTCCATAAACAGACAAAACCCATTACGCCAAGCAAACCTAAGCTTAGCTAAGCTGCCTTATCACATTCTTCTTGTTTCCAATGAATACAGAAACTGTTTTTACTCTAGAAAGAGAATCTACTTCTCTTTGACGTCAAAGACACCAGTTTTAGTGGTTCTTTTGTTTTTTGTCTGAGATTTGATCAAAAGAAACTTAGATCGGATTAATACGTTTTTTTCTTCCTCCGTCCTAGCAAGTTTTTGAATCGAGTATGGTGGGTCTTTTCTCCAGATTTTCCGTCGGCAGAGGCGGCCATAGACGAAGTCAAAGTGCTCTTGTAAGTCCACTAATTTTCATGAATTTTCAACTTTTTCCTTATGGGTTTTGCTTCTTATCTTTTGATTATATCAAACTTCTTTGAGATTATTTTCTTGCTGTTTTAAATGATGGATTGCTTGCTGGGCTATTTTTAGATCAAATTCAGAACTTGTTTGACTCCAGTTAGATGAAATTCTTGCAATTAAGAAATCGTTTGACTCCAATTAGATGAAATTCTTGCAATTAATATGCTATCAATTTAATTTCCCTCCTTGCCCTATTGCCCATAATGAATGTTTAAAGGGTTAAGTTACAAATTTAGCCCTATAATTATTGGCGAAGTGGATCTAGTCTCCGGGGCGGTGCAAAGAGATGAGTTTTTTTTTTTTTTTTTGCTTTTCATTTTTTTGGTTTGTCAATGAGGCTTGAAATTGCAGCATCCGGTAAACATTAGGCTTATGATTGCATTGGATTGGTTTGTATGTAGAGTCTAAACGTTGTCCCCAGTAATCATAGAGCTACATTTGTACCTCATCACATCTTCAAATTAAGAGATAATTGATTAAGGGTTGTGTGTGTCCTTGGCATGGATTTGCATCTTAATCGTGTAGGCTTGATTTTGCAATTTCTTTTCATTTTCCTTTCAAACACTTTGAATTTGGCTTGATGTTTGTTTCTTTATTGTGATGAGTGACTTTTATTTACATGATGCAGGATGAGAGGGAAGTATTGCCCCCAAATGCAGACGTTAACAGCGGAGCAGCTGCAACTGTTGTTGCTCCTCATGGGATCGAAGTAGCAGTTGAATTTAAGCCTGTTGAACACCCAATTGAGCCTCTTGATAGTGATCAGCCAATTCAATGCCCACTACCCGAGCCTTCAATTCTTAATGTAAGCTTGCAATTTCTTCGTTTTGATTTTGGTCCGTTTGATTCCTTTCCTTTCTTTGATATCCAAACATTAAGTAAGTTTTTCTACTTTTTTATTTCCCTTTTTCCTATTATTTCAAGAGGAAAAGATTATGTTTCTAACTTCCTATCAGCTCTTAGAAATTAAGAAAATTTTCTTACTAACTATAGAAAGGTTCATGATTTTTGAAGGCTCAATAGATTTTTTTTTTTTTTTTGATGGAAGCCTCTGTAGATTTGATGAGTATAATCCTATAAAATGGAATTGTATTCTTGGCCCTTGCTGACTTTAAATGCTCATTGTGAGCATGAATGATTTTGGAACTATGGTTATGGTCAGTGACGGAGCCAGGATTCAGTGATAGGGGGTGCTTGTGGTAGTCTCTCGTGATTTATGGATGCTAAAAATTGATATATTTTAGGTGTTTTTACCTAAAAAATTAAAACATTGTACACAGTATACATAAATTTTTCAGCATTTTCCTGTGACAACAAGTGGGTGCTCAACCCACCCACCCCCCCTGGATCCGTACCTGGTCATGGTGGTGACCTTTGGCAGCCATAGTTTGTCAACAAAATTAAGGCTTTCAGGCACCCCTCACAAGGGTTTACAGCTGTTTGGTGTACATTTCTGGTATTCTTTTTTCTTTTGTGATTTAGTTTTCACGAGATGAGACCTAATCTAGGTTTAAACATGAAGATTTATTTGACTGGAATACTATGAAATTTAAGGTTACAGCAGAAAAGATATAAGAGATATTGAATATGGAAGTTATAGTTGTCTTAGAAGTGATGGCTAGGTTCTTTTACATAAAAGAGTGGTGCAAATGAGGAAAATGAACTAAAGTATAGTAGACGAAATCGAAAACTGTGGCGGGCAGAATCATAAAATGTTATAAAGTCAAAAAGGAGTATTCAAGTCCTAACTTTATGGTCTATGATATGCCGGTGGGTTTTGAGATGCTTGCCATGTTGAATCAAGGAGTACTAGTATGAAGGATGTTAAAGGTAAGAGGTAAATTTGGATACGGGTATTCTTTTTTGTTCACATAATGTTAAGTTTGGGCTAATGTCATCCATGAACTGTAATGAAGTATTATAGAAGAGAAAAGCTTCAAGTTGGGAAGAAGAATGTGCACTGTAAGCCGGGATATAGCAAGGTTAAAATAGATGCTCGTGCATCTCTCACGGGTACTGCTACCTTGATGTAACCAATCCTGCTACTTAGGATTTAATATTCATAGTATCAGTATGAGAGAAATAGAAGAGGATGTTAATAATAGCATCATTCAACTATCACAAATTTCATATTTGATCAATTGGTGGCTGAACCAAAACGAAGTGTTGTGTTTCGTGTTTTGGTGACTGCAATCTTATTTATGGTCTTAAGGTTTTGATATAAATGTTGTTGATCAAACATCAGGATGGAAGAATATGGAAAGAGAGAGTATCTGCAACAGTGCGGAGGAGAGGTGACCTGCCTGTAATGAAAGAAGGCGAGGCTGCCCTTGAAAATGAGTGCGAATCTGCAGGGACAAAGCCACCACGGCCAGCGCGGACTAACCGGTTGATTCTGCCATCCATGAGTGCACCTGAACATAATTTGATAAAACTTCTTGAAGAATGCAATGCATCTGGGATCTAAAATTTGTATTTTTCTCTGGATTATAATCCTTAAACATATATGTTCAAGTATTTTCCAAATGATATATAGCAAAGATATTTCTCTTATATATGTATCCTTTTACAAGGTTTAATAAATATGTAAAATTAACAGTCCACATGGTAATGAAGTGTATCTATCACCATATGATAGATTTTAAGGGTTTTCAACTTGGATTATTAGCATTCTACTTCATTCATTCCAATTTATGTATGTTTGGATTGAATATGAATCTAAATTAGACATTTAAGAGCATAAAATAAATTTGTAAAAAGAAAATCACACAACCCATTAGTCTCAAGCCGTTCTACTATACCTTCGGAATCTGAAAATTTAGAGTGCTCTAAACTAAAACAAATTTTGCTTCCCCAACTCTATAAAATTGCTCCCTCCACTAGTGTCAATTTATGACTCCACCGCTGAGCATAATGAAATAATATATATATATTTTGCTATATTCATTTTATGTCTAAAAGAGCATATCAAGTGGCTTATATATCAAGTGAAAAACGATGATGGGGTATGCAATGATATATGATCGATCATCTTAAGATATTGGCATACTCCGATCAGATATCATTCTGAAGAGTTCTGTTGCTGGTGATTAACGTTAACCAAAGTTGAGATTTATTAGAATTAATTCAAGTTAAACAAACGTTTATGGTGGTAAACTGATTAGGATTAAATTGACACATGCCATGAAATAAATGGGAGACAGGGAAGGAGACTCCAAAGCTGGGACAGCAGATTTTATTCCCCTTCCTTGCATTGTTTATAAAAAAAAAAAAAAGAAAAAAAGGGTGGCCCGGTCGCATTACGCGTCCCCGCTGAGCGAGGGTCCGGGGAGGGGTCCTACCACAAGGGTGTATTGGGGGCAAGCCTTCCCTTGCCAATTGGCAAGAGGCCGCTCCTAAGACTCGAACCCGTGACCTCTGGTCACACGGCAACAACGTTTTTACCGTTGCGCCAAGGCTCGCCCTCTCCTTGCATTGTTTATAAATAAAATAAAATAAAGAATACCAAAAAACAATATTCCAGCATTCAAAATCAAATATGCTATTTCTACTACTACCTCTTGTTTAGTACACTAACAGATGAAATAAGATGAGATTAAATTAGTAATTTTAGAAAAATCAATACAAATTCTGTTATTATTATCATCAGCAGCAGCAGCCATCATCCTGTTTCCTACTTACTCCACTATGTCTTCCCACACAACACTGCCAATTTAAGCATTTAATACTGCAACAACAACTAGTCCATGTCCGGCATTTCGGGCATCCGGGTTGCCAGCAACATAAACTGCAGTTGCATTTACAACATACACATTTCGGCCGACAACAGCATTTTATGCACCTTGGTCTACTACAACGTTCGGGGCATTTTGGCCCCCGCAATTTCAGTATGCAACACTTGCTTGAAGAAATACAGCCTTTAGACCTTGGTTTCAGTCCAAGACTCTCACGAATCTTTTTAAGGCGGATTTCTGTGTTCATATTCTCCATTTCTTTAACGAACTTGCAAAGATGTCGGATGTAATCAGGATATAGTTCCAAGTTACAGTGGCCGCCTCCTTTGATCCACAATGGCTGATAAGGTTCTCTTGACAATTTCCACAGCCCATTCCCATGTAACCAGTTCACCACTTCATCTTCTGTTCCCTACAAGAGAAAAAACAAAGGAACTACTTCACCACCATTTTCAACAGCAGATTTTTCATTGGCAAAAGGCATTTTGAGGCCCTCAGTCATTTATTTTTTGTCACATTAAGCCCCCGCTTCCCAAATTACTCATTCCTGTATTTTTTTTTTTTTTTTTTTTGTTAAAATGCAAATTCTGAATGTAGATGAAATAAGTAACTGTATGTTAACCACGGAGTTTTATTTTTAAAGCTGAGTTTTCTGATCATTGGGCTTAATGTGACAAAAAAAAAACTAAGGATCAAGGGCGTAATGTGCCCAAATGAAAGATTAGTGGCTAAATCCACCAAATTTAGAATGATCAGGGTCCTCATACATGTACCTTAAAGTTGTAATCGCTATGATTCCAAGTTTGAAGGAATCATCCATGTAAGGTACTAAACATTCCGGACATGGAAATATATATATAAAAAAAAAAGTAATTTTGAAGGAAGAAGAACGTTACATGTATGACAAGCACTGAGCATTTCACCTTATGAATTTTGTTAATGTTCTGCATTTGTAAAACGAGAAGCAAGTTTCAAAATCATAACAGATGTAGCATAATTAGCTTCTAACCAGCTTCAGACAAGATAAACAACTGACCTTATATATGTCCAAGCAGCATGAGAACTTTACGTGGCAGAGCACACGAAGACCGGAAAGAATAGCACTATGCAAAACTACACCTCTGAGCCTTGGCAAATTAGCTGCCAAGTGCAATGTAGGTCCACTGCCCACTGATTGTCCGTACAAAATCAAATCTTCCTGACTAACTCCATATTCTGTTTGAAGACACTGATAAACGGCCTCAATATCCGCGTATGTATTGGATTCACTTGGCTGAATTCACAACCACAAAACATAATTAGTTTCTTCAATCATCAATGTTAGAAGGTTTTTTAAGTTTTCACCAAAGGTAAACAAAAGTAAAGAGTATTGCAAGTTGCAACTATTATGTATGATTACTTCAAGTGGTTAAGATTGAAGGACTGCACCATTTGCTATGCTTTAGATTCTGATTAACATCCAATCATTCTTACTATGTGAGAACATCGAATAATTAATTAAATTAGCTATATGTGGATGTTGAAGATGAAGCCAATAAAACAAACCCCTTTTGTTTGATCCTGATCCTGCAAAAGCAGATTTCTCCATGCAGCAACACGGTAGCGATCTAATGTTACTTGTTACTTCTGATATTGATAAAACGGAGGAAGCCATCCAGTCCTAAAATCAGTAATAACAGACTATCCACTACAGCATTACTCTGTCTGTCTCCGACTGTTATTCTGAGTAGTAGTTCATCCTACAGAAACCAGCATTCCATTGACATTCTTCGAGTGAGATGTTATTCTAAGTCTGGACAGTAATTGAAAAGAAAATATCCAACTTGAAAGAAGAATAGTACTTGATTTTCTTTTTTTTTTTTCTTTTTTTAAGGGGAAAAATTCAAGGCAAATTAAACGTTTATGTTATTTGTTTTAGTTGCTAGAAGAATGGCACTACCAGAGATTCTCTTCTGGCTAAGCTGGTAGCTGGTTCTTACCCACAATGAGTTGGCTCTTTATACTAAACAAATCATCAGATAGCCATCTTTCCCCAAACCTTGTTCCCAGTGATGAAAGAAAGAGGATCTGGATTTGTCTGCAGATGATGATGATGTCCACTCCTGGCTAGTTGCGCTTAAACAAAGGGAACTCTCTAGATTAAGAAAAAAATTCCTAAGCAGCAATCCTTAAGTGAGTAGGGGTGCGCCGGACCGCCAACTAATAATAGGTACCCCACCCCAGGCAGAGTTAGTGAGCCGTGTAATAGGTGACCATTTCGAGTGGTTCGGGGGGCACTTGAGTCAGCCGTCGCCGCCGCCCGACTGCATCTTGACCCCTATCAATTTTTGGGCAAATTCCCCCTTTGTACTACCAAAAAATGAGATTCTTGCCGAATCCGAGTTTGCTGCTCCAACCATTACCAAACTAATACCTATTCCATTTAGTACTTCAGGTGCTTCTGTGGCGTATAATGTAAATCCCTTAGCGGATCAATTCCAACAAGCCTTTCAAACTGAGGAAGAAGCAGATAGAGCAAAGGCCCCCTCTTTCTGTCCGCTCTTCCCGAAGTGAGCGAATTGCATGTAGACGAGCTCGAAGCAAAGCAAGTCCCAGAGAAGCTTCCCAAAGACGAAGAAGAGGGATATCACAGATCGAATAAAGAATCTATTTCATAAACATAAAACAGTCGAATTGGTCGTAGGGTTTTCATCTAGCATGGTGCTTTTTCTATGAAGTCCATTTTCACCAATAAACTCCATCTCACATGTGAAAACTTTCATCTAGCATAGTGCAAAACCTAGGAAAATTGCCATCTTTTTTTGTTCATCTATTAGTGAAAATGGACTGACAATGAAAAACCCCTGTCCTTCGATCAATTCCTAGTGTGTCTAACCAAAAGTTCTCTGAAGCTAGGAGTTGAGAAGCCCGGAGTTCGAAGTCTTAGTGGGTTACAGAGTCTTATTCCTCCAGGTTGTTCACTCTGGTGTTGACAGCTACACAAAACGTTGATTTTCACACCGAGTAAGAATTGTGCTTCCTGAGAAATGAGCCTTGTTTTCTAGTTCTATCTGGCACTTCCATAAATCTTTTTAAGGTAAGTATCTAATTGACAGGTCGTAAACTAAGCCCTTCATATTACGAAATCTTCACAAAAACAAAAACAACTTTAGATTTAGTTGATAAAATAAGAGCAAAAACAATTGTCCTAGTTGAAAACAATGGCATATGCAATTTCAGGATAAAAGACAGGGAATTTCCTAGCAATTGCCTACTAAGGATGAGATGACCTCATTTATACTTTCAGAAGTTGCTGCCTAATTAAAAGTTAACCAAACTCATACCAAACATTCAAGCAAAATTAAAATACTCTTCAATCAGTAAGCTTCTTCATAAGCCCTAAATTCCTTGGCCAAAATGGTTTCGATCATAGTGTTGAATTGACAGAGATCCAGCAGTACCCTCACACTATAAAGATTTCCTTTTTATCATTCATCTAGACTAAGAGAACATACATACATGCATAAAGATGATGAATTTCAAGATAAAAGTTGCAAAATAGAATAGTGATTTGAATCGCTTTATGCACATTTGAAGAGCAGAATAGATCAAACCCAAATAGATGCAAATGCCATTAATTAACAGGTTCAATTTGAACAAAGGACAGCTTACCTTACCAGTAGAGGCTCCATACCCAGAATAATCATATCTGCATCACAGAATAAAACAATATCATATTTTGATGTGCAGATTCATTAGAATAGAAAGATGAATTGGGGAAAGCTTTTTGTAGGAGTTGGATCTGCAATATAGAAAGGACAGGTAAAAACATATAAAAGAAATGTCAACAAAGGGATGAAATAAAGCCCAAAAGGCACAAAAGAAAAGACTAAGAAAAGAAACTAACTTTACCAATGCTCATCCTCATAAAATAAAAGAGGAAATGCATATGAATTCAGTAAAAAAAAAAAAAGTGAAATACGAAGAAGAAGAAGAAGAAAGAGGCTCTTTACTATTAGTCCTATTTAAAAATAATAAATAAATCAGAATCTTAATAAACCCTAAGCTAATCAGTAGTTACAGATCTAAATGAAAAAAAGAAAGACTAACCCCATAATATTGACCCTGAGATTGATTTTGAGCTGGACAAAGAGGTCATAAAGGTGGCCAAGGTCAGCAGCATTTCCATGGGAGTAGAGAAGAGTAAGTCTTGCATAAGGGTTTTTCAAATAAAAAGCCACAATCTTGTTCCCTTTTTTAGTATCAATGAGTAGAACATCAAAGGAAGCATCATCAGCAAGAGGAAGTGGCATTGAGGAAGAAGTAGTAGTAGAAGAAGATGAAGAAACAACACTGAGCTTCCCATTTTCACTTTTATTGATCTGGTAAGTAGGTGGAGATGGAGGGAAGAATGCAAATTTTGCAGCCAAGTTAGAAACCGTACACCCCATTCACCCTCCTCCAACTACATTTTTAATACAAGACATTCAATAAAATGAGCTAAGCTAGAATCAATGAATCATACAAGTCCTTTCTTTTTTTGTTTCAGTAGAGAGAGAGAGAGTGCAGTGCATGACTTCATAGCGTGTCAGTCAGTCAGGGCGTAGAGAGAGAGAAAAAGGGTTAATAAAATCATAGATACGTACAACAATCTCTTAACTCTGCTAAAAGACAATTTTCTCTTTGAGCTGTTTATGCTCACTCGCTTCAGACTCTACTGTTTTACATACTCGCTTCCTTCTTTTTCAAATTCAGGATTGAATTTGTGGACTTTTTTACAATATCATCAATCATTCTCAATTACAATTAGACATAATCATTCTCAATTAACTCATGCAAATCTTCATCATCCTTTTTGTATTTTTTATTTTATTAAAGACATATTTGTTTTACTTTTTTTTTTAACACTGTTTAGCTGTTTAGCTTTTCCATTCAAACCACATATTTTGTTAGGTTAATACAAATAACGTTATTTAACAAATTTTTTGAATGGAAACATCAGTCTTTTAAAGTTTTTTTTATAAAAAGTTTCAAAAATAAACTTTTCGTGAACCACTATTTTGATATTTATAAAATTATTTTTTTATTTTTACAAAACACATTTCTCTTTTAATATTTATTTATATTTATATAATATTATTATCAAAATAATAATGGACGTTTGTTTTTGGGTTTCATAAAAGGATAAGAAAAATGAGAGGTTTCATTCCATTTGTTGGTGTTTGTTTTATTAATTCAATCATTCCATCTACCTTTTTTGTTTTGGTTTTACCCCTAACTCCTCTAATAATCTCATTCCACAACTCATCTTTTCTATTCTCTTTCCCTCCTACTACTAAGACCATGTTATTTATTACTTAATTTTAGTAACATTCAGTTCAGCATTCAGTTTCAGTCAATTTCATCATTTAGTTTTAGCATTCAATAATTTATCATTATTTATTATAATTATAGTTATTTATATATAATTTATTATTATTATTATTATTATTTATCTATAATTTATCATTATTTATTATTATATTATTTATCTATAATTTATCATTATCTATAAATTAGATAAAAGTCAAGAAATGGTAGTTTAATTTTTTTTGAATAAAAAAAGCAATCAATTAATGAGCCAAAACTTGGTAAAATTGTAAAAAGATTCAGAAACAAAACTTGGTAAAGAATTAAAAATTGAAGGGCAAGTGTATAAACGAGAAGACTGTGCTAACACATGTGTCATCCCATTCGCTTGCCGCCGTATCCATTTGACTGAGTAAGAGTCATTTGATGTTAAAATCGAACGTATTTAAATGATTCTATCCCCAAATTCAGAATCATCAACTGAGCTAGAATTTATTGCATCAATCACTTGTTTAGCGTCGGATTCGTAAACCACATTTCGTATTCCCTTAGCTTCTAGCCATTGCATAGCCTGTAATAGAGCGCTTCTATCGTGAGTCAGGAGATAACACTTAAGTCTATTCTTGAACTCAGCTCTCAGATCACTCAACCCAGCATATGTTCTTTTTAGCGTTTTACTAGGCAATACATATCAAGCAATATAAAGGAGTAAAGGGCTAGAAAGATATTACTCAACAGACTTATCATGGTTCGGCCTCATTGCCTACGTCCAGTCCCCGGAATCCTTTCGACCTTTTTGAATCCACTACTGAGCTCTTTCAGGTAGAGCACAAACCTTTTACAATAGCTACTCAGTATACAAGAGTACCTTCCTCTATTCTTCTACTCAATACTATCTCTACTGCTGAGTGCTATAACCGAGCAACTCAGCTTCTCCTTTCTAAACTCTAGAAATGATAAAGTGTTTGGTCTAACAAAATGAAGAACACTTTAGATGAATAAATCAACCTAGGCTTTTACACAAGAACAAGAATTGGTGTAAGAATTGCTTTGCTTTTCAAGACAAAAACTTCAAGTTGCTATTTGGTCAGCGTTTTGACTTGGTGAAGATCTGCATCGAATAAAGCATTTGAGAGGCCTATTTATAGTGACAGCTGAGACCTCAGTCATTTCGAATTTCGAAATAACCGTTGGAGGGAAATGACTTCCTATCGCTTTCGCTCGGTCAGTGCTCAGCGTCTTCGGCCAATAAGAACGTTGCATCTTCTGTCTTCGTCAGGGTGTTGCTTTTGCTCAGGCTCGTCAAAGTGTCTCCACATTTATGGAAAAGTCTTCCAGACAGCTTTCTGGTTCGTCTGAATATTTCCTTAAGTGGAAAGACTTTGTCTCCAAGTTGTTTAGGCCAGCTGCTGACCTGACTTCCTTGTCTGCTTGACTCAGCAGCTTCGGCATGAAGCAATTGAGAAATTCCTTCTCGATTCTTCCTTCCGCTGGACTGAGCTTTGTTCTGATGGGCCGCAAGGCTTATATATGTTGACTGGGCTTTGACCTTCTCTTGTGGGCTTTTGGGCCTTGATCTTTTAATGTCTTTAGTCTTATAAATCAATTAACTCAACATTGAACAAACACATTAATATTAATAAATCAAAGCATTTAAATTTAATGTATTGGAATATTTTATCATGACAATTTAAATATAATTTAAATAGTTTTATCAAATCAAAATCATGTGGAAAATGTGTTTCAACAGCTTCGACCTCACATTCTCGTGTCGTCGGATAACATAACAGACCCGCACATCTCCCCATTACAAACTGCCCATTTGCATCCCATACTGCTGCTCCCATCCCTGCATGACCATCAGCATTAAAACATATACATCGTTTAATAAAAAAAATAAAATTAAAATATGCATCCATATATGAAAATTAGGAATTGCATTTTTTCCCCATCAATTGTTAATGGACAAAACTAGATTTATGGGATAGGCTTTATAATTAATTGTAGAGTTAAGGTGCAAAATACCTCTGACGTTTTGGATCAGGAGCAATTTTACCCCTAATGTCTAAAGTAGTACAATTTTACCCCTAAGGTTGGTAGCCAACATATTTTTGTGATTTGTTACTAATAAAATGATGCAAATGTGATGTGTAGATGACAAGATTCATGACCGAGAAGACAGTTTGATGAATTATTTCTCAAATTTACCCAATTTATCAATGTTAGGGATAAAATTGCACCATTTTAGATGTTAGGGGTAAAATTACTCCTGACCCAAAACGTTAGGGGTATTTTTTGCACCTTAACTCTTAATTGTAATAAAAAAGTTAAGAGCTTGTATTCATATGAAAATTTGTATGTAATTTCATAGGCTTTAAATTATATGTAAATTTGTGTTTGTATGTAATTTGTATTTTTAATTTAAATTAGATTCATTTTTATTTAATTTCATATGCTTTTATCGAGCAGAGATTTTATCGAGCCAAGCTTTTATTTGATATTCAATTTAGTTTTATATTTAATAATATATTTATTTATTATTGATATTATTATTATAATCTATACTTCTATAATAGCGGAAGTAGAGAGAAATGAAGAGGAGTGCTTTAAAGGCATTTTTTATGAGTTGTCAACGTAGTAAAAAACCAAAATTAAAAGGATTTAATTCATTAAAAATAACAGATTTATATTTATAATATATTAAACAATTACTATCCCATTAATTAAAATAATAAAAGAAATCAAGAGTTACGGGAATATGAAAAAACACAAAGCAAAGGAAATCCAAAAGTCACAAATAAACTTCTATATAAAGCATGATAGGTAGTATTCTACCATTATATTCATTGGCCATGATAGATAGTATTATGTTTCTAAAGGTAATTATTCGATTTTTTCATATGTTGTAGTTATTTTGTTCTCAATTGTGTTGTTATTTTGTTTTTATTAAACAATAGTTGTTATAGTTTCATCTTTCAGATCCATTTCTGCCGTTACCCAAGTTTTATACCTCTCGCCACCTTATCCATGTTTTTTTATCCGATAGAAATAGAAGATGCATGGACAACTAAAACCGGGAAATAGAAAGGTGTCAAAAATTACAAGAAATTATTATGCTTCTCAAGGTAATTATTCGATTTTTTTTTCATATGTTGTAGTTATTTTTGTTCTCAATTGTGTTGATGTTTTAGTTTTTATTAAACAATAGTTGTTATAGTTTCATCTTTCAGAGATGAAATTCCATTTCTGTCGTTACCTAAGTTTCATACTTCTCGCTACATGTTTTCTTTTTTATTTGTCCTTTTTTTTTCAAAATGACTAAAATAAAGATTTTGTATATTTGCATTCTTTTTTAGTATATGTTGCTAAGTGTTATCGTTTCGATTGTTAACTCTTAACTAAAATTTAGATTTTCGGCTTTATATGAACTCAATTGTTAGCTTTAATTGAAGTTAGATTAATTTTTCTAATTCAGTACCTGTTGAAATCGATTCATTTTTTTAGTTTGAGTTTATTTAACTGATATATGTATTGTATTTTTTATTTTTATGCATTTTGTTACAAATAGATATAAAGTTTCACACAGTAGTTGTTCATTGAAGTTGGAGACATATTGAAAAAAATATTAAAGATGTATTGGAATATTATACTTACACTGAACATTATTTCAATTAGAAATTATGTTATATTATTATTATTATCAAAAAATTATTTTTTCCCAGTTCTTTAGACAAAGAGATTATGAGCATCTAATACACTTGATAAGATGTTTATTCTTGAAGAATTTGGATTATGCTAGATACGAATTCAAAATGTAGGTAAAAATAATTTTTGATGCTCAAAATCCTAAAAATGTACATTAATTATGAGATATTGAGATAATTGCTTTTGCAACATTGACGTATATAGTTTTTAACTTTTATATTGTGATTTGTACAAAATTGTTAGTATTTCAAGAGTTTTTAACAGATGAAAATGAAACATGGCCATATGACAAGTTGTTGTAAAATATTAATTAAAAAATATTATTATTTGAATCTCTTCAAATTCTCAAATGTTGAGCATAATGGTTCTAATTAATAGAAGTAATTTCATATATTAATTATAAAACATTTTTTTTTTGTACTGAGTGGTTACAATTGCGATTTAATTCTATTTAACTAAAATTAATTTATAGACTAAATACTTCATTAAGAAAAAATAAAAATTTTAATTAATGGGCAAAAAATATTTCCACTCTTCTCTATATATGTTTATATCTTGACATTCTCTCTTATTTTCAGAAAAAAAAAACGAGAGGAAGATAGTTATCTCCTAATTATCTTTTTTGTCCCTTCATTTCTGTTTTCTATTCTTTTGTTTGTTTTTTTGCTTTAGAAATTCAAGAATATATAATTATTAGAAAATATTAATGAAGTCAAATAAGTAATATCTCCGAGCGTGACTGATATTATACAGTGAAATAATGAAGAACAAATTGATTGAATGTCTTGATGGGATATTACGAGATGAAAATTGGAGAAATCATCACCTTAAGCTGATTCAAATAGATATATTAGGTTATTGTAGCATAATGTATAATTGAATTCCAATACTTGGTGGTTATGAAATTTCATCAAGCAAAATGATTATCATTAAGATGAATTTGTGACTAATTCTAATGAATTTTATTTTTTTTATATGTAACATATTGAATTGATAAAGTTTATTCATGTGCAACATTAGAAAAGTATTGACTGTAATAGTTTATAGCATAATATATTGATGTTGCTTCCATTTTAACATAGATTGTAATTCTTTTGTATCGTATATGTAATATTTAATTTTAATTGTAATTTAATTCAATTTTTGTTTAACATAGATTGTTGATAGGGACTTTTTGTCCCTTTTAGCGTGATTTACGGTTTATTTTAAGCTAATAATTAAGTTTAATTACAAAAATAAGTGTGTTTTGCATAAATAGCGAAATAATAATAAAAATCGTACTTTTAATAATTTTCGTTACTTTTGTATCAATTTTAGAAAAATAAAAGAAGCAAGTAATCTCGGTGTTCATAGTCGTATTTTGTAGGTCCAGGATAAACACACAAGAAATGAGGATCAAATGAAGAAAAAAACCAAATTTCAGTCTTGCACTACGCGGAGTGTGGAATGGCCTACGCGGAGCGTGCCACATCACTACACAGTTCCCACTAATTTACGGCAGTCAACCTTATCTTGTGCCTCAGGTCAATGCAGTCCATATAGAGCGTATTCAATCTATGAGGAGCGTGGAATGGTGTGAATCAGTTGACAAGTTCCAATACCTCAACCACGCGGAGCATGAAAGAGTGATAATTCAGCGATAAGTTCTAGTACCTCAACCACGCGGAGCTTGCCCTGGTCTACCCGGAGCGTGGCTAGGTCAACACCTTTGGGTCCAGTCTACGAAGATGTGAAATCTGCAACGAAGTGGGAAAAGCCATTTACACGGAGCGTGGCCTGAAAAATCAACAGATTTAGTGTGAATTGTTCCAAAGACTTGTGTAATTACGATTTTACCCCCCGAGTTGGATGTGTATAAATAGGAGCGTTTAGCACTTATTTAGGCATTCAGAATTTTGTGTACCTTAAGAGCTTGTGTATTCCTTCTGTCACGTCGTCCAAGTTCTGTTCCATCCGCATCCACCAAGCTCGAGAGTTCCACCTCCAAGTCCTAAGAGACGACTTTGAGTCTGGTTAGCTAGTTCTAAGGGACGATTCTTCTTCCCTTTCTACTTGTTAATTAGTTTGTACTCTTTCTATATACTAGGCTTGGTTGTATTTCGTATTTACGCGTTCCACATTTATAATATATGATTTACAATTTCGGTTTTGCTATACGTGTTATTATTTATTGCTTGCTTTGATACTTATAATTGATTATTGTGTAGGTCGCTTACGAGCTCCGAAATCCACAAGAATTCACATAGGTGTTGCCTTACCGGAGTTGATAATCCGGAAGCCGTATGAATTGACGAGCCACGGAACTTAAGGGGAAATCACGACCTAGAACCTCATGGAGTTGTTCGTTCTATAGATAGTCGTCTTTTCAAGAGTAAATTATTAGTCGTATATGTTTCGAATTGTTTTCCATATGTTATAACTTATCACTACCCGTAACACTTTATTAGAGTTTGAATTACATAAGTCTGTTTCACCATAGTTTAGGAGTAGTTTGTAGTTGTCACCCAAACTCAAGTCTAAAGTATTCACCGCTTAGATAACGTGTAGAACCGAGTAGTTTAATACCTGTGGTTATAAATCCCGTGGATTCGATACCCGGTCTTAACCAGATTTATTACTTGATACGACAGGATACACTTGCCCCTACGTAGTGTCTAGTAGATTTAAAGTACGTAGAAAGATCTTAACCGTAACACACACCCAATAACTTATCGCTCTACTAGAGGCGCTCATCAATTGTAATTTTTTTTTTGGTAGAAAAGGAAAGGAAAGCAAAGCAAAACAAGCAACTACACCGGGATTAGCCTAGGAAAGCTAACCCCAATCCTATCCTCTAAAAGAAGAGGAGAAAGAGCGATAGGGGGAACAGTAAGGGTAGAAACACCTAACACCCCCTCATGGCCTGCCGCCGCCAAGTGATCTGCAACACGGTTCTGCTCCCGAAAAATGTGGCTGAACTCAAGGATATCAAATGAGGGGCTAAGCCTCTTAATAGCTTTAATAAGGTTGCGGCTATGAAGACCCATGGCATGACTACCCAAAATCATATTGATGGCCTCCAAGTTATCTGACTCCACAGAAAGCCTCTTAACACCCAGCCTAATCGCCAGCTGGATCCCAGAGAGAATGCCCCAGAGCTCCGCAGAGAAGGAAGAACCCAAACCCAAATTCTGGGTAAACCCAGAAAGCCAGACGCCTCCCGCATCCCTAAGAACACCTCCGGCAGCAATCTTACCATTACTGAGGCAGGAACCATCAGTATTCAGCTTCATAACCCCCTCTCTCGGCCTGCTCCAGCTCACGAGGTGGACATCACTACTCGGGGAAGATCTGGCAAGGGATTCACCTTTGAAACTATCAATAATAGAGGAGAGTTTCTTCAAGAAGAACTCAGCTAAGTTAGGCAAAAGCACAGCTTTATTATCAAAAATCTCCTCGTTCCTCCATTTCCACACTTGATGACAGATAATGGCAAAGAAAATGTCCCCATGCTCCATATAAGACAATAACTTTCCCCTAATACCATCTGAGAACCAGTCGTTCACAGAATGGGACATGAAGGAAGAGAAAGTATGATGAGGGAGAATTTTCTTCCAAACCTCTTCACTCTTAGGGCAATCCCTAAGAGCGTGGCACAACGATTCAACATGGCCTCTACATCTACTGCAAGCTCCAGAGGTCGCCAAATGCCTTCTGTATCTATCTGAGTTAGTAAGTAATATGTCTTTAACGCCCAGCCACAGGAAGCTCCTCATGCGGTAGGGGATTTTAAGGGACCAAATGGTCTTCCAAATATCCGAGGGATTATCAGTCCTGTTAAGGGAAAAAGCTTCAAAGGCAGATTTGCAAGAATAGACTCCATTGTTAGTCAGCGCCCAGCAATGCTTATCCATGTCTTCCTCTTGATTACTCACCTTCACTCCTCTAATTCTAAGGAGAGTCTCAAGGCTAAAGAAAGAATCAAATTTAGGCCAAACCCAGTCCCATTCAGAGTCCACCACATCGGCTAACCTCCAGTTTTGGATATCACTAGGCGGGGGAGAAGTGCACACATCCACTAAAGGTTTATCCCCCAATCCAGGTATCAAACCAGAAGCTTGTGGACTTACCATTACCCACATCCAGACCAACCCCCGAGCAAAACTCAGCAAAAATGGCGCTAAGCCCTTTCCAGAGGAAGGAACAATTGATAACTCTCTCTTTCGGGCCCCCAAAGATCTTATCTTTTCGATACTTACCACAAAGAAGGCGAACCCAGAGAGAGGAGGGGCATTGCCACATACGCCAAAGGAGTTTCATTAATAAAACTTTATTGTAGTTCTTTTGTATTGTAGATATAATAATTTTAATTGTAGTTTAATTTATTTTTTTTTCATTTTATTCTAATATATTTCTTAATTAATCTCTTATTTTATTATTATTGTTTCACATAATTTCAGTTATAAAAAATATGAAAATTTATTAAAATTAGGAATCATTGAATTTTATAAAAATAAAGAAATCAGCCACCTTTAATTAAAATTCTAGAAAAAATTAATCAATTATTTTGAAAATTAATTTAATTTGAATTGAATTATCACTAAAAAATATATATTAATTTTAAATATACATAATATAATTTTTTTTCATAGCATGATATAAAATTACTTAAAAGTAAATATGTCAATTTATTTATTTATCTGAATTATATAAAAGTTTCATATCTCGTGCATCGCACAGGTTTTCGACTAGTTAAAATTATTTTAAAGTCTAATATCATCATTATTGTTAAGTTCCGTTAAGTTCGGTAGCATTCAGTTAAGTTTAGTAGCATTCAATTCTGTTCAGTATTCAATAGCATTCAGTTCAGTTCAGTTTAGCAATAAAGAACATAGCCTAACTTCAACTTCTACATTCCTTATAAAATTATATTTTACTCTTTATTTTACTTTTTAATTTTTATTTTGGTCCATATATTTATTTATTTTTACCTTTTTTATCATTGGATTAATTTCACTTTATATATTTTTAAAATTTATCCTCAAAAAAATATTTTTGAATAAATTTTACTTTTTGATCCTTATACTTATTTTTTTCATACTTTTTTATCCTTGTAATTTGAGTTTTGATCCATATACTTATTTTTTTTTAATTTTTTACCTTGGAAAAATAATTTTGACCAATTTTTTTTCATTTATCATATTATTCAGTTTTACTATTTATTTTTAATTATCTTATTTTTTAAATAGAATGTTTATGCATATTCTTTGATTAATTTTAGGGACAGGGTACTAAAATAGGCTTAAGGTTTTTAGGAAAGTACTAATTTAGGCTCAACGTTCAAAATAGCACCAATATAGGCTTAACGTTTACAACATAATATCAATTTAGGCTTAACGTTTACAATATAGCATCAATTTAGGCCTCACGTACAAAATAACACCAATATAGGCTTAACGTTTACAAAATAATACGAATTTAATCTTAACGTTTACAAAATATATCTCATTTAAGCTAAACGTCACAATTAAATTAACCATATTATATTCTTTTTCTATTAACTTTATATGTTATTTTTTTATTTAGTTCTATTTTCTTATTTATTATAATACAATTAATTAGTATTCTTGCCTATTAAGATCTTATATTTGTTTTTCATCAACCATTCCATGACTCCTAAATTCCATGGTTCATGTAATATATGCAAACTAAAAGTAATTGAATATCCACAATATTTCGAACACTGGCATGTATTAATATTATTTTAACTAGTGTTCGAAATATTGTGGATATTCAATTACTTTTAGTTTGCATATATTACATGAGAAATGAAATTTAGTAGTCATAGAATCATTGATGAAAAACAAATATAAGATCTTAATGGGCAAGAATACTAATTAATTATATTATAATAAATAGAAATATAAAACTAAATAAAAAGATAATATATAAAGTTAATAGGGAAATAATATAATATGATTAATTTAATTATGACGTTTAGCTTAAATTGTATATATTTTATAAACGTTAAGCTTAAATTCGTATTATTTTGTAAACGTTAAACCTATATTGCTATTTTGTACGTGAGGCCTAAATTGATGTTATATTGTAAATGTTAAGCCTAAATTGATATTATGTTGTAAACGTTAAGCCTATATTGGTGCTATTTTGAACGTTGAGTTTAAATTGGTACTTCTCCAAAAACCTTAGGCCTATTTTTGTACCTTATCCCTTAATTTTATTTCAGTTTATCAAATTTTGATTTTAATGGTTAAATTAATTGATTTTAATTCTTATATTTTATTAATAGAGACACATGTATGTATAGAAATTGTTGTTAAAAACACAACTCTAGTTTATTACCTTATTTGAACCAAACAATCACAAAATGAATTAGAGGTATATCATTTCCTTTGTGGAACTGAAACAAGCAGATAAGGGAATTCAGAGTCATTCCATGCCTTTCTCCTTGGTTCCCTTTCTTGATTCTATTCTGTTACCTATGTGCGAATGAAACGCCCCTTAAGATTTTACTTCATTCAATTAATAATTTTTTTGTTTTTATTTAGTTATTTAGATTATTTTTATTAATTTGTGTATTACAATATTTATTTTTATATTTTTATTGTTGATTAATTTAAAACATGTCCATATTAGATATTTGGATAAATAATTTATTAGTCCTTATATTTTTTACCTATTAGTCATTGTATTTTAATAATACATTATTTAGTTCTTAATTTTTATTTTATTCAACCGTTTAGTTCTTCACATATTTGAATTATAAACAGTTTACTCCCTCTTTAAGGGACTAATCTATTTAATATAATAAAAATTAAGGACTAAACAATAGATTATTAATATACGATGACTAAATACTATGTTAGTAAAAATGTAGGAACAAATAAATTATTTACCCTATACATTTTACATACTAACAACAACTAATCATAATTTTACCAAACACGCATCTAGTAATAAACAGTTAACTACAACGGCGACATCTATTAACTAACAGCTGAACTAAACAGCCCCTAAGTCCCAAGAGGGAGAGGCACTTAGAGTTAAAATAATATTTTAATTAGAAGTGGAGTAACCAACATAACATTGTTGGTCCCTTGTGAGATAGAGTCTAGTTCCAAAGGGGGGTGAATGGAACTATAAATAAATTTAAGCCTTTATAAATTTTTCTCACAATTAATTCAATAGCACCAGGCAGCTCAGTAACATCTATTAACTAACAACAGAACCAAACAGCCCCTAAGTCCCAAGAGGGAGAGGTACTTAGAGTTAAAAGAATATTTTAATTAGAAGTGGAGTAACCAACATAACATTGTTGGTCCCTTGTGAGATAGAGTCTAGTTCTAAAGGGGTGAATGGAACTATAAATAAATTTAAGGCTTTATAAAAATTTCTCATAATTAATTCAATAGCACAAGGCAGCTCGAATCAGAGGCAACCCTTGTTTGCTGTATTCAATAGAAACAAAGCTTGATTCTGCTTATAAATGTTAAACACTTAGACCGTGCAACTGGGACAACCTTTGTATGACTTGATTAAGTATATTATTGAGTACAATAGTCAAAAGTGCAAGTTATATAATTTTAAGCATAGAAGCAAGCAATACAATTATATCAGAAGGAAAGGGTTAGAGAAATTGTTACGCAATGATTTATACTAGTTCGACCTCCTGCTTACATCTAGCCCCTAGAGTACATTCCTCTGAGTTTTAATCCACTAGTGAACTCTTTCCAATAGGTAGGGCACAAACCCTTATAATAGATACAGAGGCTCTATAAAGTACCTTTATTTACACTCAACACTCAGCTATATATCTTTCCCTCTTGTTGTCTACTTATAACCGAAACAAGCAGAAGAGCTTCTGAACTTTTCTAAGCTATTGATAGTTTTTGTTCTAACTCAGAACACAATGAATAAACTTAGAACTATTACACAAATGAATAAAATGAGTGTGTATAGATTTTTACTTTGCTTTTGGAACTTCAATAATGATTCCCTCTTGAATTCAACGTTGATGATCAAGTCCAAATGAAGCAATTGATGGGGCTTTTATAGTGACACTTTGAGGCTGATTATTTCGAATTTCAAAATAACTGTTGGAGGGAAAAAACTCTTCTGTCCCTTTCATCCTTAGTAGCCAGTGTCCTTAGCCCATAGTTGTTCTTCTCTTTTCCGTTCTGTCTTCAAAATGACACACTTCTGAATCTCGACAGAGGCAGACTGTTGTCTAAACAAATGAGGCAAAGATTCCAGGTTGACTAGAGGACAAGCCGTTTGGAGCATCTGCTTCTTTCCTTATTTGGTGATGCATTGTCAGTTGCACAAAGTCAACGTTTGATCTTGTCTCTTGTGCTTTGATCTTCTATCTTCGGCATCAGTCTTTTCTTTAGCCCATGGCTTTGAGCTTTTGGATCCTTCTTGCTATTGGGCTGAAGTTGATCCATGGGCCTTTGATCCATCCTCAAGGCCCTTGATTATTTCTTTTACACTTACACTTAATTAATCGAACACTTAACAAACATATTAGTTAAATAAATCAACATTTAATTTCAATGTGTTATTTTTTTTGTAGAAAAGGAAAGGAAAGGAAAGCAAAACAAGCAACTACACCGGGATTAGCCTAGGAAAGCTAACCCCAATCCTATCCTCTAAAAGAAGAGGAGAAAGAGCGATAGGGGGAACGGTAAGGGTAGAAACACCTAACACCCCCTCATGGCCTGCCGCCGCCAAGTGATCTGCAACACGGTTCTGCTCCCGGAAAATGTGTTATTAATCATGGGAATATTAACTTTTTTAATTATTTTTGTCATAATCAAAATTAGTGTGGAAATTGTGTTTCGACAAACTCCCTCATTTTGATGTTGGCGAAAATTCAGAGGTTAAGAACAAAATATTAAACTCCCCCATAATAGTTGAACTTACTTTGCTTCTGGATTCTCCCTGATAAGGGTTGAATTACTGAAAATAATTTCACTTACGAGAAAAAAATGTTAGACGTTGAATGTTTAATAGTAAAACTAAGTTCAAGGTCAAAAGCATGTTGATCAGAGTGAAATATATAAAGGGAATTAAAAGTCATAACGATACTGAGATATAATCCTTGTGAATAAAAAATTAAGGAAACAATGTTACATGGATAGGATTCAGAGTTAAGTTGTAACGTCCTTAGTATTATTCATGTACCAAAGCAACAATTAAGTATCAGAGCATCTTATATTTTCGGAGTAACGTCCTTAGTATAATTTAAGTATTAGAGCATTTTAAGACTTAGAGGATCTTATGTATCAAAGCATTGAAGTTTACATACTTAGAGTGTTTGTCCTTTGATTTATTTTTGTTTAAGTGTTGGTTGATTAGAGCCGATATATTATAAGTGTGAAAGTTATTAAGTCAGAATGAAAGACATATATCAGAAGCAATTGATCAATTAGAAGCAATAAATGCATAGAGGCGGTATTGGAAAAGATAAGGATATATATATATATATATATATATATATATATATATATAAACACACACACACATACACACATATATACATATATACACATCTCAGCATACAACAAGTTAAGACTTAATAATCTATAAGCACAGAAGAAAGCTAAGTAATACAACTCCCTATCTTCTTGGGTGGTTTAAGGTTAACTTAAACTATGTTAGACTTCCTAGATTTAGATGGATGTTTTTACTGAGTTGTTGTTACTAAAGCTTGTCCCCCAGAGGTTGCAGCCTTGTCTTGTTTGGCTTTTTGTTTAGCCTTAGAGGTTTTCTTCCCCTTTTTGCTAGCATCAGTTATGGGGAAGGAACCAGGTGGAGAGGAATATCCAGCAACGCTTCTGGAGTTGAGCTATTCAGTATAGGTCTGAAGCTTCTATGATCTTAGGTTCAACCCCTTGAAAATGGAAGGACTAGCACGAGTTTGTTCCAGAGAAACAGCACCAGAGTTGTGTTGGTCCCGTGTGATTAGTTCCAAGGGGGGGGGGGGTTAGGAACTAATATAACTTTTTCTTCAAATGATGCTGACTTAATCAATTCTTTAAGTGTTTTAACTTAGTTTAGGTCAGCACGGCCGAGAGATGTAAGACAGCTTTAGTCAGATGCTGACTAGAACTGTTTTACTTGTGAGTTGGGAAGTAACACTTGAGGTCAGCTTCCAACTCAGCACCAAGATTACTTAGTGTCAGCTTTTACAATTAATATCCTGAGCAATTTAATCAATCAACACTTATATAGATATATTGAGAGAGAGTTAGAAATTACTCAGCACGACTTATCTTGGTTCGGCCTCTCCGCCTACGTCCAGTCCCTAGAGTCCCTCCGGGCTTTTTCAATCCAATACCGAGCTCTTTAAAGGTAGAGCACAAACCGTTTACAAGGCAGTTGAATATGCAAGAGTACCTTCCTCTATTCGTCTACTCAACTCCTACTGAGCGCTATAACCAAACACTCAGATTTCTCTACCGCTGAGTACTTAAAACCGAGTACTCAGCACAACTCTCTCAATTTTACAATTGATACAAACTTGTTCTTTCTAGATGAAGAACACTTTAGATGATTACAAAATCGATCTAGCTTTTACACAGAAATGGAAATTTGGTGTAAGATCTTTTTCTTGTTTGAATGTGCTTTGTATGTATGCTCTTTTTTTCTTTTTGTATTTCGGCAATCGGCTAAGGATCCAAGAATGAACTTGTCCTTTTATAGTTGAAATCTGAAGACACAATCATTTGAATCCGGATCTATCCGTTGAATTCAAATGGCTCTTTCTTGCGACATTGTTCTGGTCAGCTTCAGATTTGCAGGCCAATCCTGTCGTCTGAATTCCGCAGGCGTCAGGTTTGTCTTCTTCCCACAGGTGTGTCTTCTAGTGCCAGTTCGTCTTTTAGCTAACGGACAGTTGACCCATGCATCTCGAAATTGACTCTGTGAGTAATTCCAAGGTTTATATTATTGGTGCAGACAGTTGTCGGATCTTGTCTTCTAGCAAACAGATCATTCGTGCTATCCTGACGAACACTCAGCTTGACTGTATTGACGTTGCTTTTGTTCTTTGTTTCTGAGTCATATTCTTACTCAGCTTCCGTGGTCAGCTTCGTCTGCAAGCATTAGCTTAGAGGAAGACTTCTCTTCTTTGATACTGAGTTGCGTTCCACTCAGCTTCTTTGATCAGCTTTATCTTCAAGCTTTTGTTCTGAAGATGACTTATCTTCTATTATGCTGAGTTGCACTCTACTCAGCTTGTGCTGTGTTCTCATGCTGACTTCGTCCTGTCTTACTTTTTTATTTCTGTTTCCATTTATACTTATACTCAACATTGAACAAACATATTAGTACAATTAAATCAAAGCACTTAAATTTAATTGTCCCTTAATCATGGATTAACTTAAGTAATTTTTTCAAATCAAAATCATGTGGAAAGGTGTTTCAACAAACTCCCCCATTTTGATGTATGCAAAATATTTAATTAATGGAACTCAGTATTGAGATTCCCCATGATTGAAATTCTTTTTATGCTTCTGAAGTTACTCCCCCATAAGGGTAGCATCTATTGACTTAACTTAACTCTAAACCTTCTAAGATTTAATCGAGTAAAATTAAGACATGCCTATACTGACTTAGTTCAATTCTAGACCTTCCAATATCTAATTCAGATGAGCCTAGGTCAGCTTTCAGAAGAGTTCAATGCTTGAAACATATGTTAACTCAGTTTGATACATAGATAGTTTAGGTATCAGAGTTTATGGAAGGATGTATCAGAGCTAATGTGTACTGAGTATATTCCTTTTTAATTTTGTTTGTTTGTTCATTTAAGACAGATCAGCACAAAGCACAATAAGTAAGTAAGCATCACATAAGATTTATCAGTTTGAATGAAAGATGCATAAATATATAGATGGTCAGCTTAAACAGGAAAGAACACGCCAGATAAAGTTACAAGTCAAGAAACTAAGACTAGCCAATCTATTTCGTCCTATTGACTTGAGCTTGGTGGGAAGGATTAACTTTGCCTTTCCTTTTGGCGGTTTGTGGTTGCTGACCCTGATTTCCTGAACTAGATGCTTCTCCCATTTTCTACTGAGTTCCAACAGCTTACGTTTCTTTCTCCCCCATTTTGCCAGTATCAGATGAAGGGGGAATAAAAGTCTCGCGAAGAACAGCACGAGCCAGTTTTGCTGAGTATGATTGGAGTTGACTCGTACTCTCCCGAAGACCATCGAAGACGGCCATGCCATCGTCCAGAGTGGCAGCAGGGATCCTAATGTTAGCACTGAACATGCTCAAAAGATACTCCTGTGATTTCCCTATCCAAGTAATAGATTCTGACAACTTAGCATAAGATTGATGGTACATTTTGAGCAACGCAGCATCATAGAACTGACGTTGAGCATTGGAATGTCGGACATGCTTAAGTGTGGCTTGCGAATACTGTAGAATCTCATTTGTCTTTACTTGGTCAGTATCCATCTCTTCTTTACTCAAGTTGAGTAGCTGAACAGCTTCACTAATTTGCTCAATGGAACACTGGGAGGAGGAGGAGATTAAATCACGAGTCCCGGTCAGCTCAGTACTTAGCTGAGTGAAAAGCTGATTAACCTCAGCAGAGGTTGCATAGATTGAGTTCGCAACAGACAAGGTGTTGAGTTGGCCCTGGATAGCATTCAAATGATTGACCATTGTCAGCTGGAGTTCAGCCAGCTTCACGATAGATTCTTGCTTGGGTTGTTGAGATTAAAAGGATGTCATGACACTCAGGAGATCCTTAAGACCCTTGATTTCAGTCAAAAGCTGAGTGACAGAAGAGAGTTGAGTTGGCTCAACATTGACAGACCCAGCAGCATCAACATTAGATTGATGAACATCTTGAATTAAGGCTTGAGCTGAGTCAATGATCCTTCGTCCAGACTCAGTAGCATGCAGGTAAGCATAAGATTCATCATGTTGAGGTTCAGAGGCCGGAATTGGAATAGGACCGGATGGAGGAGTATTATGCTGTCCAGACTTGGACGTGTCAGCTTGGTCAGCAGCTGGGCTTTTGTTTAGGTCAGCAACAGGAACTGACTGATTCTCATTCTGCGTGGAAGAATTTGGAAGAGGTGGATCGGCAGAGATATTGACCTGGTCAGAGTCAGCCTGAAGCTGAGTAGTTTCAGAAAATTGAAGTAATGCAGTGCTGACCTGAGCAGGATTTTCCTTTGCTAACTTATTGTTTTGAGTAGCAGGAACTTCGAGCACTTGCTCGGCAGAAACATGACCTTTTGGAGCTTTGGGGTCGGCTTGTTCCTCAGCTTGAGAAACAGAGGCTTGCTTTTCCTTAAGTTGATCGGGAGTTGGTTTAGAGAAGAATCGAAACTGGAGTTTTGTGAGGGAAGTAATCGGTTCTCTTAGTGGAGAATCATCCAGAATGTCAATTACTGGAGACTTTTGAGCCTTGCGTTTGAGTCGTTTCCCTGTTTGGTTCTTATGAGTTGGAGGAGAGGGATCAGCAGGAATGGAGTCAAGAGACTCATAGGAGGAGTTCAGTCCAAGGTCAGCATTGAGACCTTCCACACCCTTGTCCTGCACAAGCTGCTCAGTTTGATTCTCAGTCTGCTCAGCATCAACTGTTTGATTTTGCTCAGCATCAACATCCTTACTTGGCTCAACATCATCTGTCCTTCAACATCAAACTGACCTTCATCATTACCCAGTTCTTCTTCTTGATCAGCAGGAGTTTTCTCAAGATCAATCTCTTGACTTCTCACAAAGTGTGAGTCTTCAGAGACTAAAAAGTCTAGAGGAGGAGCATCAATTGGCTTTAACCCAGAAGGTTTCTTCTTCTTTTGCAAGGGTTGCTCAGGGGTTTCCTCACTTTCTTCTTCAGTCTCTGCTGGCCTTTTCTGTTTTTCTGCTAACACAGGTTCCTCCTAACCTTGCTCAGTATCAACTTTCTTCCCACGTGATACAAACCGAATTTTCTTCGGAGCTGAGTTAATGTCTTTAGAAGAGGTTTGGGCAGGTTTCCTCTTTTTATCCTGTCTGGTGTGATCAGCAGGTTCCTTGCTTACCACCACTGTCTTTCCTTTCTTGGTCGGCACATCCTGAGCTTCTTCCTCAGCATTGACTTCTTCCACATTCTCCTCAATAACCCCTTTTCCTTTCTTAGACTTGAGGGGTTGGTTGTATGCTAACCCAAACAGCAGTGCCGCTATGATTTCAGTACCCCATGACTCAGCTTCACCAACGGTGCTGACCTGATGGTCCTTAAGAATTCTTGTGATGAGGGAGCCCATCCTGAGTTTCTCAGTACTCCGTTGGAATGCACCGACGAGAAAGACGGGCATATTGAGTGGTTGGTAGGTCAGCATGTGCCAGATAAAGTTTTGCTCGAAATTTGAGGCAGATGAGGCGGAGTTGACCTTAGGAAATATGAAGTTGGTCAGGATGTAATGAGCCATTTTTTGATTTTGACCCATACACGTACTGGCTATTTCTCCCTTGTGGTCCTTCGGTTTACAGAATTCAACGGGGTAGTCAAGTTTGACGTTTGTGGTTCTGAATTCTTTACCTTTGTTTGGCAGCTTTAGCAAGGTTGCTAGATAGGATGGGGTTATCGTGATGTCCTTGCTTGTGACCTTGGTGACTAGATGGTCAGCGTTGTTCTTATCCACTTTGAGATTCGAATAGAATTCCCTTACTAGCCGGGGGTAAGTTTTACCGGAGATAGAAAAGAATTCTGACCACCCGTTTTTGGAGATCCACTCACAGAACGGTTGCTCAGCTGTTACAAAACTTGGGGAGAACCACCGGCAACGAAGTACCTCACAATTCTTTACACAGTTGTAAACCTGAAGAAATTCCTTTCCCTTAGGGTGCTTCTCTTTCTTCTCTTTCTTCTTTTTCGAAGAGGTTGCTGGGTCAGCTTGAGGGTTCTTGCTTGGAGTATTGACCTTGGATTGGTCATGCTGACCATGTCCTTGAGACTCAATAGAAGTCTCATCATAGTCCTGCTGAGCAGGAGATGGAGGGTTTTCATCGGAGCGATTTTGATCGTAATCGCCATCAGAGATGTTTTGAGAATCAGACATGATTTTCTCAAGGATTTTAGAGAGGTTTTGGGATTCAAGAGAGAGAGAGAGAGATAGAATGCCAGAAATTTTGAGTGTAAAGAGATACAAGTGGGAATTCGTCCACTATTTATAGTAGTGCCGAGTTGATCTGATACGTTGGAGTGGCGGTTTGACCTTGAGATGATCAATCGACAATTATCCTGGCATTTATGACACAATCAGCGCATGTGTTTTCTAATTATTGCGCCTACATCATCCTAGGTGGCTATTAATGCGCGTGCTAGCATTTATTGTGCATGAGAGTTTTACTCAGTTTCAAGAATCCTAATCGTTTGAGATTCTAGGAAGTCAGTTTTACGTAGAAGAATTTCATTATGCTCAGTAACTCAGCTTATGTTAATCACTCAGTATGTTTGTCTACTTAGCATAGGGTGATATACTTCATATTTAGCTCAGCATGCAATGGTTACTAATTTAGCACAAATCACTCAGCATGGTAATCACTCAACATTCAATTTAAATGTAGAATTTTAGTGAAGAGGATTAGACATACTGATAGCTTCCCTTAGTATGTTAAATTGCTCACGAGCCAGAGGCTTTGTGAAGATATCTGCAAGCTGTTCATCTGTAGGAAAGTAGGCCAGCTTTATCTCACCCTTGAGTACATGATCCCTTATGAAGTGATGCCTTATGCTGACATGCTTCATCCTGCTGTGTTAGATTGGATTTTTAGATAAGTCAATGGCACTCTTGTTGTCACATTTGACTTCTATTGTTTCTGTTTTTACACCATAATCCTCAAGCTGTTGCTTTATCCACAGGACTTGAGCCACACAGCTTCCAGCAGCAATGTACTCAGCTTCAGTTGTTAACAGGGCCACTGATGATTGCTTCTTACTGAACCAAGATACTAGACAGCTTCCAAGGAAGTGACACCCTCCTGAAGTACTCTTACGCTCTAGCTTATCTCGTCCATAGTCAGCATCAGTGTATCCAATGAGTGTGAAGTCATTTGAATTTGGATACCATAAACCTGCATTAACCGAGCTCTGCAAATATCTGAAAATTCTTTTCACAACTATAAGATGAGATTCTCTGGGGTCAGCTTGGTATCTCGCGCAATAAAATACTGAGTACTGAATGTCAGGCCTACTGGCAGTAAGATAAAGTAAAGAGCCAATCATACCTCGATATAATTTGCTATCTACTGACTTACCTTTCTCGTCAGCACAAAGGACAATGTCAGTACCCATTGGGGTAGATATGGGCTTGCATTCTTCCATATCGAATTTCTTTAACATTTCTTTGGCGTACTTAGACTGACTAATGAAGATGTCGTTCTTCCCTTGCTTTGATTTGAAGTCCAAGGAAGAAGTTGAGTTCTCCCATCATTGACATCTCGAACTCAGTTTGCATCTGTTTACTAAATTCTTTGCACATAGATTCGTCAGTAGCACCAAAGATTATATCATCTACGTAAATTTGTGCCAGCAGGGTATTTTTACCCTTTTTCTTAATGAATAAGTTTGTGTCAACTTTGCCTCTGACATAGTTCCTGATCAGCAGGAAACTGGTCAACCTCTCATACCAAGCGTGTGGTGCTTGTTTCAGGCCATACATGGCCTTCTTGAGTTTATACACGTGGTTTGGAAATTTTGGATCTTCAAACCCTGGAGGCTGACTAACATATACCTCTTCGTTTATAAATCCATTAAGAAAAGCACTTTTGACATCCATTTGATATAGTTTGAAGTTCATGAAACTAGCATATGCACACAATATACGTATAGCCTCTAACCTAGCAACGGGAGCAAAGGTCTCACTATAGCTAATGCCCTCTTGCTGACTATAGCCTTGGGCTACAAGTCGGGCTTTGTTTCTGACTACATTGCCATGCTCATCTAATTTGTTTCTAAAGACCCACTTAGTTCCTATGGTCTTTTGATTCCTAGGTTTTGGCACTAAATCCCATACCTCATTTCTTTTGAATTGATCAAGCTCTTCTTGCATAGCATTGATCCAGAATTCGTCATGCTCAACATCGGTGAAGTTCTTTGGTTCAAAGACTAAGACGAACGCAACATTGCTGAGATATTTTCTAAGCTGATCTATCGTCATCAGCTTGTTTTCAGCAGCATCAAGAATGGACTTCTCTGAGTGTCCTCTTGGAATTTTGACTTCTTTAGGTAATGTTGAGTTGTCTGGAATAGGTGTTTCTACAATATCTGCAGGAGTAGATTGGTCAGCAAAGGTAATTTCGGGTTCGTGTTTACCTTTGGTCAGCCCTTGTGGTGATGACTCAACGGCTCCATTTTGGTCAGCAGAAGCTGAGCTTGGGTCATCTTCGGCAGACTGAGTTATCTTTCCTGCAGGGTCAGTTTCGTCGAACTCAACATGTACAAACTCTTCTACAACCTGAGTTCGTTTATTATATACCCTATATTCTTTACTGTTAGTTAAGTACCCAAGAAAGATCGCTTCGTCAGCTTTAGCATCAAATTTAGCAAGGTTTTCTTTTGTGTTGAGTATAAAACATTCACCAAAGGCACGAAAGTAGCCAATGTTGGGCTTTTGTCCTTTCCAAAGTTCATAAGGGGTTTTCTTGAGTATAGGTCTAACTAAAGCCCTATTTAGTATATAGCATGCTGTGTGGACAGCTTCACCCTAGAAATACTTTGGAAGCCTATTTTCGCTCAGCATTGTCCTAGCAATTTCAACTATTGTTCTGTTCTTCCTTTCAACAACCCCATTTTATTGAGGAGTCCTAGGAGCAGAAAAATTATGGTCAATGCCACTTACTTCACAGAATTCGTCAAACTGTTGGTTTTTGAATTCTCCGCCATTATCACTTCTAATATGAGCTATTTTTAGGTCTTTGTCAGTTTCAAGTCTTTTGACTAATGTGGAAAACATCTCAAATGTTTCATCCTTGCTACTCAGCAAGATGATCCAAGTATACATAGAGAAATCGTCTACAATGACTAAGGAAAATTTCTTACCGCCCAAGCTGAGTGGCTGGACAGGTCCGAAAAGATCCAAATGTAGTAATTCCAATGGGCGCTTGGTTGAGACAACATTTTTACTTTGAAAAGACTTTTTCGTTTGTTTACCTTGCTGACAAGCATTACATAACTGATCTTTCTCAAATCTAAGTTTGGGCAATCCCTCAACTGATTGCTTTCTTGCTAGTTTGGCAAGGAGGTCCATGCTTACATGACCAAGTCTCCTATGCCATAGCCAGGAGTTATCCTCCTTTGACACTAAGCATATATTTTTTTAAAAATTCTTTTCTAAACTCAACATGTATACATTGTCAACATGAGGGGCAGTTAAAATCAAATTGTTTGTTTTTCCCTCGAGTATCCGACACTCAGTGGCATCAAATACAACCTTTCTACCACTGTCACACAGCTGAGCTACACTCAATAGGTTATATTTGAGACCCCTGACTAAGGAGACTGACTCACTAGTAGGGTTACCTCCGATAGTACCTGAACCGACTATCTTGCCCTTTTTATTGTCTCCGAAGCTTACACTTCCACCTCGTTTACGCTCAAGTGTGATGAATTGAGTTTCATCACCAGTCATATGCCTTGAGCATGCGCTGTCAATATACCAAAGCTTTGACTTCTCCACGCACCTCAGGCTCACCTGCATTTTGAATCATTCATCTTTAGGTACCCAATTCTTTTTGGGTCCTCGTTGGTTAGCATAGACAGGTGCTACATCATATTTTAATTTGTGACGACATATATTTATTGTGTGGCCAGCTTTACCACAGAAGTCACAATAGGTTACCCTTTGAGAGTGATTTTGTTTCTGGTCAGCACGATTGTGCTGAGCATGCCAACATACCTTACTGGTATGGCCTCTCTTTCCGCAGAAGTCGCATTGGACATTCCGCTGAGTATAACAACACACATCTATGGTGTGTCCTCTTTTCCCCCAACAGTCACACTTAGTGAACCGTTTATGCTAACCAGTGCCTTGATACTCAGCATTGGGATAGAACCCTTTCTTAGCCGATTTACTCAGCTGGTTCTATATGGTTGTGATGTCCTTTCTAAGCTTCTTTGACTCAGTTTGGACTTCCGAGACAAAACCATGCATGACTTTTAAATTTTCATCTTGCCTGGTGTTGTCTTGGAGAAGATATCGGAGGTCACTCAGTTTGACCTCTTCAATCTCATCACATCGCCTGCTGAGTGCCTTTATTTTCTTGTTACACTTTTTAGTCAGTGTATATAGATCACTCAGGGCGTTAACCATTTCATTTCTAAGCAAAAGCAAAGATGTTACCTCATTGGAGTGTTCCTCTTGGTCAGTATCATCTGAGAGGTCAGCTTGCTCAGATTGGCATTGGTCAGCAGCGTCATCGGCCATGAAGCATATATTTGCTGTCTCATTTGCATTAGCTTCTGATGAGGTTGACTCATCACTGTCACTCCATGTAGCCACCATTTCCTTTTTGCTTCCCTTCTTTTCTTTCTTTAAGTTGGGGCAGCTTGACTTAATGTGCCCAGTTTGATGGCACTCAAAGCACGTGACAGACTTGGAGCTGTCCTTTTTGTACTTGTCGCTAGACTCAGTTTTGTACTTATCACTTCATCTGAATGACCTTTTGCTGTTCTTATCATTCTTTCTGAAAAACTTCTTCATCTTCCTTGTGAACATGGCCATCTCCTCATCATCTAATGAGTCAGCTTTGGTTGAGTCAGATTTCATGACAAGAGATTTTTGCTTCTTGTCTTCTGACTTTTCTTTTGCTTCGAAGTTTTTCATAGAGATCTCATGAGTCAACAGAGATCCAATCAGCTCGTCGTATTTGTACGTGGTCAAGTCCTGAGCTTCTTCCACAGCTGTTTTCTTAGCTTGCCAGCTTTTGGGTAGACTCCTCAAGATTTTCTTCACCTGCTCTTTTTCTGTGAAGTTCTTGCCGAGTCGTTTAAGCTCATTTATAATATTTGTGAACCTTGAGTTCATCTCCGAGAAATCTTCATTCTCATTCATCTCGAACAGCTCATACAGTCTCATATGTTGGTTCACCTTTGATTCATTGACCTTGCTTGTGCCTTCATAGGTCACCTCTAGCTTTTTCCATATCTCCCGTGCTGACTCGCAACTTGAGATTTTATTGTACTCTGCAGCATCTAGAGCACAGTGAAGCATATTGATAGCCGAAGCATTATTTTGTAATTTCTTAAGGTCATCTTCTGACCACTCAGTTTCACTCTTGGCAACTTTTTCGTTGTCTACTGTTTTGTAAGGCACATATGGGCCTTGAACTATTGCAAGCCATGCACTCATGTTTGTAGCTTGAATAAAGTTTTTCATCCTGTTTTTCCAAAATGTATAATTTGAGCCGAAAAACAAGGGTGGTCGACTAATTGATAATCCCTCAGGGAGTATCTGTGTTGTTTGATTTCCTGGAAGGAAACGAGTGCTGTTCTCAGCCATTTATCGGGATCAGCTCAAGATAGTTATATCTTTGAGTAGTGAGCTACTTAGTTCTGATACCACTTGTTGGTCCTGTGTGATTAGTTCCATGGGGGTTAGGAACTAATATAACTTTTTCTTCAAATGATGCTGACTTAATCAATTCTTTAAGTGTTTTAACTTAGTTTAGGTCAGCACGGTCGAGAGATGTAAGACAGCTTTAGTCAGATGCTGACTAGAACTGTTTTACTTGTGAGTTGGGAAGTAACACTTGAGGTCAGCTTCCAACTCAGCACCAAGATTACTCAGTGTCAGCTTTTACAATTAATATCCTGAGCAATTTAATCAAGCAACACTTATATAGATATATTGAGAGAGAGAGAGTTAGAAATTACTCAGCACGACTTATCCTGGTTCGGCCTCTCCGCCTACGTCAAGTCCCTAGAGTCCCTCTGGGCTTTTTCAATCCAATACTGAGCTCTTTAAAGGTAGAGCACAAACCGTTTACAAGGTAGTTGAATATGCAAGAGTACCTTCCTCTATTCGTATACTCAACTCCTACTGAGCACTATAACCAAACACTCAGATTTCTCTACCACTGAGTACTTAAAACCGAGTACTCAGCACAACTCTCTCAATTTTACAATTGATACAAACTTGTTCTTTCTAGATGAAGAACACTTTAGATGATTACAAAATCGATCTAGCTTTTACACAGAAATGGAAATTTGGTGTAAGATCTTTTTCTTGTTTGAATGTGCTTTGTATGTATGCTCTTTTTTTCTTTTTGTATTTCGGCAATCGGCTAAGGATCCAAGAATGAACTTGTCCTTTTATAGTTGAAATCTGAAGACACAATCATTTGAATCCGGATCTATCCGTTGAATTCAAATGGCTCTTTCTTGCGACATTGTTCTGGTCAGCTTCAGATTTGCAGGCCAATCCTGTCGTCTGAATTCCGCAGGCGTCAGGTTTGTCTTCTTCCCGCAGGTGTGTCTTCTAGTGCCAGTTCATCTTTTAGCTAACGGACAGTTGACCCATGCATCTCGAAATTGACTCTGTGAGTAATTCCAAGGTTTATATTATTGGTGCAAACAGTTGTCAGATCTTGTCTTCTAGCAAACGGATCATTCGTGCTGTCCTGACGAACACTCAGCTTGACTGTATTGACGTTGCTTTTGTTCTTTGTTTCTGAGTCATATTCTTACTCAGCTTCCGTGGTCAGCTTCGTCTGCAAGCATTAGCTTAGAGGAAGACTTCTCTTCTTTGATACTGAGTTGCATTCCACTCAGCTTCTTTGATCAGCTTTATCTTCAAGCTTTTGTTCTGAAGATGACTTATCTTCTATTATGCTGAGTTGCACTCTACTCAGCTTGTGCTGTGTTCTCATACGGACTTCGTCATGTCTTACTTTTTATTTATGTTTCCATTTATACTTATACTCAACATTGAACAAACATATTAGTACAATTAAATCAAAGCACTTAAATTTAATTGTCCCTTAATCATGGATTAACTTAAATAATTTTGTCAAATCAAAATCATGTGGAAAGGTGTTTCAACAAGTTGCACATGCTGCTGATGAGAAATTGAAAGGTTTTGGAACCCCAAACAACACAATCAGCAGGAGCAGCAATATACTTCTGGTGAATGCTCAGGAGTGTATGGTCCAAAATCCGATTTTGATTGGCAAGGGTCTGCACATGCTTAAAGGTATCAGTGTTTTGTCAGTAGATTGCAGAGGCCTTCTTGTCTAATGTTTCCATACTTCTAATTATATTTAGAAGGCGTATGGATTCAACAAGTTGATTAACAACAGAAGTTGGTGTTGAACCAAGTTGCTACTGGACCTTAATTAGCTCTGTGTTCATCTATTGGAATTGAGAAGATAGGTGTTAAGAAATAGCCTCAACAGAAGGCAGATTGATTTGAAGAGCTCGAATCTTGGCTTCAAGTAGATCCATGTGCTGGATCATCATGAGTTGTAGTGCCGCCGTTCGATCAGCAAAGGTGTGGGAGCCTTATTGAGAGACTAAGGCAGCTATAGTGTTGAGAAGAGATTTAATGGTGGACATCTCATTCAACAACTGCATAGTCTCACTCAGAGGACTTGACTCAGCAGATGGAGTAGAGGTTGAAGAGGCAGAGGCATGAGACTTAGCCATGTCAGCCACTAGGGCAAAAGCAGCTTCTAGTATCTTCTTCCCTTCAATAGTGGCATTAAGGAATGAGGGAGAAAAAGTCTGATGTTGGACATTTGCAGCAGAAGTTTGGTTCTGGGTTCAGTGCCAGTCTCAGAGGCTGGTGCCTTAGCCTAATCTGTTTGTTTGGATGATGAAGGTGAAGGAGTGTGAGGAGTGGCATCCAAACTAGAAGTAAGAACATCAGTCTTGATGTTTTGATAAGCATGCTCTTGTATGTGAAGTTGTTTGAGCAGAGGCTGGAGTTTTAGTGTCTTGGCCTAAGTTGGATTCAGAATAGGCTTATTCCCCTGAGTCAGGGACAAATGCTTTTTTTTTCTTTTATTAGCTCATCAGCCAGATTATCCTCAGTATAGATAGATGGGAATGGAATTTCAATTTTGGAATGATCAATTTTAGAGTCTTGATCAGAAGTGGTTTCCTTAGCAAGACTAAATTGAACCTTAGCACTTTTCTTCTTAAAGTGTCTTTTGGGCTCATCATTTTTAGGTTCAGAAGTGAGAGTTTTGGCTGACTCAGTAAGTGGTAGAGTTGGTGATTTTGGAGGAGGTGAAGTTGGAGATTTTGGTGGCCCAGAGGAGTTGCCTACATAGGCATTAGGAAGCTTTGCCTTGCTCAAGTTGAGCGTCTTCTTCAAAGCTGCAGCCTCCTCTGAAGTCATATCTCCTTCTTCAGGAGTTCGATCCTACTTCTTTCCCCTCTCTTTGTCCTTTTATGACCAGTTTGTGACCTTTGGAGGATTGCTAGAAGGAGGTACCGTGCTAACAGGCATTCCCTCAGAAGCTTTCTTACTTTACACAAAGAAATGGGCATCTTCAGCAACCACAATTCTGAGTGGAGAAGCTGAGATAGGCTTGATTTTGATGGTAGTTTTCTTCTTAAGAGGATGATCCTCAGCAGGGATCTCAGATCTAGCTCTCTTTGAGGACTTACTGGTGTTGTCAGTTTGGTTTGGCTCAGAATCCTGCTGTTCAGAAGCAATAATTCCCCTTGAGTCAGAGTTAGACTTTGAGGCACTAACTCTAACTTTCTTTGTCCCTGTCCTTTTGGGAGACTTTGGAGATTTGGGAGTTTAATTTTTCTTAGGGTCAATAGCCTTTCATTTTCTTCCTTTCCCTTTCTTCTGGGTTTCAGTAGGGGCATCTTCCTCATCATCATCTTTAGTAGGTTGTTGAACCTTGCTGTGAATAAAGGAGTTGAGAACATCCATAGTTATCTCATTTCCAAAGCAAGACTCCTTGTTCCCAAACACGAACTTGTAATGTTTGAGAATTTCTGTGATGAGAGAGCCAAAGCCGAGCTGCATAAAGCACCTTTGGAGAGCTCCCACCAAGAAGACTAGAAGGTTCAGAGGCTTGTTCTCCATCATGTGCCAGATGATGCACTGTTCAAACTTAGACACAGAGTTTACTGAACTCTTCTTTAGGAATAGAAAATTCACCACAAGGTAGTGGGCTTGTTTATGGATCTGGAAGGTAGCAAATAATTCTCCAGTATAGCCTTCTGGCATACAGTACCTTGTTGGAAAGGGTTTTATGTACTTCTCATCTCCTGGCTTTCGGAGTTTAGAACCTTCATTTTCAAGTATAGAAGCGTAACTAATAGCTCTGGAGTTATGATTATCTTTTGGTTCTCAACGGTGGTTGTTAGATAATCATAGTCTTCCTCTACGACTTGAAGGTTCACATAAAATTCTTCTACAAGTTTGGGGTAAACTATGCTCGGAAGAGCAAAGAATCTATCTCACTACTGTTGTGTTATCCATATGCAAAAAGGGCTCAACAGTCTTGAGGAAGTCAGAGGAGAAGTATATTGATTTGTGAATCAGGGGATTTTAAACCAGATACAGTTTTGGGTAGACAATTGTAGGAGTATATCAAATTGGGCCTTTTTGTTTTATGTCTTTCTTTTTCTTCTTCTGAGGTTGCTCCTCAGTTTCTTCTACGAAGATATTCTCCGTTGGGTTTTCAGTTCGATTTTCCTGGGTTTCCATATGTTCTTCATTTTCCCCAATCAATTGTTCTTCAGTTTCATTTTCTCCCTGAGTCTAGTGTTGGGGGGAGTCCTCATAGTCAACATGTTCTTCCTCGGGAGAGGATGGATTACGCTCAGAAGAGTGAAGCTCTTGTTTTTTAGAGCTGCTGGAGGAGGTTCTATCATCTTCAGAAGCCATTGTAGATTGAAGAAAAAACCTTTGAAGAACTTAGAGAGATAGAGAAATGGATTTGTAGAAATAAAGAGAGAGAGAGAGTAAGAGTAAGAAATTTCAGGCGTAAAGAGAAGAAGAAGAATTTTGGCCTCTTTTTATAGGCAAAATTAGGGGCAGGTGAGAGGTCAAAATCCAAGATTGAGAATTAGAGCCAATAATGGCCTAGTTTCTGAAGAGTGAAGATTTTGTTTTTTAGAGCTGCCGGAGGAGGTTCTATCATCTTCAAAAGCCACTGTAGATTGAAGAAAAAAGCTTTGAAGAACTTAAAGAGATAGAGAAATGGATTTGCAGAAATAGAGAGAGAGAGTAAGAGCAAGAAATTTCAGGCGTAAAGAGAAGAAGAAGAATTTTGGCCTCTTTTTATAGGCAGAATTAGGGCAGGTGAGAGGTCAGAGTCCAAGAGTCAGAATTAGAGCCAATAATGGCCTAGTTTCTTACATTAATATAGTGACAGCGCACGCATTTTGGCTAAAGTTAATGATGGAAGTGATGTCATCTAACTACTAGGTTTACTACGCGTGCTAACTGATGCTTGCAAAGTATATAGCAGTTAATAGGACAAGTGTATCCTATCGCAACAAGTAGTATTGTGCTAAGCACGAGATCGAACCACAAGAACTATTATCCTAATTAGTAAATTCAACAGGATAATCTATCTATTTAGCGGAGTTGATAATAAAATGGTTTGTGAAACAAATTAAATAAACAACTATCTACTTAAAGCAGTAAACAGAACAAATCGCAGGGTGGATTGTGATTCAATGGAGGGTATAACCTAGGATAGGGAATTCATTGATTAATTCCTAAGTACGGGTTTAAGGATTTCAGGTTTATGTTCTACTAGTGATTGATGGTAATTGTCCTAACAAGAAAGACAAATGTGATCAAGATTCATCTAACCTATTCACATGTATTCGACTAACGGCTTGATTAGGCATATAACTTGGGGGCATGCAAAGCAGTAGGTTCCTTGACAATTAAGACTAAAGTTGTGGCCCAGTCATGAAGCCACACTCTTAGTGGTCTCTAGCGAGGTCAGATTTACATAGGTTCAACATAGATAATTCCATGGTCAATTTCTTATCTATCTATAATCCTATCTTTGTAAGGTTTATAGGCATTAAGCACAATTATATACATAAAGCAGGCTAGTTGATCATCATCGAGTCTCATTCTAGCAATAATCCTATTCCTGACAATATCTAGGCATTAAGCATGCATAATCTGATCAATCAAGAGTAATTGCATAAAACCCTAGGTCTTAATCATACATATTCATACAACCAATTTCATCCCCATCCTAGATTGGATGGGGATTAGCTCATAGACAAACTAATCATAATAAAGGTGTAAACATGAACAATGGCAGACATTTTATTAAGAGTAAAATATAGATAAAAGGGAAGGAGAAACGAATTCTAAAACCCGTTTGTCTGATTAATTACAATGAACAAGGTAGATCCTCCATCCGTTGAGCTTGTTCTTCAACAGAATAAAACTAAGCTACGACTAAATTGAAATAAAATGTAAAACTGAGAAATAATGTACTGGAATAGCTAATAATTAATCGTCCCCGAAAGACTGAGAGTAGCTCCCTATTTATAGAGATTGGGCGAAACCCTAGTGTCTTCGGGGGTAAAATAGGCATTCTGTGCAGTCAAAAGATGGTTCCAGGGCTCTAATTCGTGGAATTCAGCAAAGGGAAGGCGTTGGTGTGCCTTTCCCCGCCTCGTCTCGTCAAGACAGGGAGTGTCTCGACGAGACGAGGGCCTGTCTCGACGAGACAGGTATGTGTCTCGACGAGACAGGTCCCAATTGGGGCAAAACTCCGGATTTTGTCTGTTTAGGTCATTGAGCTTCCGAAATATGCTCTAATGGTCCCTAACGAATCCTAAAAGTGCTCCGACTATCCTTGAATAGTCCGAAAATGCTCTAATGGATTTGGGTCTGGTTCGAAAATGGTCGAATGCTGGAAATCCCTAAAAACACCAAAAATGCCATAAATAAAGGAAAATACTGATTTTAACTAAAAACTAACTAAATGATATTAGAATTGAGTAAAAAAGAAGTGAAAACAATCTAAAACAATCCCAAAAACTCTATAAAATAGGGAGCTATCAACCTCCCCACACTTGAATCTTGCTTGTCCTCAAGCAAGACAGAATCCAAAACAGACAAAAATCAGTAAATAGCTCCCATATAGAAACAAGGATCCAGTGCACTTTTATAATCTTCACAATTTTGGACTACTCATATTGCAATTAAAAACCTAATGAACCTCAGACGAGTCTCCAAAACTGATTGATTGGTTTTATCGATCAACACTTCATGAAAACGAAGGAAGAGGACTAAAATTGCTAGCTCACAGATGGCCGCTCTAACACTCAAGTGTTTGGGTGTAAATGATTTATTTGGTAAATGCTCTACAATTTATCGCACAAAGTGGTCATGTTGGGATTGCATCATTCATCTGGTCGAAATTATGCATTACAATTAAACAAGATCATAGGTCTTTAAAGGGTTGTAACGTGGGCTAAAGGTTCGGGTAGGAAAAAGGGAATTTATAGGCAAAAAGTTAACGACTCAAATAGTTAAAATTTTTGCAAAAGGGACACTTTTTCCGCTATGTGTAAGAAGGCTTAAGCTCAAGGTTGTTTTTGTGATTCAATGAAGCATTCGAGAAGCAACTAAAATATAAACACGTTTTTTGTATCCTTTCCTTTATAATTTATTCATTTGATTTGATTTTTAATCATTTTTTTTCTTTTGAATAGAGGGGAAAAAGAGTGGCATTCAAATGGGTAAAGGTTGCTTCTTCTATTAAAATTACAACCTTTTAATGATTGCTAGCGGGAATTTGAAGGATATGTGTGTCTAAGGATTTTACCAAAACTAAATTAAGTCACTTAACTTGGATGAGAAAGGGTGTTTAAGAAGGCTAAGGTTTGTAACAGGGTGATCAAAGAAAGGGGTAAATATAGGCTCAAAGGGGATTGTCTAGTGGAATTGTTAAAGGATTTTGGCTAAACAAAGAAATAGGCTAATGTTCACAAAGGGCTATACCTAGGTTGCCTAATTACTTCAAGTTTAATCATAACACAACATTCAACCAGTATTGGATGCAATTCCTATAAGCACAATGACAATAAATGTAATCCCACACCTAAGAGACCAATTGTTCCTAAATATGAGTCTAAAATATTGATCTTTATGGCTCTAGCTCACAATTCAGGGGTTATTTGTATCAATCCTAGCCTCAACTAACGTTCCGTTCCATGTCAATCTTAGGCAAATAATACTCTTTAGAGACTCAAACGTTGTTCAAAAGTTTTTCGCATGCATCAATTTCGTTTGAGTGTTCAGACTTTTCAAGCACAATTTCAACTGTATTGTCGGGTTTGCTAAATGCATCAGATTCAACTGCCTATGATTCTTTTTATTCCTAAAAACTGAAAGCAAAGAAGCAAAATTTCTGAAATCCTAAGAATTGAAGCAAACAAACAAAGTCTCTAGAAATACACACATACACACACAATCATGCAAAATAAAGTAGAAGTAAAACATGCAAAATCACACAAAATGGCATAAATCCAAAATTTTCTATCCTGTTGCACTCCTCCCCACACTTACGACATGCATTTATTCCAGAAAGGCATAAAGCGAAGCATAAAGTAAAGTGCAAGAAAGAAAATAGGATAGAAAATACTCCCTAGGGGTGGCGATCCATCCAACCCCTGATATCGCTCGCTAAGCTGTTGAAATCCAAGCGGAAATCCTGAAAATCATAGTTAAGTGCATGGATATCCGCTCTGTTTTGCTCGCCAACAGCAATAGCCTGCTCCAACCGCTCCTCCAAATCACCACCATAAGCCGGCTGGTAATCCTCGTCCTCCTCCTCAGAACTGGACTGCATCAGATCCGCCGAACCTGCACCAGAAGAACTGGCTCCAGCTATTCCTATACATGCATTAAAATCTCTATTCCACACACCAGAGTTGTGGATAATACCAGCCCTATGCAGATAAGATTATTAAGTAGTGAAAATGGAATGCTAGACTTTTGTTTCAGCTCATCCGTAAGACCTTCACAAAAAGCAATGCGGGAAATAAGAGAGCTGAAGGGGAATGCAGTCTGCTTACTGAAGCGGAAATTAGCCATTTGATGGCAAAGGATGTGGGCCATCCTGCAAGGATGGCCTTTTTTCATACACCACAGTAGAAGCAGGTCCATTTCAGTGACCTTATCGGTCTCCCTCTGACCACAAAGATTAAAAGAAATCCATTTGTGCATTAGACGGTCCATTGGGTCCGTCAGACTTTTGTTTGTGGCAGTGGATCTACTGTAATGAACACCCTATGAAATTTCAGTGAAGTACACTTTGTGGCATAAATCCTTTGCCCACTCAGTAATATCGACCTCCTTAAATTTGAAGGCCGAGTTAAATGTTTCTTCAGTCCAAGCATACTGAGTATTATTAAGGCGGAATTCTAAAATTTTGTCCCCATCATCGTTGGTCTCATATCGAAGAGTTGTGTAGAACTCTAAGATGTAGAAAGGAGACAAGGGACGCTGACGTTTATCAATTGTGTCCCACCACATAGACTGTAAGAGAGCGTTAACACGCGCTTTTAACCCACACTTATCTAACCATTCCCAATCAAAGAAGTGAGGGATTAAACATTGATAATTTTTAATTTTTTTGTACAATTTACCCTCATCTTCCGAAAGTAATAGGAAATGACATAAATACCTCTGTGAAAGTGCACATGGGTGAGGTTGGCTGGCGTTTTGGGCGGGGACAATAGGAGGGCGTCGTGGTTCCTCAACAATTCGGGCACGTACCGATCCTTGAATGGGCTCCAATTCATCGGGGAGAGAATTGATGCGGTGGCGTAAGCGTCTTTGGGTTGGATCTGCCATTGATATATATATATATATATATATATATATATATATATATATATATATATATATAAAATACAAGCACAAAATAACAAAAACAACTAAACTCACCCTCTAAGATTAAACAAAAGATCCTAAACAAAATAAAAATTAGAGAACAAAAACCAACTAAGATTCACGCTAAACAATTATCTAGCACAAATCAACTCTTAAAAGAAATATTACCACACAATTAAAAGCAAAATCACAAAGGGGTTAGAGTAGTTAGCAGAAATTAACTCCTAAAGCATGCAAATTCCTAAGTAAACTAAGTTCCCCAAAATCAAAATAAGACCAACAATCAAACTTAAACCAAAATCACAACAAAATTAAACCAAATTTAAACTTACAAACCAAAAGACTTGAAGGAGGTGGTAGGAAATGAAGAAATGAGATGGAGGAGTGATGTAGGGGAAGTGGTGGTGAAGATTTGAAGGTTTTGAAGGGTTTAAATAGGTGAAAGAGAAGGGATCTGGAAGGTATTAATTATGGAAAGTTGAGAAGATAGGAGTTAGGGGATAAGAATCTAATTAATTAGGTGGAAGTTGAGGAGATGAGGGTTATGGAAGAAGAAGAAGGTTAGGGTTTTAGAGAGAGAGAGTGAAGAACAATTGATTAAGGAGAGATAGTGTGTGGGTGAATTATGTGAGGGTAGGAGAGAAAGAGGGTTAATAATTGAGGTTAGAAGGGTTAAAATTGTAAATTTGGGGGTTTTGGAGGGGTTGGTTCGGCCAACCCCTCGCTGAGCCGCCCAAGTAGAGCCTTGGGCGGCTCGTCTCGTCAAGACACAACGACTATACAAATAGCTGATGTGGTCCCCTAGGGACGTCTCGTCGAGACATCCCTTTATCTCGACGAGACGTCACCCGTCTCGGCGAGACAGGTTCTTGTCTCACCGAGACAAGGCGGACATGCCTAAAAAAAATTAATTTTTTTTAACATATGAAATGAGCAGATCAAAACTAAGCTAATAATAAAAACAAAAACTAAAAGAAGAAAATAAACTAATAATTCGAAAATCTTAATTGATAAAAATTTGAAGGAATAAAATAGTTTGAGAAGTAAATTGCAAGAAAGTAAAAGTAATGTATTAGCATTGTACTCATATTTGGGGTGCCTCCCAACAACGCTCACTTTTTAAGTCTTTAGAGCTTAAGACTGTCCTTCCCCCTCAGGGTGTGGGTGGTGTTCTATCTCTCGGGTTAGGCTCGTTGTTCAGAGGCAGCTGTCCTATGGTACGCTCAGAATTCATCTTCACCAGCTGGTTAATCTAAGTCTCTAGGCCCTTGCAGAATGCCTCATTATTAGCTAGCCTGCCTTCCATAGTACCGAGTATTTTCACCATAGCGTCGATCTTCTCCTCCATGCCACTCTTGGGTCTCGGCCCCTGGTTTTGGTTTTGGTTCTGCTGAGGTGGTGGAGCTGAGAATCATTGTGGTCCTAAGGCCGCTTGATTGTTGGACCAACTGAAGCCTGGATGATTTTGTCTCTAGGGAGTGTTGTAGGGTCCAAACTACTTTATATAGTTGACCTGTTCAAGGACCATCGGGCACTCTACGTTCTTGTGCCCGCTAGTGCAAACCACGCACTTCGGCACTGCTTCTGGTGTCTTCAGTTGAGCTACTAGGAGGTCCATCTTCTCTGTAAGTGCTGCTATCTGTGGATCAGGTTCTGCAGGTGTACTTGGGGCAGCAATAGCAAAAACGCCCCTCCTCTGACTTGGCTTCTCAATCTGCCAATGTGCACTTCTCTCGGCTAGCACTTTCACCAAACTGTACGTTTGAGCTGCCGTCTTGTTGAAAAGGTTGCCTCCCGCTACTGCATCTAGTGAGGCTCTGCTAGCAAAAGTGATTCCTGAGTAGAACAGGTCAACAAGATGGTGCACTTCAAATTCGTGGTGGGGGCACCTTCGTAATAGTTTCTGGAATCTCTCCCAGGCCAAGTGTAGATTCTCGCTCTCGAACTGCCGGAACGATGTAATGTCACTTTTGAATTGTGCAGTCTTTGATGGAGGGAAATTTTTTGTCAGAAAAGCGGCTACTGTGGTTTCTCAATCTGTGAGAGAGCCTGGTGCAAGTGAGCGCAGCCAATCTGCAACATCATCCTTCAAGGAGAATCAAAACAGCTTCAGGAAAACCTGTTCAGGGGTAACATCCTTGTACTTGAAGGTGCCACATTACTCCATGAACTTGTTAAGGTGTGCATTGGGGTCTTCATGGTAATCCCCACCAAACTGACCCGAATTCTGGACCATCTGGATCATTGCTGGTTTGATCTCGAAGGAAGCAGCGGTGATCTCGGGATCAAGGATACTCGAGGTAGCAGTAGGTCTCTTTGCCTTTAGCAGTTCCATGATAGACTGATCATCCATTTCTTCTTCTTCACAACCTTCCTCAGGGATAGCTGCGTTAAGATCCTCGTTGGCTCTCTGTCTAATCAAAGCCGCCTTGCATTCTTTCCTTAACCTGCGAGAAACACGTTCAATTTCAGGATCAAATCGCAATGGAGAATGACTCCGAGAACATCGGTTCATAGGAAGCTAAATAAACAAATATACCAATCTAATTTAAACTAATTACAATTACAATAGTCCCCGGCAACGGCGCCAAAAACTTGATGCTCGCAAAGTATATAGCAGTTAATAGGACAAGTGTTTCCTATCGCAACAAGTAGTATTGTGCTAAGCACGAGATCGAACCACAATGACTATTATCCTAATTAGTAAATTCGATAGGATAATCTTTCTATTTAGCGGAGTTGATAATAAAATGGTTTGTGAAACAAATTAAATAAACAACTATCTACTTAAAGCAGTAAACAGAACAAGTCGCAGGGTGGATTGTGATTCAATGGAGGGTACAGCCTAGGATAGGGAATTCATTGATTAATTCCTAAGTATGGGTTTAAGGATTTCAGGTTTATGTTCTACTAGTGATTGATGGTAATTGTCCTAACAAGAAAGACAAATGTGATCAAGATTCATCTAACCTATTCACATGCATTCGGCTAACGGCTTGATTAGGCATATAACTTAGGGCATGCAAAGCAGTAGGTTCCTTGACAATTAAGACTAAAGTTGTGGCCCAGTCACAAAGCCACACTCCTAGTGGTCTCTAGCAAGGTCAGATTTACACAGGTTCAGCATAGATAATTCCATGGTCAAGTTCTTATCTATTTATAATCCTATCTTTGTCAGGTTTATAGGCATTAAGCACAATTATATACATAAAGCAGGCTAGTTGATCGTCATCGAGTCTCATTCTAGCAATAATCCTATTCCTGACAATATCTAGGCATTAAGCATGCATAATCTGATCAATCAAGAGTAATTGCATAAATCCTGGGTCCTAATCATACATATTCATACAACCAATTTCATCCCCATCCTAAATTGGATGGGGATTAGCTCATAGACAAACTAATCATAATAAAGGTGTAAACATGAACAATGGAAGACATTTGATTAAGAGTAAAATATAGATAAAAGGGAAGGAGAAAAGAATTCTAAAACCCGTTTGTTTGATTAATTACAATGAACAAGGTAGATCCTCCACCCGTTGAGCTTGTTCTTCAACAGAATAAAACTATGCTACGACTAAATTGAAATAAAATGTAAAACTGAGAAATAATGTACTAGAATAGCTAATAATTAATCGTCCCCGAAAGACTGAGAGTACCTCCCTATTTATAGAGATTGGGCGAAACCCTAGTGTCTTTGGGGGTAAAATAGGCATTATGTGCAGTCAAAAGATGGTTCTAGGGCTCTAATTCACGGACTTCAGCAAAGAGAAGGCACTGGTGCGCCTTTCCTCGCCTCGCCTCGTCAAGACAGGTCCCAATTGGGGCAAAACTCCGGATTTTGTCTGTTTAGGTTATTGGGCTTCCGAAATATGCTCTAATGGTCCCTAACGAATCCTAAAAGTGCTCCGACTGTCCCTGAATAGTCCGGAAATACTCCAATGGGCTTGGGTCTGGTTCGGAAATGCTCGAATGGTCCCAATAAATCCCTGAAAACACCGAAAATGCCATAAGTAAAGGAAAATACCGATTTTAACTAAAAACTAACTAAATGATATTAGAATTGAGTAAAAACGAAGTGAAAACAATCTAAAACAATCCTAAAAACTTTATAAAATAGGGAGCTACCACTAACCCTAGAAGACGTGGCATTCATTTAGAAGAGACACATAGCATATTGGCATATTGACATTCAAAAGCATACATATTTAGCACTCAGAACTACTGAAGAGGATTAACCATACCTATTGATTCTCTCAGAGCGCAGAATTGCTCTCGTGCTAGAGGCTTAGTGAAGATATCAACAAGTTGTTCTTCTAAGGGTACATTGATTAATTTAATTTATCCCTTAAGTACATGATCTCTGATGAAGTGATGCCTTATGCTGACATGCTTCATTCTGCTGTGCAGGATTGGATTCTTGGATAGATCAATAGCAATCTTATTGTTTGATGCACATTTTACGTAAACGTGCATGTGAAGGCAAGCTCACCTTAATTGTCTACCAAGTAATAAAGTGAGAGTAGAGTATAATTCACATGAGGATGGTGATTATAAGTATTAATCTTTTTGATCACTATCTATTATTTAAACTATCGAAAGGTAGAGTTTGTTGGACAACCAAATTAAGACTTAAGCAAGAAATGAAATTAAAATTATACAAATTAGGTGAGAGATTACTTATATTGAAAGAAACTAAGGCTTCTAGCTTCACTTAACCTCTTTGCTTGGTAATAACACTTAACCCATTTTAAGTTGTTTTATCCTTTTTAAGATGATGATTTTTCTTATTAACTAATAGATTCTTGAGATTGGCTCTAAACTCTCGATTAATTACTTTCCATTGGTTCGGCTCAAGTAAGTAATCTGGAGAAGCATCAAGTTTTATTAACCTAAACTTTTTTAACCTACTTTATCTTGGTTCGGCTAAAGTGATCACTTAAGATTCAAGAAAAACGCTCGAGTAATTAGTTCTAAACTTTCGATTAATTACTTTCTCTTGGTCCGGCTCAAGTAATTAATCCAAAGAAGCATTAAGTTTTCTTAGTTACAAACCTTCGATTTATTACTTTCCCTTGGTCCGGCTCAAGTAATAAATCTAAGATTTGTAATAAGATTCATGAAAAACCTTGGAAAACCAATAAGCCACACTAAATGGTCATTAGGTCCAACTTATGAATTTCGATTAATCAATTTAATCACGGTCAATATAAATGAATAATTATATTCAAGTAGGATTTTGGTCCATCTCCTACAAGCATTAAGAATCATAAGTTAGTTCTAAAAAAGGACAAACATGGCTTAAATAGGTTAAACGTAATTACCACATAATTAAGGTTAAGATCCGTTTTTAGCCTTAGTTAAGGGGGTTTTAGCCCATGATTATATTAAAACACACCATAGAAAGATAGATAATGGAGTTCATAGTAACAAAAGAGATTGAAGTTTAGAAGAAGCCGTAATGACGATTGCCGAACGAACTTCTTCGATAACTTAAACTTATTTTTATTGGATGAATTTTTTCACAAACAATACTTCGAGAACAATTACAACAACACAAACAACTGATTCTTAAAAAGAAGAATCAGCAAAATAACATTATAGAGGGAGGAATTTAGTCTAAGCTTGGTGTGTCTTTAAATGGCTCCCAAGGTCTCCTTTTATAATAAAATGACACAAATGCTTCCAAAGACCAAGTCTCCTTATGACCTCCAACTCCCTAATCTTCTGAATTCAGCTTTTAAAGAGGGTGGTGAAAGACTTTGACAATTTAGGATTTGAAATGTGTAAAGGTGGGAAAGGAATCCTAGGCCTCAACATGTTCATCAACTTAGGACAATTTTTTTGTGCCTGTTACACTTCGAATTTGGAGATGATTATTGTTAGTCATTTTTACATCTTTCTCTTAGCTTTCCAATGCATTTTGAATCGCCTTAATCCGAGTTCGTATGAGGGAGATACGATGAAAATACAAAAATGTGCCAAATCTGCCCTCAATGTGAACAAAGAGACCTGTAACTGTCAGCTCCATCTCGACGAGATGCTTGTGCATCTCGACAAGATGCATGTGGGAAATCACTAAAAACTCATTTTTTACTCCATTTTACTCCCGAGTTCTCGCCTTAAGCCCCGACTTTGGTTATTTGTGCCAAAAACCTTGCGAAAGTGCTTGAAGAACACACAAAATGACTTAGATACATAAAATGAAGAAAATATACAAAAACCATTATTTAAAACTTATCAAAATATCACTAAAAATGTATTAATTAAGTACGGAAAATGCTATAAATCATGGCGATAACATTGTCACACATGACATCAATAGTCTTTATCTTTAGTCCAAAATCTTCTAGCTGCTGCTTGATCCAGAGGAGCTAGGCAACACAGCTTCCAACAGTAATGTACTCAGCTTACTAAGCTTCTTCCGAGAAAGTGACATCCTCCGGAGGTACTTTTTCGTTCAAGCTTGTCCCGTCCATAGTCAACATCCGTGTATCCCAGAAGAGTAAACTCTGAGGTATTGGGATACCATAGACCTACATTCGCAGAACCTTGCAATACCTAAGGATTCTTTTTATGGCTATGTAGTGAGTCCTTAGGGTTAGATTGATATCTAGCACAGTAGCATAATGAGAATTGTATATCTGGTCTACTAGCAGTTAGGTAGAGTAAGGAGCCAATCATACCTCTATATAATTTGTTGTCTACTGACGTAACTGACTCATCTACTGAAAGTATGGTGTCAGTGCTCATAGGTGTTGAGATTGCCTTGCAATTTGCAGATAACATACGAATAGCTTCTAACCTTGCTACTCGAGCAAAAGTTTCTCCATAGTCAATACCTTCCTGTTGACTGTATCTTTGTGCAACTAGTATGGGCTTGTTCCTTATCACATTTCCTTCTTCATCTAACTTGTTTCGGAAGACCCATCCGGTTTCGATGGGTTTCTTGTTCTTTAGAAGAGGGACTAAGTCTCGTACGTCATTTCTCTTGAATTGATCTAACTCTTCTTGCATAGTAATCATCCAATATTCATCTCCTTTGGCTTTTGGGAAGTTCTTTGGTTCTATGCTTGACATGAAGGCCACATTGTTCAGAAGCCTTAGCTGGCTTCTGGTTCTCACTCCATTCTGGAAAGTGTCTAGAATAGTTTCCACATAGTGGCCTCTAGGAACTCTTAATTCTCTACGAAGAGGATTGTCTTCAGCTGTGGGTGTTTCAAAAATCTTTGCAGGAGTAATTTCGTAAGTGAAAATAATTTCAAAGTCAGTTTTACCTTATAACGTTCCAGTGGAAGGAGGCTCAACAGTTTGAGTGTTCTTAGTAGGTACTGAGGCTAGATATTCATCATCATTGTTGTTTCTGAGTTTATTTGTAGGGCCAGTCTCATCGAATTCCACATGTACTGATTCCTCAAGAAAAATGGCTTCATCAGCTTTTGCATCAAACTTTGCAAAATTGTTCTTAGTGTTTAAAATAAAGCATTTGCAACCAAAAGCTCTGAAGTATCCTATCTTAGGCTTTCACCATTTCCATAATTCATAGGGAGTTTTCTTCAGTATAGGTCTAACTAAAGCCCTATTGAGAATGTAACACAGTGTGTTAACAACTTCTCCCTAAAAATACTTCGGAACCTTGTTTTTGCTCAGCATTGTCCTAGCCATTTCAACTAACATTATGTTCTTCCTCTCAGCTATCCCATTTCATTGAGGAGTTCTAGAAGCAGAGAAGTTGTGGTCAATGCCTCTGTTATCACAGAATTCATCAAAAATTTGATTTTTTAATTCTCCACCATTATCACTTCTAAGATGAGCGATTTTTAAGTCTTTTTCATTCTCAATTCTTTTACAGAGGGTTGAGAATGTCTTGAATGTCTCATCCTTGCTACTGAGCAAGATGATCCATGTATACCGAGAATAATCATCCACTACTATAGGTGTAAATCTTCTTCCGCCCAAGCTCAGAGGCTGAACAGACCCAAAAAGATCTAAGTGTAGTAGTTCTAGAGAATGTTTGGTTGATACAAGATTTTTTTTGATTCTTTTCAAATTTCAGAGTTGGCAGTCCTTCAACTAATTGATTTCTTGCTAATTTGGCCAGAAGGTCCATGCTCACATGACCAAGTCTTATGTGCCATAGCCAGAAATTTTCTTCCTTTGAGACAAGACATATTTCTTTTGAAAACTTATTTTCTAAATTAAGCATGAAAACATTGTCTATCCTGGGAGCAGTAAGGATTATAGAGTTAGTCTTACTATCTATGATTTGACATCCAGAGGCATCGAAGGTAACCCTTCTGTCTTTGTCACAGAGCTGAGCCACGCTCAGTAGGTTGAACTTCAGGCCTCTGACTAGGGAGACTTCATCAATAGCAGGGTTGGTTCCGATGGATCCATAGCCTACTATTCTTCCTTTCTTGTCATCTCCAAAACTTACAGTACCACCTCTTTTTGGTTCAAGTGTGATGAATTGAGTTTCATCACCAGTCATATGCCTTGAGCATGTGCTGTCAATATACCACATTTTCGACTACTATGCACATCTCATGCCAACATGTATCAATATTAAGGTTTCTTAGGTACCCAAGTCTTTTTGGATCCTTTGTGGTTAGTTCTGACAGGTTTAATATTCTCGTTTTTAGTATAGCCATTTCTGTGCCAACATTCCTTAGTGGTGTGGCCATATTTTCCACAGAAGTCACATTGGACATTCCTCTGTGGATTCCATCCTTTCCTATTGGAAGAATTACTTCCAGTGTACTGATGATGGTGGTTATTTTGATTTAGAGTCAAGTGACTCTGACTAGATGTGATATCCTTTCGAAGGTTTTTATATTCATTCTAAACCTTAGAGACAAACTTATACATGATTTTTAAATTCTCATCTTGCCTAGTACTGTCCTGAAGGAGATGTCGGATGTCGAAGAGTTTGACTTCCTCAATCTCATCACATCTTCTACTGAGTGCCCTGATCTTTTTATTGCACTTCTTACAAGTGCATAAACATCACAGAGGGCATTAATTATTTATTTTCTAAAGATAGAAATAGATGTAATCCTCAAGGTTCTAATCTTCATTTTCAGAGGCAATTGATGCTTCTACTTCATCAACACTCTTTTCTTTTGTATCTGCAGTCATGAAGCAAACATGAGCTGTCTCAGCAGCATTAGCCTATGAGGAGGAAGACTCATCGCTATCACTCCACGTGACTACCATTGCCTTCTTCCCAGACTTCTTGTCCCTTTTCAGTACTGGACAGTTAGACTTGATATGTCCAGGTTGGTGGCATTCAAAACAGGTGATAAGTTTGGAAGTCCTTCTAAGATTTGCTTTCCCCATATTCTCTTCTTGGTCTCTCGGACCTTCTGTATGGCTTCTTATACTGATCACTCTTCCGAAACATCTGTTTCATCTTATGAGTGAACATTGCCATCTCTTCATCATCAGTAGTGCTTTCTTTTGAAGAATCAGCTTTAAGCACTATTGACTTCTGTTTCTTATCTTCTGACTTCTATTTGGCTTCGAAATTCTTCATTGATATTTCGTGAGTCAGAAGGGATCCAATCAGCTCATCATACTTATATTTCGTTAAGTCTTGAGCTTCATCAACAGTTGTCTTATTTGCCTGCCAATCTTTCGGAAGGCTTCTGATAATCTTTTTAACTTGCTCCTCCTCTAAGAAGACTTTTTCAAGTCTTTTGAGCTCATTTGTGATCTTGGTGAATCGAGCATTCATCTCAGAGATGCCTTCACCTTCCTTCATCTCAAAGAGTTCATAGAGCCTCATATTCTAATTGACCTTTGACTTTTTAGCCTTGATGGTTCCTTCATAAGTGACTTCCAGCTTGTTCCATATTTCCTGTGCTGACTCGCATCCTGAAATTTTATTATACTCTACAGCATCTAGAGCACAATGAAGCATATTAATAGCCAAAATGTTATTCTGAAGCTTCTCTAAGTCATCCTCTGACCACTTATCTTCAGTTTTCAGAGTTTTAACTCCTTCAATGTTTCATAAGGTTCATAGGGGCCTTTTACTATTACCAACAAGACACTCATGTTTTGAGCTTGGATGGAGTTCTTCATTCTGTTTTTCCAAAATGTATAGTTCGATCCAAAGAACAGAGAAGATCTGGTTATTGACAATCTTTCTGGGAGGATTTGAGTTGTCTCATTTTCGGGAAGGAAACATGTGCTATTGGCTGCCATTAGGGATCCAGCTCAAGATAGTTTTATCTTAATAAACAGAGCTTTAGGCTCTGATACCACTTGTTGGTCCCGTGGGATATAGAATCTATTTCCAAAGGGGGGGGGGGGAGTGGAACTATTGGATAAATTTAATCCTATAGTAAATTTCTCACAAAATTTAGTTCAATAGCACAAGGCAAGCTCAAAATCAAAGGCAAACTTTGTTTGCTACATTAGGCAGGAACAAAACTTGATTCTGCTTCGGAACGTTTTAAACACTACCACTTAACTGGAAGGGCCTTTGTGTGACTTAGTTAAACACGCTATTGAGTACAATAGTTAGAAGCACAAGTTATAGATTCAAACACAAAATCAAGCAGTATAAATAAGTCAGGTGGAAAGGGTTAGAGAAATACTTACGTAGCGATTTATACTAGTTAGTCCTCCTGCCTACATCCAGTCCCTAGAATACCTTCTTCTGGGTTTTAATCCACTAGTGAACTCTTTCCAACAGGTAGAGCACAAACCCTTATAATAGATACAAAGGCTCTATAAAGTAAAGTCCTTTACACTCAACATTCAGCTATCTATCTACCTCTCTTTCTATTCACTTATAACCGAAGTGAGTAGAAGAGCTTCTGAACTTTCTTAAGCTATTGATAAGTTTGTTCTTACTCAAACCAAAATCAAAAACTATAAGCTATTACACAAATGAAAATAGCAAATGTGTATGAGCTTTTGCTTTGCTTTTGGAACTTCAAAGATGATTCTCTCTAGATTTCAGCGTTGATGATTGAGTCCAAAATGAGCAAATGATGGGGCTTTTATAGTGACACTTTGAGGCAGGTGATTTCGAAATTCAAAATAACCGTTAGAGGGAAAGACTCTCTTTTGTCACTTTCATCCTTAGTACTCAGTGCACTCAGCCAGTCGTTGAGCTTCTTTTTTCCATTGCATCCAAGAGACAACATGCTTTTCAGTCTGGACAGAGGAAATTTGACTGTCTATACAAATAAGGTAAAGGTTCCAAGTTGACCAGGGGACAAGCCGCATGTTCCTTGTACTTCTTTCCTTATATAGAGGCACAATGCCAGTGGTCCAGAGTCAACATTGATCTTGTCTTCTATGCGTTGATCTTTATCTTCTGGAATAAGTCTTCCTTATGGCATGGACTTTGCTTCTGGATCCTTCCAGCTATTGGGTTGAATTTGATCATTGGGCCTTTGATCTAATTTAAAGGCCTTTGTGTATATTCCTTTCTTAATTTCATTTAATAAAACATACACTTAACAAAGATATTAGTCCAAATAAATCAATATTTTAATATTCTACTAATTATGGGAATATGAATTTCTTTTAATATTTTTATCATAATCAAAATCAGTGTGAAAATTGTGTTTCAACAAGGCGCCCCAGGACTGCGAGGCCACACCTTCTTCCGTATTCGCTCTTACAAACTCAGGAGATTCTCCCCACTGCTCACTAGGTATGTGGGTACTTTTACAATCACCTCCAACATCCCAAGCTTGACACCACCGGCAGGCCTAGCAATCGATGGAGGCAGCCGAACGACATGGACGCTTCACACACGAGGTTTCTTTGGCTTAGAAGTACCATCACGACTTGCTTTCTCACTAGAAGCCTTGTGCTTCCTCTCACGACTCCGCCTAGAGTCAGTCAAAATGAAATCACTAAGAGCAACACGAGTCAACTTCACCACTTCCCCCTGACTTGACTCACCAAACATACTAGAACCACAAAACAACCCCGAATAAAGCCCCGACAAAGAGCAAACATGCAAGAAAAAGACCAGCAAAAATTCAAGGGGAAAATAGACTAGACCTAATCCAAGGTAAAAGCATGCTCTGGACAAAGTAGATGCTCACGATGAACCCACCAACCTCAAAGATTTTGCACGAACTACAGAAGCGGTGTGAGAAGCACTAAGGAACCACCATCGAAGTAGGGAACAAAGAAAAAGTCTCTTCTCCGGCGTAATAACAAAGAAAGATGAATTTAGAGGCAAAAAAACTTCAAAAGATAAAATGGAAACTCTTTTATATCCCAAAAGAATCCTAAGAGGCACCTGTAAATTCACCACCAAACATGATCAAACACTTGGCATATCTGTGCAGCAATTTTAATAATGCCTCACTAAATGGCTGACATATGACATTATTAGGGCTTTTCCCTCTCTCTCTTTCCAAAAGAAAGACCTTTGCACTACTCTGGCTTACAGTTGTCTGCCATCTAGTGGAATCACACCGTCTAAACGAAGCATCTACACTTCGCCTTGAGACTGCCTAACAGCAACATCCATATTTTCGTTCTCCATATCAATCCTCGAAGCACTCTAACAGGCACAAACCATCAAGGGACCGTAGTAAGTCAAGTGATGACCGACAACCTAATGTCGGCAACCGCAAAGCGGCACATACCGAAACATTAAGCAAAATCATGCAGAAAGACGATGGAAAATGATAGGGGTCGAAAACCCCTATCTTTAGGTACGATTTTTAGGGTAGTTTTGATTAGTTTTCATTCAATAAGCGAGCAATTCTCGCACTTTTATGCATGTGTGTGTTAGTTAGTTTTAGTAGTTGTTTTATTTACTTTTGTAGTTTTTAGTCGTTTTTTGATTGTCTTGAGGCAAAATATTACCAAAATAGCACACACGTGAACTGCCACTTATTTATTTCGGCTAATTGATCCACCAAAGGTCGCACCAAACGGAGTTTTTACTCAAATCTAATGACTGGTGGGTCAATTTAGCTTTTGGACTAACGTCATTTGGAGTTTATGTGCGTGTGCAGGTTAAAACATGATCAATTTCGAGTGAAAATCGGGTCTCGGGGACCCCAGGCAGTTGCTCGGTGATTTGGGCATGTTCAGCCCATCGAACTGGCTTCTGTAGGCCAGCTCGATGAGCTGGCCTGCAGGAATCAGTCTTTTGACTGATTCCTGGCCCCACGATTTCACAATTTCGGCTCCACGACCCCACCTGCATTGGGAAACAAGTCAGATTAGGTTTTGGCATAAAACTACAACTATAAATAGAACTTTGTATCTCTATTTTTAATATCCTTTTATTTTGTAAAAAACCCCTAGCCTCTATCCTTGAAGAATCCTCTTCTCCATTCCGTCAGCCATTGAAGAACCTTTAACCTCCGTGCTCCCCGAGGATTATTCAAGGCTCCATCCTTCAAGTCTTAGGAAGACATCTGCATTGGTCGACAGGTTCCATGAAAGGGATTTCTTCACTTTTATATTCTGTTTGCCTCCGATCCATTCTATGAATCCTAGGCTAATTGTATCATTGTGACAAACATATTCTTCATCTTTAATATTAATTCGAGTTTTGTTTTGTTCAATTTATTGTTATTGCTTTTCTAAGTCTTACGCTTTTCCTTTCTAGGTTAATTCATTCATAAATCCAAACATTAACTTGGCACATATTGCGAGCTGAATATGACCTAGTTAGAGCTTATAAGATTTTATTGCTTTTAAGGTATCATTAATGTTCATTAATGACGGTGACCCCGCCGTATAACAACTATTTATCTTTATCATGGCGGATCATCTTACGGGACGGACCCCGTATCCTTCTATCGTGGCGGATCGTCTTATGTAACAGACCTTGGATCTAGGATGGTCAAAGTCGTGTCACCGTATGTGTATCCCTCATCTAGCTGTACGCCATATATACTAAACTGGAGGATCTTTTTATGTCTTTTCTCCCTTTTGATCCTCTTTTCAGGGAATATTCCCAGCGAGGTCTTCATGATATCATTGCGGATGTTATCATATGTATTTTTTTGAGGATGGGTTGTTGGAATTATTGGGTATCGGGGACCAAGTCTATGGGTTTCTTAAAACCCTAAAGTGGGAGAAGTTTGCCAAACTTTGCTTCCCTCATATGGATGCTAGTGCTATCGAGTTCTTTTCTACTCTCCAATATGAGGATGAGAAGAAGAGTCATCTTCTGTTTAGGAATAAAGGGAATGCATATAAGGTTGGATATAATGAGATGAATGCTTAGTTTGGTTTTCCAAAGCGAGGTTTTGTTGAGAAGCCTGCTGATTTTAATGTTATTCCAGTTTGGAAGACATTGACTGGCTTGAATAGCTTTAAGCCTAAAAATTCTCCAAATAAACTGATTAAGGATGAAGCCATTTTATTTCTTCATAAGTATCTCACTTACTCACTCTTTGGACGGGTTGAGGGGCCCAAGGTTCAGGCCAAAGATTTGTTTATGCTAGACTGTGTTTTGAGGAAGAAGTATGTGGATTCTACTGATATTCTCTTTGATGCGCTATATAAGGCATCACGTTCTCGTACTCTGAAAGTTGGGATAGGCCACACGATCACTGCTATTGTATTGCATGCTAAGAATGATTTTCCGGCTCCTATTCAACAGAATGCTCATCTCCCATTTCTTGATCTTGCATTTTTGAAGAAAGCTGGGTTGGCCAAAGACCCTGGTTTGTTTATTCCATATAAGACACGGGCTGCCAAGGCATTGGTTAATTACACTGATGAAGGAAGCAGTTCGGGCAAGGGCAAAAATATTGTTGAGAAACATGATGAGGAGGAGGATGAGACAGATGAAGAAGAGGAGGAAGAAGAAGAAGACGTTGCATCAGTTGAGGAGGAATCTGTCCATGTTTCGGATGTTTCAGGATGGAGACAGGTTTTGACACAGTTGGATCGTGTTGATGCAGATAATTCAAATTTGCTGACTAAGGTCGATAAAATCGACCAAGATGTTGAGGCTTTGAAGAAGGACCATGCTTCAACACGTCAGAAACTGTTTTCATTTTTCCGACGCAACAACATTGAATTCACACCATCTCCACCATCTTCACCCCATGTAGAATAGGTTCTATCTTTCCAAATTTTATTTTTATCTTTATTTTATTTTCTTTTTAGTTTTTCATTTTCTAGTTTTTAGTTTTAGCATGTTTACATTTTTAGTTTTCCCCACTCAATGAGAACATTGTCCGATTTAAGTGTAGGGGGGTCGTTTATCGAGTCTATGTAAAAAAAAGAGAAAAATTATTATCAATGAAAAAAGAAAAAAAATAGAAAAATTAAGAAAACTGTCTCTTTACTAACTTGGATCAGGGAAAGCGATCGAAAAAATAAATAAAAAAGTCGATCCCGGTACCCTTCCTCTTTGACATTGTACGTTATTCTTGTATATCTTCATCTTTATCTTAAGGGTAATTAACTTATTAGTCCCTATATTTTGACAAAACACACTATTTAGTCCTTGTGTTTTCAAAAACACACGGTAAGGTCCCTAACCTTTTTCTTGGTGAACCGTTTAGTCCTTCCGTCTGTTTGTTAGATTTTTTACCGTTTATGGATTCAGAAATGACTAAATTACCCTTTACTATTTATCAGTCAAAAGCAATTCACGCCTCTATGTCTTTCTCTCACAACTAACGCTCACAAAAAAATGGAGAAAGGATTGAATTCCTAACCCATAAAGGAAAGGAAAATAGAGGAAAAGAAGAACGCAGAGATGAGAAACAATGAAGATAATGGTCTTATATATTTGATTTTATGGTAAAGGGTAGTTAAGGCAGAGTTTTCATGATGCGCGTAGGATCTAGGTAGAGTTTTCTAATGATGACTAAATGTGTATTGCGGTGAATGTGATATGAATATGGATGTGATCTTTTAAATGTTCTAACTCCACTAGACACTACGACTACTTAGGGGCAAGTGTACCCCGTCGTATCAAGTAATAATCCGGTTAAGACCGGGTATCGAATCCACGGGATTTATAATTACAAGTATTAGACGACTCGGTTTCGTATGTTATTTAAGCGGTGATTACTTTGGGGTAAAGTAAGACGCAACTACACACTATTCCTAACTATTGGCGACACAGATTTATGTAGCTAAAACCCTATGAAGTAGGATGAATAACGATAAGTTATAACCACGATAAATAACGACTCTAAATGTATACGGATAATAATTTACTCTTGTAAAGACGACTAAGTGTAGTAGGACCGACCCGTGAAGCACTTAGACTACGTGATTCCTAGTCAAGGCGTGTCTAATGCGGGGGAATTAAAAACTAGGGCCCGTAAGTTCCGTGGCTTGTCAATTCCTACGGTTTCCGGTTTGTCACTTCCGGTAAGGCAACACCTATATAACTCCCTAAGGATAGCCCGAATGGCGGCGGAAATCGCGTTCTCCTACATAATAATCAATTACGAATATCAAAACAAGTAATAAACATTAACACGTAAAGGGAAATAGAGATTATGAATCATAAATTATAAATATGGAAAGTGAATAGATGAAATACAACCAAGCCTAGTACATAGGAAGAGTACAAGCTAATTAGCAGGTAAAAAGGGAGAATCCGCCCTTGGAACTAGCTAACCGGACTCAAAGCCGTATCCTAGGTCGTGGAGGTGGAACTCTCGGTGACGAGTGGTGGAACTGAACTTCGATGGAACGCCGGAACAACCGAACAAGCTCTCGAGGGGGAGAGTTTAACTACAAAATCTGAATCTAAATTACAATAATCAAAAGAGTATAGTTTTGCTCTCTAGTGTGTAATTGGTGTCAAATGGAGTTCAAGAGCTTCCTATTTATAAACATCAAGCAAGGGCAATGTTGTAACTTCACAAAGCACAAGTATGGAGCAACATTATTTGGTGCAGAAATCCCATGATACGCCCCGCGTAAGTGCCCATTCCGTCAGAAATCTCCTGCATGTGGACCAATTCCATGTCTTGTTGTCTCAAGCACGCCCTGCGTAGCTGAAGTACGCCCCGCGTGTTTGAGTCTCTGAAGTTTTATTGCTTGAATTGGAGCTTTTACGCCGTGCGTAGCTGAAGCACGCCCCGCATAAATGAGTCTCTAAGCTTTTATCATTGAGGAATTGCCTGGTACGCCTCGCGTGTATGGTGTTACGCCTCGCGTACGAAGAGTTGACTCAAGGAGACAGTGCAATCTGACTTTCAAGATTAGGCCAATTATTTCCGACATGTGTCATACGCCCCGCGTATGCTGAGTCAATTCCACATGGCGTCTGCGGATAAGGCAATTATTGCTGACACCATGTTTCACGCCCCGCGTAAAGGATGATACGCCCCATGTATTTGAGTAGATTTTTGCTCCTTGCTCGTACCTGAAATACAAATCTTACGAGCCGAGTTAGCTTGACGTTTTTATTTCCTAAACTAATCAAAAACATGGAAAATTAACTAAAAGTACGAAATTTATTTTTATTTCTTTATTTTATCAAAACGCTTTATTTTTGTAATTAAACTTATTTATTTTATCCAAAATCAACCCGTAAATCACGCTAAAAGATAGGGGTAAAATACCCCTATCAAACCTCCTCGGACTTTAAAGTTTTACTTGTCCTCAAGTAAAAGAAATCGAAAGACAAGGGATTGAGAAAATTTAGAAACAAACCGAAGGTTGGTTTTGCTAAGTGCGCGATTTCAAAGTTATGGTTTTATGCAAAGGTTTCGGTAAGTACCTACGCAAACAATTGAGTACAAAACTTGTTTGAAACCTCCATGATGAAGATTAATAGGCAATATTAACGGGGGTTGATTATCTTTTGAGAATCCGATAGTACCTCACCAAGGGATTTCGCTCTTACGCTCAATTTTAGGTGGGGTCGGTGTTTTAGCACTCTTCTTTGCACTTACTCGAGATCATGTTGAATTTGCATTTTCATCCGGGTTTTTCCTCCTAAAATATGGTTAGGCAACATTAAAAATGAACCCAGAGGGGGGTTGTAATGTGGGTGGCTTCTTTAGTGGTTAGTTTAAAGAAACTCGAGTTCAAAAATACCGTTTTGTGATTGCACCGTGTTTTTGTTTATTTCGGCCTTGGCGAATTTTACAAAATATACTTCAAAATTGCTCGGGTGGAGCTTCAGAATGCCTTTTTATTTTTATCGTATCCTTTGTTTTGACAGAGGCACAAAAACAATATTTTGAAGGCTTATGGTGCTCGTTTGTTAAGGCCGTGACTTTTTCCGAGTGATTTGGGTGCAAATTGATTTTGTCGGTATTCGAACTACAGGAAAAAGGGTTAAATGTTAAAAGGGTATTAACAAAAAAGTTGGTTAATAGGCTCGAAGGGGTTTCCTAATGTTTAATGAAAACGAGAAAAATAAATTAAGAAAAATTAGCCTAAGTGGGTTCGGTTTATCATCTATTGCCTTTTTTACCAAAAATAAGTGTACTTAACCCGGTATTGGATGCAAATTCTATGAGTCGAGTGAAGTGAAAGCTCTCGAAAAATTGTGAAAGAATTAGAGTTCTCGTACGAACTCCTTTAGGCTCAAAAATACCTCACAAAGATTCGGGTTTAAATTGTGTACTATCAAGTCTTCACTAAATTCTCAACTATCCCGTTTTTATTGCCTTTTCAAAGTTCATTATGGAGATAACATTTGGGTTAAGACTCAATGCCTTAGTTTAGTACTAACCTAAGCTTTGCACAAATTCCCTAATTTCAAAACCAAGACTAAAATTCCTTAATTAGATCATCCCCTTGTGTCGACGTCTTTTATTTTTGATGACAAATAACGGAACTTTAATTAATTTTCGAAGGAGGGATAGCGTGTCGGGAAAAATTAGAAGAGTCAATAAATTAGTTTAATTATTCTGTTGGTTATTTAATTTTTTTGTTTTTGGTAGTGCAAAACAAAGGTTAAGTGCGGGGTTGCACGTCCCTCCGCGTTATTTAAAATGACGCCTGTTCCAAGGGCGTCGTAAAAAGAAGTCAAAACAAAAACAAAAATAAAGGTAAAGGAAGGAAAAGAAGACCCTTAGTGGTCAGGGGCCCTACGAGAGGCGTGCCCAGGGGGGCGCCCCGCGTAGGGTGGCGTTTTTATCTCTTTTTGAGTCAGAGACTCAAATACCCGAGGCGCAGGAAGAGGGCACCTCGCGTGTCTGAGTTCCTGAACTTGGGAACCACGGAAAGGTACCCATACGCGGGGCGTAATAGGGGGTATGCCCTGCGTGAAAGGTGCCCCTTGCATTATTTTGGATCAGAGGCACAAAGACGGGGGGCGTGCATAGAGAGACGCCCCGCGTAATATGTTGGATTATAATTGGGATTTGGCTTTCCATGGCTATGAAATGAAATGAAGAAAACAAGGAAAAATTGAATAGATATATACAGGGGGTTTGAGAGCATCAAACCAGCGCTACATTTATAGTCGGAGTAGCTCGACTTTCCTTGGTGATGTGCAAGCTTACGGTGTTGCGAAGAGTATGGTTTCGCCTTGTTGTGGAAAAACGCCGCCGCGGTATATCTTTAGACGGTGGCCATTGACCCGGAGGGTTGCATTGTCGGGACCTTGGATTTCAATTGCTCCGGAGGAGTGCACATTGATGACGGTGTATGGTCCCGACCACCGACTTTTTAATTTTCCGGGGAATAACCGGAGGCGAGAATTGTAGAGGAGAACTTGATCCCCCTTGTCGAACTCCCGGACTTGGATGTGCTTGTCTTGCCACCGTTCTGTACGTTCTTTGTAAAGTTTGGCATTTTCGTACGACCCTAAGCGAAGTTCATCAAGAGTATTGAGTTGGAGGAGGCGGTGTTCTCCTGTAGCCTGCATGTCATAATTTAAAAATTTCAGCGCCCAATATGCTTTATGTTCTAATTCCACGGGCAAATGGCATGACTTTCCAAAAACTAGACGATAAGGGGACATCTCGATGGGCGTCTTAAACGCCGTGCGGTAAGCCTAAAGAGCATCATCGAGCTTCAAGCTCTAGTCTTTCCTAGAGGAGTTAACCGTTTTTTCTAAAATGTATTTTAGCTCTCGGTTAGAAACCTCAACTTGCCCGCTAGTTTGCGGGTGGTAGGGTGTAGAGACTCGGTGTGCAACCCTATATTTAAGTAAGAGTTGATCGAATTGTCGGTTGTAAAAGTGGGAACCCCCGTCGCTAATGATAGTTCGAGGGGTCCCGAACCGAGTAAAAATGTTTTTCTTTATAAATTTCCCTACCGCCTTAGAGTCGTTTGAAGGTAAGGCAACGGCCTCTATCCATTTGGAGACATAGTCAACCGCTACAAGAATGTAAGCGTTGTTATATGACTTAGGGAAAGGCCCCATGAAGTCTATCCCCCACACGTCAAAAAGTTCGCAAACTAGGATTCCTTGTTGGAGCATTTCATGTTTTCGGGAAATGTTCCGGCTCCTTTGACAAGCGTCACATGAATTGACGAAGTCTTGGGAATCTTTGGACAAAGTAGGCCAATAAAACCCACATTGTAAGACTTTTGCCATAGTCCGACTAGGGCCAAAGTGGCCCCCCCGGCTCTTGGGTATGACACATATGTAGCACATGATTAACCTCTTCTTCCGGTATACACCTACGAATAATGTTATCAGCACATGATTTGAACAGATAGGGTTCTTCCCAAAAATAGTGCTTAGCATCGTGAAAGAATTTCTTACGCTGCTCGTATGTAAGGTGCGGGGGAAGAATATTACCGGCTTTGTAGTTTGCCATATCGGCATACCAAGGTAAAGATGTTACCGCGTAGAGTGCTTCGTTGGGAAAGGTCTCCTTAATCTCAATAGTTTCTGGAGATTCGTCTTGCTCGCCTTGTAAGCGAGAGAGATGGTCGGCCACAACATTCTCTACTCCTTTTTTATCTTTGATCTCGATGTCGAATTCTTGTAGGAGTAGGATCCACCGTATCAAGCGTGGTTTGGCGTCCTGCTTAGTCATCAAGTACTTGAGAGCTGCGTGGTCAGTGTATATGATAATTTTGGATAACACAAGATATGATCTAAATTTATCGAAAGCAAAAACAACGGCAAACATCTCCTTTTCCGTGATGGAATAGTTTTGTTGGGCCTCATTGAGCGTTTTGCTCGCATAATAGATAGGGCAAAAGAGTTTATCCACCCGTTGGCCCAAACAAGCACCTACAGCCAAATCACTCGCATCACACATTAGTTCAAAGGGGAGGTTCCAATCGGGTTTCACCATGATAGGTGCATTAATTAATTTTTCCTTTAGTGTGTTAAACGCAAGTAAATATTGGTCGAAAAAATTAAATTCTGCATCCTTTATGAGGAGCTGGGTCAAGGGGGTTGCTATTCTAGAGAAATCCTTGATGAATCGTCTATAGAACCCCACATGACCCAAGAAACTCCGAATTCCCTTAACATTGATTGGTGGAGGTAGTTTTTCAATTACCTCAATCTTGGTCGGATCGACCTCGATCCCCTCCCCGGACACCTTGTGTCCCAAAACAATGCAATCTTGAACCATAAATTGACATTTTTCCCAACTAAGCGCAAGGTTAGTGTCTTCACAACGTTGGAGGACTTTATCAAGATTACCTAAACAAATCTCAAAGGACGACCCAAAAACAGAAAAATCATCCATGAAGACTTCCATGAAGTCCTCGATCATTTCGGAAAATATATCCGTCATGCACCGCTGAAAGGTGGCAGGGGCGTTACAAAGCCCGAATGGCATCCGCCTATATGCAAATGTCCCATATGGACAAGTGAATGTCGTCTTCTCTTGATCCGAAGGATCAACGGGAATTTGCATATAGCCGGATAGACCATCGAGGGTACAAAAGAATTTATGTTCCGCCATTCTTTCCAACATTTGGTCAATGAACGGTAAGGGAAAATGATCTTTTCGGGTGGCTTCATTAAGTTTCCTATAATCAATGCATACGCGCCACCCGGTCACTTTTCGTGTGGGGATTAATTCCCCCTGATCATTTTCCGTTACCGTTATGCCCCCCTTTTTGGGAACACATTGGACCGGACTAACCCATGGACTATCGGAGATAGGAAAGATTATACCTGCGTCGAGGAGTTTGATTACCTCGGCCTTCACTACCTCTTTCATATTGGGGTTAAGCCATCGTTGCGGCTGCACGGAGGGCTTGACTTTATCCTCTATAAAGATGCGGTGTGTGCAAATGGTGGGGCTGATCCCTTTTATGTCGTGAATGGTCCATCCAAGCCCTTGTGTCTTTGTAACACCGCAATTAATGCTTCCTCCATTTCCACTGTCAAAAGTGAAGAGATAACAACTGGTAAGAAGTTAGGAGGTTGCAAAAGCACATATTTAAGATTAGGGGGCAAGGGTTTTAGTTCCAAAGTCGGAGGCTCCTCGAGAGAGGACTTCGGCTTTGCTTTGCTATCCCGGTCCAAACCCTCGAACCGGCTCCTTGCCAATAGACATTGTTCTATTTCGGAGGAGTATTCAAATGGCTTGTTTAATGGCTCCTCATCCAAATGCTCATTACCATCTATTCCCGAAGAGGTTTCCGCAGAAGACCTATCACAAAATTCTTCAACAAAAAGATCAATAGAGTCTATGGAATTTAAAAAATTACAATCCGCCATGGTATTAGACGGAAATTTCATGGAGTTATACACGTTAAATTCTACCTCTTCGTCTTGCAATCGTAGGATGAGCTTACCTTCGTGGACATCAATGAGAGTCCTACCTGTTGCAAGGAATGGTCGTCCTAGGAGGATCGATACCGAATCGTCTTCCGCCATATCGAGCACTACAAAATCGGCGGGGAAAATGAACTTGTCCACTTTCACTAAGACATCCTCCACAACTCCTTTTAGCCGGGCAATGGATCTATCGGCCAACTGGAGCGTCATATTGGTAGGCTTAGGTTCCCCCAATCCGAGCTTCCTAAACACAGATAAAGGCATTAGATTAATACTAGCACCCAAATCACATAAAGCTTTCCTAAACTCAACATTACCAATTGTGCACGGGATAGAAAAGCTACTTAAATCCTTGAGTTTAGGTGGGAGTTTGTTCGTTATAATCGCGGAGCATTCCTCCGTGATCGCTACCGTTTCATTATAATCTATCTTCCTCTTTTTGGCGAGGATTTCTTTAAGAAACTTCGCATATGTAGGCATTTGTTCCAATGCTTCTGCAAGCGGAATGTTAATGTGAAGTTTCTTAAAAATCTCCAAAAACTTGCCGTATTGGTGGTCCAATTTTTCCTTTTTAAGTCGTTACAGAAAAGGGAGCTTCGGTACGTAAGCTCCAATTGGATCACATATATTTTTATTCTTATCCGAGGAAGTCGTGGGTTTCGGATCCGAACCGGGGTTGCTTACCACTTCCAGTTCGTCACTTACCTTTGGAGAGGGTGGAGTCGCCTTTGGAACCGGTGGTTCCAAACCCTTACCACTACGGAGAGTTATTGCTTGTGCGGTCTCCCGGTTCTTTGGTCTTGGGTTTTGTTCGATGTTAAACGGGAGAAACTCATATTGTCTCTCTCATTGTTGGCGACTCAATTGGGCTACTTGATGTCCCAAATCCCTGCAAAATGCTTCATTATTAGCAAGACGGGAAGATATTTCTTTAAGAAGATCAATTACCATAGCGTCTTGCGCATTGCTAGGAGGTTGAGATTTTTGTCCTCCATGGGCGTGAGGGAATTGGCCCGAATTTTGCTCCGTGAATTCTCTATGGGGTTTGGATGGGGGCTCCAACACATCCCGTATGTCACCATAAGATGGATTCGGGTGTGGGTGTTGAGGCCGCCATCCATTGTTATTGTTGCTATGGTGGTGATAAGCATTCGAGTTAGAATAGGAGTTATAATAAGAATTATACCTTTGTTGTCCTCCTACATAACTTATGCTTTTGGTGTTGCCGGCGAAAGGGCTTCCGACTTGACAATCCTTACCTTGGTGGTCACCACCGCAATGCGAGCACACTAGGACTTGTGCTTTGTTCTTAAGGCTCATTTGTGCCATTAAGGCGTCTAGCTTCTTATTCATTTCAACCATGAAGATTGTGGGAGCCTCATCTTCTACGGCAAAAGTTTGATGTTGCGAGGGTCCGGCAAGCCGATCTTCTTGCCATTGGACACTTTTCCTAGCTAATTCGTGGATAAGCTCATAAGCCTCGCTTGCCGATTTGCGGAACAAATCCCCACCTGCGGCAGAATCAACGGTTGCACGATTAGTAGGTGTTAATCCATGATAGAAGGTACTTACTAAATCATGCTTAGGAATATCATGGTGGGGACAGCTCCGGAGCAACTTTCGGAACCTAGCCCAAGCTAAGTGGAGGGCCTCGCGTTCAAGTTGCTTAAAGGAAGTGATGTCGTTCCTCAACTTAACCGTTTTGGAAGGCGGGAAGTAATAAAAAAGGAACTCCCTTTCGAGTGCTTCCCATGATGTGATCGATCCCGCCTCCAACGAGTGTAACCATTCCAACGCTTGTCCTATCAAAGAAAAAGGAAATAATTTGAGTTGGATTGCTTCAACCGGAACACCGTGTTGCCGAGAAGTTTCGGCACACATAAGAAATTTATCAAGGTGTTCGTTAGGGTTTTCATGGGGTTCCCCTCCGAATTGACCAAGTTGTTGGATTAATTGGATTATGCTAGTTTTTATTTCAAATGTGTCGGCCGGGATGGTGGGGGCAACGATTCCATGACGGTTTTAAGGGCGATGCGGAGCAAGAATCTCCAACATCGATCGATTGTCATTGCCTCCACCATCACCGTTATTATTTACGGGTTGAACCGGTCGCCTTTGGTTAACTTCGGGCTGCTCGGCTTCATTGTTGAGGGTTGCCATTCTTTCTCTACGTAACCTACAAAGAGTACGTTCAATTTCGAGATCAATAGGTACGAGAGAATCACTTTTAGATCGGGTGTGCATAAAGTAAAACAAGTATAAAAGAATTATCAACAAGAAAGAATAATGTTAGTAAAACTATATATAAACAATTTATACAAAAAGAATACTTAAACTAACAATGAAACGTTTTTGTCTAATATTGTAGGAGATTATAAATCCCCAGCAACGGTGCCAAAAACTTGATGCGCGTAGGATCTAGGTAGAGTTTTCTAATGATGACTAAATGTGTATTGCGGTGAATGTGCTATGAATATGGATGTGATCTTTTAAATGTTCTAACTCCACTAGACACTACGACTACTTAGGGGCAAGTGTACCCCGTCGTATCATGTAATAATCCGGTTAAGACCGGGTATCGAATCCACGGGATTTATAATTACAAGTATTAGACGACTCGGTTTCGTATGTTATTTAAGCGGTGATTACTTTGGGGTAAAGTAAGACGCAACTACACACTATTCCTAACTATTGGCGACACAGATTTATGTAGCTAAAACCCTATGAAGTAGGATGAATAACGATAAGTTATAACCACGATAAATAACGACTCTAAATGTATACGGATAATAATTTACTCTTGTAAAGACGACTAAGTGTAGTAGGACCGACCCGTGAAGCACTTAGACTACGTGATTCCTAGTCAAGGCGTGTCTAATGCGGGGGAATTAGAAACTAGGGCCCGTAAGTTCCGTGGCTTGTCAATTCCTACGGTTTCCGGTTTGTCACTTCCGGTAAGGCAACACCTATATAACTCCCTAAGGATAGCCCGAATGGCGGCGGAAATCGCGTTCTCCTACACAATAATCAATTACGAATATCAAAACAAGTAATAAACATTAACACGTAAAGGGAAATAGAGATTATGAATCATAAATTATAAATATGGAAAGTGAATAGATGAAATACAACCAAGCCTAGTACATAGGAAGAGTACAAGCTAATTAGCAGGTAAAAAGGGAGAATCCGCCCTTGGAACTAGCTAACCGGACTCAAAGCCGTCTCCTAGGTCGTGGAGGTGGAACTCTCGAGCTTGGTGACGAGTGGTGGAACGGAACTTCGATGGAACGCCGGAACAACCGAACAAGCTCTCGAGGGGGAGAGTTTAACTACAAAATCTGAATCTAAATTACAATAATCAAAAGAGTATAGTTTTTCTCTCTAATGTGTAATTGGTGTCAAATGGAGTTCAAGAGCTTCCTATTTATAAACATCAAGCAAGGGCAATGTTGTAACTTCACAAAGCACAAGTATGGAGCAACATTATTTGGTGCAGAAATCCCATGATACGCCCCGTGTAAGGTGGTCTACGCCCCGCGTAAGTGCCCATTCCGTCAGAAATCTCCTGCATATGGACCAATTCCATGTCTTGTTGTCTCAAGCACGCCCTACGTAGCTGAAGTACGCCCCGCGTGTTTGAGTCTCTGAAGTTTTATTGCTTGAATTGGAGCATTTACGCCGTGCGTAGCTGAAGCACGCCCCGCGTAAATGAGTCTCTGAGCTTTTATCATTGAGGAATTGCCTGGTACGCCTCGCGTGTATGGTGATACGCCTCGCGTACGAAGAGTTGACTCAAGGAGACAGTGCAGTCTGACTTTCAGGATTAGGCCAATTATTTTCGACATGTGTCATACGCCCCGCGTAAGGTGGCATACGCCCCGCGTATGCTGAGTCAATTCCACATGGCGTCTGCGGATAAGGCAATTATTGATGACACCATGTTTCACGCCCCGCGTAAAGGATGATACGCCCTGCGTATTTGAGTAGATTTTTGCTCCTTGCTCGTACCTGAAATACAAATCTTGCGAGCCAAGTTAGCTTGACGTTTTTATTTCCTAAACTAATCAAAAACACGGAAAATTAATTGAAAGTACGAAATTTATTTTTATTTCTTTATTTTATCAAAACGCTTTATTTTTGTAATTAAACTTATTTATTTTATCCAAAATCAACCCGTAAATCACGCTAAAAGATAGGGGTAAAATACCCCTATCACTTTATCTTACCAAAAGAACAAATGAGATAGTTGATAGTTCTATTTTCGTTTACATACTTTAGATTTTGCATATAAATTGTCTTCAAAGATATTCTTTGAAATTTTTTCAATTTTTCAGATAAAGATGAACTTATATAATCGTAATTTAAAACGATTTGAAGAAGAAGCAAATGTCTTTGCTTAAGGACAAGCAAAATATTAAGTGTAGGGGAATTGATAAGTCCTTAATTTACGTATTTATGCATGCATATTCATATTTATATTAATGCATTTAGCTTAGTTTAGGATAGGTTTTGGAAAGATTTCACTTGTTTGTTCATGATTTCTCCAGAGATAGGTTTGAAACACTTAAAAGCTCAATATGAAGGAATATCAGCAAGGAACAGATCAAAGACAGAAGAAAAAAGCCAAATTAGGGCAAAAGTATTTGTCACGATCGTGACGCCCCAATCCCGTTCGTGATCATGCCCGAAATCAATCAAAGACAGAAAGCCATCTGTCGCGATCGTGACAAATAGTTCCATCAACTTTACATGTCAAAGCAAAGTCACAAACGTGACACCCCTATCTCGTTCGTGACCGACGTCTTCACTGCAAAAAGGCATGATTCTTCAGTTTAATTGCATCTCTTTCATCCTGAATCATCATCCTTCTTCACCACGGGCTATGACTCTCCATAACAACACTTGAAGAGTTATCATCTTCAAGAGACATGATTCTTCATCTACTATAAGAAGGATACCTGCTTCAGTCTCTTTATCCCTGGCTTCGAGCTTCTGAATGCTTAATCCCTACGTTTTGTCAGAGACCCGCCTCCCCTCCAAAGGGTTATTTTGCCACATATGAAAGCCATATAGAAAGAGGTTTTACCTATCCTGTCCCCAAGGTAATTGGGGACATTCTTGAAATTTTTAACATCCCGATTTGTCAATTGCATCCAAACGGATAGCTTGACCTAGTGCTAGATTCTTACCTAGCGGCGAATCTAGGTCTAGTTTTAAGCCCCCGAATCTTTCATTCACTCCATACCATGTCCAAGCGCAGCGTGGAGGACCATATCACCTTTTCTAAGTTAAAGGGCTACTCGCCATTCCATAGCAAGATGTCGAATGTCCACCATTGGGAACAAAGATTTTTCTTTGTTAAGATAGCTAAGGACGTACGTTTAGGTTTTCCCCCCGCTTGGAATTATAACCTGAAAGACCGGGCGAACAAAAGTTTTATCCTCAACCAAGAGGAGAAAAATATTTTAAGGATACTTCATTCGGTTAAGTATATCTTTTGGGCGTATGATCAAGCATTGGCGATCATGAAATCGAACGAACCTTTAGTAACGCTGCAGAACGGGGAGCTCTACTACACTTCGTTCAAAGCTTTTAAAGGTATTATCCATGCTTTTACCCGCCTTATTAACTTCCTTCTTGTTTTTTTACGCCTTCTTGCAGGGGGAGAACTAACGCCAAAGATATCATTGTAGAGAAGCAGAAGCTTCAAGCCGCTCTAGACGCCCAGGAGAGGGCGAATGCCTGCCTGAATAAACAAGAAGGGAAGCGCCCTGCGGCTGAGGTCCAGCCTTTGCCTCCTCCAAAAAGGGCCAAGGCTGATGGTCCTTCTCAAGGGAAAAATACACAAACTGGCGGATCAACTCAATTGGTGGTCACCACTAAGGCTCCCAAAGTTTCATTATTCGCCTCTTCCTTCACTTAGGTTAGCCTTCTCTCTGTTTTATTCCAATTTAATTAAAGATGTAGTGTTTTAACTCGGGCCATCTTTCTATGAATTTTCAGTCAACGAAGCCAGACCTCAGAGGTTATTGGGTCGCGACTCATGGTCCCGAGCTAGTTCTTGCATCCGACATGGTGATGCATGACATCGAAGAGGCGATCGAAAAGATCCCCAACATCCTAGAGATGAGGGCTAAGTACAAAACTTCTTCTCACCTTAAGATGATCAAGCACAGTGCTTTGGCGGTAAATGACTTTCTCTAGCCTTTTATTTTATCATTTTTCATCTTTGCCTTGACTTATGGTTTTTTATTATTCAAACCATTGATCATGTTAATGCTGTCGAGGCGGACATCGCCATAAACGCAGTGAAGGAAGCTCGTCTCAAGGAGTTGGAAAGCGAGGCATCCAAATCTAGATCTGATGCTCATGCGGCAAGTGCCTTAGCGGATGGCTTAAAGCAAAAGATAGCCCAACTGGAGGCGGACCTCGAGCTGGAGAAGGCGGAAGTCACCAGGTTATCTGATGAACTTAAGGCTGAGCAAACTCGACGAGAGAGAGACTAGGAACACCTGGAGGAGGCGTATGGACTTCGTGCATACTACTATGTTGAGCGTATCCTGTCTTCTCTTAAGAGAGATTTTTCGGACTCCAAGATTGATGACCCCGAAGAGGAAGTGCCTTCTATTAATGAGGCCTTCCATTATTCCACCCTGAAGAACGCTAGAGCCGTAATCCGCCAGGAGGCGTTGGCTCCTCCTACCAAGAAGGCGAAGAAAAGTGATGGGGTTATTGACTTGGAGACGGAAGAGAACACGCCTGATGTTGAGGTTAAGAATGACGCCGAGAAAGGCGATACTCCACATGAGGCGGATCGTTCCAACCTTGTTGCAGAAGATTAACATGATCAGGCTGATGAGCCCACCGCCAAGTCTCTCGAAGTTACTCCAGGTGATCCCATAGTAGGAGACAAGACTAGCCACTCCCTCGCCTCTTAGTTTTTGTTTTATGATTTTTTAAGGCTTGTTATGCCTGTGTAAAGATGCTACAATTTCTAACACTTTTGTGAGTTTTTACATTCTATTTCTGAGTTCTGCATTGAGAAGTTTTGTTGTTTCTTCTTTTATTTGCATGTTTGAACTTGAGAATATTTTTTAAGTGTTTAAACTTATTCCACCAAATCGCTAGGGTAGGTGGCCAGCCGTCCCCCAGGAAGCTTGCGATAAGCTTTAAGGATTTCTTTCTTTTAGAAAGATGTATCCGCCCTTGATAGGATTTTTAATGACCACTTCTCTGGGAAGTGAATCTATCCGTAATGGGACCTTTGATTTTGGATCCGCCCTTTGGAAGGGACTTTGTGTAAGATTTCTTCACGGGGAAGAGAATCTGCCCTTTGAAGGGACTTTGTATAAGATTTCTTCACTGGGAAGAGAATCTGCCATTTGAAGAGACTTTGTGTAAGATTTCTTCACGGGGAAGAGAATCTGAATCCAAGCCCCCATTTTTAGTAAGAAGACATTTATGTATGCTAGCACTCCGAAAAGAAATGTTACAAATAATCAAGAGAAATTTATTTAATGAGCAAGAAATTTCTTGCCTTTATTACAGCGGAGGATGACCCTTTTGTGAGCCTCGTTAAAACCTTATAACAAGAAAAAACCCATTGGGAAAAAAATCTTGCCATAAGGAAAAAGAGTACTCAAGATCTTGTGTTACATTTTATTTTTGGAAATACTTGCGGAGATTTTGGATGTTCCAGGTTCGTGGCACTTCCTTCCCATCCATTTCCTCTATTTTGAAGGTGGTGGCTCCAATTTTTGCTGTTACGCGATATGGACTTGTGCAGGTTACGCCCAACTTTCCTTTTCCATCCGCCGATTAAATTTTATCTGCCTTCCTTATAACCAGATCTCCTTTATTTAGTTCCACCAATTTAGCATTCTGGTTGTGGTAAGAAGCGATCCGCTGCTTGTAGGCAACGATCCGAGTATAAGCTCTACTCCTTATTTTTAGATCATCCAAACTCTTCCTAAGCCTTTCGCCATTTTGTTGCTCACAATAAAAGAAAACACTGTTACTCGGATTTTTGATCTCTATAGGAAGGACCGTTTCAACTCCATAAGTAAAGCAAAATGGCGTTTCTGCAGTAGCCACTCTAGGGGTGGTCAGGTACGCCTATAAAACAGACATCAATTCATCCAGCCAGCATTTCTTCTTCTCCCATAACCTTTTCTTGATTCCCTTAACAATGGTTCTTTTTGTAACTTCAGTCATATCGTTAGACTGAGGATAATAGACAGAAGTGAAACTGTTGATGATTCCTCAGTCTGAGCAATATTTCTTAAACTCCTCACAATTAAATTGCATTCTGTTGTCTGTGACAATCGTGTGTGGTACTCCAAATCTTCCAATAATGTTGTCATGGACAAAATGAACTATTCACCTTATTGTGATGACTGAGACAGCTTCTGCTTCCGCCCACTTTGTGAAGTGATCTACAACCACTATCACGAACTTGCATTGCCTCTTGGTGGGAGGAAAGGGTCCCACTATATCGATTCCCCATGTGGCGAATGGCCACCCTTTTACAATCAGTCTTTGAAGGGCTTTAGGTACATGGGTTTCATTTGTATGAATCTGACAGTTATGGAATGCCTCTACTAACTTTCGTGCTTCTTGTTTTGTTGTAGGCCAGTAATACTCTGCCAGCCTTAATTTTTTGAAAATAGCGGCGTACGCCTCATGTGCTCTAGATATACCTTCATGTAACTCCCATAAGACATCATGTCCTTCCTCTGTGGTGATGCATTTTAGCCAAGGCTGGCTAAATGACTTTCTATATAACTGGTCCTCCATAATAGCATAGTAAGCTGCTTTCTTCACCACCTTTTTCACTTGGTCTTTGTCTTCAGGCAAAGTTCCTTCTTTTAGGTACCTGATTAAGGTGGTACGCCAATCAGTTTGGGGCAATTGAATGACCGCTATTACTTCTTTAGCAAATGCTGGCCTCGTCTTTACTGTGAAGGGACAAGTAAGGTCTTCCCATTGACCTTTGCTTGAGGCCAATTTGGCCAAATGATCCACCTTAACATTCGATCCGCGTAGGATGTGTACTATTTCCCATTTTACGTCTTTGCTCTCTAAAATGGCCAAGATCCGCTTTGCCTCTACAACGTATTTCACCAAGGTTTCATCATTGACATGGAAATTTTTCATTATTTGGTTCACCATTAGCTTTGAGTCACTGTATATCACCACATGCTCTGGAATAATTTCCTTCAACAACTGTAACTAAAGGATCAAAACTTCATATTTCGCTGCATTATTGGTTACGGGAAAGTCCAACTTAGCCGCATAGTTAATTCAAATATATTCTGGCCCTTTTATTACAACTCCTGCACCAGGGTATTCCTTAGATGAGGCTCCATCTGTATACATGGTCCATTATTCAAGTGTGACTCTTGGCGAACTTCTGAATTCTTCTGTGAATTTATTGACAAAATTCACCAATGCCTGGCTTTTCAGCGCGGTCTGCCCTTCGTATCGAATATCGAATTCACCTAGGCGTATCGACCATTCCATTAGCCTTTCTAATGTCTCTAGTCGCTGTAACACCTTTCGCATGGAATTCATGTTCGCACAACGATGGTATGGGCTTGGAATACCTTGTTTCAGCATCTTTCAACACCTTACTCACATAATAGATAGGGTATTGATGCCCTTCCTCTTCGCGAATAATCACCGTACATACCGCCTTTTCTGCAACCGACACATACAAGTAAAGATCCTCTCCTTTAACTGGTCTACTCATCAAGGGCGGTTTGGTCAAGAACTCTTTATTCCTTTGAAAGCATACTGACAGTCTTCATCCTATTCGAATAACTTTTGCTTCTTGATCACCTCGTATAAGGGAAGACATTGTCTGGCGGAACATGATATAAATCTTCCCAAAGCTATGATCCGCCCATTTAGACGTTGTACCTCTAGGCGTCTTCATTTCTAGCATCGCCTTTATTTTCTCTGGATTGGTTGTCACTCCCTGGCGGTTAACGATATAGCCCAAAAATTTACCGGATGTGGCCCCGAACGTACACTTTTCTGGGTTAAGCTTCATATTATGGGTTCTCAATACATCTAATACTTCTTTGATATCCGCTGTATGCCTCTCTATGGTTTTGCGCTTTATAATCATGTCATCCACGTATATGGAGAAATTATCGCCTTTTTATCTTGGAAAATTTTATTCATCATTCGTTGATACGTGGCTCCTGCAATTTTAGGCCAAAAGGCATCTCCTTAAAGCAATAGGTAGCCTGATGTGTAATAAATGACGTTTTGATCCTACCACTGGGATCCATAGGTATTTGATGATAGCTAGACTTTACATCTGTGAAAGAGTAAACTTCATGTCCCGCGGTCCCATCTATAAGATGTCGATGCACGGCAATGGATAGTTGTCTTTCGGGCATGCTTTGTTCAAATCTGTGAAATCAACACACATTCTGTAGGCCCCTTCATCCTTCTTGACAAGAACTACATTCGCCAGCCATTCGGTATAGATTACCTCCTCCATGGCATCCGCCCTTTTGAGTTTTGCAATCTCTTCCTTTATTGTCTTTTGTCTTTTAGTCCCATGGTTCCGCCTTTTTTGGGTGACGGGTGTGGCATCCTCCGTAATGTTTAGTTTATGAGTGATGAGATTTGGGCTCACTCCTCTCAATATTTCATTATCCCCTGCAAAAACTTCTTGACATTCAAGCAGGGTTCTCACAATCTCCTCCCTAATTTCTGGCTGGAGCCCTTTCGCAATTTTCATCCTTTTGCCTTCTGAAATAAGGTACATCTTCATGCCACCCAGTGCCGCAGTGTTTTGCTCTTCCTCCTCTTCTTCATTTTCAGCCTGCATGCATATGGCCAAGGAAGACATATATGTTTCTTAAGCCGTTTTCTGGCTTCCCTTAATCATTACCCCGCCTTTGGCAGTTGGCACGTACATGGTTAGATGGCGTACGGAAATTAAAGCAGCCGCCTCCGAAAGGAAAGGCCTTCCTAAAATGACATTATATGTGAGCTGACCATATAGGATGGTGAACTCTTGCTCTCCTTTTCAAGTCTGATCTCCATCCGTGATTTCACACTCCAACATCACTTGCCCTTTAGTCTGAACTATATGTCCAGTTACTCCTAGAATATCCACGATGGTTGCTTCTACCTGCATAAGGTATATTTTTAGCTTCGCAAATGCTCCTCTTGTAATTACATTACACGAACTTCCAGTGTCAATCATGACTCTCTTCATATTCCATCCTTCAATGGTCATCATGATCACCAAAGCATCAGCATGAGGACCGTTTCCCGAGCCCATCTCTGTAAGAGGTTTGTTAAGGGCCATCTTGTCCAAAGCATACATTTTTGCTGTTTTTAGCAAGAGGTTGATATCATGGTCCGCCTGCAATATCAAGCGAGTCCCGTTCAATCAATCTTTCAATCTCCCTATCCAACGCAAAACATTTATTACTGTCATCGTCTTGTCTACTATGGAACCGGCAATATGACTTTGCGTTTTTGCCCATTGGGACATGCTCCCCTCCTTTTGGGTTGGGATATGTAATGTCCCGTTTGAATCCACTCTTTTCCAGCCAAAGTAGAATTTCATTTTTACGGGTATTAAGGGGCATATAATTTGGTCCGCTTTTGGAGGTTCGCTTTCCTCTTGGATCCTCCCATCTGTTCTCCCTTCTACCGAATCTACCACGGTCTCTTCTGTTAGGTGATCTAGTGGCTGGTGATCCGGCGGTTCGGTTTATGTCGTCAATTTCCATGAACCTTTTATAGCGTTCCACTAACTCCACCATTGTCTGTGGTTTGTGGATAACCAATTTTTCCTGCAACCGCTTGCATCTTGTGTTTTTAATTATCGCTTCAACTGCCGTTTAACGTCAATGTTGGTTATGTCAATGCACAATTTATTAAATCGATTAATATAGGTCCTTAGAGATTCGCCCTCCTTGTGCGTAAGATCATACAACTTTCTATTAGACACCACAGGTGGGATGCTACCTGCAAATTTAGCACAAAATTCCCTGCTCAATTGTTCCCAACTGTCTATAGATCCTGTCGCCAAGGACTGAAACCACTCAGAAGCCCCCCAAAAAGGTCTAGTAAGTCCTTTAGGGCTTTTCATCTCCTCCGCATGCAGGTGGCACTTATTGCTTCTAACAGGTGCTTTTTCCCATGCAGTTAGGTGTTAGCAGGTGGCAATCTCCGACACGGACTCCCAAACTATCTTTCATTTCACTTAAAAAATACCCTTAACGTTTACTGGTATAAGAAATTTTACCTCTTAACGTTTAAAATTGTGCAATTTTATGCCTAAAGTTGGTAGTCAAGAGCAATTTTACCCCTAACGTTGACAAGTTGGGCCAATTTGAAAAATAATTCATCAAATTGTCTTCTCGGTCATGAATTTTGTCATCTATACTTCACATGTGTGTCATTTTACCACTCACTAGTAACATATCACAAACATATGATTAAACATGAAAAAAACAAAAAAAAATCAAATATTTCGACGAATTTAAAAAATATTAATCTTCGATTCTATTATTAAATCACAAAAAATGTAAAATATTTTTTTAGAATCAACAGACGTGCAATTGGTGGAGAATAAGGACCAAAATATCTACATTTTATAATAATATCTGAAATTGATCCAACCTGCCAACATTAAGGGTAAAATTGCTCTTGACTGCTGTTATCGTCGTAATTTATAGCATTTTTTCGCATTTAATTACTAGTTGTTTCCACCATTTTAATAAATTTTAATCATAGTTTCTTATATTTTCATCATTTTTTGTATCTAAATCACTTTAATATGTTTTTCAGGCACTTTTGCAAGGTTTTCGGCACAAATAACCAAGTCGGGACTTAAGGCGACAACTCGAAAGTAAAAGGGACAAAAAAAGGGTTTTTAGTGACTTCCAGCATGCACCTCGTCGAGGTACAAGAGAACCTCGTTGAGGTGGGTGCTGTAAAGTGGAAGTCCAATTGTTCACACTAGGATAGATATGACACATTTTCGTATTTTCATCATATCTCCCTCATACGGACTCGGATTGAGGCGATTCAAAATGAGTTGGAAAGCTAAGAGAAATATGTACAAATGACTAATAATAATTATCTCCAAATTCGAAGTGTAGCAGCCTCAAAAAATTGTCCTCTGTTGATGAATATGTTGAAGCCTAGAATTCCTTTCCCACCTTTACACATTTCAACTCCTAAATTATCAAAGTTTTTCAGCACCCTCTTCAAAAGCCGAATTCAGAAGATTAGGGAGTTGGGGGCCATAAAGGGACTTGATCTTTGGAAGTATGTGTGCCATTTTACCAAGGTTATCAAACCCGGACCGAACCGATCGGTTCAACCCGGTTCGACCGGAACCGGTCACAGTTCCGGGTTGGAGATGGTTCGATTATTAAATCTTTGAAAAAAGTTTAAAACCATTCAAACCGGTCGGTTCAACCACAAATCGGTTGACCCAGTACCGGTTATACGGTTTGATCCGGTTTGATTTTAGACATGTTTATTTAAAAAAAATATAAATTTTAACAAATGTAAGATTCGAACTTTGGACCTTTATCATGTAAACTTTAATGCTCACCACTACACTACCATTTTACTTATGTTTATAATTAACTATTTAAAAATAAATAATAATGTTACAAGTTAAATAATTAAAATATGATTTAGTATTATTTTTCTATTTAGATAAATATCATTAAAAAAATATTTTATTTTCTCAATATTAACAAAGTTTACTTAATATTTTTTTTTTGAAGAAATTTAATTAGTATTAAATTTTAAATATATACAAATAAATTTTAAAAATCTAATAAATTAAGATTGAAGTTGAATTATAAAATACATATCCTATTAACATACTTACATGTTAGTTATTAATAAACATAATCACTATTAATTTTAAAAGTATATTTTTTAAATTTTTATATTTATTTTTCATGATATTAAATAAATATTATTAGTATAACTTTGATGAATATAGTTAATATTATACTATGTTATAAGATTAAATACGAATAGAATTATAATTTTCATATGATTTTTTAATATCGGTTAAACCTCGGTTGGATCCCGGTTAAACCTCAAACCCTTAACCCTTTATCTTTTCCGGTTCTTTGACCGGTCCGGTTTTGACAACCATGCATTTTACTATAAAAGGAGACATTGGAAGCCATTTGAAAATACGCCAAACTTAGGCTAAATTCTTCCATCTATAATGTTATTTTGCCGATTCTTCTCTTTAAGAATCAGTTGTTTGTGTTGCTGTAATTGTTGTTATTGTTCTCAAAGTGTTATTTATGCAATAGTTCATCCAATAAAAGTAAGTTTTAAGTTACCGAAGAAGTTCGTTCGGCAATCGTCATTATGGTTTCTTCTAAACTTCAATCTCTTTTATTAATATGAACTCCATTATCTATCTTTCTAAGGTGTGTTTTAATCTAATCATTGGCTAAAACCCCCTTAACTAACGCTAAAAGCAGATCTTAACCTTAATTATGTGGTAATTACGTTTAACCTATTTAAGCTATGTTTATCCTTTTTGAGAACTAACTTATGATTCTCAATGCTTGTAGGAGATGAACCAAATTCCTACTTGAATATAATTAATCGTTTATATTGACCGTGATTACATTGATTAATCGAAATTCATAAGTTGGACCTAATGACCATTCAGCTTATTGGTTTTCCAAGGTTTTTCATGAATCTTATTACAAATCTTAGATGTATTACTTGAGCCAGACCAAGGGAAAGTAATAAATCGAAGGTTTGGAATTAAGAAAAGTTAATGCTTTTTTGGATTAATTACTTCAGCCGAATGAAGAGAAAGTAATTAATCGAAAGTTTAGAACTAATTACTCAAGCGTTTTTTCTTGAATCTTAAGTGATCACTTTAGCCGGACCAAGATAAAGTAGGTTAAAAATGTTTAGATTAATAAAACTTGATGCTTCTCTAGATTAATTACTTGAGCCGGGCCAAGGGAAAATAATTAATCGAGAGTTTAGAGTCAATCTCGAGAATCTATTAGTTAATAAGAAAAATCGTCATCTTAAAAAGGATAAAACAACTTAAAAGGGTTAAGTGAAGCTAGAAGCCTTAGTTTTTTTTTTAAAAGTTGTGCGCAATGCACTTATATTAAACAAAGGAAGATTACATTAAAGAGAAAGGAAAAAACCCTCAACCCACCCCACCCGGATGTGATTCGAACCCATGACCTCTAGGGTCATAGGTAAGCTCTCAACCAACAGGCTAAGAGCTTCACCACAAGCTAGAAGCCTTAGTTTCTTTTAATATAAGTAATCTCTCACCTAATTTGTATAATTTTCATTTCATTTCTTGCTTAAGTTTTAATTTGGTTGTCCAACAAACTCTACCTTTCGATTGTTTAAATAATAGATAGTGAACAAAAAGATTAATACTTATAATCACCATCCTCGTGAGAACGATACTCTACTTTCACTTTATTACTTGGTACACAATTAAAGTGAACTTGCCTTCACATGCACGTATACGTAAAATGCGCAACAACTGCCAATGTTAGGGGTAAACTCGCATCGTTTTAGACGTTAAAGGTAAAATTGCTCTGAGATGTAAACAATATAGATATTTTTACACCTTATAAAAAGTCGTGAATGAAACAATTGGTTTTAATAATAGAGATTAAGGAAGTGAAACGAAACTTATGTTTAAAATTTCACAAAAGAAAATCAACGACGTGAGAGTAATTTCAGAGTACAAATACTCCATCAATCAATTCATGACACATCTAGATAGTATATTTTTTTCTTTCCACCAATCATGTCTATATAGTGGTATTCAAAACGATTTTGATTGGTCGGTTTATTACTCCTGGAGGAGTACTATAAAATTTCTCACAACATGAATGGAAGATAGGCCTAACGCTCCTCCAGTCTCCTTAACTTGTCCAAATTGGTCATTTTACCATCGACTCATCAAATGTCCTATTTACCCTCTTAACTTCATAAAAGTAGTATTTCTCACCCCGCAACTTGTCCATTTACCCCTTCAACTCATAGAATGTCATATTTACCCCATTAACTCAACAAACGTGGTATTTCTCACCCCTTACAATCTGTTATTGAGACCTAAATTGATACCATTTTTTAAACGTTAAATCTATATTGGTGCTATTTTGTACGTGGAACCGAAATTGATACTTCCCCAAAAACCATAGACCTATTTTGGTACTTTATCCGTACATATAATGTCTTTAACTTGTTTATATTAATATTCTTATTATTTGTATCTTTTATTCATTCATTCTCTTTTCAACTTTTTTGGCTAGTTAAATTTTGATTATCTAATTATTGTAATACAATATTATTATAATAAACACATGAAAAATCAATATAATTATCAAATTAAAACAAAATAAAAAAGTTGATATAAGAAAATGTATTTTCAAACTCATTTGAATAAGTCTTATTAATTTTGCACTATGAAGATGTAAGAAATACTACTTTTATAGAGTTAAGGAGGTAAATAGGATCATAATGGGTGATAAATACCACTTTTATGGATTTAATAAGGTAAATAGGACATTCGATGAGTTGAGAAAGGGTAAAATGACCAATTTGAACAAACTAAGTGGGTGAGAAATACCATATTTATAGAGTTAAGGGGTAAATAAGACATTCGATGAGTTGGAGGGGTAAAATGAACAATTTGAACAAGTTAAGGGCCTCTAGTAGCATTAGGCCTTGAAGATATTATATTTGGGGCCAGATTGGGACCTGTTAATTAGCTCCTTTTTCAGTTTTTGGCCGTGAAGAAGTGAGAAAGAAAGAGAGCAGAAATTGATCGAGCGAGTGATTAAGATTTGGAAAAGAAAAGAGAAAGAAGGAAGAAAAGCGGTCACTGATCGATCGAGTCGTTAAGATTTCGAATATGGGGAAAGGAGAACTATGGGACGATTCTGCTCTTCTCAACGCCTTTGACGATGCCATGTCCAACTACAAGGTGAAGCTTCCCTTTCCCTCTTTCTCTATTATCTACTTCCACTTTGCAATTCACAGGTTTAACGTTTTTAATTTTGCTTCTTCTCAAATCTGCAACGGACTCATGTTATTTCTTTTTTCCTTTCTTCTTAATTCATTTTCTACAGAAAATGCATGCTAAGAAAACCAATGATTTTTCTACTGATGGAGAGGAAAGCCACGGAGCTATAAGGTACAGAATGAGTTTGGAGCCCTTCAATTCACACTTCAACTTCTCATTTTGAAATTATATGTATCTCTTGAATTCCTTATGGAGCTACATGGTATTATAGTGGACAAGGCAAATAGTTGCAATGGGGTTCTTGAAAAATAATAATAGGAGTTTAGGTTTCGGTTTCGGTGCTTTTTCTTATCTTTGTAAAGCTTTTTTACTTTGACCTTTTGAAGTGAATATATGAATTTGTTTGTTAACTTTATTTAAATGAATTGATTTCAACCTGAAGATTATTTGAAATATCATGCATCTCCTTCTTAGTTTTAGTGCCTGTTTTGTTCTCCTTTTTATAACTACTTTTTGCCTTTTCACTTCAAACTGTCTAGAAGTGCTTGGTTTAGGATTGAGCAATAACTACTTATGGTTACTTTGAAATGAAAATTTTGTAGCTACTTTTTGTTTTTTCACTTGCCAATGGAACAAAGGTTCTTGGTTAAGATTAAGAAATAACTTCTTATAGTTATTTTGAAATTGAAATGAAAATCAGCTAAAATGTACTAGCTATCAGCAATAGCAAACAGCCAATAACAAACAATAAAAAACAACTAAACCAAACAGACTCTAGTGAACCGTAGGTTCATCAACATATTTTTTTTGATAATTCCAGCTGCTTAAATTCTTGTGTTTTCGTAAACGAAGGGATGCAGAGGAGAAGAACAATAGCCTTGCTTCAAACACACTAAAAACTATGGGAGAGACTGAAAACCTATCACTAGTTCAGGAAGATCATTCTCTAGATTCTGTTGATTGTCAACCCTGTGTGGATTCATCAAGTGGCCAACACAAACAAGCGGTTACTGACTGTTTGTATACACAAAATTTAGAAGGTTATAACCAGTTACTCAACCAGTACTATGAGCTTGAGGAGAAGAGGCAAATGATCTTTCATCAACTTCAGCAGCTTGGTGGTTATGATTACCAAACTTCTGCTGAAGGTTTTGGTTCTAGCCAACAGTTGGGTACTTGCTGTACTTCTCATAATCATTCATTTTCTACAGGCGTACCTTTTCTCCCAACTGTTGCCGGCTCATGTTGTTGCCCTTATCCCTCTCATTGTTCAGCAGCTCCCTGCATTTCAGTTCCGTGCTGTTCTTTGGGTGGAACTTGTGCTTCTAAAATGTGTGATAATTTGTCTGCTTTGACTTGTCACAAAAAGTCGGCTCCTTTGACAGATGGTGGCATTGTTAAAACTGCAATGGAAGCTGCAGAAAAGGCACTATCCTCTATTAAGTCAATGGAATCTACTAATTGTAGTACAGAAGGTAAGTGTTACCGTTCGAACGTAATCTTTGCACAGGGTATCTTTTAGCTTTTTCACATTTCTATTCTAAAGTAAGAATATTCAAATATTCAAAGAGCTTTTTACATGTTCTTGATGTTAAATATTGTGTTTCTTTTTATTTAATATTTTCTAATGGAATACAGAGAAAGGGAAAGACAATGTGGAGGAAATTGCTAAAAGCATAAGCTCTGATACAGATCTCAGTCTTGTTTTAAACGCATGGTATTCTGCTGGCTTCTACACGGGGAAGTATGTAGTCACTTATTTTCTTCCCTTTTTGATGCATTAATACTAGTTTACAAGCATGTGACAATTTGTATGGCTATATTTGTTGAAGATATTTGGATAAATGCATATGCGACTGAAGTAGGAAATTGTTTTTCTTTACCCGAAGAATTTGCCAAAAAAAGGAGTTGCAGAAAATGAAGATTTTTGAAAATGATTTATAATGATTCTTAATATTTGTATACCTTGCTTGGACAAAGATCAGTCCCTTATGGAGTGGGATTTTCAGATGACATGATCTATCCCTAGTACTGCAGCTTATAATGTGGACAATATATTCTTTTATTGTGGGTAGCTTTTGGGTATTTGAGTCAAAACATGTCTATCAGGAAGGAAATGTAGCTTTAGTCCTATTAATCAATCTCTCCTTGAGCATAAGTGTGTTTATTAACTTTTATGAGGTGCCTTATTGATAGTGCTTTAGTCCTTCAAAGAAGATGTTGAATGTTTCTTACCCTTTTCCCTGAGGAGCTTAGCTATGTTTTTCTGCTGTCCTAGCACTCAAAAAGTTAAATAAAATAAAAGAGTGACAGAATGATACTTGCTAAAGCATGAAACTAATCATTTGGTCGAATGGGTTTAGTAATTGGAACCCTATTTGAATTGCTTGACCTGAAATATCCAATTTTATGTATAAACACAGTTGCATCTAGTGTTTATATATGTGTGTCCATGATGTTGGGGTTACATGGTTGAATTTTAAACAATTAACAAGGCCAAGCTAAAACTGTCGGTGGTTATCGGATTCTAAACATTATAAATCCTTGTATATTTGGAAAATGATATCCACTTAATCTGATGTATGATTCAAAAAAATCGATCATTAACTTCACCTGCTGATGTCCCATAAATTGATTTTGAAAATGAGAAATTGTTATCATCTGAATTTTGTGAACTTGGTATCTTTACATAGGTACTACACAGAGCAATTGAAGAAAGGGCAGTGATGGGCATTATGTACTTCTATATGGCGAAGTAGCACAGTGAAATTTTTACTGCAGAAAGCCATGTTTTGACAGTTTGGCAGTATATTTGACTTGGGCTTAGAAGGTTTTCATACTTTCCCTTTTGTCCTTGCATGCTTATATAGTAATTGGCAATTTTGTTCAATATTTCATTTTCAGTGATATGACAAAACATGATATTATGATTAGGATTCGTTTCTCTAGTTCTAAAATTACAGTTTTGTCTTGTAGTTCTAAACCAAATAGTGAAGTCTGATTTTGCACTGAAATTCAGTTTCAATGAAAACTCACTATACTTCATTTTGTTACAATAAAGTCATTTCAACCAACCATGATAGAAGTAACTCTTTTTACATATAACATGACAACCACGTGTATGCCATATGACAGTCATAAATAATAAAAAAGATAAATTTTTTATGCCACGTGACAGTTTCAAGTAGATCTATTCATGAGCCCATTGGTCCATCCAGGCCCGTCATTCATGGGATGGGTTTGGACACTCATATTTGATGTTTGGTCCGGTCCGGCCTAAGTCCATTCAAGCCCGCACATAAAATGAGTTGGGCTTGGGATTCGTCTCAAAATCCCAAGTGAGCCCGGCCCGGCCCGATTTTATAATATTTTTAACTATATATATATATATATATATATATATATATATATATATATATATATATATATAAACTATGTGTAGTAGATTAGAGTAATAGATAAAAAAATAGAAAATTACAAATTAAGAATAAATTAATAATAATAATGTATCTTAGTTAATAACATGATTAGGTGGTGCACTGTAACAAAAAAAAATTACTCCTATCTCTACTCTAACAAACAAAAAAAAATACTCTTAGAAATTACATAATGAAAAAAACTTAAAAAAAATAAGTATCAATTAAGACTAATAATAAATACACGAGATTTTTTTTTTAATATCAACATATTAGATGGGTGGGCCGGGTTGGGCTTGGGAATTACTTTTGATAGTCGAGTCCAAACCTGGCCCAAGCCTAATATAAATATAGGTGGGCTAGGTTGGGCTTAGACAAAGTAATTACATGTAAAGCCCGATTAGGTCCGGTTCAACTTGGTCCATGAACAGGTCTAGTTTAAGCAGTTGAATTAAGGAAATATCAAAATTTGCATACACAAAATTAAATTATTTCCAATGTGGTATGTATCTGAAATAGGCGGAATTATTGAAATAAACTTTGGTTGACTTTATTGAAATGGACTCCAGGTGAGTTTGCTAATATTTAGAATATATTGTGATCTCATCTATCACTAGCTTAGTAATGATAGAGGGTATACCTGACCATTATAGTAAAAAAAGGGTTAAGATCTTGAATGAAAATGAAAAAAAGGACATTTGATCTTGGAATTCTGGTAGAATTGGGAGTTATCAAGAGTGCAACATCAATATTGCACTTGAACGACGGAGAAGGTCAGTAGATACGCACAACATTTGAAATCTGATTCTGATTCTGATTCAAAGAAGAATAAGCACATGATAAAGAAATCCGAAAAGCATATGAAAATAAGTATCTTCCACTTAATTAGACTTGTTTGCTCCAGAGATCTACCTGTTCAAATCTGTCGGCTTAGGATACCAAATGGCTAGATCCAATTCTACGCAGAAAGCTCTACCTACAAGCTTGATAAATTTTATTTTTTTTATTTTTTATTTTTGTGGTAGGAAAGGGAAAGAAAACAACAACAAAACCAACAACTAACCTGGGATTAGCCTAGAGAAGCTAACCCCCATCCGATCATCAGTCAAAAAAGAACAAAGAAAGATTGGAGGGGAAGAAAAAGTTGAAATTCCCGGCATCCTTTCATGTCCCTCAGCAGCAAAGCGATCTGCCACCATATTCTGCTCCCTGTACACATGACTAAAGGAGATGATCTCGAAAGAAGAACACAATCTTCTGATCTCTTTAACAAGATTTTGACTGCTCAGGCACAAAGCCTTGTTATTAGCAACCATATTAACTACTTCAAGGTTGTCAGAATCCACGAGCAGCATTTTCAGCCCCAGATCAATGGCCAACTTAAGACCAGAGAAGATACCCCAGAGCTCAGCAGAAAAGGAAGAACCCATCTCCGGGTTCTGAGAAAAGCCAGAAACCCAATTGCCACCAGCATCTCTCAGAACCTCTCAGCAATTCTGCCGTCCGCAAGACACGAGCCATCGGTATTTAATTTCACAATTCCTTCCCGCGGTCTATTCCAACCCAAAAGATGCTCGACAGAACTCTGGCTAGTACTGGCTGAATCAATCTCATTGAAGCTATTGATAATAGAATTCATTTTCTTGGAGAAATAATCAGGAAGATTAGGAATCACTATAGCTTTTTCTCCAAACACCTCAAAATTTCTCCAGTGACAGACAACGGCAAAGAGGGTAGCACCATGCTCCATCCCAGGAAATAACAAACCTTTAACACCATTTAACAGCCACTCGTTTTCAGAGTGGGCAAAGAAACCAGGAAGCAACAGGTTCGGAATCAATTTCTTCCACACATTCTTACTCTTCGCACAATCCCTAAGAACATGACAGATTGTTTCAGCCTGAACTTTACACCTACCACAAGTATCTGCCTCCACTAAATGACGTCTTTTCCTTTCCATATTAGTGAGCAGCCTGTTTTTTGCGCTAAGCCAAAGGAAGCTCCTAATGCGATACGGGACTTTTAAGGCCCAAATAGTCTTCCAAGAGCTTGAATGAGGAGTCTCCAAGTTAGGACTGAAAGCTTCATAAGCAGATTTGCAAGAAAAAGTACCATTGTTAGTGAAGGACCAACAGTGACTATCCCTATCCTCTTTACAACTAACTTTAATTCCACGAATTTTCAGGAGCGTTTCCAGATTAAGGTAAGAATCGAATCTCGACCAGACCCAATCTCCTTCTGAATCCACCATATCAGCAATACTCCAGTTTCGGATCTCCAGAGGCAAAGGAGAAGTGCACACATCAGATAAAGGTATCTTATCAAGCCAGGTATCATTCCAGAAGCTAATTGATCTACCATTGCCCATCGACCAATCAATCCCAGAACAGAACTCTGAAAACACAGCGTTAACTCCTTTCCATAAGAAGGAACAATTATGAACTCTTTCTTTCGAACCCCCAAAATTTTTATCCTTTCTATACTTCCCGCACAATAAACGAACCCAAAGAGCATTCGAATTCTGCCACATCCTCCAAAGAAGCTTCATTAACAGCACTTTATTATTATCCTTGGCTTGTCTGATCCCTAACCCACCCCTGTCTTTAGAATTGCACACCTCTTTCCAGGGAACCAGATGAATCTTTTTCCCCACTTCCGAATCCCCCCACAGGAACCGACGATTGATCTTATCAAGGCCATTAAGAACCGGCTCCGGCAGCCTACAAGCTTGCATTAAGTGATTCGGAGCAACACTATTTACAGACTGGATCAAGGTAAGGCGACATGCAAGGGAAAGGGTCTTAGCTTTCCAATTAGCACACTTATTATTAGTTTTAGGGTTAATACACATATTTGTCCTTGTATTATCACGCAAAAACAGATATGCCCTTGTATCAAATAAACTCACAAAATTATCCCTGAATTTTTCAAAAACCTGCAATTATACCCTAATCTAACAGATTTACTGCAATTATACCCTAATCTAACAGATTTACTTATTTTGCATAAACAGCGTCATCCCCATAACAACACCTTCTTCTTCTTTCTCTCAAAAGTTAAAAGATTATAAGCTTTCATCCATGGCAACCATCTCATTAATTCTCCCTTCTTCCCTCACTTCATCTCCAACATTTCTTTCTTACTTTCATCTCTCATTCACTCTCTCCTGGACTCTCCTAACTATCTCCCATGGTTTTTCACTCGTTTTCAGACCGAACGGAAATCGACATTTTCATTTTCGGTTAATACACTAACTTATGCTTTATATAGACAGACATAAGCTTCTGTAACAGTGTGGCGCATCATCGACCCTTCCATTATGAAGCTCCTCAAGCCTTGCTGGATTTCCTTCCCCACCATAGTTTTCCATGGCTGCCACTAAACCCATTCAAAATTACCATTCTGAAAAAACAAACCCAATTCATAAAATACTCAAAAATCCCCAAATTTCAACGATAACTGTTTGATGGTGACAAAATCGGAAAATTAAGAGAAGATGAAATTAATAAAGTTACAATCTTTTTTCATAACTTTTAGAATCTTTGACAGAGAATTTATGAAGGTAGATGCATCGTTTTAAGGAAAAAAACAGATGTGCTTTTGCCTAGAGGAATTTATGTAGGAGATGAAATGAGGGGAGAATGGAGAATGAATGAGATGGAGCTTTTGCAGAGAAAGAAGAAGAAGAAAGTAGTGTTTACGGGGATCACGCTGTTTATATTAAATAAGTCTGTTAGATTATGGTATAATTGCAGGTTTTTGGAAAATTCAGGGATAGTTTTGTCGGTTTATTTGATATAAGGGCATATCTGTTTTTTCGTGATAATACAGGGTCAAATATGTGTATTAACCCTTAGTTTTATCAAAGATTTCTTTAAAAGAGGCTTTTGACACTCTGTCACTATGGAGAGGAACCCCTAGATAACTACCAAGAGACTTGGTAAGAGGAATACCAGAAATCTCACTCAACTTTTTACCAACCCTTGGATCCATATTCTTAGAGCATAACATTCTAGATTTTTGGATATTAAGCTTCTGGCCTGAAGCAGAACAAAAGTTGGACAGGATATCCATTATCACACCGATTTGCTCCTCATTACCTTCCACAAAGATCATAACATCATCAGCAAAGAATAAATGGGTAATCGGGGGGCAGAATCTACTAATAGAAACCGGATGAAGTCTTCCAGTGTTTACAACATCTTGGATGAGATGAGATAACCTCTCCATAGCAATAACAAATAAGAACGGGCTCATAGGGTCCCCTTGACGGATACCCCTAGAAGGAATAAACTCCTCGGACAGATCTCCATTAATTAAAACTTGGAATACTGGAGATGAGATACAAACCTCAATCAACTTCCTCCACGTATCCGGAATCCTAGCTTTTTCCAAACTATCCAGAAGAAAACTCCAGTTCATCCGATCATAAGCTTTCTCCAGATCCAGTTTCAGGTCCACAATGCCACACTTACCCTTTTTAATCTTCATAGAATGAACCATCTCCTGAGCAATAACAAATTATTTAAAATTATATTCGTTGAATTAATTCACTAAATTTTAGTTTGTTGTATTTTTATTGTTCCTAATCACAATTTCATTTTTTATTTTTATGGGTTTAAAAATTAGTTTTTTTAGCTTGACTCAACCTTGTTCAAGTGTAATAGTAAGAACTGGACTAAGTTTGAACAATATAGTTAAGTGTGAAATCCGAGATGGTGAACATGTCTAATTTTAATACTAGAGTTACCCCAAACCGAGGATGGTTAAATATATAACCATTATGAAAAAGACTTGGGTTGACTTCTCACTTTCGAAAATTACTTACGTAATGATTCTAAGATAAATTTACACGAGATTTAAGATTTATACACTATTTATTCCTCAATTTATCTATCTATATTATCAATTTTGATCACATAGACCTTAATAACCATGTAAAATTTGGTCATTCACCCTTAGATTTAGGTCTATTAGAATCCTAGGATAGAGATTCAAAGCATTCTAAGGCTTAGATTTAATAAGTCTAAATCTAACGGTGAATGATCAAATTCATTTGGTCATTAAGGTCCATATGAACGCTCCTGATTAGGGAAGTTTTAGAGGTCTTTTTGCTAAGTTAACACATTAAGAAAAATTTGCTATATGGATTCCTTAATTTTAGTTAATTATCATTATTTCTACACTTATATGGTAATTAAAGCATCTCCAAGACACTCTTATGGCCCGTTGGTACGTTATAATGCAGTATAATGCAATTAAGATTGTAATGTAGTCAAATGTGTAATGTAATTGAACAGAATAATGATTCTATTACCATGTTTGGTTGACAAATTTTAATAAAATTGATAAAGTGTAATTATCATTACAATACGTATTTTAATTAGTTAAATGCAATTTTCATGTTTTTTCTCATTTTTTTCTCGTTTTCGCTTTTTATGTTGCTTTCATCGTTTTGCTCTTTTCTGTTTTTTCTCATTTTTTCGTCTTTTTCTCATTTTTCCTTTTTCGTGGTTTTCGTGTTTTTTTCGCATTTTTTGATTTTCGCATTTTTTTTGTTTTCTGTATTTTTTTTTTTCATTTTCGGTTTTTTTGTATGTTTTGATGTTTTTTCATATTTCTCCATTAGTAATAAAAATAAAAAGGTTAATTGTATTGTTCGTAATGCCCATTACATAAATTTGCAAAATAAATAAATAATTAAGTGATGTATTTGTGATTCCATTACGATAAAAATGATAGGACTAACCAAACATGGTAATGAGCCTCCATTGTAATGAGCATTCCATTACAACCCTCATTACAACATAACAAATGATGCTTTAGTCATTCTCTAAGGCCCCGTTTGGTACGCTGTAATGCAATGCAATGTAATCAATGTTGTAATATAATTAGGACTGTCAATTAGTTGGGGATTCCCATCTCCATTGGAGATCCGACCCGTTGGAGACGGAGAATCCCCGTTTGTGATCCCCATGGGGCGGGAATGGTTTTTATTTTATCCCCGATAGTCGGGGATGGGGCGGGTATGTTTATAAGTGTTCCATCCTCGTTCCCGAATGTCCCCAACGGGGATCCCCGACTAAATACCTGAATATCAAAAAAATAAACTAAAAAAATATATATGTGATTTAGATAAACTAAAAAAAGATTGAGTTGTAACCTGATTGCTTTAAAACGAAATATATTCTAAAAATAAATTAAGGTAAGCTCTAACTAGGTTGGTTTAAAATTAAAATGGAACCAATGCAATTAGGAGTAGAAATTATAAAATAAAATAAAAATTGAAAGCTAATAAGTAATGCATGCCGGGGATGGGGATTCCCCGCGAGGATGGGAATTTTAGATAATCAAAACCTTGAAAACCTTAAAAAAGTAAAGAAATTAAAAAGTTAAACGGGGATGGGGATTCCCCGTGGGGATGTGGATTCATCGCGGGGCGGGGATGGTAGCCAAAATTTTCCCCATATGTTATTCGGGGCGAGGACGAGGAATCCCCGATAGACTAGTGGTCGGGGATGGTTAACGCAATCCCCGCCCCGACCCATCCCATTTACAGCCCTAAATATAATAGAATGTAATAATGATTCTATTACCATGTTTGATTGAGAAATTTTAAAAAAATTGATGAAATATAATTACTATTACAATACTCACGTTCACATCGTCAAATATAGTTAGAAACTTCAATTATTTTCAAATTTTCATATGCATGAGAACATCATCCATATATGATGGTTAAGAACTTTTTAGTTTTTATTCGTTTTTTTTAGTTTTTTTTATGTTTTTTTGTTTTTTTTTTGCATTTATCGTGTTTTTCATGTTTTTAGTTTTCTACGTTTGTCCATTTTTTGCATTTTTTTCTATTTTTTCATTTCATGTTTTCCCACATCTTTCGAGTTTTTTCTCATTTTTCCGTTTTCTCATTTTTCTCATTTTTTTTCGTATTTCATGTTTTTCATTTTTTCATGTTTTTCCGTTTTTAAATTTTTTTCCTTTCTTCGCATTTTTCATGTTTTTCTTGGTTTATGTTTTACCATTTGATAAGAATTATGGATAATAAATATACATAATAAAAATATTAAGACAAATCGTAATGAGGATTCATACCTATTTTTTTTTATGTAATGCCCATTACATAAATTTGTAAAGCAAAATTAAGTGATATATTTGTGATTCCATTACGACAAAACAATATGACCAATCCAAATATGGTAATGAGCTTCCATTGTAATGGACATTCCATTACAACACAAAATACGTCGTACCAAGCAGGGCCTAAAAATAATATAACAATTGACTCTTAGTTATTTGAGTGACTAATACATATCATCTCCAACAATACTCCTCATATTCACTCTTTATCATTTATCATTAAAATTATTAATTATTGTTATATTTACTAATAGTGAAATGAGAGAGATTCTTCAGTAATAAATTATTAATATAAAATAAAATAAGGAGCACTAAGAGTGGAGATAGCTATCTATTAATAGAGAGGATGAAGACACTATTAGTTATTTTGGAGTTGGTTTTAACTCTCTTTTCTCAAATTTTAATTTAAGAGCCAAACTAAGCGGTTGTTGTAAATGCTCTTACAAATTTACAATTTAAACAAAAAGATTTTATGAAAAGACCAAAAGTTAGTATCTCTTTATTGATTTTCCCTCTATTCTTTTACCTTTTTTATACCTTTAATTCTCTCTCTCAACTCCCAAGATGAGAGTTTTATTCCTGCATATTTTAAATTCTTTCTCTTTTTTTCTTAAATAGGTGAGTAAAACTTTTTCTTATTGTGATTTTTCGATTTAAACATCTAACCAATTTTCTCATCTTTTTCTTATCTTTTTTTTCGTTAGAATGTATTTCTTTCTTTTATCAATTAACCTGCATGATCATAATCGTTGATGCGAAGATGACGAATATATACTTTAGTTCTCAAGAGACTGCAAACTCAGGAAGATTCATTTTGGTGTTCTTAGATTTTAAAATAAGATTTGGTTTTATAGTTATTAGTTCAATTTAATATTTTTTGTCACCAAATTTGTTTAGGTTTACATGTTCATAACAACCTCCTTAATTTTATTGATATTAGCTTACGGTCACTCCATCATCTGATGAGTTTTTCTGTTGTTTCATTATATAACAAATTTTTGAAACTTACAGTTTTTTTATCTTATTAATTTTGCAACTTTATAATTATCTAAACTTTCAAAATTTTGAGTTATCTTCAACTCATGGGTGTTGAGTGGAGTTTAATTCATTACAATAAGATTAGTTTCAAGATAATCTAATTATTGGGAAGTTTTTCAAATAGTAGGACACTTAACACATAAAAACAAAGATTTTGAAAGTGAGATAACCGAGTTTTAGCTCTGTTGGGATAAAAGATGAGACAAAATTAGTTTAATTTTTCTAGGGTTAATTTCAAATAAAATCCATGTGGTTTCACGTTTTTACAGATCAGTACATGTGGTTGACATCATTAGCTATTTTGGGTTGACTTTGCCAAATTTGACCGATAACGATCTCAAAATGAAAATTTTAAGAATCAAATGATATTTTAAGTAATTTTAATTCTTCAAATTTTTAGGTTTGAGGTCATTTAGGTGTTGGGTAAATTACACCCAAGACCACTGGACTTTACCCATTTAATATTGTAGCTACTGAACTTCAAATCTTAACAGTATGGCCACTGAACTTTACACTTTTTAACACCAGTGGCCACTCAACATCTCAAAACGACCGCTGGCGATATGAAAATAAAACAATCGAAGAGTTAATGATATTTTAAGTAACTTTAATTCTTGAAAATTTTCGTTTTGAGGTCATTTAGGTGTTGTTTGGTTAGGAGAGAGTGTGTGAATTTTTAGAGAGAGAAAGCTCCAAAAAGTATGATTTTGGAAAATAAAAAATATGGTTTCACAGTAAATATCGTTCTGAACAACTTTAATTTTTGAATATTTTCATTTTGAGGTCGTTAACAGTCATTTTGAGGACTTGGTTAAAGTTGAGTGGCTACCGGTGTTAAAAAGTGTAAAGTTTAGTGACCATACCGTTAAGAATTAAATTTCAGTGGCCACAATGTTAAAATATGTAAAGTTCAGTGGCCATGGGTGTAATTTACCTTTTAGGTGTTGTATTTGAGGAGAAAGAAAGTTAATGTTTAGAGAGAGAAAACTCAAAAATGATGATTTTGAAAAATAAAAAAATATGGTTTCATAGTAAATATGATACTAAACAAATTTCATTCTTGAAAATTTTCATTTTGAGGTCGTTATTGCTAACGACAGGTTTGTTTTATAACTGAAAAATCACAGGTACCGATCTGCAAAAATATGAAACCACATCGATTTTATTTAAATTATCCCATTTTTCTATGGGAAAAAGGAAGGGCTTTCATTCTCCCCTTTTTTTACAATCCAGATTTATTTGTATGTATATTTATGCTTCTTCAGTTTTATAATAGAGCTTGCACTATTTTTTTATTTGTTTTGATTATGGCTTTTATGTTTCTCTATGGAGTGAATAAAAGCTTTTAAGTTATTATGATTGATGGTATTTAGTAACTAACAATTTTGATATATCAACCACTAGATTAATTTGCATGTATATAGATTATTACTCTATAAATTTCAACGTTGGCCTATAGGTTAAAGGGATTGATAAAGTTCTATCTCGATTGGCCGATAAACTCTTTCATGAGAATTGTTATTTGCAGGAGGATTGACATGTTGGTAGAGAAATTTCAAACAGTTGTAGCATGAGAGATGAAATGGTTTACATTCTCTCTCCATAATCTATTGCTAATACTCTCAAATGCACTAAAATGTAAATCAAATTAAATTAAACGTCGAACATTTACGGCACGTATATGATCTACTGCTAATACAAATCTATGAAAAAATAATCAAATAAAAGAAATTAAGAGAACAAAATGTAGTCTTTAAAATTAATTCTGAACAAACAAAACAGATGATAAGATGGACACAATCGAATAACCAAATGGAACGGGACCAAAAGTACTCATCCATCTTAGAACGAATTACTACACTTTTAACCATAAGATAGAATTATGATTGGTTAAATTAATGAGTGCAGAGGGAAGATCATCTAACTATGGAAATACCTTCAACCTCTAACTCTACTCCCACCCAACTTTCTTCTTCCCTTTCTATTCCATCATCCTTTAGACAAACCAAGACCTCAAAGATTGAAAATCTTGTGGAATACTCTTATGTTTTAGAAGATGCTCAAATTCAATCAACTAATTTGCCATTTATCAGTTCTTACAACATATATAGATGTCATTCTTCTATAACAAGAAGTATCAGGTCTTTGATCTCCACCAGACGACCATATGGTAAAAAATATGTCAAAACATCAAAGATGGACCATGTTGGTCCCTTGTAAGGTAGAATTAGTTTCAAGAGGGGGGGGGGGGAGGGGTGAATGAAACTATTGGTTAATTTTATCCTTTTTAAAAACTACTCACTTGATGTGTTTCTGTTTGCTAAGCACAGAGGAAAAATTCAAAGTTAGAAGCAAGTTCAGATCAATGACAAATATGGTCTATTGAGCTTGGTTTTGATTTCGAAACCCCAACGATTAGTAATTGCACAGAGCTTCTGACGAAGCAGTGATTAAGGTCTGCGTGATAAACAACCAGAAGCAATATATATAGAAAATAAGTGTTAGGGCATAAATAATCAGAAGCAGTAAAGGCAGAGTTAGAAATTAGTTATTCAGCAGATTTATACTGGTTTGGCCTCTAGCCTACGTCCAGTCCTCAAAATACCTTCTTCTGAGCTTTAATCCACTGAAAGCACTCTTTCACTGGTAGAGCACTGTTGGGGTTTAGTGTCCTATAGATAATTGTTCTAGGATGTAAACTTAATGTAAATGAAGTGTTCTTTGCATCATTTGTTTTAATAAGATATGGTTTCATAACTATATATAAAGGCAACCTCTTTTAAGAACTAAATAAGTCTAATAAAAGGAAATCCCTAAGTTTGTTTAAAGTGATTATAAAGTGTTCATACAAGCATGAAGTGAGACGAAACTTTATAATAAACTAATAAACTTAAAACTACCCCAAGTCAAGTAATATGTTTAGAAATAGGATTGACATATCACTGTTGAGACTTGCATGTAACAATGTCTTTTGTCGAGATAGAAAGCTGATCTCACAAGCTTCAGATATGCAGATATCTGGACAGTTACATGGATCCAATGAAAGGGAGTTCATTTGGATTGGGGACCCGACTTGAGATAACAGGATAGGTAGATTTATCCTTGTCACCTGTTCATCTCATTGATATTAATAGGTATAAGTAATCCTCAGACTCAAAGGAATGTTAATTAGTGATTCTGGATTATGGAATGTGATGCTTTGATCCTGTTGTAACACGATCCATAACAGAGATGACTCTGGGGTGTGAACGACAGACGTTGGGTATCACAGGAAGTAATTGCAGGATAGTTATACATTGGATTGAGCATTTGTCACTCCCGATAAATGGGAGATACGTCCAAGGATCGCTTGTGGAAGACTTGACTCTAAATCCTTGCAAGGTGATAGCTTAAGACTTGAAATACAGATTTCACTTAACCTATCTAATTGGAGTTAACTCGGTCTGTACAAGTAAAACGAACATCTCGCTATATGTGACTTGACATTATCCATAGTCATAAGATTCAGTTCAAGGATGTAGTTGATAATGGATCGAATTATACTGTAACTAATACGGAAAGGTCAACGACAAAATCAACCTATCTTTTTATAGCTCTGGGGGAATGTTTCGGATTTGCTAATCACATTTCGCGTACTCATTCCGTTATGCAAAGATTAAATATAATTCTGAGAAAATTAATTTAATGGTTGCATACGGCTAGAAGCAATAAGAACCTAATGGGTCGCACATAAGACTTGGAGCCCAAAAGAGAAACAGATGTTAATTAATTGATGGAAGCCCAACTGAGTCCACTAAGGCCCAGTAAGCAAGGGGGGCGTTTTTATGTATAAATTACATAAAGAAATTAATTTGATTTTGAGCAATCCTAATTAGATTATGATTGTGAATTAAATTAATTAAAGGATAATTAATGAGATTAAATTGCTCCTATTATTATCCTAAAAGGTTATTATTATTATCTTTATATTTAGATATAATTATAGATAATAAATAAGAATTATATTCCGAATTAAATTCTTATTCAGTAACCTAATTCTATCTAACTAGGGTTTAGATACAAGAGAGTATATATACCCCCTATGTGTAAGTTTCGGCCAACACAGTGTCTACCGAAGAGAAGAATTTTGACCCCCCTTGTTGAGGACGAGATTGTTCACCGCTTCCTTCCGTTTCAATTGATTATCAATCTCTTTCTCTATTCCTTGACCTTGTGTTGATTAATTAGAGGCAATATATTCTTGATTGCTTTTCATACGGTTGAATTCTAACTTGGTTTTGAATTGTGTTTTTTTTGTCTTGTGCTCGGGAACTCGAAGTAAGAGTTATGGGAACTTCGATTGCAACGGTAGATAGAACATCTAAAGGTATTTCCTTCTATCCCTCTTTATATGAAATAACGATTAACGGATCTTGGGTTAATGGAAAAAGGTTAAAATCTTTATATTTCCGCTGCCAAATGTTTGCCTATTTTCCTTCAGTGGTATCAGAGCCTGCGTTAAATCCTTTATTTCATATATGAAAATTAAGAAGTTTTTCAATCAGATTGAATGAATGTTTATAGTTAGGTTAATTAGCGAAACTGTTTTGATTAATTGATTCTAAAGATAAATAAGTTTTAATTAATTGTTAATTAAAATAGATTATGCATATGTTCCTAATTATTATGGTTGATAATCATGATGACAAAACTATTAGTTTTATAGTTAGATTGATAAAAGTTAGTTTTATTAAATCTAAAGATAAAACGGAAAATCTTTAATAAGTTTTCTTATTTTATGAAAATCGTTTTAAAACCAATATATATATTTTAAAAAAAAAAGGGACAACAGTTCGGGTTGCGCCTCACGGCGCAACCCGACTGCCGTCGTGCGATTGCTGCCTCGCGGCAGCAATCGCATGACGTCTGGCCGCTGCCGCCGCGAGGCAGCGGCGGACCAGATGCGTGGCTGCTGCCGAACGGTAGCAGCCACGTGTTCGGGGTCCGGTCCGGAACATGTGTATTTTAAAACTGTTTTAAAATATGGTTTTTAAATATAGTTATATATATATGTTTCAGAAATTAATAGTTTTCTATTTTGATTATCGAATAAAAGAATTTATTTAAAAGTTTGTTTTACCTATTTGTAAATCAAAAGTATTAAATGAATTGAAATCAAAATAATTGGGACATGCATAAATAAAGTTTTTTTATAGTTGTATTAATCTAAAAGGTTAATATAGAAGATACGAAACTGTTTGAATTAAAATTGGATGAAAGTTAATTTGATGAGTTAATGTGATTAACCTAAATATTACATAAGTATTTTATGTAATCAACCAATTAAATTTATTTAATTGAGTCTATGTATGTTTGAAGTTATGGACATATTTGGACCCTCTATTTAGTCTTTTGGTATTTTTGAAATAGGGCATGCGAGTCCTGCCTTTCTACTATCTATTGTAATTTCTCCTCTCATCTAATTCCCTCCAAGTTAATTGAAGTTTTCTTTAGTAGTATAGAAATTAATATGTAATTTCAAGGCGCCATGGAGAAGACGACGGACCTAAAGAGAAATATGTAATAGTTAGTATTTCCCTAGGTTTGGCCTTTTATTCCGTCTCTGGCTCGACGGAATAATTTAGATAATATGTCCATAACACCAATGTATGTGTCTGATGTATGCTAAAGCATATCAAGACTAAGTTAGATTATGAGACTTAAAATAAAAATCGCTCACTAATTAAAAGTTAAGTAAATAAGCAAGTTATTAAAATCGGTTGCCCCTCCCTAATATTATAATTCAGCCGGCAGTACTGGGGGCCTTTGGGTTGTTGAGCAAACTCAAGCTCGGGGTCTTATGGTAACACCTGAATTATCGAAAATCGTTCTTTCATGGATATAGGGTAATACTTAAATTAGATTATGGTAATTGGATGAGCAAACTCATGTTATCATAAACTAATGGGCAATATGGTTGGGATTAATATGAATAGCATATTAGTTACTAATGTGGTTAGTAACCCAATAACCTAGGAATCACATTAAAGATGTGATTGACTACATGAATCTACATAACAAATGAGACTAGCTTGTTGAGCAAACTCAAGGTGAAATCTCAGGAGTTAAGATCCTAGCTCATTAAAGGATTTGTGAAATTCTTCGAATTAATATGGAGGGCTATTAATTTGGCAAAATAGTGGGAGCAATTTAAAATGAACTAAAAGACCTATAATTTTAGATTGATGTACTTTAAAGCAAATGACTAACATACGTTTACTCTTTCTCACTCTCAGGTTAAATTAAAACACTCTTAAAATCATGACTAAAACCAATCTGCAAAATATACTTACCGATAACAAGTTGAACGGTTCAAACTTCACCGACTGGTATCGCAACCTTAAAATCGTTTTGAAGTTCGATAAGATAGGGTATGTACTTCATACACCGATACCCCCTTACCCGGCGGATGATGCTCCCTACCAAGATTTTTATGCTTACCTGAAGCATAAGGCTGATGACGATCACGCGGGATGCATCATACTTGTATCAATGACACTGGAATTGAAAAGGCAACATGAGGAGATGGATGCCTATTCCATGGTCGCGCACCTGAAAGAGTTGTTTGGGAATCAAACTCGGTGCAAACGCTACGAGATAACAAAACAATTATATAGATGCAAGATGCAGGAGGGCACATCTGTAATGACACATTGTGTCAAGATGATTGGCCTTATTTACCAAGTTTTCTAGTATTGGAGATGCGATGGATCATGAACTAAGTGTAGACTTACTTCTTCAATCCCTCCCCGAGAGTTATTCACAGTTCATCATGAACTACCAGGTGAATGGCTTGCAAACCTCTCTTGAAGAGCTTGCAAATATGCTCGAGACAGTCGAGCCCAATATGAAAGAAAACAAGGGAATACCGGGCCTTGCTATTGAAGGATCACAGAAGAGGAAAGGGAACCCTCCCAATCCTAACTATCCTAAGAAGGACAAGGGAGCCATGCTCACCGAAATAAAGGGGAAGGAAGTGAAGAAGCCCAAAGGAGAGTGCCACTTTTGTGGTGAAGACGGGCATTGGAAAAGAAACTGTTTGGTGTACCTAGCCTCCCTCAAGAAGGGAGAAGCCAGGACTTCAACATCTGGTATGTTTTATATTGAAATAAATACAATTTCACTATCTGAATCTTGGGTATTAGATACCGGATGTGGATCTCATATTTGTATGAACATTCAGGGACTCAGACGGACTAAGGAATTGAAGAAAGGAAGCATAAACTTGCGAGTGGGAAATGGAGCAAGAGTTGTCGCTCTCGCTGTTGGAGATTATGCTTTAAGTTTGCCCTCTGGGCTTGTAATAGAATTAGGGAACTGTTTGTATGTTCCAGAAATGTCCAAAAACATTATTTCTATTAGCCATCTTATTGACAACGGTTTTCATATTTCAATAAAAGACAAACGTTGCGAGTTTTATAGAGATGAGATTTTCTATTTTTCAGGAATATCACAAAATGGGATTTATGTGCTAGATGACAAAATTTCTGTATTCGCAATTGATACCAAAAGACATAAGCTAGATAATTTGACTTACTTGTGGCATTGTCGTTTAGGCCATATAAACAAAAGACGCATGCTTAAGCTACATCAAGATGGGCTTATAGATTCAATTGATTCTGAATCATTGGAAACATACGAAGCATGTTTAAAAGGTAAAATGATAAAGACACCCTTTAGCAATAAAGGTGAGCGTGTATCAAACACTATAGGATTAATACATTTAGATGTATGCGGTCCTATGTCGGTCCAAGCAAGAGGAGGATTCAGATACTTCATAAGCTTCATAGACGACCATACCAGATATGGTTATGTTTACTTGATGAAGCACAAGTCCGAAGCTTTTGAGAAATTCAAATGCTTCAAGAATGAAGTAGAAAATCAATTAGGAAAGAAAATAAAGATACTTCGATCCGATCGAGGTGGCGAATATTTTTCAGATGATTTTCTGAATTATCTAACTGAATGTGGGATATGCTCACAATGGACACCTCCCTATACACCACAACACAATGGTGTATCCGAGAGGAGGAACCGTACCTTACTAGATATGGTACGATCTATCATGAGCATAACATTACTTCCGAAGACATTCTGGGGCTATGCCTTAGAAACTGCCCTCTTCACCTTAAATCGAGTACCAACTAAATCCGCTAGTTCCACACCATATGAATTGTTCGTTGGTAGGAAACCCACATTCTCATTCATGAGAGTATGGGGTTGTTCAGCATTTGTCAAACGCGTAGCGTCAGACAAACTAGATTCTAAATCTGATAAATGTTTCTTCATTGGATATCCTAAGGAAACTGTAGGGTATTACTTCTATCATCCAGATGATCAGAAAGTAATAGTATCCAAGCACGGAACCTTCTTGGAGAAAGAGTTTCTCAAAGAAACAGAAAAGGGAAGCATGATTGAACTTGATGAAGTTCAAGAAGAAGAAACACCGACTGAAACAACAGAGGCGGTTGAGGAACCCGAAGCAGTCCCATTGGATGAGACTCAAGTGCCACCCATTCGTAGATCATAAAGAGTTCGTGAACTCCCAATTAGATATGGTTTTCTAGTGGGAGATGTTGATGAGGTTTCCGTGTTAGACGATGAACCCGAGAACTACGAAGAGGCTCTTACCAGTCCAGATTCTAAAGCATGGCTCGAGGCCATGGATTCTGAAATGGATTCCATGTACACCAACCAACTGTGGACTTTGGTTGATCCACCCGAAGGGATAAAACCCATTGGGTGCAGGTGGATCTTCAAAAGGAAGACTGACATGGATGGAAAGGTTAGCACCTACAAAGCTAGGTTAGTAGCGAAAGGATATCGTCAGAAACAAGGAATTGATTATGACGAAACTTTCTCTCATGTGGCTATGTCCAAATCAATCAGAATAATGCTTGCTATTGCCGCTCACTACGATTACGAGATTTGGCAAATGGATGTGAAAACAGCTTTCCTAAATGGAAACTTGCTTGAGGATGTATATATGATGCAACCTGAAGGTTTCATATCAAAGGATGCAAACAAGGTTTGCAAACTACAGAGATCCATTTATAGACTCAAGCAAGCATCTAGAAGCTGGACCAAGCGTTTTGACGAAACCATAAAACAATTTGGTTTCGAACAAAATTGCGAAGAAGCTTGCATTTACAAGAAAGCAAGTGGGAGCTCAGTTGCATTTCTAATATTATATGTGGACGATATATTATTAATGGGAAATGATATAGCTCTACTACAGTCAGTGAAAGTATGGTTATCAGGTAACTTCTCCATGAAAGACCTTGGTGAAGCAGCTTATATACTTGGTATAAAGATCTACAGAGATAGATCAAGAAGACTGTTTGGTCTTTCACAGGCTATATACATTGAAAAGGTGCTGAAGCGGTTTAGCATGCTTGAATCAAAACGAGGTAACTTACCCATGGTACATGGAGTAAAGTTAAGCAATCATCAATGTCCTAAAACCGAAGATGATAAGAAACGCATGGCTGTAATCCCGTACGCCAGCGCAATCGGTTCGATTATGTATGCTATGCTATGCACTAGACCTGACGCAGCGTTCGCGTTAAGTATAACGAGTCGTTATCAAGGTAATTCGGGAGACGAGCATTGGAATGTCATCAAGAACATTCTTAAGTACTTGAGAAGGACTAAAGACATGTTCCTAGTGTACGGAGAAGGGGATCTGAAAATAGAAGGATTTTCAGACGCCAGTCATCTCACAGATGAGAACGATTTTAGATCCCAATCAGGATACCTGTTTATCTTGAATGGGGGCGCGGTCAGTTGGAAGAGTTCCAAGCAGGGAAGCGTAGCTTTCTCTACGACCGAGTCAGAGTACATCGCTGCTGCGGAAGCATCAAATGAAGCGGTTTGGATTAAGAAGTTCATTACTGAACTTGGTGTGGTGCCTGACATTGTAAATCCCATTACACTGTACTCTGATAACAATGGAGCCATTACACAAGCAAAGGAACCACGGTCTCATAATGCATCCAAGCATTACCTGAAGCGATACCACATTGTAAGAGAGATTGTGGCAAGAGGAGATGTGAGAATAGAAAGAGTACCTACTGAGGACAACGTTACAGATCCGTTGACAAAGCCCTTAGCCCAGAAAGTACATGATCATCATCTAAGTTCTACTGGAATAAGTTGTAGAAACAATTGGCTTTAGTCCAAGTGGGAGTATGTTAGGGTTTAGTGTCCTATAGACAATTGTTCTAGGATATAAACTTAATGTAAATGAATTGTTCTTTGCATCATTTGTTTTAATAATATATGGTTTCATAACTATATATAAAGGCAACCTCTTTTAAGAACTAAATAAGTCTAATAAAAGGAAATCCCTAAGTTTGTTTAAAGTGATTATAAAGTGTTCATACAAGCATGAAGTGAGACGAAACTTTATAATAAACTAATAAACTTAAAACTACCCCAAGTCAAGTAATATGTTTAGAAATAGGATTGACATATCACTGTTGAGACTTGCATGTAACAATGTCTTCTGTCGAGACAGAAAGCTGATCTCACAAGCTTTAGATATGCAGATATCTAGACAGTTACATGGATCCAATGAAAGGGGGTTCATTTGGATTGGGGACCCGACTTGAGATAATAGGATGGGTAGATTTATCCTTGTCACCTGTTCATCTCATTGGTATTAATAGGTATAAGTAATCCTCAGACTCAAAGGAATGTTAATTAGTGATTCTGGATTATGGAATGTGATGCTTTGATCCTATTGTAACACGATCCATAACAGAGATGTCTCTAGGGTGTGAACGGCAGATGTTGGGTATCACAGGAAGTAATTGCAGGGTAGTTATACATTGGATTGAGCATTTGTCACTCCCGATAAATGGGAGATACGTCCAAGGATCGCTTGTGGAAGACTTGACTCTAAATCCTTGCAAGGTGATAGCTTAAGACTTGAAATACAGATTTCACTTAACCTATCTAATTGGAGTTAACTCGGCCTGTACAAGTAAAACGAACGTCTCGCTATATGTGACTTGACATTATCCATAGTCATAAGATTCAGTTCAAGGATGTAGTTGATAAAGGATCGAATTATACTGTAACTAATACGGAAAGGTCAACGACAGAATCAACCTGTCTTCTTATAGCTCTAGGGGAATGTTTCGGATTTGTTAATCACATTTCGCGTACTCATTCTGTTATGCAAAGATTAAATATAATTCTGAGAAAATTAATTTAATAGTTGCATACGGCTAGAAGCAATAAGAACCTAATGGGTCACACATAAGACTTAGAGCCCAAAAGAGAAACATATGTTAATTAATTGATGGAAGCCTAACTGAGTCCACTAAGGCCCAGTAAGTAAGGGGGGCGATTTTATGTATAAATTACATAAAGAAATTAATTTGATTTTAAGCAATCCTAATTAGATTATGATTGTGAATTAAATTAATTAAAGGATAAATAAGTTAGGAGGTTTAATGAGATTAAATTGCTCCTATTATTATCCTAAAAGGTTATTATTATTATCTTTATATTTAGATATAATTATAGATAATAAATAAGAATTATATTCCGAATTAAATTCTTATTTAGTAACCTAATTCTATCTAACTAGGGTTTAGATACAAGAGAGTATATATACCCCCCTATGTGTAAATTTCGGCCGACACAGTCTCTACCAAAGAGAGAGAATTTCGACCCCCTTGTTGAGGACCAGATTATTCACCGCTTCCTTCCGTTTCAATTGATTATCAATCTCGTTCTCTATTCCTTGATCTTGTGTTGATTAATTAGAGGCAATCTATTCTTGATTGCTTTTCATACGGTTGAATTCTAACTTGGTTTTGAATTGGGTTTTTGTCTTGTGCTCGGGAACTCGAAGTAAGAGTTGTGGGCACTTCGATTGCAACGGTAGATAGAACATCAAAAGGTATTTCCTTCTATCCCTCTTTATATGAAATAATGATTAACGGATCTTGGGTTAATGGAAAAAGGTTAAAATTTTTATATTTCCGCTGCCAAACGTTTGCCTGTTTTCCTTCAAGCACAAACCTTTATACAATAGACACAGCCTCTGTAAAGTACATTCCTTTACAATTTCACTCAACTATCTATTTCTCAGCTATTTGCCTGTAACTAAAGCAAACAACAGAGCTTCTAAAATACTAAGAACAAAAAGTGGTTCTAATAAAGAACATAATGAAGATCTAAATCTCTTTTTGGACGAATTCAAATATTACAATGATTGTGTATCACAAATATTGCTCTAAGAACGCTTTGAAAGTTTTAATATCTTTTTGCAGCTTATAATTTCATCAACTTTTCAATGAGCATATGTCTTGGTATTTATAGTTGAGGCTGGACAAAAGTTGCATTTGAAATTCAAACTAGCCATTTAGAGGGAAACAATTCCTGTCAATATCAACTTCTGACTTCTGTGTTCTTTTGTCCAAAAGTTTTCCATTGTAGAAGGATGAGCTCTTCTGTCTTGAGTCGCACTTCTCAAACAGCTGACTTGCAGTCTTCTAACTTTCTAACTTAGGCGTGCGCAGAGAGACATTGAGAGGACATGGCTCTGTAGCATGCACTTGTTGCCAATTTGGGGAATATGCGTGATGTGACAGGACCAACGCCATATGTCCGTCTCTTTTGCTTATGGGCTTCTGGTTCTATTGGGCTTCTCCTATTGGTTCCAGAAGTTTAGCCTTTCGGCCTTTATGTTTTATAAGGCCTTTTCTTATACATTGTTCTAAAGCTTATATATTTAAGACATTCAACAAACATGGTTAACTTAAATTAATTTTAATTTAATTTTTTGATTTGAATATTTTTGGGGATTTAATTTCCTTAACTAATTTATTTTTATCAGAATAAAAAATTCTTGGAAATTGTGTTTCAACAATCTCCTCCTTTTTGAAAGGATACCTCCCAAAATTATTGAACTTATGTTTGCTTCTAGATACTCCCCCATAAGGATTGCACTTATGAATTTTGCTAAAATTGACAAACACTCAGAGGGTTAAAAACATTCAGTAGCAAAATATATTCAAAGTTTAAATGTTGAAGCATATTCAGTATCAGAGGCAGTCTTAACATCAGAAGCATGTAATATTTATTAGATGATAAAAGCAGCTTGATGTAGGTTTGTGTGTTAAGTACTTTGTTAATTTGTTCCAAGTCAAGATATTATTTTTAGAACAATTTTGAGTTGGTAAAGTTAAAACACACGTAAGTTTATCAACAACAAATATTCAGAATCAAAAGTTATAATATATATATAGGCAACGATGTTACAAATGATAAAGCGAAGCAGCTTATGGTTTACATTATCCTAACTTCTAAACACTACTTCCTAATGTTAGTGTTGACGTTTCGAAAGAGTGGGTTTAGTCGAGGTGGAAGTTGAGGTTGGATGTTCTTCTCTAATAATTTCTCCCCCATTTTGGCATCTTCAAAGGCGAGCTGACCGGAAGGGGCTCTAGAGGTTATTTGTTTAGTGTACTTTCGGAGCCTTTCATTGCTCGGTTTCGCCCAACAAAGATCTCATTGCTCAAGTTAACTGCTTCAGGATGGAATTCCTTCCACCTACAAGCTTCACTTAACAGAAGTTGTAAGGCCTTTGTTGGGGTTTAGTGTCCTATAGACAATTGTTCTAGGATACAAACTTAATGTAAATGAAGTGTGCTTTATATCATTTGTTTTAATGAGATATATGTTTTATAACTATATAAAGGCAATCCCTTTTAAGCACTAAATAAAGTCTAATAAAAGGAAATCCGTAAGTTTGTTTAAAGTGATCATAAAGTGTTCATACAAGCATGAAGTGAGACTAAACTTTATGATAAACTAATAAACTTAAAACCACCCAAAGTCAAGTGATATGCCCAGGATTGACATATCACTGTTGAGACTTGCATGTAACAATGTCTTCTGTCCGACAGAAAGCTGATCTCACAAGCTTCATATATATAGATATCTGGACAGTTACGTGGATCCAATGAAAGGGAGTTCATTAGGATTGGGGATCCGATTTGAGATAACAGGATGGGTAGATTCATCCTTGTCACCTGTTCATCTCATTGGTATTAATAGGTATAACTAATCCTCAGACTCAAAGGAATGTTAATTGGTCATTCTGAATTACTGAATGTGAGACTTTGATCCTGTTGTAACACGATCCTTAACAGAGATGACTCTGGGGTGTGAACAGCAAAGGTTGGGTGTCACAAGAGGTAATTTCAGGATAGTTATACATTGGATTGAGCATTTATCACTCCCGATAAATGGGAGATACATCCAAGGATCGCTTGTGGAAGACTCGACTCTAAATCCTTGCAAGGTGATAGCTTAAGACTTGAAATACATATTTCACTTAACCTATCTATTTGAGTTGACTCGGCCTGTACAAGTAAAACGAACGTCTCGCTATATGTGACTTGACATCATCCATAGTCATAAGATTCAGTTCAAGGATGTAGTTGATAAAGGATCGAATTATACTGTAACTAATACGGAAAGGTTAACGACAGAATCAACCTGTCTTCTTATGGCTCTGGGGGAATGATTACGGACTTGCTAATCACATACTCTGTACATCATTCCGTTATGCAAAGATTAAATATAATTCTTTGAAAATTAATTTAATAGTTGCATACGGCCAGAAGTAATAGGAACCTAATGGGTCACACATAAGACTTGGAACCTAAAAGAGAGATAGATGTTAATTAATTGATGGAAGCCCAATTGAGCCAAATAAGGCCCATGGACCATAGGGGGGGTCGAAATTCATGTATAATACATGAATGATTAATTTGATTTTAATCAATCCTAATTAGATTAGGATTATGAATTAAATTAATTAAAAGATAAATAAGTTAGGAGTTTTAATTAGATTATAATACTCCTATTATTATCCAATAAGGTTATTATTATTATCCCTAATATATTAGATATATAATGAGATAATAATTAGGAATTCTATTCCGAATTGAATTCCTATTCAGTAACCTAATTCTATCTAACTAGGGATTGGATACAAGAGATTATAAATACCCCCCTATATAGGAATTTCGGCCAACACACTAAAGGCTAACCCTAAGTGATTTTCAAAATCCATCCCTAAGAGCAAGAGAGAGAATTTCGACCCCCAGTTTGAGGATGAGATTTTCCACGGCTTCCTTCCGATCAATTGATTTCATCTATTTCTTTTATCCTTGATCTTGTGTTGATTAATTAGAGGCAATCTATTTTGGTTGCTACTCAACGGTTGATTCTAACTTAATCTTTCTGTGTTTTATTTTGTGCTTGGGAACTCGGAGAAGAGTTGTGGGAACTTCATTAACAACGGTAGATTCATCATCAAAAGGTAATTCTTCTTATCCCTCTTTATATGAAATAACGATTAACGGATCCTAGGGTTAATGGAAATAGGTTAAAATTTTTATATTTCCGCTGCTATACCTTAGCCTAATTTCCAACAGTGGTATCAGAGACATCGTTAAATCCGTTATTTCATATATGAAAATTTAGAAGTTTTTCAATAGGATTGAATGAATATTTATAGTTAGGATTAATTAACAAATTGTTTTGATTAATTAATTCTAAAGATAAATAAGTTTTAATTAATTGTTAATTAAAATAGATTATGTGTATGTTCCTAATTATTTTGGTTGATAATCATCATAACAAAATCTATTAGTTTTATAGTTAGGTTGATAAAATCAGTTTTATTAATTCTAAAGATAAAACGGAAATCTATAGTAGTTTTTCCTATTTTCTGAAATCGTTTTAAAACCGTTTTAAAACTGATATATGTATATTTAAAATTATTTAAAAAAAATACGACAGCGGCTCGGGTCGCGCCTCGCGGCGCGACCAGCCGCTGTCGCACGGCTGCTGCCTCGCGGCAGCAGCCGCGTGCGGCGTTTGGGCTGCCGCTGCTGCAAGGCAGCGGCGTTTTCAGCCGCTAGAGGGCTGCTGCCAAACGGCAGCAGCCTGACCCCGGGCCCCGGCCCAAAACCCACTTAATTTTAATTAGTTAAAATTATTTTTAAATATATTTTAAATATATATGTTTCGAAAATTGATAGTTTTCTGTTTTGATTATCGAATGAAAATTTGTTTAAAAGTTTGTTTTACCAATTTGTAAATCAAAATATTAAATGAATTGAAATCAAAATAAATGGGACGTGCATAATTGACGTTTTGTATAGTTATATTAATCTAAGGATTAATATAAAGATACGAAACTATTAGAAGTAAAATTGGATGAAAGTTAATTTAATAAGTTAATGTGATTAACCTAAACATTACATAAAATAGTTATGTAATCAACCAATTAAATTTATTTAATTGAGTCTATGCATGTTTGGAGTTATGGACATATTTGGACCCTCTTTTAGTCTTTTGGTATTTTTGAAATAGGGCCTGCGAGTCCTGCCTTTCTACTATCTATTGTAATTTCTCCTCTCATCTAATTCCCTTCAATTCAATTGAAGTTTTCTTTAGTAGTATAGAAATTAATATGTAATTTCAAGGCGCCATGGAGAAGACGGAGGACCTAAAGAGAAATATGTAATAGTTAGTATTTCCTTAGGTTTGCCCTTTTATTCCGTCTCTGGCTCGACGGAATAAATTAGATGATATGTCCATAACGCCAATGTATGTGAATGTATGTGTCTGATGTATGCTAAAGCAAATCAAGACCAAGTTAGATTATGAGACCTAAAATAAAATCCCTCATTAAAAAGTTAAGTAAATAAGCAAGTTATTAAAATCGGTTGCCCCTCCCTAATATTATAATTCAGCCGGCAGTACTGAGGGCCTTTGGGTTGTTGAGTAAACTCAAGCTCGGGGTCTTACGGTAACACCTGAATTATCGAAAATCGTTTTTCATGAATATGGGGTAATACTTAAATTAGATTATGATAATTGGATGAGTAAACTCATGTTGTCATAAACTAATGGGCAATATGGTTGGGATTAATATGAATAGCATATTAGTTACTAATGTGGTTAGTAACCCAATAACATAGGAATCGCATTAAGGATGTGATTGATTACATGAATCTACCTAATGAATGAGACTAGCTTGTTGAGTAAACTCAAGGCGAAATCTCAGGAGTTAGGATCCTAGCTTACTAAAGGATTTGTGAAATTCTTCGAATTAATATGGAGGGCTATTAATTTGGCAAAATAGTGGGAGCAATCTAAAATAAACTAAAAGGCCTATAATTTTAGATTGATATACTTTAAGCAAATGAATGACATATACTCTTTCTCACTCTCAGGTTTAATTGAACACACTCTTAAAATCATGACTAAAACTAATCTGCAAAACATTCTTACCGATAACAAATTGAATGGTTCAAACTTCACCGACTGGTTTCGTAACCTCAAAATCATTTTGAAGTTCGATAAAATAGGCTATGTACTTGATACATCGATACCCCCTCTCCCTGCTGATGATGCTCCAATTGAGGAAATTGATGCTTACCAGAAGCACAAGGCTGATGATGATCATGCCGGATGCATCATACTTGCATCGATGACACCGGAATTACAAAGGCAACATGAGGAAATGGATGCCTATTCCATCATCATGCACCTAAAGGAATTGTTTGGGAAACAGATCAGGTGCGAACACTACGAGATATCCAAGTTGCTATATCGTTGCAGGATGCAAGAGGGCACATCTGTCATGACACATTGTGTCAAGATGATTGGCTACATTACCAAACTTTCTAGTATTGGATTTGTGATGGATAACGAATTAAGCATAGACTTAATTCTTCAATCCCTCCCAGAGAGTTATTCACAGTTCATCATGAACTATCAGATGAATGACTTGCAAACCTCTCTTGAAGAGCTTGCAAATATGCTCAAGTCAGTTGAGCCCAATATGAAGAAAGACAAAGCCATACCGGCTCTTGTCATAGAGGGATCAAAGAAGAGGAAAGGGAATTCTCCCAATCCTAAATATCCCAAGAAAGGTAAGAAAGTCATGCCCAACAAAACTAAGGGAAAGGAAGTGAAGAAGCCCAAAGGAGAGTGCCACTTCTGTGGTAAAGACGGGCATTGAAAGAGAAACTGCAAGGAGTACCTAGTCTCCCTTAAGAAGGGAAATGGCGGTGCTTTAACATCTGGTATGTTTTATATTTGAAATAAATACAGTTTCACAGTCTGAATCTTGGGTACTTGATACCGGATGTGGATCTCATATTTGTACAAATATGCAGGAGCTAAAACAGACTAAGGAACTAAAGAAAGGAAGCATAAACTGGCGAGTAGGAAATGGAGCAAGAGTTGTCGCCCTCGCAATTGGAGATTATGTTTTGAATTTGCCCTCTGGGCTTGTAATAGAATTAAGGAACTGTTTGTATGTTCCACAAATGTCTCGCAACATTATTTCTATTAGCCGTCTTGTTGACGACGGTTTTCATATTTCAATAAAAGACAAACATTGCGATTTTTATAAAGATTCGATCTTTTATTTTTCAGGAATATCACAAAATGGGATTTATGTGTTAGATGACAAAATTTCTGTTTTCGCAATTGATACCAAAAGACATAAGCTAGATAATTCAACTTACTTGTGGCATTGTCGTTTAGGCCATATAAACAAGAGACGCATGCTAAAGCTACATTCAGATGGGTTTATAGATCCAATCGATCCTGAATCATTGGAAACATGTGAATCATGTTTAAAAGGTAAAATGACAAAGACACCCTTTAGCAATAAAGGTGAGCGTGTATCAGATACTCTAGGACTTATTCATTCAGATGTATGCGGTCCTATGTCAGTCCAAGCAAGAGGAGGATTCAGATTCTTCATAAGCTTTATAGATGACCATACCCGATATGGTTACATCTACTTGATGAAGCACAAATCAGAAGCTTTTGAGAAATTCAAATGCTTCAAGAATGAAGTAGAAAATCAATTAGGAAATAAAATAAAGACACTTCGATCAGATCGAGGTGGCGAATATCTTTCAGATGATTTTCTGAATTATCTAACTGAATGTGGGATATGCTCACAATGGACACCTCCCTATACACCACAACACAATGGTGTATCCGAGAGGAGAAACCGTACCCTACTAGATATGGTACGATCCATGATGAGCATGGCCTTACTTCCAAAGACGTTCTGGGGCTATGCCTTAGAAACTGCCCTCTTCACCCTAAACCGAGTACCAACTAAATCTGCTAGTTCCACACCATATGAATTGTTCGTTGGTAGGAAACCCGTGTTTTCATTTATGAGAGTATGGGGTTGTTCAGCATTTGTCAAACGCATTGCGTCCGATAAACTAGATTCGAAATCTGATAAATGTTTCTTCATTGGATACCCTAAGGAAACTATGGGATATTACTTCTATCATCCAGATGATCAGAAAGTAATAGTATCCAAGCACGCAACCTTCTTAGAGAAAGAGTTTCTCGAAGAAACACAAAAGGGAAGCATGATTGAACTTGATGAAGTTCAAGAAGAAGAAACACCGACTGAAACAACAGAGGCAGTTGAGGTACCCGAAGTAGTCCCATTAGATGAGACTCCAGTGCCACCTATTCGTAGATCACAAAGAGTTCGTGAACTCGCAGTTAGATATGGTTTTCTAGTGGGAGATGATAATGAGGTTCCCGTGTTAGACGACGAACCCGAAAACTACGAAGAGGCTCTTACTAGTCCAGATTCTAAAGCATGGCTTGAGGCCATGGATTCTGAAATGGATTCCATGTATACTAACCAAGTGTGGACTTTGGTTGATCCACCCGAAGGGATAAAACCCATTGGGTGCAGGTGGATCTTCAAAAAGAAGACTGACGTGGATGGAAAGGTTAGCACCTACAAAGCTAGGTTATTAGCGAAAGGATATCGTCAGAAGCAAGGAATTGATTATGACGAAACTTTCTCTCCCGTGGCTATGTCCAAATCAATCAAAATCATGCTTGCTATTGCCGCTCACTACGATTATGAGATTTGGCAAATGGATGTGAAAACAGCTTTCCTAAACGGAAACCTGCTTGAGGATGTATATATGATGCAACCTGAAGGTTTCATATCAAAGAATGCAAACAAAGTTTGCAAACTTCAGAGATCCATTTATGGACTCAAGCAAGCATCGAGAAGCTGGAATAAGCGTTTTGACGAAACCATAAAACTATTTGGTTTCGAACAAAATTGCGAAGAAGCTTGCATTTACAAGAAAGCAAGTGGGAGCTCTATAGCATTTCTCATACTATATGTGGACGATATATTATTAATGGGAAATGACATTGCTCTACTACAGTCGGTAAAAGTATGGTTATCTGGTAACTTCTCAATGAAATACCTTGGTGAAGCAGCTTATATACTTGGTATAAAGATCTACACAGATAGATCGAGAAGACTGCTTGGTCTTTCACAGGCTACATACATTGAAAAAGTGCTAAATCGGTTTAGCATGCTTGAATCGAAACGAGGTAACTTACCCATGCTACATGGAGTAAAGTTAAACAATCATCAATTTCCTAAAACCGATGATGACAAAAGATGCATGGCTGTAGTCCCGTACGCCAGTGTAATCGGTTCGATTATGTATGCTATGCTATGCACTAGACCTGACGTAGCGTTCGCGTTAAGTATAACAAGTCGTTACCAAGGAAATTTGGGAGACGAGCATTGGATTGCCGTCAAGAACATTCTTAAGTACTTGAGAAGAACTAAAGATATGTCCCTAGTGTACGGAGAAGGTGATCTGAAAATAGAAAGATTTTCAGACGCAAGTCATCTCACAGATGAGAATGATTTTAAATCCCAATCAGGATACCTGTTTATCTTGAATGGGGGCGCGGTCAGTTGGAAGAGTTCCAAGCAGGGAAGCGTAGCTTTCTCTACGACCGAGTCAGAGTATATCGTAGCTGCGGAAGCAGCAAAGGAAGCGGTTTGGATTAGAAAGTTCATTACAGAACTTGGTGTGGTGCCTGACATTGTAAATCCCATTACACTGTATTGTGATAACAATGGAGCCATTGCGCAAGCAAAGGAACCACGGTCTCATAATGCATCCAAGCATTACCTAAAGCGATACCACATCATAAGATAGATTGTGGCTAGAGGAGATGTGAGAATAGAAAGAGTACCTACAGAGGACAACGTTGCAGATCCGTTGACAAAGCCCTTAACCAAGAGAGTACATGATCATCATCTAACTTCGACTGGGATAAGTTTTAGAAACAATTGGCTTTAGTCCAAGTGGGAGTATGTTGGGGTTTAGTGTCCTATAGACAATTATTCTAGGATACAAACTTAATGTAAATGAAGTGTTCTTTATATCATTTGTTTTAATGAGATATATGTTTTATAACTATATAAAGGCAATCCCTTTTAAGCACTAAATAAAGTCTAATAAAAGGAAATCCGTAAGTTTGTTTAAAGTGATCATAAAGTGTTCATACAAGCATGAAGTGAGACTAAACTTTATGATAAACTAATAAACTTAAAACCACCCCAAGTCAAGTGATATGCCCAGGATTGACATATCACTGTTGAGACTTGCATGTAACAATGTCTTCTGTCCGACAGAAAGCTGATCTCACAAGCTTAATATATATAGATATCTGGACAGTTATGTGGATCCAATGAAAGGGAGTTCATTAGGATTGGGGATCCGATTTGAGATAACAGGATGGGTAGATTCATCCTTGTCACCTGTTCATCTCATTGGTATTAATAGGTATAACTAATCCTCAGACTCAAAGGAATGTTAATTGGTCATTCTGAATTACTGAATGTGAGACTTTGATCCTGTTGTAACACGATCCTTAACAGAGATGACTTTGGGGTGTGAGCAGCAAAGGTTGGGTGTCACAGGAGGTAATTTTAGGATAGTTATACATTGGATTGAGCATTTATCACTCCCGATAAATGGGAGATACATCCAAGGATCGCTTGTGGAAGACTCGACTCTAAATCCTTGTAAGGTGATAGCTTAAGACTTGAAATACAGATTTCACTTAACCTATCTATTTGAGTTTACTCGGCCTGTACAAGTAAAACGAACGTCTCGCTATATGTGACTTGACATCATCCATAGTCATAAGATTCAGTTCAAGGATGTAGTTGATAAAGGATCGAATTATACTGTAACTAATACGGAAAGGTTAACGACAGAATCAACTTGTCTTCTTATGGCTCTGGGGGAATGATTACGGACTTGCTAATCACATACTCTGTACATCATTCCGTTATGCAAAGATTAAATATAATTCGTTGAAAATTAATTTAATAGTTGCATACAGCCAGAAGTAATAGGAACCTAATGGGTCACACATAAGACTTGGAACCTAAAAGAGAGATAGATGTTAATTAATTGATGGAAGCCCAATTGAGCCCAATAAGGCCCATGGACCATAAAGGGGGGGGGGGTCGAAATTCATGTATAATACATGAATGATTAATTTGATTTTAATCAATCCTAATTAGATTAGGATTATGAATTAAATTAATTAAAAGATAAATAAGTTAGGAGTTTTAATTAGATTATAATACTCCTATTATTATCCAATAAGGTTATTATTATTGTCCTTAATATATTAGATATATAATGAGATAATAATTAGGAATTCTATTCCGAATTGAATTCCTATTCAGTAACCTAATTCTATCTAACTAGGGATTAGATACAAGAGATTATAAATACCCCTATATAGGAATTTCGGCCAACACACTAAAGGCTAACCCTAAGTGATTTTCGAAATCCATCCCTAAGAGCAAGAGAGAGAATTTCGACCCCCAGTTTGAGGACGAGATTTTCCACGGCTTCCTTCCGATCAATTGATTTCATCTATTTCTTTTATCCTTGATCTTGTGTTGATTAATTAGAGGCAATCTATTTTGGTTGCTACTCAACGGTTGATTCTAACTTAATCTTCCTGTGTTTTATTTTGTGCTTGGGAACTCGAAGAAGAGTTGTGGGCACTTCATTAACAACGATAGATTGATCATCAAAAAGGTAATTCTTGTTATCCATCTTTATATGAAATAACGATTAACGGATCCTAGGGTTAATGGAAATAGGTTAAAAATTTTATATTTCCGCTGCTATACCTTAACCTAATTTCCAACAGCCTTGGCGTTCTATATTGAAGTACCACCTAAAGCATGAGTATACTTCTGATGTATAATTAGGAGGGTGGTGTCAAGAGTTTTATAATGATTGCCGATAGTGTGCAAGTTCTGGTTCATTGTCTGATGCTGCCTGTAAAAAGTTGTAACCTTTTTGTCCAAAAGTCTCCATGGCTGCCTTGTTCATATTTAGAAGTCACAAGGCTTCTGTTAGCTGATTAGTAGGATCCTAATCATTGATGTGCATAGTCATATTCCTCATCTCAGAGTTAAGTTTGGAGAATTCAGAGGAGAGCTGTGTTGATACTACTTTTGATATCTTAGTACCAAAGGGTATGCTTTTGATCATGTGCTCAAAGAGAGATATGTGTTGTACATGGTTAATTGAATTGACGCCATCCTTTCAGCATAGGTATGAATACCTTGCTGAGTGATCAGAGCTGCTATTGTGTGAACAAGGCTTTTTATACCTGCAAGCTCATTCAACAGAATGGTGGTGGAGCTGAGAGTATGACCATCTTGCTGAGTGGTCAGAGGCATTTTGAGCACAACAAATGCCTTAGCCATTTCATTAAGATGCGCGGTTGCTGCAACAAGTGATTCCATAACCTCTAGAGTGGAGAAGGTCTGAGAAGTACCGCAACAAGTGATTCCATAACCTCTAGAGTGGAGAAGGTCTGAGAAGTAGAAGCGCCTTGTTGTTGAACTTGCACAGATATCAGTTGCCCGCCTTTAGAAAGGTCAACAACAATTTGAGGCAATTGAAGTGCGTTCTACTTAAGAGTAGATGGATTTGTTGGAAGGGTAAGTTTGAGGCCAGCAAGAAGGGCATCATCTACTGAGCTTTTAGGAGCATCAGTAGTGACAGTCTTCTCTTGAACAAACTGAGAGTTGAGTTCGGCTAGAAGAGACTTGGCAACAAAGGTAGATGGTGGAATAGAGGCTTTAGTGCCTTAGATGGTTGATTTCCCCTTAGGAGAATGTGCCCGAGCATGCGATTAATCAGGGGTGAGAAGGTCCAATATCTTGGCTTTTTTAGGTGGAGGAGTAAAGGAAAAATCAAAAGATGAAGAGGAATCATCTTCGATGATAGCTTATCTGGATTAACGGAGGTCTGGAGTTTAACATTATTAGGATTAGGGGTTTGTTCAGCAGCATGAGTATTAGAGGCTAATGGATGTTGTTGCTCCGTATTTTCTTCAGAGACATGCTTGTCAGAAACAGAGGTCATTAGATTGATTAGCAGTGTTCTCAGTAAAAGCTTGATCAATATGTTGATGGTCAGATAGAGAGGCTTGATCTGGTACAACATTTTCCTGGAGTGGTACAACATTTAATGCTTCAGGCATATAAGGTTCCATACTATACATAGCAACGTATAGTTGCTTGTAAAGTTCAAGTTTATGGTTTACCTTGGGATTGGATAGATCGTGGTTTTTCTTTTGGGCATCTTTAGTGTGTGCCTTAACCAGTTTCCTGGAAGATGTCTTCTTAAATCTGGTAGTTTTGATTTCAGAGGCAGAAATAGGTAGAGGTGACAGTGTTGGTGACCTTGGAGGTGAAGGTTGTTTGGTGGGAGACTTCCAGAGGTGCCTCCAAGAAAGTTGTCTTAAGGACCGACTTTGCTTCAGTTGATGGCCTTCTGGATATCAGAAGCCTCTTTCTTAGTGAGTTCAACATCTGCTTGCTGTTCTTTTTTCTCCTTCCTTTTTCCTTTCAGGAGTGCTTGGGCAGCAATGATTTTTCCTTTTCCTTCGGAAAACCAGCTAGACGGAGGTTTTCCATGCGTTCCAGCTCCTTCTTAGTAGCAGATTTTCAGCAGCTGCTGAAGCCTTTTGGGCAAGATATTGAGCTATTGTTGGATCTATTTTGAGAAGACCAGAGGGGTGTCAAAAGTTCTAGGCTTTTTGGTGTTGATTTTGAAGGGCTTTAGAGTTATTGGTTCAGAGGCTTGAGTCTCAGAGGCCTTTCTTTTGGATGCTTTCTTTGGTTCACCATCGGAAGAGATGGTCTTGTGAGGCTTACTGTGGTTTAAGCCATTGATTATTTTCTCGTTGATGATGGACCTTGAGATGTATTTCATGGAAGTAGGAATATGGATGCTATTTTCTTTTAGAATCCTCGTGATCAGAGATCTAAACACTAGCTGTGTATGGAACCTCTTCATTGTAGTGATCAGAAGGACTGGGAGATTCAGAGGCTTGCCTTCTAAGATATGCCACATGAGGCAGAGCTCAAACTTAAAAACTGAATTGACAGACCCTTTCTTGGGCAGAATGTAGTTTACGATGATGTCGTGCGCCTGTCGTGCTGTTTGTGGGAGAGAGGTGGCAATGAGTTCTCCATACAAATCATTCGGAGTCAGATACTTCTGGGAAACTGTTGGAGTTTAATGTCCTAAAGACAATTGTTTTAGGATATTAATATTAATAAATAAATTGTTTATTTAATCATTTGTTTAATCAGATATATAACATTAAAAATGTTACTATATATAAAGGCACAAATCTTTCATAAAGGAAGTAATCCTAAGTTTGTTTAAGCAGTTATAGAGTGTTCATACAAGCATGAAGTGAGACTATATTTTATAATAAGATCAATAAACTTAAAGTAAACCCAAGTCAAGTAATATGTTATAGGGGGTTGGCGTATTACTGTTGAGACTTGCATGTAACAGTGTTTTCTGTCGAGATAGAAAGCTGATCTCACAAGCTTTAGATATTCAGATATCTAGACAGTTACATGGATCCGGTGAAGGAGTTCATTAGGATTGGTACCCGACTTGAGATAATAGTATGGATTGATTTATCTAATATGTCAACTATTCGTCTCATTGGTATTAGTAGAACTAATCCTCAGACTCAAACATTCGTTAATTAGTGATTCTGGATTATGGAGTCTGGTACTTTGATTCTGTGCGAGCACGATTCAACAGGTGAGAGCCTGGGGTGTGTGAGAGCAGGGTTGGGTATCACACAAAGTAATTGCTGAATAGTTAATGTCAGATTGAGCATTCGTCACTCCCGATAAGTGGGAGATATATTCAAATGGCCGCTTGTGGTGAATTAACTGAAATCCTTGCAAGGTGATAGAATTAAGAGTAGAAATTGATATTTCACTTAACTTATCTTTCAGAGTGAATTCAACCTGTAAAAGTAAAACCGGACTCTTCGTTATATGTAACCTTGACACGTTCCATGGTTATAAGGAATTGACCGACAGGATATAGTTGATGAAGGATCGTATTATACTGTACCTAATGCAGAAAGGTTAATGTCAGTTATCAACCTAACTTCTTAATTGCTCTGGGGGAATATCATAGGTTCTGTTAGTAACAGCTCGTGACGGTATTCCGTTATATATATGTTGGAATTAGTCGTGATGAATTAATCTCAAAGGATATATACGGCTAGTGGCAATAAAGGACCTAATGGGTCGCATATGGGACTTGGAATCGGAGGACGAAAGTGTAAATTGGTGAGACACTATACATGGGCCGAAATTCATTAATTAAAATAGGGATTATTAATTTGATTTAATTATAAATTAGATTATGATTATAAATTAAATTAAAGGATTATCTGATAATATTAATTAGAGGTTTTAATGTGATTGAAACTCTAATTAATTATCCCTAACAATAATTAAATTATTAATTTGATTAATAATAATTATCTAGATATAATTAGTTATTATTTAGATAATAATAAAGTGTTTATTTAATTATCTAATTAGTAATCCTATTCTGAATAAGATTCTAATTAATTAATTACCTAACACAACTAGGACTAGGGTTTTGAGAAGTCTATAAATAGACTCCCTAGCCTAGGAATTTCGATACACACAAGATAAAAGGAGGAGGAACTATTCCGTCTTCGTCTCGACTAATTTACATTATTTTTTACTCTCTCTTTGATCTCGTATCGATTTCTGTTAGAGGCAATCATTGCGATTGCTATTATTAAGGTTGAATACTAATTAGTTAATATTTTCTGTGTTGAACAAAAACGTTCGTTGCTCACGGATTGAATATAAGAAGTTGTGGGCACTTCGTTTGCAACTGTAGATAGTTGTTCACAAGAGGTATTTCATTCTATCCCTTTTTATATGAAATAACAATTAACAGATCTTGGAAAAGGGAAATAGATAAAATAGATAAAATTTTATTATTCCGCTATGCCTAGGCTTGTCTATTTTCCTACATTGGTATCAGAGCCTATGTTAATCTGTTATTTCATATATGAAAATAAAAGTATTTCAATCAAATTGAATGAATATTTATTGTTAGGTTAATTAATTAATTGGTTAGTTTAATTAATCTAAAGATAAATAAGTTTTGATTACTTGATAATTAAAACTGATTATGCATAGTTCCTGATTATTTCGGTTGATAATCGTTTAAACGAAACTTAAAGGTTTTATAGTTAGATAATTAAAACGTTTTGTTTTGTTAAATCTAAAAGATAAAACTGATTTCTGATATTCTGAAAATTGTTTTGAAATTGTTTTAAAACAATTACATATATATATATATAAATGTATTTATTAAATTTTTTTAAAAAAAATATACGCGAACAGCTGTTCGGGGTCGCTGTTGCGAGGCAGTGATGCTCGTAAAGTATATAGCAGTTAATAGGACAAGTGTATCCTATCGCAACAAGTAATATAGTGCTAAGCACAAGATCGAACCACAAAGACTATTATCCTAATTAGTTAATTCGAACGGTAAATCTATCTATTTAGCGGAGTTGAATAGCAATTTGGTTTTGAAACAAATAAAATAAATGTCTAACTAAGAAAAGCAGTAAACAGAACAAGTCACAGGGTGGATTGTGATTTATGGTAGTTACAACCTAGAATGGGGAATTCATTGGTTAATTCCTAAGTATGGGTTTTAAAGGACTTCAGGTTTAAGCTCTACTAATGATTGAGGGTAATTGTGCTAATAAGTAAGACAAATGTGATCACTATTCATCTATCCTATTCACATGCATTCGGGTGACGACTTGATTAGGCATATACCCTAGGTCATGCAAAGCATTAGGTCTTTTGACAATTAAGACTAAAGTCGTGGCCCAGTCACGTAGCCTCACTCCTAGTGGTCTCTAGCGAGGTCAGATTAACACAGATTCCATATAGACAATTCAGTGGTCAGCTTTTCATCTATCTATAATCCTATCTAAGTCAGGTTCATAGGCATTAAGCGCATTTATGTACATTAAGCAGGCTAGTTGATCATCATCGATTCTCATTCTAGCATTAATCCTATTCTTGACATTATCTAGGCATTAAGCATGCATAAGCTGATCAATCAAGAGCAAATACATAAACCCTAAGTCCCAATCATACATATTCATTCAACCAATTTCATCCCCATCCTAGATTGGATGGGAAATAGCTCATAGACAAACTAATCATACCAATCATGCAATTGAGAATAAATGAAGGCATTCTTGATTAAATGTAAATAAAGATAAAGGGAAGGAGAAAGAGATTCTAAAATCTGTTTGTCTGATTACAATGTAAACAAGGTAGATCCTCCACCCTTTGAGCTTTTTCTTCAATGAATTAAAGCTAAGCTAAAAACTGAATTAAAATTGAAAGCTGAAATATACTGAAAGTAGTTAAGGAATTAAAAAGTGTCTAAATCTCTCCGAAGAACTGAGATTAGCTCGCTATTTATAGACATAGGGAGAAACCCTAGGTCTTCGAGGGGTACAAAGGTCATTTCCTATACTTAAAAAGGTTTTTTAGACTTTATCATTCGAGATTCCAGCAAGGGAGATTACAATGTAAACAAGGTAGATCCTCCACCCTTTGAGCTTTTTCTTCAATGAATTAAAGCTAAGCTAAAAACTGAATTAAAATTGAAAGCTGAAATATACTGAAAGTAGTTAAGGAATTAAAAAGTGTCTAAATCTCCCCGAAGAACTGAAATTAGCTCGCTATTTATAGACATAGGGAGAAACCCTAGGTCTCCGAGGGGTACAAAGGTCATTTTCTATACTTAAAAAGGTTTTTTAGACTTTATCATTCGAGATTCCAGCAAGGGAGAGGCGTTTTTGCGCCTCTCCCGCCTCGTCTCGTCGAGACATAGGCTGTCTCGTCAAGACAGCCAGTGTCTCGACGAGACAGGCAGCTAAATGGGGCATATTGTACAATTTTTCTCCGTTTTGGTCTCTAGGCTTCCGAAATTTGCTCTAATGGTCCCTGATGAATCCCAAAAGTGCTCTGATGGTCCCTAAATTGTCCATAAATGCTCCAAAAGGCTCGGGTCTGGTTTGGAAATGCTCAAATAGTCCTAAAAACACCTGAAAATACAGAAAATGCCATAAATAACGGAAATTGCTAATTTTAACTAAAAGATAACAAAACGATACTGAAATTGAATGGAAACAAAGTGAAGACGAACTAAAACGATCCTAAAAACACTATAAAAATGGGAGCTATCAGGAAGCAACCCCGAGCGGCTGGTTGCTACCTTGCACAGCAACCATCAAGAGGGACGTCGCTACCGCTAGGGCAGCGGCTCCCTGTGAGAACCCTCCCTTAGGTGAGGACACTTTGTTATGTGAGAACAAGATGAAACGACGTAGTTTTGATACCTTTAATTAAAGATTAAATAAGAAAATGAGGATAAAGGGATTTGAACCTGGGATTGGAGCATAGAAGGAGTGACACACGCACACCATCTACCACTAGGCCACTTATTTAACTTATTTATTATATAATTCCTTTATTTATATATTATTAAGTGGCTCTGATACTAAAAATAATCCAATACTATATTTTTTAAATAAAAATACATTTTCTTTAGTTTGTTAATTATACAATTCTTTTATTTATATATTATTAAGTGCTTCTGATGCTAAAAAAAATCTAATACTATAATTTTTAAATAAAAATATGATTGCTTTAGTTTGTTCATTATACAATTCTTATTTATATATTATTAAGTGCATCTGATGCTAAAAAAAATCAAATACTATATTTTTTAGATAAAAATATATTATATATTTTAATAAAATTTCATATTAATATTTTATTTATATAAGAAAATATATTTTTTAAAACATACGTTAGAACATATATTTTAACTTTTAAAACACGAACTATGAATTTTAGAACATACGACATATTTTTTAGAACATACGTTATGTTTTTTAGAACATGCGTTATGTTTTTTCGAACATGAGTTACTAATTATATTATAGAACAAATGCAAAAATGATCCAGATATCTACTGATTTTTTTAGAACATTGTACTTAATTTTTAGAACACAAACTATAAACTTTAGAACATACGTTATGTTATTTAGAATATGAGTTATAAATTATATTATAGAACAAATGCAAAAATGGTCCATATAATATTTTTTAAGTAAAAATATATTATATATTTTAATAAAATTTCATATTAATATTTTATTTATATAAGAAAATATATTTTTTAAAACATACGTTAGAACATATATTTTAACTTTTAAAACACGAACTATGAAGTTTAGAACATACGACATATTTTTTAGAACATACGTTATGGGTTTTAGAACATGCGTTATGTTTTTTCGAACATGAGTTATAAATTATATTATAGAACAAATGCAAAAATGATCCAGATATCTACTGATTTTTTTAGAACATTATACTTAATTTTTAGAACACAAACTATAAACTTTAGAACATACGTTATGTTTTTTAGAACATACGTTATGTTATTTAGAATATGAGTTATAAATTATATTATAAAACAAATGCAAAAATGGTCAATATATTTACTGATTTTTTAAAAACATTATACTTAATTTTTAGAACACAAATTTTAAAGTGTAGAACGTATGTAACAATACATCGTCCTTAACATTTTAAAACATAAATTACAAAAATATAGAGGAATTAAATAAATAAGAAATTGGAGCATGTTCTTGGATTTATTTTTCTATTAATAATTCATTATTATGCACATTTCTTTTTTTTTCTATTAATAATTTATTATTATGCAAATTTAATCGATATTAATAAGTGTATGCGTCAAATATTAAACAATAGAAGATACAAAGACAATAGTATATTAAGCAGCACGCGACATAATATACAAGGAAAGCAATTAGCTTAGTGGTAAGTAGTATGGAGTATAGTTGGAAGTATTTGGGTTTGAATCCCACCAATAGCATTCCATGTTTTATTTAATTTTTATACTTAAAAAACGACGTAGTTTTAGGTGGTTCTCACCTAAGGAAGTGTCCTCACCTAAGAAAGGGTTCTCACAAGAGCCCTCTCCTATATATATATATATGCGTTTCAAAATACAAAAGTTTTGTTTTGATTATCAAAATGAATTTATTTAAAAGTTTGTTTTACCTAAATATTTGATATAATTAATTCAAAGCGTTAAATGAATTATACGAATTAATTAAGATATGCATGATACTATTTTTTTACTTGGGTTCGAATCCGACCAATAGCATTCCATGTTTTATTTAATTTTTATACTTAAAACGACGTAGTTTTAGGTGGTTCTCACCTAAGGAAGTGTCCTCACCTAAGAAAGGGTTCTCACAAGAGCCCTCTCCTATATATATATATATATATATATATATACATACGCGTTTCAGAATACAGAAGTTTTGTTTTGATTATCAAAATGAATTTATTTAAAAGTTTGTTTTACCTAAATATTTGATATAAGTAATTCAAAGCGTTAAATGAATTATACGAATTAATTAGGATATGCATGATACTATTTTTTACATGTTATATTAATCTAATACGTACTTGCTACAATTTGATTAGATTGAATATAAAGGATACAAAATTAATAAGATTAAAATTGGATGTAAATTAATTTAAGTTGTTAATTTGATTAACTCAAATATTACATAAATAGTTTGTGTAATCAACCAATTAAATTTAATTTAATTGAGTCTTTGCATGTTTGGCGTTATAGACATATTAGACCCTCTATAATAGTTATTCAGTCTTTTGGTATTTTAAATAGGACCTGCGTGTCCTGCCTTCTCTTACTCTCTATTATATTTCTCTTCTCATCCAATCCCTTCAAGTAAATTGAAGTTTATTAGAAATTGAATATTGTTGTAATTCGAGGCGCTAAGGAGAAAACGGAGGACCCAAAGAGAAATATGTAATAGTTAGTATTTCCCTAGGGTTGACCCTTTATTCCATTTCTGGCTCAACGGAATAAACTTAGAAATATGTCCATAATTATCAATGTTGAATGTATGAGTGTCTGATGAATGCTAAAGCAAATCAAGACTAGGTTAGATTATAAGACTTTAAATAAAAACCCCTCACTAATCAAAAGTTAAGTCAATAAACGAGTTATTGTGAAAATCGGTTGCCCCTCCCTAATGTTATAATTCAGCCGACAGTACTGGGGGCCTTAGGGTTGTTGAGTAAACTCAAGCTCGGGGTCTTATGGTAACACCTGAATTATCGAAAATCATTTTCACGAATACATGGTAACGACTTGGATTAGGTTAGAATAATTGGATGAGTAAACTCATGTTGTTCTAACCTAATGGGCAATATGGTTGGGATTGATAAACGAAACATATTAGTTACTAATGTGGTTAGTAACCCAATAACCTAAAAGTCATATGGTTGATGTGATTGATTGCATGAATCTACCTAATGAATAAAACTTAGCTTGTTGAGTAAACTCAAGGTGAAATTTTAGGAGTTAGGATTCTAGCTCACTAAAGGTTTTGTGAATATCCTTCGAATTAATATGGAGGGTTATTAATTTGCTAAAATAGTGGGAGCAATTTAAAAATATAAACGACCAACATATTTAAATTGTAAATGAATTAAACAAATGAATAATATCCGTCACTTTTTCTCACTCTCAGGCTATAAACAAATCGTTCCGCTCAAGGACCTACTGGGTTAGGTAAATATTTAACTCTAAAAACAATCATGTCGAAAACCGATCTAAGAAATATCCTTACCGATAACAACCTGAATGGTTCAAACTTCACCGACTGGTTTCGTAACCTCAAAATTGTTTTGAAGTTCGAAAAGATAGGGTATGTATTGGATACGTTGATACCCGATGCTCCGGCCGATGATGCACCCATTGAAGAGATTGATGCCTATCAGAAGCATCGATCCGATGATGAACACGCAGGGTGCATCATACTTGCATCGATGACACCAGAACTACAAAGGCAACATGAGGAGATGGATGCCTATTCTATTGTCATGCACTTGAAAGAGTTGTTCAGGAAACAGACTCGTTGTGAACGTTTTGAGGTATCAAAACTATTGTTTCACTGCAGGATACAAGAGGGCACATCTGTTATGACACATTGTGTGCTATATCACCAAACTTTCTAGTATTGGCTTCGCGATGGATCATGAACTAAGTGTCGACTTACTTCTTACATCCCTACCAGAAAGTTATTCCCAGTTCACCATGAACTACCAGATGAATGACTTAAGGACCTCTCTTGGAGAGCTCGCCAATATGCTCAAGACGGTTGAGCCGAACATGAAGAAAGATAAGGTGGTACTTGCTCTTGTGATTGAGGGACCAAAGAAGAAGAAAGGGAATTTTCCCAATCCAAAATATCCCAAGAAGAACAAAGGGGGCAAGCCAGCCCAGGCCAAAGGAAAGCAAGTCAAGAAGCCCAAAGGGGAATGCCATTTATGTGGTAAAGATGGGCATTGGAGGAGAAATTGCAAGGAGTACCTAGCTTCTCTCAAGAAGGGAAAGAACGGTGCTTCAACTTCTGGTATCTTCTATATTGAAATTAATTCAATTTCGCAGTCTGAATCTTGGGTATTGGATACCGGATGTGGATCTCATATTTGTACAAATATGCAGGAACTAAAGCAGACTAAGGACTTGAAGAAAGGAGACGTGAATCTGCGAGTTGGAAATGGTGCAAGGGTTGCCGCACTCGCGATTGGAGATTATGATCTACACCTACCATCAGGACTTGTAATAGAATTAATGAACTGTTTGTATGTTCCAGAGATGTCTCGAAACATTATTTCCGTTAGCTGCCTAGTTGATGATGGTTTTCATTTTTCAATTAAGAACAATAATTGTGAATTTTATAGAAACAACATTTTCTATTTTTCAGGAATATCATTAAATGGGATTTATATTTTGAATGATAAGATTTCTGCTTTCACAATTGATAGCAAAAGACTTAGACTAGATAATTCAACTTACTTGTGGCATTGTCTTTTAGGCCATATAAACCAGAGACGCATGCTTAAGCTACATCAAGATGGGCTTATAGACTCGATTGAATGTGAATCAATGGGAACATGTGAGTCATGTTTAAAAGGAAAAATGACAAAGACACCCTTTAGCAATAAAGGTCAGCGTGTATCAGACACTCTAGGATTAATACATTCAGATGTATGTGGTCCTATGTCAGTCCAAGCAAGAGGAGGATTCAGATACTTCATCAGCTTCATAGATGATCATACTAGATATGGTTATATCTATTTGATGAAGCACAAGTCAGAAGCTTTTGAGAAATTCAAATGCTTTAAGAATGAAGTTGAAAATCAAACTGGAAAGACTATTAAGATACTTCGATCTGATCGAGCTGGGGAATATCTTTCAGAAGAGTTTATGAATTATCTAAATGAATGTGGAATATGCTCACAATAGACGCCTCCTTATACACCACAACACAATGGTGTGTCAGAGAGGAGAAATCGAACCTTATTGGATATGGTACGATCCATGATGAGTACTGCATCTCTTCCAAAATCATTCTGGGGCTATGCCTTAGAAACTGCCCTATTTACCTTGAACCGAGTTCCGACCAAATCCGCCAGTTCCACACCATTCGAACTGTTCGTTGGTAAAAGCCCCTCTTGTCCTTTATGAGAATATGGGGATGTTCAGCATATGTTAAACGCATTGTGTCAGATAAATTAGATCCCAAATCTAACAAGTGTTTCTTCATTGGATACCCAAAAGAAACCATGGGATATTACTTTTATCATCCAGATGATCAGAAAGTAATTGTATCCAAACACGCAGTGTTTCTAGAGAAAACACAGAATGGAAGCATAGTTGAACTTGAGGAAGTTCAAGAGGAATCACATGTTGAAACTGCGGAAGAGGAAGTTAAACCCGAACCTGTTTCACTAGATGAAACACAAGTGTCATATCCCACTCGTAGGTCTCAAAGAGTTCGTGAACTCCCAGTTAGATATGGTTTTCTACTGGGAGATAACAAACTGGTTCCCGTGTTAGACGACGAACCCGAAACCTACGAAGAAGCCCTTGCTAGTTGAGAATCTAAAGCATGGCTTGAAGCCATGAATTCTAAAATGGACTCCATGTATACCAACCAAGTGTGGACTTTGGTTGATCCACCTGAAGGGATAAAACCCATTGGGTGCAGGTGGATCTTCAAGAAGAAGACAAACATCGATGGAAAGGTTAGTACCTACAAAGCTAGGTTGGTAGCGAAAGGATATCGTCAAAAGCAATGAGTTGACTATGACGAGACTTTCTCTCCAGTAGCCATGTTTAAATCCATCAGAATATTGCTTGCAATTGCCGCTCATTTTGATTATGAGATTTGGCAAATGGATGTGAAAATAGCTTTCCTAAATGGAAACCTGCTTGAGGATGTATACATGATGCAACCTGAAGGTTTCACATCGAAGGATGCAACCAAGGTTTGCAAACTTCAAAGGTCCATTTATGGACTCAAGCAAGCGTCTAGAAGCTGGAACAAACATTTTGATGAAACCATAAAACAATTTGGTTTCGAACAAAACTCTGAAAAGGCTTGTGTTTACAAGAAGATAATAGTGGGAGCTCAGTCGTTTTCTTAGTACTATATGTTGACGATATACTACTTATAGGAAACGATGTTGCAATGTTGCAAACAGTAAAAGTTTGGTTATCTGGTAATTTCTCCATGAAAGACTTAGGAGAAGCAGCTTACATCTTAGGTATTAAGATCTATAGAGATAAATCGAAAAGACTGTTTGGACTATCCCAGTCTACATATATTGACAAAGTCCTAAAGCGTTTTGACATGCATGAATCGAAAAGGGGTAACTTACCAATGATCCATGGTGTCAAGTTATCAAATGATCAATGTCCTAAAACGGACAATGATAAGAATCGCATGGCTGTAATTCCTTACTCCAGTGCGGTTAGTTCGATCATGTATGCCATGCTTTGCACTAGACCTGATGTGGCGTTCGCATTGAGTATGACAAGCCGCTATCAAGGGAATCCAGAATTTGATCACTGGATTACTGTCAAGAACATTCTTAAGTATCTTAGAAGGACCAAAGACATGTTCCTTAATTCCACTTACCCTCTGGTCAATATTCACCTTTTGCCATCCAAATATGACCGACCCATTTTTGTTATTGGTCTTATAGATATCGAGGCTCAAAAGAAAATGGTTAATCCATTAATTTTGCCTAATACCTCATGGGAAACCCACTATGAGTATTTCAAGGCTGCAGATGGAAAAGTGTTTTCCACTACACTCAGATCCAAAAAACCCATTGGGATTCAATTTTTTTCCTAACTGTATCATTTGGGTCAAATTCCTCGGGCCAGCCCTTCTAGACAAAGACATTAGTTGGTTTTAATGTTTATCAGAAAGCTAGAGGGTTATAGATTCTCTCTGAAGGAATTCATTTCAAACGACAGTTAAAATTGTACACTTGTATCCCTAAGATGTACTCTCTAACTGAAGTCTCACCAGATTTTCAACAAATCATAAAGCTTCTCTTAAAGTCATGTGCTAATTCCCACTCACAATTCTTTCATCCTTCACCGCTCTGGGAAAATGAAAATTTCTTCATTAAATTGCCTTTCAAGCTTAATGAAGATGTCAATCTTACTAAGGCAACACATCCAGGCATGGCACCTTCTGACCTTCTCCTAGCAAAGGAAGAATGTGCTCAACTGTTGCAACAAGGCTAGATAGAGCCAACCATATCCGTTTGGGCTTGTCAAGCATTTTATGTCGAAAAATGATCAGAAATAGTTCGTGCAAAGAAAAGGCTTGTAGTTGACTATAACCCCTCAATGGATTTCTAAGAGATGACAAATTCCCTCTACCAAGGATTAATTCCTTATTTTTCCATCTCAATGAAGCCCATATTTTTTTCAAAATTTGATCTCAAAGTAGGTTTCTAGCAACTTGGGATCCATCCAGAAGATCATTACAAGACAACATTTTGTATTCCTACAGCCCAATACCAATAGAGAGTTATGCCATTTGGGCTAAAAACAGCCCCATCTCTAATTCAAAAGGCCATAATATTTTTTTTGAGCCCATCCTTCATAGTCTTCTCATCTACATTGATCACATCTTACTCTTCTCTAAAGACATCCAAGCCCACGATAGTATTTTGGCCCAGATCCAACAGATTATAGATAAGCATGGGATTATGTTTTCTAAAAAGAAGAGCATAATTGGACAAACTTCAGTGGATTTTTTAGGCATGAGATTCCATGTTGGCCAATATCGGCCTGGAACTCATATTTTTCAAGAATGATTGAGATTCCTTGATGAGAATCTTTCTGTAAAGCAAATCCAGCAATTCTTGGGAATCATCAATTACATCTGGGAATTTATCTCTCATGTCTCTGAGCACACCAGCCAAGTATAAAAAAAATGTTGAAAAAGAATGCCCCAATATGGAGTCATGTCCAAATCAAGGATGTTCATCAACTTAAAGTTATGGCTCAAAATCCTCCAGCATTAAAGATACCTAGCACTGGAAAGCGTGTTTTACAAACAAATGCCAATGATGAACATTTAGGTGCAGTGCTTATTGAAGAAGTTGATGGAATTTATCATTACCGTGGACATGCTATTGGACAATTCAAAGCTGCAGAAAGACATTATCACACTACGATCAAGGAAATCCTTGCGGTAAAAAATGGAATAAAGAAATTTGAATTTCATCTCATCGGTCATCATTTCAGTGTCAGAATGGACAATTCATCTTTTCCAAAAATCCTTGAATTAAAAAATAAGCCTCTCCCTAGCCAACAATTATTGAGACTTAAAGATTGGTTTGCAAAATATGATTTTCATGTTGAGCATATAAAAGGCAACCAGAACCTCTTCTGATACTTACTTTCCAGACCACAACTTTCACTTATTACCTCCATCACTTCCTTACCTATCATCTTCATCGCATCCTCCACTCCCAAGAATCCTATATTTCTCTACCATTTTCCTCCTAAAACTAATTTCAAGAGCCTCTTTGAAATTCAGTGTTATGCCAAAACCCACCTGTTTGTTCACTTCACAAACTTCCTCGTTACAAGAAACCTCCCTAAACTTGAAGAATTTTACCAGGATTGCCCTTTCCTTATCCTTTTTCGTTTGAAACCATCACAAGATCTTCTCCTCCGAACTATGGTGCATTTGGTGTTTGACGTTCTCTATCATATTGCCATTGAAATACCAGTCTTGGAAATGTTTCATCATCTCAACGAAGATCAACAGTGTGACTCACTGTTATGGACTTTACTAGACTAGTATGCCCCCCTTTCATGGTGACGAAAAGAATTCCAAAAAATAATTGAAAGTTTCAGGCTCTAGGATAGTGCAACTTCTCACTTATCAACCAACGTAATCTTTATAATTCACAAGCCATACTTCTAGGATATGCAAGGGAAATTTTGGACTCAAAATGAAGCTTATGAATGGAATACTTTCCTGAATCCAATCCAAGAAACCAAATCAATGAAAAAATGGCACTTAAAAATTATCTTTGTTTTCTTAATGGTTATGATCTGAATGCTCGTCCAGTTCTTAGTGCTACTTTGTACCCTGCAAAGCCAATCAATATTCACTTACTGCCTGCTCGCACTCCATTCATAACTACACAACCACAACCAGCTCTAAAGAAGAAAACTTCTCAACCAGGACCATCGAAAGCATCTTCTTCCAGACCAGGACCACCTTAAGCAACTCAAGTGCCACCTCATTACTTTCAAGGTTCCCAAGACCCCTATCCGGACCCACGTACAGAAAGAAGAGGACTATGGTATGAATATATATATGGCGATATTGATTCAGATGATGAAGATTGGAAGAACTTCAATCTCTCTCCTAGTCACCACATATAAAAAATATCCAGATTATACAAAGGCTATAAAGTGCCCCTTGTCCAAAATTTATGGTTTATGTATAAAGTTTATGATTTTCTTATCTTGTAATGTAATAATGGTATAGTGTGATGTGTAAGAAAAGTAAGATTTCATTATTATCTTTCAATAAAATAATGGTGTGATGTGTAAGAAAGATTTTCGTTTTTGTCTTGTTCCTAAGGTTTTTCCTATATAAGGAGACTTTAGTTCACTTTGTAAGATTGTTATTGGCTCTCATTATAAAATGCTCTTTGTGTAATAAAAGTTATGGCTTTCTAAATCATTCTCTCTTTCCAAAGTACTTTCTTAATTTGATTTAGTCGTTTCATAAATTTTTTATATAAACATAATAATTATTATCACTAAAAGACAAACATTGTTTAAAATAATTAATATAAAAAGTATAAAAATATTAAGTTAACCAGGACCGTCCCTGGGCATGGGCATGAGGGGTGCCTGCCCACCTCCCAAGGGATGGAGGGGCCTAATAATAATATTTTTTTTCAAAACTAATAATAGTATACAAATTAAATCTTTTTTAAGAGTTATAGAACTAAAATCTTAAAAGTTGCAACGATTATAGAAGGGTCTAAAACTAAAAACTTAATAAAAAAAATATAGAAATTAAAATCTCAAAAGATACAATGACAATAAATATAGTTCATATGCCTAAACAATCACAACACACAAATTTACAACTACATTTTCTTATAATAATTTTTCGCAAAAATGGTATTTTTTCAGAAATGAAAGTGTTGCAAATGCTTTCCCAAAATTTTTGATTTTGACATTTGAAATTCTTGAGTTTGTCAAAGCATAAGATTATTATCTAAATATTTCAAATGATACTCGAATCCTCCTCTTAAATATGTCAGTGACCATTGTATCTGTTGAAAGAATATTTTTTCGAAGTTAAAATTGTCAAAAAAAAAAAAAAACTATTTGAGATCATCAACATCTCAAGAAAGATTAAATGGTTTAGCAATTTTTTGTATCGAGAGAACTATATTAGAAAATGTTGATATATAGACTATTTTTAGTGATTCTACATCTAAAAATGCTCGTAGATAATATTTTATATGAGCAATTACGTATTTAATGTGAAATAAAATAATTTTTTATTTGAAATTTGATGTTTTTATTAGATTTCTTATCAAGTGTAATAAAAAAAATGTCATTTTTAAGTAACTTTTCTTTTACATATAATTGATTTTTTTTTACTTGTATTTATTTATAAGAGTCATCATTTGGTACTTCACCCCCCTAGACCTCCAGGATCCCAGGATCGGCTCTAAAGTTAACCCGAGTATGCTAACTAGTTCCATAAATTTGGCAATTCTTTTGAATGTACAAAACACGTCAACAGTCGAGAACATTGAAAATTCCTTATTAGTATTATTTTTATATGGAAGATAAAGTGGAAGTTAGTTTTCCAAAATACTAGTTTGTTGATGCAACTGGAAACAAGAACATTCAAACATATCCCAACGGCTAGAAACTATTTAATTCTGTTTCAAAAGTTCATAATATATAATATTATAAACTATATATAATTACTTTGAGTAGATTACAAATTCACTATTGATATATGATTTTGCAGCTAAGAAAAAGCCGGGTGGTTTTAGGTTTCCTTCAGCATTTGGTCATCTAAAAAAATATACATAGGCACACTATACAGTAACTCCGTGAAAAGATTCCAGACATGTTACTAACCAGATTCTTTCTCCTGCTTCAGTTTTTACCCAACTTAGTTTACACTTTCACTTTTTCTGCAGCTTCCTTGATCTGTTCTATTGTAAAGATACCAAAGAAGTCATCATCTGTTACTGCATTTACTGCTGCAACTGCAACTTCGTCAACACTAACAGGCGGTGCCAAGAGGAGATCCGAGGCTGGAAGAGAACTTAATGGCCTGGTGATGTTTTGCGTGGCACCGAGAAGTCTATCCATAGGTTCTCCTATCAAATCCAGTGGAATCTCAAACCCGTTAACCTTCCTTTTTCCGTAAATAAAACCAGGTCTTAACACAACACCTGTACACACAAAATTCAGGAACATCAGATAGATACTGAGTTCAACAAGATGCTGTCTTTGTACTCATTCTTAGTGTCCTTTATATCATAATCTTGTAAAAAAACCCAAAACACATATTCACATGTGACTGCCATCTTCAGCATTTTCATAATATGACAATTACGTAAAAAGAAGCCATGCTAAGAAGTACCAGAATTTGGATACTTGGAAAGAAGCTCAGATTCTGCTTTCTTCTTTCCTGTGAAGTATCCAGATGAGAGTAAAAACGGCGGTAGATTGTAATCATGCACTGAGATCAAGATAAACTTGGGAACTCCTGCAAAGAGAACAACGACCTACTAGCTAAATGATCTGCAGCCGAGGAACAATTTTTTTAGAATATATATTACATACATACTACATAAGCTAAGAGAGGATTTCTCAATCTTGCCTTCGCATTTCCTGATATCGTGCAATATCAAATTCTACTCAAAATCAGCATGTTACTTTGATGTTCTCCAAAGAAGTAAAATAAAAAGAAGATTTCTAATCTTACTTATCTGACATTAACACACACTTTAGAATGAAATACATGCAAAGCGCTTTGATCGTGTGAGTGTAATATCGACCAACTCAGTCCAGTTTGGTAAAAGTAAGACTTAAAAGCTAAAAATACTATATGTTACTGAATTTGAAGTGTTATAAAATAATGAATTTAAGGGTACAAATGTATTTTAAAGGTACGAAAAATTCACTTTTAGGAGGAATTTCATGAAAGGAGATAATACAAAGATATTTTAAAGGTACAAATCAACTTTATATAAAATTTAAAATACTCATTATTGATAATGTTTTAACTTAAAATTTTAAGTTAAATATTTTCAACTTAATTATAACATTTTAAATGATGAATGACATCATTGCATATACGCTGGATATGTAATTTCTCATTCACCTGATAATTTCTAATTCTTACCATAATCCTTTGCAGCGTTCACTGCGACAACATTAGCCTCGCCATTGATCCTTATCATCTGTTCTTCACTGCCAAAACCTCCCAAGGTAGAAACTACTGCAGTGGCTCCAACAAGAACTTCATCCCAGTTTGCATAAAAAACATCTCCTGCATAATAAGCAGACGATTTTAGCATTTTGCATCAAAAGTGAAGGTATTCACGAGCTTTAACTGTTATTCATAGATAATGACCAACTAGTCCTGTGCAATAAGTTTGCAGCATGCGGTCCATACAAATAATTGGTTGACGGTGTTCTATACTCTTCCTAGCATGCTGGTAATGCCAAGATAGCAGAGAAAAGACTAAACCAGAATGGAGGACAGCATAGTTATTAAAGGCGCAAAGCGCACTAAGGCGCTAAGAAAACAAAAAATATATATATATATATACAAAATCTAAATATCAATTTTTCATACTAATGTCACTAATACTGTATTACTAGTTAAAGCAAAGGTCACGGTGAACCAAAAAACACACTTAGAACCAAAAACACAAGACAAAACCACATAAAAACATAATATTAAACAAAAAACACACTTATAACCACACAAACAAGACAAAACCACATAAAAACATAATATTAAACGTCATAAACACCAGGTTAAGTTCATAGAAATATATCCTTAAACTAACTGATTGTAGTAAACTATTAAGCATTCATAGCAACGTCTCTAGCTCTTTGCTGGTTGTGTTTCTTGTGCCGCAGTGGTCCAGTGGAGAATGAATGGATTCTTTTGACGTCTCTTAATATTCTTGTTTAGTTTATTACACTTTTGTTTAGATTAGATCAACCGTTAAATTGAAGTTTCCTTAGATTAGATCATTTCGGGACTTAGGCTTTGTTGTTGTTGTTGTTGTAGATCAACCGTTAAATTGAAGTTTACTTAGATTAGATTAGTGGTTAATCAACAATTTATTTTATAGAAAACAGTAAGAAAAACGTAGTCAAGTGACTAATATTATGAAGGGGAGCCTCCGAAGCCCATGCCATGCGAACAAGTGCACGGTTGTTAAACTGAGCCTCACCTAGGGGATTTAAGACTCAGTCCCCTGAGTCTTGCGTGAGGCGCACCTTTAACAACTACGGGGCAGAGCACTGTTAGTGATGGTCATAAGCCAGTGACTTTTCCCTGGTAAATCAGCACCAAAGGCAATCACATTTATTTTGAGGCACGAGTCAATAGAGGATCAAAATGTTCATGACACAATAACATACGCAACCTGGGTGAAAAGTAGTGGCAAAAGCCAACAACTTTGGAGGAAACAAGTTTTGCCTCAAATTGACTATACATGAATGCGACAATTTTATCTCAGAAATAATGATGCTGAGATGATGTTTAGTGGCAATTGTACTAGGAATGATTGTATATATTAGAGGCAGCAGCAATCATAATACATCATGGAAAAGCCAGTATCAGCTCTATTTCCCATTACAGATCAATGATTCATTCTAGTAGTGGGTAGAACAAGGAACTGGCATTGGAAATAGTCAGTCCTATGCTGCACGGAAACAGAAACTGAAATGGAAACGTAAACAGACACCAGCAAAAGTTATTTCTAAAAAAATGTAGGTAGGAAAAAGACATGGAAAGAAAAGTGTAAGGGAACGTGGAAACACTACTGAAAAGGAGTTTCCATGCAACATAGCTAGTCATTCTAAATGAACATGGATCAAATCCTAGCATCCCATTATTATGTGTCACTTGATTTGTTATGCTGCTAGCTCCAGACTAAAAAAGAAAAAAGAAAAAACTACTGAAGGGGCTCATCAGGATCAACTATGTTTTGAGTCTAGTTTCTATCTTCTATTTTCCTCTCGTGATAATATAAACTAGAGACACCCGTCAAAGATAAAAGAGGAAGACATTTTTCGTGGTTTTCCATTTGTTTTGGCAACCTGGCTTTCTGTTTCAAAGTATTAATTAATCAAATATATGCCTCTTAATTGAAAAAAAAAAAATTAATTTATGATTGCAGAAACCAAAAAAAATATAAAACAGAAATCATGCCATACATCTCACTATATGTTGTATAATATCTACATTTATGGCACTGAAATCACTTCACAAGTATACATGCAATCATTGAAGAGTACATAAAGAATTGAACATGCCTGTTAACCAGTTAACTTGATCTACCCATGGACCTTCATAAGTAGAGCGCCCTGACCTGAAGAAGGATGGAAGTTTTAGCCTCTAAAATTTAAGAAAGCATTCACAATAAAACAAAAGTTTCTGCAGGTTTCTTAACCATTAAACATCCAACACTTACACTCAACAGCAGTTAATAAGGAGAACAAATAATAGCAATGAAACCATCTTATAAATAAACATATAGTAACTGTTTAAACATATGTAATACCTGCTTAGGCTTGTAACCTCTATGCCCTTAGATACAGCAGCCTTGCATATTGCAGAACCAACAAAACCATTGCCTCCTAAGACTACAACCTACTTAGGAAAAGCAGCCTGTTAAGATTCTTTCTGCTGAAGCAGCATATAAGATGAAACAAGTTCTGCACAAGTAAATAGGAGACTGTGATGAGATTTTTCAGTTCATTTACCCGTTCAGTCTTTACATCAGCAACAACATCAATTGTAGCAGATCTGTAAGCATCCTTCACATTTGCTTCTGCATAGCTGCCCTTGACATGAAACTTACGGAATCTGATAATAGATTGACAAAGCATCATATTATCACTCTCACTCCCATCCCAAATCAGAAGGCAGGAAACACGAGAAACATCAACAGCCTAAGCATGTAGTGACATTTACAGTCAGAAAAAATTGTGCATTGCCATGAGAACCAGAACAAGAGGCATGTAAAACAAATAGCTCAACTGGAGTTGTTTTCTTTAGGGATAATGTACAAATTTAGCCTAGTGGTTATTGAGGAAAACCTCTGCCTACAAAACTGTGCAATCAGTTTCAAGTCCCATTAATGGAAAATGAGTTTTTCATTAAGTGAAGGTGTTCAATGCCAAGTCTTATTGGATGGCCCGAACATTGGAAGTTGGAGGGTGCCAAGAACATGAATTGCACCTGGAAAAGAAAAAGTTAATCTCTCTCTCTCTCTCTACATATATATATATATATATATATATATATATATATATATAACCAAAATCTAAAAACACATATACTAAATGCATAAGAAAAAACAAAATTCTGTTTACTTATTTCATTAAAAAACTTAGGGTAAAATTATAATTCAATAAAAAACATAATCATTAACCAGAAGCAGGTAAGCTTCACATACAACTTCATCAATCAATTCTTTGTTTAAGGGAAAAAAAGAAAAAAACTTAGAAATCAAAGTACGAGAGCATACCTGTTCGGAGAATGTGAGTTTAGGCGAGCTGCAAATGGAAGTCGAGAGAGAGAGGGAGCGAAGCTGATTGTTGTAGGGGAAGAACTACACGATATCATTTTGGAAGCAGCGAATGAACGAACTGCTTTGTTTTCTCCCTGATTTTTCTGTATCTGTATTTCAGTCGAAGGAGATCCAAAACCAGAAAAGAAAAAAAAAAATATGATCTATACTATATAAGAGAATAAATAAGTTAATTAGTTTTAATTATCTCTGTATATATATAATTAGTAGTATATATTAACACATTACTTATTGTAAATTAATACCTCATTAATTAAAGTAATAAAAGAATGTAAGAGTTACGGGAAGATGAAAAAACACAAAGCGAAAGAAATACAAAAGTCACAAATAAACCTATATATAAAGCATGATAAATAGTACTCCATCATTATATTCATTGGTTATCGAAAATCAAAGTGTCCATCGATCGTTAATTTTGATTATGTATTAGTTTTGTTCTTAATCTTATAGTTTTGTTCTTATTTTAAATAATATACTTTTATAATTTTGTTATTAAGAGATTCAGATGTATTTAGGAGCGATTTCCATTAATAAATTATATTAATAGCATTTTCTTCAACAATTGTTAGAATTTAGACTTTGATATCTCCAATTGAAGAAATCTGATGGAAATAGAAGAGGTATGGACAGTTGAAATCGGCAAAGCAAAGGTGTAAAAAATTACAGGAATCGTTATGTTTCCAAGGTAATTATTCGATTTTTTTCATATGTAGTAGTTATTTTGTTCTCAATTGTGTTGTTCCACAACTCTCGCTACCTTATCTATATTTTTTTTCAAAATGACTAAAATAAAGATTTTATATATTTTCATTCTTTTTTAGTATAAGTTGCTTGGTGTAATCGTTTGGATTGTTAACTCTACCGAAAATTTGGATTTTGGCTTTATATGAACTCGATTGTTAGGTTTAATTGGAGATAAATTAATTTTCTAAATTCAGAACCTGGTAAAGTCCACTAATTTTTAAAAAAATTAGGTTTATCTAACTCATGTGAATTGAATTTTTATTTTTATGCATTTTGGTACGAATAGATATAAAGTTTCACACAATAATTGTTCATTGAATTGAAGATATATTGAAGAAAATAATTAAAAAGGTATTACAATGAAATTTATTTCAATTATAAATCATGTAGGGTCATGATTACCATTCTAAGTTTCTTTTTCAATTTTAGTCATCGATTCTAGATTATTATTATTATTATTATTATTATTAATAAGTTAATTTTTTTTTGCATGATCCTTTAGATAGAGAGATGATAACCGTCCAATACACTTGATAAAATGTTTATTCTTGAAGCAATTTGGATTATGCTAGATATAAACTCAAAATAAAGGTAAATAAAAATAAATTTTGATGTGCGAAATCCTAAAATATACATTAATTATGAGATATTGAGACAGTTGCTTTTGCAACACTAACTTTTATAGTTATTAATCATTATATTGTCGTTTGTACAAAATTGTTTCAAGTGTTTTTTATTAGTCATCTTTATGTAAGAAATTTCTCTAATGAACCAATATATCAAGTTGCTATTTTTTGAAGGAGAACAAAAAGGCATTCATACGTTAGTGAATTAGTAGTTTAATAATTAAGTTTTTATAAGAGTTTTATATGTACCATAAATGATAATAAGTTAAATTTTAACATCTTGATATAGTCACTTTTGTCTTCAATTCCTATAATTTATTAATTATAAGTTTTATTTATTTCAAATGGAAATTATTTAATTGGGTCGTCATATCCTTTTCATTTATTGTCTTTTGATATAACTTTTTAAGTAGGTTGATAGTGATGTTTGTGTGATATAGATATATGTCATATGTAGTCCCATACTACTTTTAGAATCAAATTATAATCATTCGTTTTAATTTTTTATTCATAGATTTGATACTTCTCTCAATAAAAATAATAATTGTTATTCATTTGATATTGATTTTTCCAAGACTACGACTGCATTAACTGCATTCTTACTCAGTTTTTTTTCCGATCAGCATTCTTACTCAGTTGATATATCTTTAATTCAAGCATATTGACATTATGAAAAATCTATTCATGATAGTTATTCGTTTATATGAATAAACGTGATGCGTGTTATAAATTTTATAAATTTAAAACATGAGTGTTTTATGTTGTTTTATTGATATAAATATATTTATTTTTTGATATGTAATTATATATATATATATATATATATATATATATATATATATAGTGGCGAATCCAGGATTTGAGGGAGGGAGGGGGGCAAAGCTCTATGTATTTTTAGACAAAATAACGTTAATTGAAAAAAATATACTTTAGTACATAATTGCTATTCGATACAAAATGTCTTAAATTTTTAAAAAAAAAAAACTTATAATGCTGAGTAGAACGACGATTACAATGTGGCAATTGACATCTACAATCTGTCATAGCTTGAAAACGATCCAAAATATCTTCATTATCAATGTTGATGAAGATATCCTTCGAGCTAAATGCTACCAAATAGTCATTCAGCCAATCATCTAACATTCGATTTCTCAAATCGGTCTTTACAATATTCATTGCTGAAAATACTCTTTCAACAGAATTTGTTGCAACTGGTAAAAGCAATGCCAATTCAATTAGGCGATACACCAATGGAAAAGTTTGAGCTTTTGTAGTTGAAACCATCTTCTTTGAAATACATCCTAAATCTTCAACAACAGCAAAGTTTATATCTCTTTTAACATCATAAATATACATTTCAAGCTGATTCTTAATCATCATAACCTCAGTCCATGAGAAATCTTCTGAATATATTTCAGCTAGATGAACTAACTTATCACCATTAAAGTTAGAAAAAGAATCTCTAGGATCAAGACATGCCATAGAAAGAAGCAAGTCTGTTGTTAATTCTGGGAAACGATCATGCATCTCAAGTCCGATCTTATCAAGTACCTAGTATTTCAAAAGATAAAGCATTAAAATCAACAAAAAACGAAAATGTAAACAAACTCTAATTTAAAATAAAAAGAAACACTTAATTAATTACCTCATGGTAAACTTCATACCGATAATGTTGAAAGTAAGTAACAACATTTCCATCCCTCTTCATTCGAGTACGTGCTGGAACTATATCATTCATATTAACAACATTGATAGAATGAGTCACACAAAAAGACTCAACTTCCAACAAAAATGTCTCCCATCTTCTATCCCGCAAGTCTAGCAACTGAGTCTTCACATTCTTAATCAAATGCATGGCTTGAACAATATTTTGATCTCTTTTTTGCAACAAATTAGACAAATCATTTGTGTATGCCAATATTTGTTTCATCAAATGCAAAAAAAATACAAAGTCATAGCTCTCCATCCTCATCGTCAAGGTCCTAGCAAAGCCACTATCATCGCCATCCTCATAGACATTAAAAAGCACGTCTTTTACTGATGGCCACATTGAATGTAAGCTAGTAATGTTGTGTAATGTGATCCCCATCTAGTGTCACCTGGCCTAGCTAATCCAGTTTCTTGATTTTTTCCCCTACCACTAGTAATTTCTTCACTCTCAAGGCGTTCAACTATTCGATCATGTTGAAATTGTCTAAGATTGTCGGCTCGTTTACAAGATGCTCCACTCGTGTTCATAATCATAGTAACTAGAGTAAAGAAATCACAAACAATTTTGTTTGATCCTTTGGCGACTGCAATAATCACCAATTGAAGCTGATGAGCAAAACAATGAACATAGAATGCATGAGGATTTTCTCTTAAAATCAAGGTCTTCAACTCTTTAAACTTTCCTCATATATTTGAAGCGCCATCATATCCTTGACCTCTCAATCTAGATAGAGATAATCCATGCTTGGCAAATAATGCATCAATAGAATCTTTTAAACATTATGATGAAGTCTCTTTGACATGAACCACCCCTAACAATCGTTCAATAACTTCTTCACATTTGTTGACATATCTAAATACTACTGCCATTTGTTCTTTCACAGAGCTATCACGAGATTCATCAACCAAAATAGTGAAACACTTATCACCAATATCATTTAATACAAGAAGTGTAGTCTCCACAACACATGCATTAGTCATTTCCTTTTGAATAGTGGGACAAATCATAAGATTATTCAGCGGAACATTAATTCCAGAAACCTTTCCAACACATTTGTTTTTTGAGGTGTACCATTCAAGCAACTCACGAAAGTTTCCTTTATTAAAAGAAGTTGAAGACTCATCGTGTCTACGAAAAGACAGGCCTTGCCGCAATAAAAATCTAATCACATCTAAACTAGCAGTCAAACGCACGTGATAATCAAATTCAACCTCTTGACTTTGCTTTGACAATGAATGGGTTACACTTTGTCTTTGATTTCTAAATGCTTCAAGATTCCTAATAGCACTATGATGCACACCCGTAACTCCACCAACATGTTTAATAAATTTTTCATTGGCTTTTTTCCAATTGTAAAATCCTTTGGTATTAAATACTTCATCTCTATAGCGACTGATATTAGGTGGTTTGAATAGAAAACAACAAAAACAATAAGCGGCATCATTCGATATGCTATATTCTAACCAATCATAATTGTCAAACCATTCAACTCTAAAACCCCTTTTAGATGGACCAAATTGACGTTGAGGAAATGTATGCCCAGTGGTCGACAAGGACCTCTAGATATGTACTCTCTTCGAACACGATCCCTAAGGTTAACATCAAATTCTTCAATCTGTTTTCTCAGTCCAGGATCACTAATTATATCATCTGGGTTAAACTCAACACTAAGATTTGAATTGAGAAGTATTTGTGCATTAGGACTACTACTGCTAGGTAATTCATCAACCGAACTTCGTGCTCTTTTAAACACAAATTTATCCATTAACCTATATAAATGAATAATGCCAAATCAATTCAATCAATAATGTCAAATCAATTCAACTAATAATGCCAAATCAATTCACAAATCAATTCAATCCATTAAGGATAACAATTAAGAACAAACTATCAAACTAACTAAACAATTAAGAACAAACTAACTAATTCACAATCTCCATTTCTTTTCTAATATTTCTACTTTATTCAATGTTAAATATGATTGGAGATTTCCATTTGATATAAAAGAAATGCAATGCAAATAAGGTTACTGGAAAAGTTTGAATCCATAATTAAGGATAACAATTAACTAACAAACTAACTAACAATTAACAACAAACTAACTAATTCACAATATCCATTAACCTAAAATTAATTTAACCTAACATTTTATTTAACCTAAAATTTAAATTTAAAGGAAAAAAATAGGCTAAACTAACCTATTGTTCGAGAGACAGTCGCCGCCGGCCGGCCGGAGAGGAGAGGAGGCGACGCTGGCTGCTGGATGGAGGAGGAGATGGTGTTGCCGCGTGAGAGAGAGGAGGGAGGAGGCGATGCAAATTGCGAGCGAGGAACGAAAGAGGAACGCGAAAGAAAAGAAGGCTGCCTCACGCGTGGTCTTCTGTTTTTTAAATAACCCATAAACCAAAACGATGTCGTTTTGGAAATTTTTTTTTTCGGATGAAGGGGGGCAAATTCCCCCTTTGACCCCCCCCCCCCCCTCCCTAAATCTGCCCATGTATCTATACTAGCGGAAGCAGAGTGAGTTTACAAGAAGTGTTTTAGATGCTTTTTGGCTTAGTTGGCACCATAAGACCAAAAATAATAAATGAGTTAATTAGTTTTAATTATCTCTATATCATGAATACTATTTAACACATTATTTATTGTCAATTAGTAGCCCATTAATTAAAGTAATAAAACAAAGAGTTACATGAACATGGAAAAAAAACACAAACCGAAGGAAATTCAAAAGTCACAATATTTTAAGTAGAGCTAGAATTTTATTGAAAAAACATCACCACAAAGTGTAGTAAATATTTTAAAATTGTAAGATTATATAGAAAAAATCTTATATAAGAACGGAAAAGAATAACCCTTGCAAACCTCTCAACAGGAACAATAGATTTGACTTTAACAACTTTCAAACACTATTATCAAGCAATTATAAATGTATGTTTGTTAATTTATTTACAATTTGTAAATTGAAATTATTTTAAAACAAAATATTAATATCACTATATATAAATGATATAAAATTTAAATGTTAAATTTATGTACAAAAAATTTACCACTCGTGCAACGTGCGGGCACAATACTAGTAATAATAATAATAATAATAATAATAATAATAAGAGATCAAAGAGAATTGTCAGGTGATACAAACCAGCCTCAACTCGAATGGCTTTAAACGGTGTCGTCCGGGTATTTCTCTAGTCAGGGGTTAATTGCATCTATGATGAAGTTTATAGTTAGTTCCAAAATCCGAACTTCATTTTGTTTCAATAAAATTATTGAATTTTTATTTTATTTTAATAAATTTTCTCATGCATGTCAATTTGGTCATTATGATCGGACTTTATTATGGATTTCTAACCATATTTTTTTTATGGGGCTTATATAATTTTTTTAGTAAATAAGAGATTTTTTAGTTGGAAAAATAAAAATAAAGTCACAAGTCATAATAGCTGATGGAAAGAGCATGCTAATTGACACAAGTGAATTAGTTACTTGGGGAATTGGATAGTTGTGATGTGCAATTCTCGTGTGGATCTTTATCTTCATGCGACTTAAGTGACCTTAATTAACTTTCATAATTACATAATTTACAATTGTGAAAATTCACAATTCAAGACCACAGATTGTGCTCAATTTCTTTCTTCTTTTTTTCTATTCTAAATTTAAATAAACAATTACAATTACTTGTGAACTAGTGGCGGAGCTACCCTACAGGGGTTGTAAATACAAATTCCAAACTCACGTAATAGAAATATAAAAAAACGTTAATGAACGTTGATTTGTGTACGAATATCCGTTAATCAATCTTCAAAATTCAGAAAATTCAATAAATACTAAATAGTATTATTGAAAATCCGTTAATATCAAATGTTGTTCAATACATATGTAAACGTTTTTTAAATATAATAATCTGTTTCCTATGAAATATGAAAAGACGTAAAAGAAAAATTACATAAAAAATTCAAAAAACAGTAAATTATATTTTCAGAGGCATAAACGAATGAATTTAGCCAAAAAGGCACAAAATAGACTCCGAAAACGCAAAAACCCAACCTCAAAAGTTGGAAGAAATTACAAAACTACCACTACATTTAAATTTAATACATTTCTCTAAGAACTTGCAAGCAAATTCTTCAGCAGCATTGATATTACGTAGATTTATCAACACCGTATAACGTCCATGTGAGGCGCCGTTGTGTTCAGCCGGGGGCACTCCGATGCTAAAATCAGTAATGTTCTTGAAAGAATAAACTGTAATTACAAGTAGGGTTTTTGGAAAGTGTGTACCTTTTGACATCGTACTACAGGGGTATTTATACAGGTTTGAGGGATAACCGTAATAACCCATCTTTGATGTCTTTAATGAAGAGTAATACCTTTTTAATGTATTTTAACTCTGACCATAACCTCTGTGCTTTTAAGTCTTTAAGGTATCATTAATGCTTATATAATGATAGTGAGCTCGCCGTATACCCGCTTAGTTCCTTATCCTGGCGGGTCGCTGTGTGGGGCAGATCCCATATCCTTCTTCTTGGAGGACCACGGGATGGACCTACAATGCGCCACCATATTTCCAGTCATACACCATATATACCAAGGAGACGGATCTCATCTTGTCATTTCTCCTTTTTGGTCCTTCTCTTGAGGGAATATCTTTAACCTGATCCTTCATGTTTTATGGTGGATGTTATCAGAAGCCCCCCTAAAAGGTCTTTTAAGCTCTTCAGGGCTTTTCAGCTTCTCCGCATGCCGATGGCATTTATTGCACCTGATAGGCGCCTTTTACATGCCAATGATGTGTTTACAGGTGGCAGTTCCTGACACGGACTCCAAAACTATTTATTAATTTTGCTTAATAAAGAGACCTTTCTTCTTACTTCTTCATTTTTCTCTGTTTTCGATCATCTTTCCAGTTATTTGCAGAAGTTCTCCGTAATCTTTCACTTGCACACCGAATTTCCATGTAAGTTCATTTTCTGGTTATAATTTCTTCATCATTTCCTTCTGCTGGTTTTACTAATGCTCCCCTCATCTTCTACTTCCTCCTCTGAAAGAACTTTAGACCTGGATTCGAGACCTTCTGTGGTGCCTCTATCAGTTACAATTCCCATTGTAGCTATGGTGGCCTGTAATCTTCCATCTAGGGAGGAAGCTAGTTCCTCTGTCCCTAAAAGAAAGGAATAAAAAACCTAAAATGGAGGTAACTTCCTCCAATTTCGACCTTACCCTTCTTGTGACGCTTCAGTCCCTGTATTCTTAGCTTCGGGTGGCCACCTGTTTAATTCCTACGCCTTATCAGAGGCCCGCTTCCCCTCCCAAATGTTATTTTGCTGTATACTAGAGCCACGTGGATGGGGGTTTTAGTTATCCGGTCTCCAAGGTAATTGGGGACATTCTTGAGATTTTTTACATCCCTATCTGCCAATTACACCCGAATGGATGGCTTGATTTAGTGTTAGACACTTATGTTAGGGATTATAGCCAGTAAATCAACTGTAGCGCATCGGAATTGCGGTTTAAAATTTATTTCTAATCCCTTATAGCTTGATCTTTGTCCGTTAACCATTGATTGAATAAAACCTTTTGATCCGTTTAAGGATATAAACATACCCGGACTGTCTCTTCTAGAGACGGCTGAAGAATCCACAAGGTAGTAAGATCTCCGTAGTCAGGTGCACGAACAGCTATTGAGCCAGAACCGGTGCAAGCTGAAGAACGAAGAAGAACTGGAGAGATTTTGTAAAAATCCAAGAAAATCCCACTATCTCAAACTCATATTTTTGTTTCTGCCGAAATTCTTCTTCCAAGAATATAGTGGCCGAATATGAATTGTAGGTTAATTAGGTTTAGAGTGTTTTAATTTATATATATATAGTGTATTCCTAAACCTAATTGGTTTAGGGTTAATTGGTTAATTACAAAACTAATTCAATCCTAATCTAATTACATAAATAAATACCAATAATATTTATTCTATACAATTAATTATGATTAGATTAAATCTAATTACCCCAATTAAACAAACAACGCTAATTAATAAATTAACGTATTAGTTTAATTAATTATTTACCGAATGCAATATTATTAATTTACAAATTAATTAATTACATTCCGCAAATTAATTAATCAATTAAATACTCAACTCCTAAAACCATTAATTAATTACATTGATACAAAGTATCAATTAATCAATTAATCAACCACTAATTAATTACCTTGACATTTTATTGTCAATCAATTAATAAATTCTATCTCTCCAATGTACCGTTCTATGAGTTCTAACTCAGATGTTCGATGTGCACGATCCTATGGTTACTGCCCCTAACTAAGACAGAGTTTCAGCAGTCTAAAGATGCAGAGACCCTGTAGTTATCTCTTAACGTCTTTTACCATTTGATATCGATATTATAAACTAGAGGCATGGCGGCTGTCATCCTCTCTGATGTTTATGATATTTCTTGATCTTAAGTATATTAATGAATCAGATAAGTAAACTACTTATCAGGGTGTGGCCACACACTTATCAATCTCACTTATCAAATGGCCTGTGATATCATCTCACTGTTATGTGAGTGGCAATTCCATCACTTCACTATCAATACTAATGTGTTCACCTGTTCACCCAATCATACCCGTATTTGGCATCCTGTTACAGACCTGTTAGGCGTATGTCAAAGTGAACCGGATCCCATATTGATATTATAATGAAATCTGGTCTGAAGATAATTAGAGACCTACTTAAGAAAACTAATGACACAAGCACCATGTAGTTTTCTCGGTCGGATCAATCCAGTCACATGTATACAACATGTACCCATATTCACAACTGACTTATCAAGTGCTATGGCTAGTATCAATTACTACCATACAGTCGTCGAATATACAAGTCTGTGGTCCTAATCATTCCCATGATAGAATAGACTTGGGATATGGTTTTACGATTGTCAATCAATGGATTCTCTATTCATATTATTATAGCACAAGATATAAATGAATTAGATTAATGCCTTTATTAATATGACACAAATACATTTTATAAAAACCAATGCCTATGAACTAGGGCACACCAACAGTCTCCCACTTGTACTAGTTCCAAGCGGGTATTGCCCTAATCACTATAGATATAGTACTACCAATTGCCTTGGTAAACTGATCAGCGACATTGTTCTTAGTGTCAACCCTCTACAGTGTAATGTCACCGGGTAAGGTGTTACTATCTAAGTACGCGTTTGGATCTCTTGTGTGACATGGGATCCAGTGCTTGTGCTATGGCCCCATTATTGTCACAGAAAACATCAACTAATCTTAGGAGAGTTTGACCTAATCCTAAATCAGTTATGAACTTCTTAATCCAAACTTCTTCCTCTGCATCATCGCATGCAATGATGTACTTAGTTTCCGTCATAGAATCGGCAATGGTTGGCTACTTTAAGGATCTCCAACTAATGGCATCGTCATTCAGGAGAAATCCATACCTAGTATGTGACTGGTTATCATCCTTAAAACCTCAGTCAGTGTAACCTGATATTGCCATTCCTCCTACTCATCAAATACTAAGGAAAACATCCTTGGTACGGTTGAGGTACTTCAGGATTGCCTTGACTATCTACCAGTGTTCCTTGTCGGGATCTGACTGGAACCGACTAGTCATGTTTGGTGCAACACGCAACATCTGGCCTTGTACATAACATAGAGTACATGATCGATTCTTGTCTATGTACGATGCCTGACTCAAGCCTAGAAGTCGGTTGGACCTAACCTTGTAGATCTTGATCAGCTTCTCCTAAGTCTTTCATTGTAAAGCATTTACTCAACCACTGCTTGATCTTGCAGTGTTAATATATTGCCTCCAATGAGCAGTATGTCATCGACACATAATATTAGGAAAGTGGATATGCTCCCACTGAATTTCATATACACACAAGGTTCATCAGAATTCTGTACGAATCTACTTGAAACACCACCTGTATAACCGGTTTAGCCTCCTCAATGTTTTGAGGATCTATATCGGTTACCAAAGCATCCTCAGCATAAGCTACAGGAGTTTGTGAGTCTTGAATCTCAACGAGATCAATATCACTCCCACTGTCTACTTTGGAAAGGAATTCCTTTTCCAAAAAGATTGCAAACCTAGCCACGAATGTTTTATTCTCAGCTGGGTTGTAGAAGTAATAACCCTTAGTTTCCTTAGGGTAACCCACGAACTGGCATTTAACAGATCTGGACTATAGTTTGCCACTTATCAATTTCTTGACATGTGCATCAAAGCCCCAAATCTTCATGAAGGAAACGTTGGGCTTTCGGCTCGTCCATAATTCATATGGCGTTCCTTCAACTGCCTTGCTCGATGTATTGTTAATTGTATGAGCAGAAGTTTCCAAAGCAAATCCCCAAAAGGAGATAGGGAGAGAAGCTTGACTCATCATTAAGCGGACCATATCGAGCAGGGTCCTATTCCTCCTTTCTGACACTCTATTCCATTGGGGTGTACCAGGAGGAGTGAGTTGGGATACAATCCCACACTCTCTCAAGAATGAGACAAACTCTTGGCTCAAGTATTCACCCCCTCTATCAGACCGGAGCGCTTTTACTTTCTTGCCAAGTTGATTTTCTGCTTCATTTTTGAAGTCTTTGAATCTCAGAAGAGTTTCAGATTTATGTTTCATCAGATACACATACCCATACCGGCTATAGTCATTTGTGAAGGTAACAAAGTACAGAAAACCAGATCTAGCACTGGTGCTCATTGGACCGCATACATCTGAGTGTATCAGCTGCAATAGCTCCGTGGCCCTTACACCAGTTTTGGTGAAAGGCGCCTTTGTCATCTTCCCTCTTAAACAAGATTCACACGTGTCATAAGACTGCATGTCAAATGACCCTAGCGCTCCACTAGAGCGAAGCCTAGTTATGCATTTCTCATTTATGTGGCTAAGACGAAAGTGCCAGATATATGTAGGATTCAGTTCATTAGTCTTAATCCTTTTAGCTTTTTATGTTATAAATTGATTCACTACGTTTTAGATCAAGGATATACAAACCATTTTCTAGAAATGCGGTTCCATAAACAATATTGCCACGATGTATAGTAATCATACCACGTCCAATATTAAAATTAAAACCATAAATATCCAACATAGAAACTGAAATAATATTCCTGCGCATTGCAGGTACAAGATAGCAATTTATAATTTCTAAAACTAATCCACTAGGTATCTGTAAGAATAATCTTCGATCTTTAAGGCCTCTACATAAGCACCATTGTCGACTCGAAGATCCACTTCACCAGATCCCAACAATCTCCTATTTCTTTGTCCCTGCACATTTGAACAAATGTGAGTACCACATCTAGTGTTTACAACCCAAGATGTAGAAATAGCCAGATTAATTTCAACAACATAAATACCTGAACCAGAAGCTTCGTCCTTCTATTTCTCCCTTAGCTTTGGACACACATTCTTCCAGTGTCCCTTCTCATTACACTCATGGCAGATATCATCTGCTGAGGCCAACCTACCTTTAGAAGCTGCCGCCTTCCTAGCCTTGGGCTTGGCCTTTTGGGCCTTCGCTTTGGACTTGGACTTGGCCTTTCCCTTAGGCACGTTCCCTTTGTTAACCAGCAACACTTCTGGAGTCCTCTTGTAGGATTGCTCAGCAAGTTTCAACATGCCATGCAATTCTACTACAGACTTATCAACGCCCTGCATGTGGTAGTGCATGATAAACTGATTGTAGGATGCCGGAAGCGATCCAAGAATGACGTCGACTGCTAGTTGTGCAGGCACTGGTGAGCCAAGCCTTGACAATGTGTCAATAAAACCCTTCAACTTTAGCACGTGTGTGCTAACAGAAGTCCCGACTTGCATCGTAGTGCTGCATAGCGCCTTTGTTGTCAAGTATATTTCCTGACGAGCTTGATCTTGGAACATCCTTTTGAGTTGATCCATGATCTCAAAGGCGTGCTGCTCCATGAACTGTTTATGAAGATCAGGAACCATGGTACCCAGCATAATGCATGACACATCTCTGTCATCCTTAACATGTCGGTCGTACTCCGCCATTTGATCAGTGGTTACGCCCCGACCTATAGGACGAGCTGCTGGTAAGGCAGCAGTCAACACATATTCCTTCGACTCGTGTCTAAGAACTATTTACAAGTTCCTGGACTAGTCAAAGAAATTAGTCCCTGAAAGCTTTTCCTTTTCCAGGAGTGGTCTGAGTGAGTTGTCGCTTGTTGCAGCCATTTAATTTTCTTTTCTTGTAATTTTGATGTGGAGTTTAATCTACGTGAAAAATTACATTAGAGTTAGAATAAAGGGCTTAAGCCAAATATCAAATTAATAATCCATTTTAATTCGTTATTGGTGATATTTATTTGGCTGTCTTGACCAAGATCCACAATCCATCAACAATCGATCGAGCTAGGGCTCCGCCGTCGACCATTGATGATTTGGTAGGATAAACTATCCAATCCTCCGCAAGGACTCTTGGTTTGATGGGCTTTGTGACACTTAGCCTATCTGTGCTTAGGGCCCGCTCTGAGCTAATGCTACCCACGTTGAGTCCAACCACCATACACGTGTTAGCCATACCGAAGTATCCTAACCCTCGACGGCCCATTAATTACTACAGCATACCTGCTAGGGCACGTCATACACTATAGCACTACTTGGGAGGAAGAGGTGTGAATCTGGAAAGCACTTTTAAGCGACTCAATATTTCATTATCCGGATTAATAAAGTGATACGGCTTTAACATATGATTATCGCGGGTGATGATCTAGTGATCATTGCTACTTATATTTCATGTTATACTAAGCAATTGTATAATCAAAATAAACATAGAGACTCTATGGGCCTTATAATACATCCTAGTGAAACTAGATATACTATCTAATCTCCACGGGCTTGCTTCAAGTCTCCTTGGGCTCCCACCATGGGCTTGGACCATCTGGGCTTCTTCACGACCAATTACAATTTTATGAATAGAACCTATTCTAAAATTACATTAATGAAAGAATGGCACGCAGGCCATATTTTCCAAAATAAATTAAATTACAAACCGACTTTAATTTAGGGCCCATAGAACTCTATAACACATTGATGTACGGTAAGACATATAAATATAATGCATGATCATGGTATTCCAAAATCATCTAATAAAGTTAAGCCGAGTTACTTAGGGTGAAATCGCCAATTTTACCATATGTGACTAAGGCCCATAAAGGCCCAAACGGTTAACATCCATTTGTATGCAAAATTACAATTTTGCTCCCACTGAATTTTAGGGTTGTCATATATCTAAAATTTAGCCCTCCCAATTTAAATCGGTGTCACGGTCTATTGGGCCAATTTCACAGATTAACCATATTCAATTTTACACAAATTATCAATTCGATTAAAATTAAATATGCATGCCAATCAAAAACGTTTTAATACCAATTAATTTTCATTCAAAACACGTTTAATAAATTAAACGGTATTAGGGCCCTGATTTTATTAAAATTTCCCGTGAAAAATTTTTAAAGATTAAAATCAGTCCCGTTAAATCCAAAATTAAACTACTTCTAAATTTTTGACGGACCCGGGACAGCGACGGGGCTGCTGTCCGCGGACAGCAGTAGTGCTGCTGTCCGCCCAATAGCATCCGCGGGGCTGCTGTTCGCGGACAGCAGTCCCGCGACTGCTATTCCGTGTCCGAAACTATTTTTTTCCGTTTTTTAACAAAAACGCTGCTGCATTTTTTAATTTAAATTATTAAAATAATTTCAGAACCAAACACACTAAAAATACAGACAGAAATAAAATTGAAAACTTTCTAGAACAATTTCTACACGAGGAATTAATAGGAAATTTCAAAAACTTGATTTGGAAAAATAATAAAACCAAATCATATTAGTTTTTCAATCAATCAAAACGGACTAAACCATGGCTCTGATACCATTGTTAGGGATTATAGCCAGTTAATCAACTGTAGCGCAGGGGAATTACGGTTTAAAATTTATTTCTAATCCCTTATAGCTTGATCTTTGTCCGTTAACCATTGATTGAATAAAAACTTTTGATCCGTTTAAGGATATAAACATACCCGGACTGTCTCTTCTAGAGACGGCTGAAGAATCCACAAGGTAGTAAGATCTCCGTAGTCAGGTGCACGAACAGCTATTGAGCCAGAACCGGTGCTAGCCGAAGAACGAAGAAGAACTGGAGAGATTTTGTAAAAATCCAAGAAAATCCCACTATCTCAAACTCATATTTTTGTTTCTGCCGAAATTCTTCTTCCAAGAATATAGTGGCTAAATATGAATTGTAGGTTAATTAGGTTTAGAGTGTTTTAATTTATATATATAGTGTATTCCTAAACCTAATTGGTTTAGGGTTAATTGGTTAATTACAAAACTAATCCAATCCTAATCTAATTGCATAAATAAATACCAATAATATTTATTCTATGCAATTAATTATGATTAGATTAAATCTAATTACCCCAATTAAACAAACAACACTAATTAATAAATTAACGTATTAGTTTAATTAATTATTCACCGAATGAAATATTGTTAATTTACAAATCAATTAATTACATTCCGCAAATTAATTAATCAATTAAATACTCAACTCCTAAAACCATTAATTAATTACATTGATACAAAGTATCAATTAATCAACCACTAATTAATCACCTTGACATTTTATTGTCAATCAATTAATAAATTCTATCTCTCCAATGTACCGTTCTATGAGTTCTAACTCAGATGTTCGATGTGCACGATCCTATGGGTCTGTCCTTAGCTAGTAGTGGGCTTATGGCTCACAGACAGTAAGTGGGTTCTAGCAAACCATTACTGCCCCTAACTAAGACAGAGTTTCAGCAGTCTAAAGATGCAGAGACCCTGTAGTTATCTCTTAACGTCTTTTACCATTTGATATCGATATTATAAACTAGAGGCATGGCGGCTGGCATCCTCTCTGATGTTTATGATATTTCTTGATCTTAAGTAGATTAATGAATCAGATAAGTAAACTACTTATCAGGGTGTGGCCACACACTTATCAATCTCACTTATCAAATGGCCTGTGATATCATCTCACTGTTATGTGAGTGGCAATTCCATCACTTCACTATCAATACTAATGTGTTCACCTGTTCACCCAATCATACCCGTATTTGGCATCCTGTTACAGACCTGTTAGGCGTATGTCAAAGTGAACTGGATCCCATATTGATATTATAATGAAATCTGGTCTGAAGACAATTAGAGACCTACTTAAGATAACTAATGACACAACCACCATGTAGTTTTCTCGGGCGGATCGATCCAGTAACATGTATACAACATGTATCCATATTCACAACTGACTTATCAAGTGCTATGGCTAGTATCAATTACTAACATACAGTCGTCGAATATACAAGTCTGTGGTCCTAATCATTCCCATGATAGAATAGACTTGGGATATGGTTTTACGATTGTCAATCAATGGATTCTCTATTCATATTATAGCACAAGATATAAATGAACTAGATTAATGCCTTTATTAATATGACACAAATACATTTTATAAAAACCAATGCCTATGAACTAGGGCACACCAACAACTTATTTAGCAGCGAATTTAGGTCTAGCTTTGAGCCCTCGTATTTTTCAAACTCTTCATACCATGTCTAAACGTGGAGTGGAGAGTCATATCACCTTTTCTAAATTGAAGGGGTATTCGCCCTTCCATAGCAAAATGTCAAACGTTCACCGTTGGGAACATAGGTTCTTTTTTGTAAAGATAGCGGAGGGCGTACCTTTAGGTTTTCCTTCTGGATGGAATTATAACCCGAAAGAGCGGGCGAATCAAAGTTTTACCCTTAATCAGGAGGAGAAAAATACTTTACGGATCCTTCGATCCGTCAAGTATAACTTCTGGGCGTATGACCAAGCCCTAGCAATTATGAAATCAGGCGAGCCCTTAGTAACACTACAAAATGGGGAGATCCGCTATACTTCCTTCAAAGCCTTCGAATGTATCTATTTATCCCTTGATCCGCCTTTTTAACTTATTTTTGTTTTTTCACCCCTTCTTGCAGGGGGGACTAATGCCAAAGATATCATTACAGAGAAGCGGAAGCTTCAAGCCGCCTTAAATTCTCAGGAGAAGGAGAATGCGGCTCTCAACAAGTAGAAGGGAAAACACCCCGCAACCGAGGTTCAAACTCAACCTCCCCCAAAAAGGTCCAAGACCGATGGTACTGTTCAGAGGAAGGTCGTGCAAGCTGGCGAATCAGATCAGTTGATGATCCCAGCGAAGACTTCAAAGGTTTCGTTGTTCTCTTCTGCTTTCACCCAGGTTAGTTCCTTTTTCCTTATATGTCTTTATAAAAGATATAAGGGTTTTCTAAGCCTTAATTTGTCCCTTTGTGAATTTTCAGTCTTCAAAGCCAGACCTTGGCGGTTATTGGGTGGCTACTCATGGTCCGGAACTGGTTCTTGCCTCAGACTTGGTGATGAACGACATTGAAGAAGCTATCGACAAGATTCCCAATGTTTTGGAGACAAGAGCTAAGTACAAGAAAGCTACCCACCTTAAAATGATTAAGCGTCGGGCCTTAGCGGTATATGACTACTCTGAACTCGGTGATTTTAACTCTCTCAATTTTCTTCTTTTAACTTACTGTTTTTATTTGATCCAGACCATTGATCATGTCAACGATGTTGAGGCGGACATCGCTGTGAACGCAGTGAATGAAGCCCGCCTTAAAGAATTGGAAAGCGAAGCGTCCATAGCTAAGTACGATGCCCAGGTGGCCAGCGCTTTGGCGGACGACTTAAAGTAGAAGATTGCTCAGCTCGAGACTGATTTGGAGCAGAAGACAGCGGAAACCATCAAGTCATCTGACGATCTGAGGGCGGAGCAGGATAGACGAGAGAGGGACTGGGAACATTTGGAGGAGGTGTGTGGGCTCCGCGCCTATTATTACAGCGAACGTATCGTGGCAGCTCTCAAGAGGGATTTTCCGGATTCTAGGATCAATGACCCTGAGGTAGAAGTGCCTTCCGAAAATGAGGCTTTTCACTATGCTACCTTGAAGAACGCAAGGGCAGTTATTTACCAAGAAGCACCTGCTCCTCCCGTTGTGCCGAAGAAGAGTGAGGGGGTCATCGATCTGGAGGATGTCGCTTTTGATGCGGAGGTTCAAGATAATTCAAAGGGTGATGATGCGAAAGCTAGCGATGCTCTACTCGAGGCAGACCAACATATGGAAGGTCAACATGATTCCATCACCGCGCCTGCCGAAAAACCTCTTGAAGTTGCCCCAAATGTTTCCACTCCCAACGACAAGATCGAAGATCTTACTGCTTAGCTTCCGCTTTTAAGGCTTTATCCATTTTTGTGTAAAAATGCTACAATATTTTTCGCAAGTTGCTACACTTTTATTTATTTTAAGAAGTTTCTTCTTTTTCCTGCATATTTCAAGGATGTATGCTTATGCTTTAAGTGTTTAACCTTTTTCACCAAATCATGCGTTTTTCTGATCCTTCATGGGAAGAGATCTTTAAGTGTTTAAACTTATTCCACCGAATTATATGCTTTTGATCTTTTTAGAAAAGATCTTTTAAGTGTTTAAACTTATTCCACCGAATCCCGGGGTAGGTGGCCAGCCGTCCCCCAGTAAGCGTGCAATAAGCTTTTAAGGATTTCCTTTGAACAGGATGTGTCCGCCTTTTGGTAGGATTTTTAATGACCACTTCGCGGGGAAGTGAGTCTATCCGTTGCGGGACTTTTTAATTGGATCCGCCCTTTGAAAGGGACTTTTGTAAGATTTCTGTGGGAAAGAGAATCTGCCCTATGGAGGGACTTTGTATAAGATTTCTTTACGGGGAAGAGAATTTGAATCTATGTCTTCCCTCTTGGTAAGAAGACATTTATGTATTATACGCCAAAAAAGAAATATTCATAAAAATTTTATCAATCAAAAGTAATTTATTTAATGAGCAAGAAATGGCTTGCCTTTAATACAATAGCGAATGACCTCTCTTGTGTGCCTCATTAAAACCTTATAACAGGAAAAAATCCATTGGGAAAAAATCATGTTTTAAGGAAAAAGAGTACTCAATGCCTTTGTATTACATTCTACTTTTGAAAGTATTTGCAGAGGTTCTGGATATTCTAGGTTCTTGGTACCTCCTTTCCATCCATTTCTTCTAGCTTGAAGGTGGCGGCTCCAATCTTAGCTGCTACATGGTACGGACCCGTCCAGGTCACACCCAACTTCCCCTTTCCATCTGTTGACTGAATTTTGTCCGCCTTTCTTAAGACCAAATCTCCTTTATTTAATTCCATCAATCTAGCATTTTTGTTGTGATAGGACGCGATTCGTTGTTTATATGCGGCGATCCGAGTAGAAGCCTTATCGCTCCTCATTTCAAGATCATCCAGACTTTTTCTAAGCCTTTCGCCATTCTGTTGTTCACAATAAAAGGAGACCCGACCACTCGGGTTCTTGATTTCTATGGGAAGAACTGCCTCAACTCCGTAAGTGAGAGAGAATGGTGTCTCTCTAGTTGCTACTCTGGGGGTTTTCCTGTACGCCCATAAAACTGACATCAGCTCATCCGCCCAACACTTTTTCTTTTCTCCTAATCTTTTCTTGATTCCCTTGACAAGGGTTCGGTTTGTGACTTCAGTCATGTCGTTGGACTGTGGGTAGTAAACGGAGGTGAAGTTGTTGGTGATTCCCCAATTTGAATAGTATTTTTTGAACTCTTCATAGTTAAACTGCGTCCCATTGTCTGTAACAATTGTGTGTGGTACACCGAATCTTCCGATAATGTTGTCATGGAGAAAATCAATCATTCGCCTAGTTGTAATAACAGAGACAGGTTCAGCTTCCGCCCATTTGGTGAAATGATCTACCGCCACTATCACGAACTTGTATTGTCTCTTGGTGGGCGAGAAGGGTCCCACTATATCGATGCCCCAAGTGGCGAATGGCCAACCTTCCACAATCGGCCTTTGAAGGGCTTTGTGCACATGTGTTTCATTTGCATGGATCTGACAACTGTGGCATTCTTCTACTAGTTTTCTGGCATCTCTGTCCGCCGTGGGCCAATAATATCCTGTCAGTCTTGATTTTCTAAAGATCGTAGCATGCGCCTCATGTGCCCCACATATTCCTTCGTGCAATTCCCACAAAACGTCATGTCCTTCCTCCGTGGCTATGCATTTTAACCATGGTTGACTAAATGATTTTCTGTACAACTGATCCTCCATAATAGCATAATGGGCGGCTTTCTTGACCACCTTTTTAGCTTGGTTTTTTTCTTCGGGCAAAATGCCTTCCTCCAAATACTTGACTAAGGTTGCTCTCCAGTCGTTTTGGGGTAATTGGATGATCGCCACTTCCGCCCTATCGAATGCCGGTTTCATCTTGATTGTAAAGGGGCAGGTAAGGTCTTGCCATTGGTTCTTGCTTGAGGCTTTTTTAGCCAGATGATCCGCCTCGACGTTTGATTCTCGTGGGATATGTACTATTTCCCACTTTACGTCCTTGCCCTCCAGTATAGACAAAATACATCTTGCCTCTTCCACATATTTCACCAGGGTTTCATCTTTGATATGAAATTTTTTCATTATTTGGTTCACCATTAGTTTTGAATCACTGTATATTACCACATGTTCCGGGACAACCTCTTTTAACAATTGTAACCCCGGGATCAGAGCTTCAAATTCTGCTGCATTGTTAGTTACGGAGAAATCTAGTTTAGCCGCATAACAGACTCAGACGTATTCCGACCCTTTTATCACTACTCCCGCTCCTGCTCCTTCCTTCGATAAGGATCCGTCTGTATGCATCGTCCATTCCTCTTTTTGGACTTTTGGCGAATTTGTGAATTCTTCTGTGAACTCGTTAACAAAATCTGCCAAAATTTCAATGATATCCTTCCCTCATACCGAATGTCGAATTCTCCAAGCCGTATGGACCACTCCATTAACCTTCCGAACGTTTCTGGGTGTTGCAACACCTTTCTCATTAGTATACCTGTTCGCACTACGACGGTGTGTGCTTGGAAATACGGACGCAGACGGATGGAAGTGACTACCACCGCTAATGCCATGTTGTCTAACTTTGAGTATCTCATTTCAGTATCCTTTAACACCTTACTCACGTAATATATAGTATATTGCTGTCCTTCTTCATGAATTATTACTGTACACACCGCCTTTTCTGTGACTGATACGTACAAATAAAGGTCCTCCCCTTTAATTGGTCTACTCATCAACGACGGCTTGGATAAGAACTCTTTAATTCCTTCGAAGGCTTGTTGACAATCTTCATTCCAATCAAATGATTTTTTTTTCTGATCACTTCATAGAAGGGGAGGCATCGCCTAGCAGAATAAGATATGAATCTTCCCAAAGCTATGATCCGCCCATTTAAGCATTGTACTTCTCGAAGATTTTTTGGTGACTTCATTTCTAGTACTGCTTTTATTTTTTCCGGGTTGGCAATGACTCATTGACGATTAATGATGTAACCTAAGAATTTGCCAGATGTTGCTCCGAACGTACATTTCTCTGGGTTGAGCTTGATGTTGTGGGTCTTTAACACGTCCAACACTTCCCTAATGTCCGCAACATACTCCTTCATGGTTTTGCTTTTGATGATCATATCGTCAACGTATATTGAGAAATTATCGCCTTTTTTATCTTCAAAAAATTTATTCATCATATGTTGATATGTGGCACCTGCATTTTTTAGGCCAAAAGGCATCACCTTAAAACAATAAGTGGCCTGATGCGTGATGAATGACGTCTTAATCCTATCATCAGGATTCATTGGTATTTGGTGGTAACTGGATTTTACATCTGTAAAAGAGTAGACTTCATGCTCCGCTGTTTCGTCCACCAGAATATCAATGCACGGCAAGGGGTAGTTGTCCTTTGGGCATGCTTTATTTAGATCCGTAAAATCAACACACATTCTGTAAGATCCTCTAGCTTTTTTTGACAAGGACCACATTCGCCAGTCATTCAGTGTAAATCACCTCTTCTATTGCATCTGCTTTTTTGAGCTTAGCGATCTCTTCTTCTATCGCCTTTTGTCTCTCTGGTCTATGATTTCGCCTTTTTTGTGTGACAGATGTAGCTTCTTCCATGATGTTAAGCTTATGAGTGATAAGGTCTGGGCTTGCCCCTCTTAATATTTCATCATCCCTTGCAAATAATCTCTTGGCATTCAATGAGGGTTTGTACAATTGCCTCTTTGATCTCTGGTTGGAGCCCTCTCGCAATTTTTACCCTTTTGCCTTCCGAAATAAGACATATCTCCGTATCTCCTAGGGCTGCAGTGTTCATATCTTGCTCATCTTGTTCTTCTTCGTTTTCTTGTGGGCGTATGGTTAGGGATGCTATGTATGTTTCTTGAGCTGTTGTTTGGCTCCCTTGATCATTACCCCACCTTTAGCAGTTGGCACATACATAGTTAAATGGCGTACCGAGATTAAAGCAGCCACCTCAGAAAGAAAAGGTCTTCCTAAGATGGCGTTATACGCCAATCGACCATCTAGGATGGTAAACTCATGTTCTCCTTTCCAAGTTTGATCTCCATCCGTGATTTCACATTCCAGCATCACCTGCCCTTTAGTTTGGACTGTATGTCCAGTTACCCCTAAAATGTCCACGATGATATCTTCCACCTGCATAGGATCTATTTTCAATTTGGCGAATGCATTTCTCGTAATCACATTACACGAACTCCCAGTATCAATCATGACTTGTTTCATATCCCAGCCTTTGATGGTCATCATGATTACCAAAGCATCAGCATGGGGGCCATTTGCAAGGCCAATTTCTGCAAAAGGTCTATTAAGAGCCGTGATGCGCCTTCGGTGAAGAAGACTCACTAAGGGATAAGTGTACCCCGTCGTTATCAAGTAATAAATCTGGAAAGTCCAGGTATCGAATCCACAGGACTTATTTACCACAATTATCGAATTACTAGGTTTCAGGTGTTATCTAGGCTTTGTGGGGTTTGAATTGGTTTTGATTAAGTTACTCTACTCCTAGGTTGAATTGTGCTACTCCTAGCTAAGTTATCTAGTTCTAACTAAGTTATTCTACGCCTAATTAAGTTAAACTACTCCTAATTAAGTTAAACTACTCCTAATTGATCTTTCACTAATGCAATTACCCGAAGGAACATGGTATGAACGATAATAATGAAGTTAGGTTATTAGGTCTATCGGTTAAAAACCTAATCTAAGTCACTTGTATTCAAGGCGATTAACACTACTTACCCTCTTGAAGTTTCTAGTGCGTGATTCCCTTGTAAGGCCGAAACTAGGTCTAAGGCTCAGCAATTTGGGCTTAATCAACTAAGAGGTCGTCAATCTCCTAGGCTCTGACTAGGTCAGATTCAACTCACAATATGTGCCTACTCGATTTTGGGGCTTTTGAATGAGTTAAACCAATTGAATAAAGCGTAAGACAAAGATTAAACAATTAAACATAGAACAAAACAAGAGCTAAAATATTATTAAAGATGAATGATAATGTCACAGGATACAATTAGCCTAAGATTCATAGACTGTATCAAAGAGTAAAAACAAGGAAAAGTAAAAGGAGATACGAAAATCCCTTTCAAGGAACCTGTCTACTCTGCAATCGGCTTCCTAGGTCTTAAGGACGGACCTTGAATATTCCTCGAGAATAGCTTTGAAGGAGCTTCAATGGAGGTTGATGAAGATGGAGGAGATGGAGAGGAAATTCAAGGGGAAAGCTAAGATAATTTACAAATAATGAAAGATACTAATTTACATTGGAAAAACTCTATTTATAGGCGTGGCTCGGCCCTCTTTTTGACCTATTTTCGTGTCCTTATGCAGGTAGGAAGTCGTGGGGTCCGTCGTGGCATCGTGGGGGCGGAATTGGTCTTTTTGACCAATTCCCGCAGGTCTGCTCGCCGAGCAGGCGCTACTCGCGACGAGCAGCGCCCTGCTCGGCGAGCAGGCATCCTGCTCGCCCGAGCAGGCCTCTGGTGGCCTGCTCGGCGAGCAGGCATAGTGCCTGGGCAGTGCCTGGGCTGCTCGCCGAGCAGCGCCCGGGCTGCGCGCCGATGCTCAATTCGCCGAGCGACTGCCGGGGGTCCCCGAGACACGATTTTTGCCTGAAATTGATCATGTTTTAACCTGCACACGCACATAAACTCCAAACAACATTAGTCCGAGGGCTAAATTGACCCGCCAATCGCTTATTTGAGCAAACGCTTCGTTTGGTGCGAATTTTGACAGATCAATTAGCTTCAAAAGATAACGGAATTATAATATGCATGCCATTTTGGCCGTATTTACCTAAATTGATCATAAAACGAGCCTAAACAACGAAAAGTAAATAAAACGTTTCCAATTTCTAACTAACTCACACAAAAGCATTTAAATGCGAGAATTGCTTGCTTATTAACTAAATAACGCTAAAACCCGTCCTAAAACCGTACCCAAAGATAGGGGTTTTTGACCCCTATCAAACCTCCTCGCACTTAAAACTTTACTTGTCCCCAAGTAAACTAAAAAAACTAAACCCGCAATCACAAGCAAGCTAGAAAACCTCCCGGTTTGACTAGGTGCTTGACACAATTTCGAGCATCTGTAATTACATGCATTCGGAAATACAAAGTAGAGACACGATATCCAAAAGCCGCATTTCAATTATCATAGGTCATATGTTTTAAGAAAAAGGACACATGTTCAATTAAACGAGCTTGAGGGGATCGCTAAGTAAAACACCTCACCATAGGTAGTTCACTCATTTCACACAATTTTAGTGGCTAAAGTGTTTACTCTCGGCTTATGTTCTTGCTCAGGATTACGTTGATTTTGCACGTTCATCCGAGTTCCTCTACTATGCTATATGACTCCGATGATATCAAAAACAGCCTCGAATTGGGGTTGTAATGTGGTTAGAGGGTTAAAGGTACAACAAGGGTTAATAGTTCTAGCGCTAGAAAAACAAAGTTAAAATGGCTTTAGCAAATGTGAAGTGACTGAGCTTTTTATTCATTATTTTTTTTATTGAGACATTTTGATTTTAAGAACTGAGGAATGAAGTTCTCCTTTTTGTTCGTCTCTTTTCTGTTCTTTTTCTGTTTTTCTCTTTTTTTTTTTCTTTTTGGATAGTGATGCTCAATCACTTCTTAGCCTTTTGGCTTGCTACTATGATGCCATAAACAAAGACAAAGCGTTAGAGGAAAACAAAGGCTCGATGTGAGCTTTGCAAAAACTTAGGGTTAAGTAACAAACCAAGTGATGGTTTGCAAAAATTGGGTTAGGACGAAAGAAAAATCTACAAACTACAAAAATATAGGCTCAAAGGGGCTTCCTAGAGTGGATGAAAAAGAGAAAATAAGGTAAAGAAAAGGGTTAATTCTAATGAGGCTGATTTCATCGTCTACCATCTCAAATCATTGCATGTAGGTTCAACACAGTATTAGGTGCAAAATCTGTAATCTTTCCACAAGTCAAAGCATTCACACAAAAATGTCAAGAAAAAGAGCTTTTTGATGTTCGCTCTTGGGCTCAAATTCAACTCACAATTCTTTGGGTTTCAATTTTGTGTTTACTAGTTCTCCCCAAACTCAAGTTTAACATCACATGCCTTCAATTCTTAAGTTATCTACCTAAGTAATGATTTTAGCATTTCTTCAAAAGTAGGGTCTAAATGCAAACTTTAGCTCATGCTTTTACAGATACAAGGATTGTGTCCTACACCTAAACTAGTTGTCATGCAATCTTAGATTCGGTTCTCAGCCCTGAAGGAAAAATAACGAAGTTTAGATTCGAAGGAGGTTCACGGTTTTAGATCCTAAACATGCGAAAACATAAATAAAACCCGAACACGCTAAACTAAACTAGACACGACGCAACAAAAATTTAAAAATTATACAATTTTTGTAAGTTTGTCTACCCCTCCTCCTCACACTAAAAATATGCAATAAGTTCCAACATTGCATCACAAACCATAAAGTACAAGTGCAAAAAGTTAGGGTGGAGAAAACAACTTACTGATTTATCGCAATCGCCAAAAATTTAATGATTTGCGGTGCCAAAATTATTTATTTATTTATTTATTATTATTATTATTATTTATTTATTTCAGCTCCGTTTGGGATTTAAAAATCCCGAACAGTTTGCTTATCGCGGCCGAGCAGCGGGCTGGGCGCAGTGCCTAGCGGTAGGCTGGGCGCAGTGCCCAGCGGCGGGCTGGGCGCAGTGCCCAGCTCGCGGCGAGCAGTGCCCTGCTCGCCGAGCTGGGCGGCAGTGGGGCCAAAAATATATATATTTTTTTAATTTTATTTTAAACCTGAACACTTAAAAAAAATAAAAATAAAAATAAAATAAAATAAAAGAAAATAAAATAAAATAAAAGAAAACTAAACAACTAAAAATATTTATTTATTTATTTATTTTATTTTATTTATTTTTTTTTTAACGAACACTTTAAAAAAACGTAAAAGAAAACTAAAAAGACTAAACTAAAAGATCAATGTATAATCTAAATAAAATAAACCTGAAAAGTTTTATTAAAACTTGGGTTGCCTCCCAAGAAGCGCTACGTTATAGTCGGTGAGCTCGACATAGAATTCCCGCCTAGGTGTATGCTTCTACTCGCGTTAGGAACTCGAACTCCTTAACAAATAACCCGTACCTACAAAACGGATTAAGAGCCTCAAATAAGTTTAATGAAAGTAGGAGGCCGAATTTAAACATATTATGAAAAAGTTTGGTTTGCTCCCTTTTGGATTCTCTTGGTAGGTTGAAGAGAATGAAAACTTCTGAACAAGGAGTAAATCCAAACTTTTCGAACTTTTGAGGAAAAGGTAGTTGATATACACAAGCTTCGATTTGATCATTTATTTCTATCACATGATTTAGAATTTCAGATTTTGAACCGGGGTTGCTTACCGCTTCCGGTTCTTCACTTACCTTGAGTGATGCATGTGACAATGGACTTGGTTCTACCTTTTCGTCATTCCTCAAAGAGATGGCTTGAGCTGATTCCCTTTTGTGGGATTTCTATGTTTTCCTTCACGCTTGGGAGGGCATCTCGGGAGTGCTCTTGCATCTCATTGTTTATTTGAGCCAATTGGTTGCTCAAGTCCTTGCAAACCTCCTCGTTGATTGTAAGTCGGGCTGATATTCCTTTCAAAAGGGACAACACCTCATCTCGTGAGCTAGGGGGTTGTGGAGGAACTTGGCTTGCTTGTTCGTAAGGGAACATTCCCAATTAGTTTTCCCTGTGCTCATTAACAAACCTATTTGGAGGCCTCAACATGTTAGGGTTCCCGTAGGACAGAATTGAGTGTTGAGGTCTCCTCCAATCACTACCATAAAAGCTGTAAGAATTGGGGTTAGAATTATACCTTTGGTGATTACCCACAAAACTTACACTTTCATTGGTGTTGAGGCTCAGTTTCACCATCAAGGTATCCATTTTCTCATTTAAGTCGGCCATGGAGGGATTGGGAGCCTCATTCTCCAGGGCATGAATGTATTGTCTTGATGGGATAGTAAACTTTTGAGCTTGCCACTCGACTTTTTCTTGCCAATTCATTGATCAGAGAATGCTGAGAAAAAGTGAAGTTCTAGCACAAAAGTTGATAAGTAACAGTATACAGATATGAACAAGTAGAGAAAAGTATAAAGAAATTATATATCAACAAGTATAGACGATATAAACAAAGATATTCACAAAGGAATGCCTAAACTAACAAATCGACCTTTGGTTCGATATTGCAGAAGAAATAAATCCCTGGCAGCGGTGCCAAAAACTTGATGCGCCTTCGGTGAAGAAGACTCACTAAGGGATAAGTGTACCCCGTCGTTATCAAGTAATAAATCTGGAAAGTCCAGGTATCGAATCCACAGGACTTATTTACCACAATTATCGAATTACTAGGTTTCAGGTGTTATCTAGGCTTTGTGGGGTTTGAATTGGTTTTGATTAAGTTACTCTACTCCTAGGTTGAATTGTGCTACTCCTAGCTAAGTTATCTAGTTCTAACTAAGTTATTCTACGCCTAATTAAGTTAAACTACTCCTAATTAAGTTAAACTACTCCTAATTGATCTTTCACTAATGCAATTACCCGAAGGAACATGGTATGAACGATAATAATGAAGTTAGGTTATTAGGTCTATCGGTTAAAAACCTAATCTAAGTCACTTATATTCAAGGCGATTAACACTACTTACCCTCCTGAAGTTTCTAGTGCGTGATTCCCTTGTAAGGCCGAAACTAGGTCTAAGGCTCAGCAATTTGGGCTTAATCAACTAAGAGGTCGTCAATCTCCTAGGCTCTGACTAGGTCAGATTCAGCTCACAATATGTGCCTACTCGATTTTGGGGCTTTTGAATGAGTTAAACCAATTGAATAAAGCGTAAGACAAAGATTAAATAATTAAACATAGAACAAAACAAGAGCTAAAATATTATTAAAGATGAATGATAATGTCACAGGATACAATTAGCCTAGGATTCATAGACTGTATCAAAGAGTAAAAACAAGGAAAAGTAAAAGGAGATACGAAAATCCCTTTCAAGGAACCTGTCTAATCTGCAATCGGCTTCCTAGGTCTTAAGGACAGACCTTGAATATTCCTCGAGAATAGCTTTGAAGGAGCTTCAATGGAGGTTGATGAAGATGGAGGAGATGGAGAGGAAATTCAAGGGGAAAGCTAAGATAATTTACAAATAATGAAAGATACTAATTTACATTGGAAAAACTCTATTTATAGGCGTGGCTCGACCCTCTTTTTGACCTATTTTCGTGTCCTTATGCAGGTAGGAAGTCGTGGGGTCCGTCGTGGCATCGTGGGGGCGGAATTGGTCTTTTTGACCAATTCCCGCAGGTTTGCTCGCCGAGCAGGGCGAGCTGCTCGGCGAGTAGGCGCTACTCGCGACGAGCAGGCCTCTTGCGGCCTGCTCGGCGAGCAGGCACAGTGCCTGGGCAGTGCCTGGGCGGTGCCTGGGCTGCTCGCCGAGCAGCGCCCGGGCTGCGCGCCGATGCTCAATTCGTCGAGCGACTGCCGGGGGTCCCCGAGACACGATTTTTGCCTGAAATTGATCATGTTTTAACCTGCACACGCACATAAACTCCAAACAACATTAGTCCGTGGGCTAAATTGACCCGCCAATCGCTTATTTGAGCAAACGCTTCGTTTGGTGCGACTTTTGACGGATCAATTAGCTTCAAAAGATAACGGAATTATAATATGCATGCCATTTTGGCCGTATTTGCCTAAATTGATCATAAAACGAGCCTAAACAACGAAAAGTAAATAAAACGTTTCCAATTTCTAACTAACTCACACAAAAGCATTTAAATGTGAGAATTGCTCGCTTATTAACTAAATAACGCTAAAACCCGTCCTAAAACCGTACCCAAAGATAGGGGTTTTTGACCCCTATCAAGCCGCCTTATTTAAAGCACATGTTCTTGCTTTTTTAGTAAGCGGTTGATACCCTGGTCCGCATGCAATAACATTAATCACTCCATTGCCTTTATTTCTGGAACCCTCCTTTTCTTTTCCTTCATTGTGTTCATTTTGGACGAATCTATCAAGCACACAACGCTCGATTAATTTCTCGATCTCTTTATCCAACGCAAAACACCGGTTAGTGTCATGGCCTTGCCTTCTATGAAACCTGGAATATGCCTTTGCATTTATCCCATTGGGATGTGTTCTCCTCCTTTCAGATCGGGGTACATGATGTCTCGTTTGAATCTGCTCTTCTCTAGCCATAATAGAACTTCATTTTTAGGGATGTTAAGTGGCGTAAAGTTTGGGTCACTTTTGGAGGGTCGCTTTCCTCTTTGATCTGCCCATCTGCTATCCGCCCACCTGTTAACCCTTTTGCCAAATCCGCCACGATCCCTTCTTTCTAGTGATTTAGTGATTGACGATTCGTTAGCTCGGTTGATATCGTCAATTTCCATGAACCTCTTGCAGTGTTCCACCAATTCCACCATTGTTTTTGGTTTATGAATAACCAATTTCTCCTACAATCGCTTACACCTTGTGTTTTTAATTATGGCTTCAACCGTCATATTAACGTCGACATTTGTTATGTCAATGCACAGCTTATTAAATCGGTTGATATATGTTCTTAGGGGTTCGCCTTCCTTGTGCTTAAGATCGTATAATGTTCTACTGGACACCATATAAGGGATGCTACCTGCAAATTTCGCACAAAACTCCCTGCTCAATTGCTCCCAGTTGTCTATGGATCCGGCCGCCAAGGATTCGAACCACCCATAAGCTGATCCGCTCAGTGTTGTCGTCGTTAGCCGGTGTACCTCCCATGTTTGCTGTAGTGGAGATATTTCGAGTGGGAATATTGAGATTATTTGAAGACATGTTTGAATGTTTATTGTGTAACCCTATTACTATTAGGATTCCACCTTCACCGCACCAATTAATATTACGTAGATTTATCAACACCGTATAGCGTCCCTGTGAGGCACCGTTGTGTTCGGTCGGGGGCACTCCGATGCTAAAATCAGTAATGTTCTTGAAAGAATAAACTGTAATCACAAGTAGGGTTTTTGGAAAGTGTGTACCTTTTGATATCGTACAACAGGGGTATTTATACAGGTTTGAGGGATAACGTTAATAACCCATCTTTGATGTCTTTAATGAAGAGTAATACCTTTTTAATGTATTTTAACTCTGACCATAACCTCTGAGCTTTTAAAGTCTTTAAGGTATCATTAATGCTTATTTAATGATAGTGAGCTCGCCGTATACTCGCTTAGTTCCTTATCCTAGCGGGTCTCTATGTGGGGAGGATCCCATATCCTTCATCTTGGCGGATCTCGGGATGGACCTACAGTGCGCCACCATATTTCCAGCTGTACGCCATATATACCAAGGAGGCAGATCTCATCTTATCATTTCTCCCTTTTGGTCCTTCTCTTGAGGGAATATCTTTAATATGATCCTTCATGTTTTATAGCGGATGTTATCAAGCATCATTCTCCCCAAGGTGAAAATAATTTATCCTCGAATTGTCATCGTCATCAGAATCACATGTATATGGAAGAAGTTGCTTCACATTAAATACATCAGTCGTGTGAATGTGACTTGGTAACTTGAGGCGATAGGCATTTGGATTAATCTTCACCAGAATCTGAACAGGTCCAATTTTTTTGAGAACTCATCTTGTTGTTCACCAATAGAAAAACAATCCTTGGTTAGAACAACCCACACAAAGTCGCCACCTCAAATTCCAGATGAAGACGTTTCTTGTTAGCAACCTATTTGTATTTAACAACATATTCCTCCAAGTTATCATGAAAAACAGCATGAATACATTCCAAACCAATGACTAAATCAGCAGGGTTCCTATGGAGACGAGTACGGTCAGGCATAATCAATAAGTCCAAAGGACCCTTAGGCACAGAAGAATAAACAATCTGGAATGGACTGAAACCCAAGTTGCGGTTAACAACGTGATTATGTGCGAACTCAGCTTGGCATAACTTCTGCTCTCAGCTCTTCAAATGACCCCGACCAAACACCGTAATAGATTACCAAGTGGGTGATTCACCACCTCAGTCTGTCCATCTGTTTGTGGGTGATAAGCACCACTAAACTTTAGTTCGGTTTCCACCATCTTTCACAAACCATGCCAAGAATGGCTAAAGAAACGAGATTCACGATCCAACACAATTGACTCAAGTAGCCCATGGAGGCGATAAACATCCTGAAAGAACAAAAGGCTATGTTGACAAAATCAGTGGTCTTCTTACAAGGGATAAAATGAGCCATCTTGGAAAATGATCAACAACAACAAAAATATAATCGTTAGCACATTGTGTATGGGGTAACCCAAGAACACAATCCATGTTGATGTCGACCCAAGGCTGTGAAGGAATAGGTAGCGATATGTACAAACCCATGTTACTAGTTGTACCTTTAAATAATTGGAAAATGCGACAAATTTTTCACATATTGGTCTACCTCCTTGCACATCGAAGGCCAAAAATAAGAATCTTGAATCAACTTTAGGGTCCTGTCACGACCCATATATCCCTTATAATGAAGTTCCTGGATTATCTTCACCCATAGACTATAATCTAGAATACACAACTAATTATCGTGAAACAGAAACCCATCATGCTTGATAAAATTTGTAGGTTTGCCTGCTCAGACCTTTTGTAAAATACCAGCACAGTATGCATCCATGGCAAATAAACCATGAAAAGAGCCAAAACCAAGTACCTCTACCTGCATGGTAGTCAAGAAATTTCTCCTACGCCTTAGAGCATCCGCAACTCGACTACTCACTCCTTCCTTATGCTTCACCACAAACGTGAAACGCTGCAAATATAAGACCTAACGAACATGGCGAGGAGCCAGTTTGTCTTTTCTATTCAAATGTTTTAATGCTTGACAATATATATATATATATATATATATATATATATATATATATATATATGTATGTATATATCCCGCTGGAAAAGATAGTGGTGCCAATGTTTGACAGATTGCACAACAGCATAAAATTCCACATAATATGTATTGTACCCAAGTTTCGGGCCAAATAATTAATCACTAAAACAAGCCACCGGTCTGCCATTTTGTCTAAGCACAACAGTGATTCCAACCTTGGAAGCATCACTATGTAACTCAAAGGGTTGTGAAAATCTGGAAGCACTAGATTCAGAGAAGACGTAAGGTGCATTTTTATTTAGTGAAATGCCTCTGTGGCTTCATCTGTCCAAAAAAACTTCTCATCCTTCATAAAGTATATGATTGGTGCTATGATACTATTGAAGTGAGGAATGAAACATCGATAGAATGCTGTTATGAAGGAAAATAGACAAGCCTAGGCATAGCGGAATAATAAAATTTTATCTATTTTATCTACTTCCCTTTTCCAAGATCTGTTAATCGTTATTTCATACAAAGAGTGATAGAAGGAAATACCTTTTCTGATGAACTATCTACAGTTGCAAACTAAGTGCACACAACTCTTAATCCGTGTATCATGAACAATAATCACAACAGAAAAGAAAAGCGATTAGTAAACAACTAATGAATAGCAATCTAAGTTGATTGCCTCTAAAGGAATCGACACGAGATCAAAGAGAGAGTAAAGAAGAAAGTAATTTAGACGGGATGATTTCGGAACAATTCCTCAGCCTCTAAACTTGTGTTGGCCGAAATTTACAAGGGGTAGGTTCTATTTATAGACTTCTCAAATCCTAACCCTAGTTGTATTATTTAAATAATCAATTAGAATCCAATTTGGAATAGGATTACTAATTAGATAATTAAATAAACACTTAATATTATCTTAATGATATCAAAATATATTTAGATAATAACTCTAATCCAATTAGTTATTAATTTAAGTTAAGGATAGTTAATTAGAGTTATAATCACATTAAAACTTCTAATTAATATTATCAGATAGTTAAAGTTCTGCTCGTAGTTTCTCTTCCTACCCCTATTCTTGCGATTATCTTATCTTTCATATTTTTACAGTTTTCTCATCTTATCATGTTCTTTTTTTTCTCACTTCTTCCTTATTCTTGTCTCTGTTTTCTACTCTGTTTACTTGAGGACAAGCAAAGGTTTAATTTGGGGGTATTTGATAGGCACGTAATTGATCCTATTTAAATATACCTTATGTGATAAAAATGGGACTAATAAAGGTTTATTCTTGTATAAATGAAGGACTAATTGGTGTTTTATACAGATTTCTATTGATCAAGTCAAAAGGGATGTTATGCAGCCTGTTTTGCATCTGCCAAAAGGAGAAGAGCTAGCTATGAACCAGCGGTTAAAGCTGCGATCTGATAAAGGACATCGACTAGAGGAAGCAGAGCAGGAATAGGCGACCAAAAGTAGCATGATGACATGATGTTTCGACTCTTGAGTGTTCAAGAGTCAAAGAAGATACCACCCACTTTTAGTACCAAAACAATATCCATCTCTTTTGTTGAACAATCTTTTTGCTGTAATATTTTAGATTATTTTTCGTACCCTTTTAGGAAGCTTTCCCTCCTATATATCGGTAGTGGAGGGAAAGATGAGAGACACTTTTTTTTACTGAACAATTTGGAGAGAGAAGAAGCTCTCTAAGAACGAAAAGAGAACTCCTTTAATGGAGTGTCACCGATTAAGCTCAGGTTGTTCACTCCGCACAATGAGTGGGTAGTCATTTTGAATGGGCTAGGCCAGCAAGGGCTGGTGCTGTAAGTTATCTACTTTCTTTTTATGAATGAATGTTAATATATGCTGATGTGTTTGATGAAGTTCTTATTCGCATGTTACATGCATCTATCTTAGTGAATAATGAATGATAGGGAACTGCTTTCCTTATCATGGATCTCTTATCGAACTTACAAGACCCTAAATAGGAATATGAGGGGGTTGTATCAAGGGTTTTCTAGATAGAAATGTTGTTTCACCCGTAATGCAAGAAAGAACCAACGTTAAAGACGCTTAAGGTTGTAGTAAGACTTAGAATCTTAAGAACACACGAAAGTTGACTTAAGTGAGCATAAAAGCAGAGACCTTGACTTCACTATATGACATTCATGAATAAATAGGAGATAAGATGTTGTAAGCAACCTGTTCGACTTTGGCTTAGCCCGTTCTCTCTTTTTATCATAACCAAACCACATTTTCTGAAAGTGAGTCTTTACATTTAGATATTTCTTGTTAACCAGATCAAATCATTTCTCAACTAAAGAAAAATTCACATACCACGAACACCCTGTTCTACAAGGTTTTTCTATTAAAAATTGGTCATCAATCCCTGAGGAGACGATACTCTACTTATCATTTTATTACTTGTATCTAGTGCACTTGCTAGAGTCTGTTTTGAGGACAACAAGTTTTTGGCGCCGTTGCCGGGGTTTGAAAGTAACAAATTTTATCTGAAAATTTCTATGAGACAAGGTGTTTTTAATCTGTTTGTCCAATAGTGCAGCCAAAGGTAGTTTTTCTTACTGTCTATGCGTAGAGCTGGACCACCAGTTTTTCCTATCGATATTGAGTTAGAAAGAACGTGTAGAAGGAACCAGGCAGTAGCTAGACGAGCAAGACAAAGGGAAAGGCAGAGGCAAAAAAGAATGGCTGGATGAATACCAGAACAACCTAATCTAGAAGGAGAAGGTGAAAACAATAATCCACCAGTCATGAGAATCAGGGACTATTCAAGACCTACCACTGAAGGGCACTCATCATGCATTGTGATGCCTAATGAAGGGAACAACATGTTCGAGGTGAAGGCATCCATGATACAGATGTTACAAGCAGCTGTGCAATTCAATGGGTACCACACAGAAGATCCAAATGCACATATCCAGGAATTTGTTACGCTGTGTAACACATTCCGATCGAACAGAGGAGTTACTGATGATGTGATAAGGCTGAAGCTGTTTCATTTTTCTCTTAAGGATAAAGCAAAAAACTGGCTGAAGAACTTGCAGCCAGGGTCCATTGCAACCTGGCAAGACATGGCTAGTGCATTTCTGATGAAATACTTTCCACCAAGATAAGCTATCAAACTAAGAAATGAGGTGTCCCACTTTGTGCAAGAAGAGGATGAGTCTTTGGCAGAGGCTTGGGAAAGATATAAGGAGCTGCTAAGGAGGGTACCAAACCATGGCATCCCTATGTGGATGCAAGTGCAAAATTTCTACAATGGAGTCACTAATACGTACAAAATCCAGATAGAATCCATTGCTAATGGTAACCCCGAGGATCTTAATCCTCAATCCTTGTATGACCTTATTTTAAAGGTTGTCAGCACAAGTTACAATTGGCACTCAGCTAGGAGTGAAGGGAAGAAGATGGTAGATGGTGATGTGGTTTCCAAGCTGACCACCTAAGTGGAACAGCTTGCGAGGAAAATCAGCAAAATTAATGTATCATCTATCCATAGTGAACCACCATTCCATGATGTGTGTGACTTCTGTGGAGGGCCTCACTTCAACATCAACTGCCTTGGAGTAAAACAAGGAAAGGCTGATCTGGAACAATGCGATTATGCTGGATACAATCAGAGGAACCCACCAAATCCTTACTCAAATACATACAATCCAGCCACCAGGAATCATCCGAATTTCGGGTGGACGGGACAGCAGAACCAGCAGGAACAACCAAGATACCAGCAGTAGTAAGGAGGACATTATCAAAGGCAACCTCAACAGCCATACAAACAACCTGTTCAACCTAACCAGGAATTGAACAGGACATGAAGACCATGATGATGCAATTTATGAAGCAGACACAGGCTTCCATAAAGAACTTGGAGACTCAAGTGCATCAACTAGCGGCTTCATCGCCATCAAAAGGAAAAGGGGTCATGCCTAGCAACACCGAACCAAACCCCAAGGGAGATGTCATGGCCATCACGTTACGGTTTGGTAAGGAAACCTCTACTCCTTTAATTGCTAACAAGAATGCTGATTGTGCAGATACATCTAAAATTGCTGAGGATGAAAAGGAACAGACTGTTCAGGATAAGGAAGTACCAACCCTGGTGGATCTAACATCTGACCGGAATCAGGGGGAACAAGGGAAGAAGTACTATCCACCTCCTCCCTATGTACCACTTGTACCCTATCCGGCTAGGCTCGTAACAAAAAGCTAGAAGAACAAAATTCAAAAGTGCTGGACACATTGAGGAAGCTGCACATCAACATTCCCTTTGTGGAAGCACTCGCCCAGATGCCTTCATCTGCAAAAATTCCTGAAGGACATGCTTTCCAACAAGAAGAAATTGGAAAACATCGCGATGATCTAGTTGAACAGAGACTGTTCGTCCATACTCCAGAACAAGTAGCAGCATCCTAAAAAGCTTAAGGATCCAGGGAGTTTTTCAATTCCATGCTCTATTGGCAAATTGAACATTGAAAATGCATTATGTGACCTAGGTGCTAGTATAAACCTCATGCCATACTCAGTTTATGTTAAGTTAGGGTTAGGTGAACCACAACCAACTAGGATGTCAATCCAATTGGATGATAGGTCTGTGTGCTACCCTAGGGGGATTGTAAAGGATGTGTTAGTCAAGGTAGGGAAGTTCATACTACCTGTAGATTTCATAATCATGGATATAGATGAGGATTTGCATGTTCCTATAATTTTGGGTAGACCGTTCCTAGTAACGGGTAAAGCGTTAATAGATTTGGGAGAAGGGCAGTTATTCATGAGAATTAATGGCGAAGAAATAATTTTCAAAATGAATGAAGCTATGAGACGTGCTAACTCAAATGATGATACATGCTATTTCCTAGATGACTTCCGCAGCTTGTCTGATTCGCAGGAACAGGGACAGGACACATTGGAGGCACTATTGGGAGAAGAGGTAAACCTTTGTGAAGGAATAGGTTGTTCCATTGAAACAGAAACCTCACCACTTCCCCCAGACACAAATGAACCCACTCATAAGGAACCACCGGAGATACCCACTGTTCCACTATCTAAACCAGAACTCAAACCATTACCATCCCACCTTGAATATGCCTTTCTTGAACCACTCAACGGAAGCCCCGTTATTATATCTTCCAAACTGAATCCCGACCAGAAAGCGCAGCTCATGGAGGTCTTGAGACACAACAAAGATGCTATTGCCTGGAAGATGGATGATAGAAAGGGAATTAGCCCGGCAGTATGTGTTCATCGGATTCTCATGGAGAAGGACCACAAGCCGTGTGTCCAACCACAATGCAGGCTGAACCCACACATGAAGGAGGTGGTCAGGAAAGAAGTAATCAAGCTGTTGGATGCTAGCATCATATATCCTATCTCAGATAGTATCTGGACAAGGCTAGTGCACGTTGTTCCAAAGAAAGGTGGCACCACGGTTGTTCTAAATGAGAAGAACGAATTGGTTCCTACACGGACCATAACCGGCTAGAGGGTCTGCGTTGATTATCGAAAGCTAAACGAGGCAATAAGAAATGACCACTTCCCCTTGCCATTTATAGACCAAATGCTGGAAAGGTTGGCAGGATATGCGTTCTATTGTTTTCTCGATGGGTATTCAGGATACAATCAAATTCCCATTCACTCCGAAGATCAGGAGAAAACAACCTTCACCTGCCCATATGGAACTTATGCTTACCGAAGGATGCCGTTTGGTTTGTGCAATGCTCCAGCAACATTTCAGAGGTGCATGATGTTGATCTTCCATGATATGGTAGAAAGAACAGTCGAGATCTTCATGGATGATTTCTCAGTCTATGAGAATTCATTTAGAAATTGTTTGAAAAACCTGGAGGCTGTTCTAGTTCGTTGTAGAGAGACAAACCTAGTGCCGAATTGGGAGAAGTGCCACTTCATGGTCACTGGAGGTATTGTACTTGGTCATCAAATCTCGGAGAAAGGAATGGAGGTCGACAAAGCAAAGGTTGAAGTAATAGAGAAACTGGTTGTTCCAAACAATGTCAAGGATGTGCGGAGTTTCCTCGGCCATGTTGGGTTCTACCGATGATTCATAAAGGATTTCTCCAAGATAGCTTTGCCATTGTCAGCACTATTGCACAAAGATGTAGATTTCACCTTTGGCACAGACTGTGTAAAGGCATTCAAGATATTAAAAGGCAAATTGATCAACTCACCAATACTCGCTGCACCTAATTGGGATTTTCCATTCGAGATGATGTGCGACACTGGTGACACATGTGTGGGAGCTATTTTTGGCCAGCGAATTGAGAAGAAGTTCCGACCAATCTACTATGCAAGCAAAACTCTGAATGAAGCACGGCAAAACTATAACACCACTGAGAAGGAGCTTTTAGCTATGGTGTATACTTTTGAGAAATTCCGACCATACTTGATCCTATCAAAAGTGGTGGTTTACATAAACCATGCGACTTTGCGATACCTGTTTGCAAAGAAAGATGCTAAACCAAGGCTAATTAGATGGTTGCTGTTGCTCCAAGAGTTTGACTTGGAAATCAAAGACAAGAAGGGAACAGAGAATGTAGCTGCTGACCATTTATCAAGAATTTCTACTGAACTTGGCTAGGAACAACCAGAAATCCTAGAGAACTTTCCAGAGAGTACAACCCTTACACATTGGTTTGCTGACATTGCTAACTATCTTGTGAGCTCAATTAAGCCTTATAACTTGTCCACCAATCAGAAGAAGAAGTTCTACTCGGAAATCAAATATTATTTTTGGGAAGAACTGTATCTTTTCAGGTTGTGTGCTAACCAGATCATACGAAGGTGTGTGACCCAAGAGGAGGGACAAGCTGTTCTGAGCCATTGCCACAACAGAGAAGCTGGTGGGCATCATGGTGTAAGTAGAACAACTGTGAAAGTGCTTCAATCAGGATTCTTTTGGCCAACCATATCCAGGGATGCCCACATGTTTGTAAGTACATATAACGAATGTCAGAGATCGGATAATATCTCAGCCAGGAATGCCATGCCCTTAAATAACATTGTTGTGTGTGATATTATTGATATATGGGGTATAGACTTCATGGGTCCATTCCCTTCATCATTTGGTAACAAATATATCTTAGTTGCAGTTGATTACGTAAGCAAATGGGTTGAGGCAATAGCTAGTCCCACTAATGATGCACGTGTGGTAGTAAAATTCCTGAAAAGGCTGTTCGCCCGATTTGGTGTCCCGCGTGCCATCATTAGTGATCAAGGCACCCATTTCTGCAATGCATAATTTGAAAAATTAATGGGCAAGCTTGGAGTCACTCATAGAATTGCCACACCATACCACCCACAAACCAGTGGGCAAGTAGAGATCTCCAACCGCGAGATCAAAAGAATCCTTGAAAAAACGGTGGGTAATTCTAGGAAGGAAGCAAACAAGCTTGATAATGCATTGTGGGCTTACAGAACTGCTTATAAGACGCCAATAGAATGTCACCTTTTCGGCTTTTATATGGGAAATCTTGTCACCTACCAGTGGAAATGGAACACAAAGCCTTTTGGGCACTAACTTTCCTGAACTTTGAGGAACATGATGTTGGTGAACAGAGACGCTTGCAGCTTAGTGAGATGGAGGAATTTAGGCTGTTCTCTTATGAGAATGCGGTGAACTACAAGGATAAGACCAAAAGATGGCACGATAAGAAGATTCAAGAAAAAGTCTTCCACGAAGGACAAAGAGTACTTCTGTACAACTCTAGACTTAGACTGTTTCCTAGAAAGCTGAAATTCCGATGGTCTGGACCTTACACCGTGAACAAGGTGTTTCACCATGAAGCTGTGGAAATCGTCCAAACCGGTCATGAACCATTTAAAGTGAATGGACAGAGATTGAAACCGTATCTTGAGAATGACATCCCAGGGGCAATTGACACAGTCCACTTCCAAGACCCCCCAAGAACTTAGTATCAGAAACAGGGTGTTCACTGCAAACACCAATTGCAGCAAGAAAGAGGGGTAACCCTAAACCTTTGTACCTTGTTCATATTTTGTATATAGTTGTGTCAACATTTGTAAGTTAGTTTAATTACGTTACACATGCCTGGTCCGTACCATTTAGCAAGTGATGCATCTCCAAGTACTATGGGCAAAAATATAAACTTGCTACCCTTCTTGTAGGGATGAGTTTTAATTTTTACTTGTAAGAAAGGAGGAATGAATTTCAAATGGGAGGGAAATGTGCTGGCTAACTTAAATTGAAATTTTTTAAAATGAGGGACTAGTCACATCACCTTTTTCTCGGTTTACTTTTTGGTACTTGACCATTGTTTACCTCTTTTGGTATTTTCAAAGCAAGTAAAGAGTGGTTAATGCCAAAAAGTAACCGTTTGCACAACCTCCCGAAAACGTCCTATCTCCCCTCCGCTTTTGTTGCCACGCCAATTCATTACATGTGGCACTGGGGGAGGCGTTGTAATAATTACGGAACTGACAACAGTCCGTTTCACGCAACCGCTACTTAAAGGATGGGGGTAAATTACGGACCCTAGTAAAACCCTTTCTTTTTCCTCCTTTCTCCCACACCTTTCCCCACATCTTCTCGATAACCATTTTTGTGCATCTATTTAGTAACCCTTACAGGATGAGAACTCGAGGCTCTAGTAAAGCTGTGAAAATCGAAGGCGCAAAGAAGGAAACTAAGAAAGGCAAGGGAATGGTGGGAACTAGTGTTGCTGCGTTCATACTAGACGAGAAGTTAGTCAAGAAACTCTCCCAGTTCAAGGATGCGAATGTCCAATAATACTATGAAGATCTGGCGTAGAATTTGGTCCGGTGAGGACTGTATGCTGGGAAACATTGAAAAAGCTCAAACTAGCGAGCAGGGTGAAAGAACGTATGGAAGCAGGCCGCTTCGCTTGTTTCTTCGAAATGGAAGAGCCTGCATACAAAGAGCTCACCCTGGAATTTTTAGCCACATTCAAACACGACCCAGAGATCACCGACCCTAACGAAGAAGGAAAATTCAGTTTTCGTCTCATGACTCATACACAACGCCCATCTCTTAACACGTTCAACCTTTTGCTCGGTGCAACGGATGACGACAACTTGGAATCAGAGGCGTTCAAGGGGGCTTTTATTGAAACCCCTGACGAGTTCGATCCTCCGGTTTTCTGGCATTCAATCTTGGGCCAGCCAAGTTCTAATGGGAGTGCTTCCAAAGCCTCCAACATCGAGGACTATGCCCTCTGTTATCTACATAAGCTAGTATCTGGGACCACATTCGAAAGAGAGAATCAAGCTACCATTCTTAACGTCGATCTGGCAGCTTTATGGAGCATGGTGAGCGGAAAAAAGATGAACTTGGGCTACTGGTTCGATGAGTATGTTAGTGCCTTTGGACGTAAGAACTCTTCCCTGATTTACTGCGACAACATCGTCACTCGCATAACAGAAGCGATTGGGGTCTTCAAACCAGAAGACCGAAACAGACTCACAGTGGTGAACCACCCTGACCGAATTGATTTAAAGAGTCTCCAAAGCATGCTGTTCGAGAAGATGATCAATGGTAAATGGGTATGGATGTCTGACTTTATCGAGTTCAAGAGGACGGAGAGCAAGAAGAGAAAGAATGAACCGACTATTTCAGTCTCGTCTGAATAAGAGCAGCTAGAACGGGCTAAGGACCTTGGCTTCTACCGTAAATGTTCCAACTTATTCAATGAGGACATTCTCTCCCACTTAAACGCCATGTTCGCCCAGACAAGAACCAACAGAGAACAAATACAAGCGCTTCAGGCTCAGAATGCACAGATTCAGGCTCAAAATGCTCAGCTGCAAGGCGAAGTAGATGTTCTTAAGAACCTCTGTGTTGAGGAAGAATAGAGGAGAGAAAGTCCGTCCGGTGCATCCATTAAAAGTCCGGTAAGACAGAAACCTGACCCCACTCACAATGTCGCCGCCTCCTCGAAAGGGGATGGCACTATTCCTAGGAAAGATAGAGAGGTTGATTCCTCTCTTCTCTGCTTGTCCGAGCCTCTTGTGTCGCTCTCCAACTGCATCTGGTAACATCTATACACCTTCATTTTAGTCTTTAGCTCCTACTGTGATCATGTTATGTATTTACCCTATGCCATCTGATAATAACATTGAGGACAATGTTGTATTTTAATTTGGGGGTGGGGATTACAAAGTTTATTGCAATATCTGAGTGCCATAACATGATAAATGATTGTACAAATGTCACAATGGTATGTTTATAGGATGCTAGCTTGCCTCCTTAAGTCTACTTGGCTTGAAAAATTTTGTTTGTCCTCAGTCTGTCCATCTGTTTGTGGGTGATAAGCACCACTAAACTTTAGTTGGGTTTCCACCATCTTTCACAAACCATGCCAAGAATGGCTAAAGAAACGAGATTCACGATCCAACACAATTGACTCAAGTAGCGCATGGAGGCGATAAACATCCTGAAAGAACAAAAGGCTATGTTGACAACATCAGTGGTCTTCTTACAAGGGATAAAATGAGCCATCTTGGAAAATGATCGATAACAACAAAAATATAATCGTTAGCACATTGTGTATGGGGTAACCCAAGAACACAATCCATGTTGATGTCGACCCAAGGCTGTGAAGGAATAGGTAGCGATATGTACAAACCCATGTTACTAGTTGTACCTTTAAATAATTGGCAAATGCGACAAATTTTTCACATATTGGTCTACCTCCTTGCACATCGAAGACCAAAAATAAGAAGCTTGAATCAACTTTAGGGTCCTGTCACGACCTATATATCCCATATAATGAAGTTCCTGGATTATCTTCACCCATAGACTATAATCTAGAATACACAACTAATTGTCGTGAAACAGAAACCCATCATGCTTGATAAAATTTGTAGGTTTGCCTACTCAGACCTTTTGTAAAATACCAGCAAAGTATGCATCAATAGCAAATAAACCATGAAAAGAGTCAAAACCAAGTACCTCTACCTGCATGGTAGTCAAGAAATTTCTCCTACGCCTTAGAGCATCCGCAACTCGACTACTCACTCCTTATGCTTCACCACAAACGTGAAACGCTGCAAATATAAGACCTAACGAACATGGCGAGGAGCCAGTTTCTTTTGTCTATTCAAATGTTTTAATGCCTGACAATATATATATATATATATATATATCCCGCTGGAAAAGATAGTGGTGCCAATGTTTGACAGATTGCACAACAGCATAAAATTCCACATAATATGTATTGTACCCAAGTTTCGGGCCGAATAATTTCTCACTAAAACAAGCCACCGGTCTGCCATTTTGTCTAAGCACAACAGTAATACCAACCTTGGAAGCATGGGGGATGTTTTATCTAGGGCATGTATTTTTGTTTTTTTCATGGGTGGCTGATACCCTGGTCCAACTGCTATGACATTAATGACACCTTTGGATTTCTTTCTGGGCTCTGTCTTCTTCTTGTCGATGTCTTGTTCTTTGTTATTCTGGACAAATCTATCTAGTTCGCCTCTTTCAATCAACTTCTCTATCTTATTTGCTAACTCCCAGCAAGCTTCAGTGTCATGGCCATTTCTTCTATGAAACCTGCAATACGCCTTGGCGTTTCTTCCAATGTTCTTTTTGGTTTTGGGATATGTAATGTTCCATTTATACTGACTCTTCTCAAGCCATAAGAGGATTTCTTGTTTATGAGTGTTCAGGGTTGTATATGTTGGTTTATCTTTTATATTCCTTTTATTTCTGGATGGCGTATCTCTGGTATTCTCTTTCTTTTTGGATTTTCCCTTCTCTTTGTTCTGTGAGGAACTCGTATCTTGTTTTTAATTTCATCTATCTCCATGTATCTTTTGCATATCTCCATCATCTCCACAAGGCTTCTAGGTCGGCATATCACCATCTTTTCCCACAATCTTCCACATCGTGTGTTTTTTATCACTGCTTCAATAGTTGTGTTGATGTCAACACGTGTGATCTGTATACACGACTTGTTGAACTTCTCGATATAATCCCTTAGAGATTCCCTCTCTTTTTGTATGAGATCATACAATCTTCGACATGATATGATAGGTAGGATGCTTCTTGCAAACTTCGCACAAAATTCTCGACTCAGTTGTTCCCAACTATCTATCGATCCTGTGGTAAGGGACTGGGACCAATCATATGCTGGCCCCTTCAGAGTGGTAGAGGATATTATGTAGATAATTCTTTCGTTGGAACCATGGATATCCATCAGGTCTTTGTATTGTCTTGCATGTGCTTTAGGATTATCTTCTCCTCTGTATTGGGGCTTTGAACCTTCTATCTCCCTCGAATCTCAAGATCCACACTGTGAATGGTGAATCCTTGTTGGCTGGATGGACATACTTTTCTGCATTGTTCTATCGTCTTTCTAGAGCGGCTTGCACTCGCCTTTTAATCTCGTCATCCATGTGTTCAATGTTGAATTATGGTGGTGAAGTCGGCTCTTGATCTCGATTATGTTGATGTTGTGCTTGGAAGTATTGTCTGAAGTAGATGGATGTTAAAACCACCAGCGCCATTTTATCTAATTTTGAATACCATGCCTCCTCATCTTTTAATACTTTGTTGACGTAATAGATGGGGAATTATTGGCCTTCTTCCTCTCGGATGACCACTATGCACACCGCCTTGTCTGTGACGGATACATACAAATACAGGTCTCCCTTTCGAATTGGTCTGCTCATCAAGGGCAGTTCTGCTAGGAATTGTTTTATACCTTGAAATGCTTGTGAACAATCTTTTTTCCATTCAAACGTTTCTACTTTTTTATTACTTCATAAAATGGCAGACACCTTTTGAGAGAACAAGATATGAACCTTCCTAGTATGATGATCCTCTCGTTCAACCTTTGGTTCTTTCTCACATTTTGTGGGGCTTTCATATCTAGCACAACTTTTACTTTATCTGGATTTGCTCCAACTCCTTTTTGGCTAATGACAAGGAATTTTTCCGAAGTGGCTCTGAATGTACACTTCTCTAGATTGAGCTTTATTTTTCATGCCATGGCTTGGTAGTATTAACGATTCCCCTATACTTGTGGGTAAGTACCGAAACAACTCCAAAAGTGGGGCATACCCTATCCATTATTAAAAGATTATGATAAGGCTTAATAGCTATATTTACTTACCTTGGGGGATCAATGACTTGATCCAGACTTCATAGCGATAGACTGTTTGCATTGGCCTTGTTGGAAAATATCAAGTATGATGCAATGTCTCTTTATAAAAAATTTAGTTCATCTTAGAATCAACTTAGTAATTCCTTCACGTTGGTTCTTGACTCTAGAATGAACTTTAGTCAAAGGATACAATCGAGTAAATATTATATGTCAAACTAATTCATAATAAAATTTTAATTGTGCTTGGTTTAATAATACCACATATAACTACATAAATATTATTTTCATAATGAATTCTTAATAAATAACCATAATGACAATGGCGAAAAAACAATACCCTTTTGTATTTCAATGCACATTATTATCCAAGATAGTATATTTATTTTAAACATAATAAAAGTTATGACATTCTATATTGGGTAAGATATCTTACATAGTCACTATTTACTTGGGATCAATATTGTGCATCCATGCATTAATGGCATTCAGAGATCATTAAGGCATTGTTTGGATGAAGTGTAATTAAAGTAAGGAGATGTAAAATGAAGTAAGTGAGGTGTATGAAATAACTTGTTATATTTGGATGGAAGGTAAGGTAAGTGATGATTTAATAATGTAGTTATATATAAAATTACTCTTATATCCTTCCATTTGTATAAATAAAATAAAAGACAAAGGGTAATTTTGAAAGAAAAAGATATGTACCATGATTCCCCCCAATTTGGGGTGTAAGGAAAATTCATCCTCACATACCCTCACTTAATATGCTCTTCAATTACACCTCAAAACAAACAAGGTTACCTAATTACACTTACCCTCACCTACCTTCAAATACCATCATCCAAAAAATCTCTAAGGAACTGATAAGCTTATATTTGATCCTAATAAACATACCTTATGTGAGATAAATGGGGTAAATTAAGGCTTGTGATTACATAAAATGTGGACTTAAAAGGGTTTTTATGTAGATCTTGAAAGAAGAGTCGAAACAGCTGCCGTGCAGCCTGTTTTGCAGGAAAAAGTCAAAAGTACCCAGCGGACAAAGGGGAGAGCCAGAGAGGACAGCGTGAACATGAGGTGGTAGCAGGAGTAGCCGGCTAAAAGTAACAAGATAACAAGAAGTTCTGACCTTGAGTGTTCAAGTGTCAAAAGTTACCTATTTCGATGAAAGGACAAGTTGACCTTTTAAGAACAATCCTTTTTAATTATGTAATATTTTTAGTATTTATTTATTTTGGGGGCTTCCTCCTTTAAATAGAGAACAATAGTTGGAGGGAAGGCAGACTTCTTTTTGGGAATTTTGTGGAGAAGTGCTTTTGAAGTGTTGAGAGCCGAAAGCTCTCTCTGAACCAAAAAAACTCCATTAATGGAGAGTCATTGCTCTACTTCAGGCTGTTCACTCTTCACCATGAGTGACTAGTCATTTGAATGGGCTAGGCCGGCTAAGGGCTGGTGCTGTAAGTTAACTTAACCTTTTTATGAATGAATGATATTATTGTATGTGGTGTTCAATGATGCTCTTAAATGCATGCTTGAGTATGTTTATCCTAGTGTTAATGAATGATGGGGAACTGCTTTCATTCTCATGTATCTCTCATTAAACATACAAAACCCGAAGTAGGAATACAAGGGGTTTGTATAAAGGGTTTTCTAAAAGATGAAATGTTGTTTCGTGCTTAATGTAAGAAGGAACCAGCTTTGAGGATGCTTGAAGCTGTAGTAAGTCTTAGAATCTTAAGAACACACGGAAGTTGACTTAAGTGAATCTAAAGCAGAGACCTTAACCTCACCATATATCATTCATGAATAAACAGACTAAAGTTATACTGTAAGCAACTTGTTCCTGTCGTGGCTTAGCCTGTTCCTTCCTTTTATTGAGACAAACCATTATCTTTTGAACAAACTAGTAGAACGTTGTTCGCTTTTAGTCATTTTTAATCAAATCATACAAAACCAGTTTCAACCAAAGAAAGAAGTTACGTTACCACGAACACCTTGTTTTATAAGGTTTTTCTGTTAAAGTTATTCATCAACCCCTGAGGAGACGATACTCTACTTACTGAAATATTACTCGTATCTAGTGCACTTGCTAGAGTCTACTTTTAGGATAACATGAACTCTTATGTATATCCTGAGACTCTTGCATAAATTAATGTTCACATTCGAAACTTACACTTGCACTCTTTTGTAGTTTGCTCAGGATTTGAAAAGTTTTGTTTACCTAGTTTGATAATGCATTTACTCATTTGTTATGTGAGAATCTTGAGACTCTTTTGTTATGTGAGAACTCTCAAAACTACGCCGTTTTGAGTATAAAAATTAAATAAAACAAGGATTGTTGCTGGTGGGATTTGAACCCTGACCACTTCACTTATACTCTATACCACTTACCACTAAGCCAATTGTTTTTCTTGTTCATTATGGAGCGTGCTTCTTAATATACTATTATCCATGTAGCTTCTTTTGTTTAATATTTGACACATCCACTTATTAATATCGATTAAATGTGAATAATAATAAATTATTAATAGAAAAAAAAAGAAATGTGCATAATAATGAATTATTAATAGAACGAAAAATCCAAAAACATGCTCCAATTTCTTATTTATTTAATTCCTCTATATTTTTATCTAGGACACTTGCTTTAATTTGTTCATTATATAATTATTTTATTTATAAATTATTAAGTGTCTCTGATGCTAAAAAAAAATTAAATACTATATTTTTTTAATAAAAATACACTTGCTTTAGTTTGTTTATTATACAATTCTTTTATTTATATATTATTAAGTGCATCTGATGCTAAAAAAATCCAATATTATATGTTTTAAATATAAATATATTATATATTTTAATAAAATCATATAAATATTTTTAGAACATACGATATATTTAGAACTTATAACATGAAATTTAGAACATATGTTTTAATTTTTAGAACACAAACTATAAAGCTTAGAACATACGATATATTTTTTAAAACATACGTTAGAACATACATTTGAACTTTTAGAACACGAACTATGAAGTTTAGAACGTACAATATATTTTTTTAGAACATATGTTAGATTATATATTTTAATTTTTGGAACACAAACTAAAAAGTTTAGAACATACGTTATGTTTTTTAGAACATGTGTTACGTTTTTTCGAACATTGGTTATAAATTATATTATAGAACAAATGCAAAAATGATGGAGATATTTACTGATTTTTTTAAACATTATACTTAATTTTTAGAACATAAATTATAAATTTTAGGACATATGTAACATTATTTAGAACATCGTCCTTAACATTTTAAAACATAGATTACAAAAAATATAGAGGAATTAAATAAATAAGAAATTGGAGCATGTTTTTGGATTTTTTCTATTAATAATTCATTATTATGCACATTTCTTTTTTTTCTATTAATAATTTATTATTATGCACATTTAATCGATATTAATAAGTGCATGTGTCAAATATTAAACAATAAAAGCTACAAGGATAGTGGTATATTAAGCAGCGCGCGACATAATGCACAAGAAAAGCATAACGTATGTTCTAAAATTTATAGTTTGTGTTCTAAAATTAAGTATAATGTTATAAAAAAAAATCAATAGATATCTAGATCATTTTTGCATTTGTTCTATAATATAATTTATAACTCATGTTCGAAAAAACATAACGCATGTTCTAAAAAACATAACGTATGTTCTAAAAAATATGTCGTACGTTCTAAACTTCATAGTTCGTGTTTTAAAAGTTAAAATATATGTTCTAACGTATGTTTAAAAAATATAAATTCTTATATAAATAAAATATTAATATGAAATTTTATTAAAATATATAATATTTTTTTATTTAAAAAATATAGTATTGGATTTTTTTTAGCATTAGATGCACTTAATAATATATAAATAAAAGAATTGTATAATGAACAAACTAAAGCAAGTGTATTTTTATTTAAAAAATATAGTATTTGATTTTTTTTTTTTTTTTGGTAGAAAAGGAAAAGAAAAACGAATAACAACAAACTACCCAGGAATTAGCCTAGGGAAGCTAACCCCAATCCTATCTTCTAAGAGAAGATGAGAGATGAAACTAGGGGAAACAGGAAGGGTAGTAACGCCTAACGTCCCTTCATGGCCCGCCGCCGCCAAGCGATCAGCAACACGATTCTGCTCTCTAAAAATGTGTCTGAACTCTACGAACTCAAAGGAGGAGCAAAGCCTTATAATAGCTTTGATGAGGTTGCGACTGTTAAGACCCATAGAATGATTCTCAGAAATCATTTTGATTGCTTCCAAATTATCAGACTCCACAGAGAGCCTCTTAACACCCAGCCTTTTAGCAAGATTGATTCCAGTAAGAATAGCCCAGAGCTCCGCAGAAAAGGAAGAACCCAACCCTAAATTCTGGGAGAACCCAGAAAGCCAGACGCCCCCTACATCTCTAAGCACACCTCCAGCCGCAATCTTACCGTTACTGAGGCAGGAACCATCAGTATTCAGCTTCACAACCCCCTGTCTTGGCCTGCTCCATCCCACGAGATGGACATCACAACACTGAGAGGCTCTGGCAAGGGACTCTCCTTTGAAACTATCGATAATAGAGAAAAGTTTTTTCGAGAAGAAATCAGCTAAGTTTGTCATAAAAACAGTTTTATCTCCAAAAATCTCCTCGTTTCTCCATTTCCAAACTTGGTGACAGATAATAGCAAAGAAAATGTCACCATGCTCCATGTATGGAAGCAACTTTCCTCTAACACCATCAGAGAACCAGTCGACCTCAGAATGTGCCATGAAGGAAGAGAAAATATGGTGTGGGAGAATTTTCCTCCAAACCTCTTTACTATTAGAGCAATCTCTAAGAGCATGTCACAAAGTCTCAACATGGCCTCTGCATCTACTGCAAGCTCCAGAATCAGCCAAGTGCCTTCTGTGCCTATCCGAATTAGTAAGAAGCCTGTCCTTAATGCCCAGCCACAGGAAACTCCTAATACGGAAAGGAACTTTAAGGGTCCAAATCGACTTCCACACATCCGAGGGAGGATCAGATCTAAAGAGAGAGAAAGCTTCAAAGGCCGATTTGCAAGAATAAACTCCATTGTTAGTCAGCGCCCAACAGTGCCTATCCAAGTCTTCCTCTTGATTACTCACCTTCACTCCCCGCATTCTAAGGAGAGTCTCAAGGCTAAAGAAAGTATCAAACTTTGACCAGATCCAGTCCCCTTCCGAGTCAACCACATCAGCAATCCTCCAGTTGCGTATATCACTAGGCGGGGGGGAAGAACACACCTCAATTAACGGTTTATCCCCAATCCAGTTATCAAACCAGAAACTAATGGACTTACCATTCCCCACCTCCAGGCCAACTCCCGAGCAGAACTCATCAAACACAGCACTAAGTCCTTTCCAGAGGAATGAACAATTAGCAACTCTCCCTTTCGGGCCCCCGAAGATTTTGTCTTTCCGATACTTACCACAAAGGAGGCGAACCCAAAGAGAGGAGGGGTTTTGCCACATACGCCAAAGGAGTTTCATTAATAAAACTTTATTATTGTCCTTTGCTTTCCTAATACCCAGACCCCCAGAATCTTTAGGCTGGCAAACCTCACTCCAAGGCACAAGATGGATCTTCCTGCCCTCCGCAGCTTCCCCCCACAGGAACCTACGGTTAATCTTGTCAAGATCATTAAGCACAGGATCCGGAAGCTTACAAGCCTGCATGATGTGATTGGGAGCAGCACAATTAACAGATTGAATTAACGTGAGGCGGCCAGCGAGAGACAGAGTCTTGGCTTTCCAAGTGGCACACTTCGAATTAGCTTTATCCAAAGTCTCTTTGAAGGAGCCTTTAGACACACGCTCACTATGGAGGGGAACGCCCAGATACTTCCCAAGAGAATCAGTAAGAGGAATACCTGAGAGATCACTTAATCTCTTACAGACTCTCTGATTCATATTCTTAGAGCACATCATCCTAGATTTCTGGATATTAAGCTTCTGCCCAGAGGCCGAACAAAAACAATCCAGAATATCCATAATGACTCTCAACTGCTCCTCATTACCCTCAAGAAAGATAAGGACATCATCTGCAAAGAATAAGTGAGTCACCTGGGGACAGAAGCTGTTGATCGCCACAGGGTGGAAACTCCCATTATCAATCGCATCCTGAATCAGGTGAGAGAGCCTCTCCATAGCAATAACAAAAAGGAAAGGGCTCATAGGATCCCCCTGACGGATTCCTCTGCCCGGGGAAAATTCCTCCGACATATCCCCATTGACCATAACTTGAAACACAGGAGAAGAAATACATACCTTAATTAAACTTCTCCAGCTGTCCGGGATTCTAGCTCTCTCAAGGCTCTCCATCAAGAAATCCCAATTAATTCGATCATAGGCCTTCTCTAAATCCAGCTTCAGAGCCACAATGCCTTTCCTCCCCTTCCTAATCTTCATCGTGTGGACCATCTCTTGGGCGATCACCACATTATCCATCATTTGTCTACCAGGCACAAAGCTACCCTGATTCTGACAAATGATCGCAGGAAGAATGCCACGGATTCTATTAGCCACAATCTTTGTAACAGTTTTGTAAAGAACATTACAAAGACTGATAGGTCTCATATGCAAAAAGGAAGAAGGCTTAACAATCTTAGGAATCAGAACCAGGAGGGTTCTATTAACCAGCTCAATATCCTTCGAACCACTGAACACCCCCAAGACAAAATTATAGATTCCTTCCTTCACTACATCCCAATGCTTATGGTAAAAGCCCGCCGGAAGACCATCAATCCCAGGAGCTTTAGAAGCCCCAATGCTGAAGATAGCTTGGTCAATCTCTTTTCGGGAAATAGGTTGAAAGGCCTCCTGACTACAATCCTCACTGATTAAAGGAAATGTAGCAATAGAGTGAGCCCTCTCCAAAAGAACAGGTTCCTCTTTGAACAGCTCTCTGTAGAAATCCAGGGCTAAGTTCCGAATAACCTCATCTTCATAAACCCAATCACCATTAGAATCCTTAATGGCCTCAATTCTATTTCTCTGCCTTCTGATCAGGGTAGAGAGATGGAAGTATTTGGTATTACGATCCCCATCTCTAATCCAGGACTTCCGAGACTTCTGGAACCAAAGGAACTCCTCCTGCCTAAGCACAGCCTCCAGCTCCTTCTGAAGGGTTCTGAGGAGGCCCTCAAGGCTATGATCAAACCTCCCCTCCAACCTGCGTTGAATGCCCTCCATCCTCTTTAATAACTTGTTCTTCCTTCTGATAATATGCCCAAACACATTCCTATTCCACCCCTGCACCTTATTCCTGAACCCTTCAGCAGCTTGCAGTACATACGAATGAGGTCTCCAACTCTCATGAACGAACTCTTTAAACTTAGGATGGGACTCCCAAGCCAACTGATACCGGAACGGTCTCTTACCCCTAGGATGCTTACCTCTCAAAAGTCTAAACAAAATAGGACAATGATCCGAATGGCGGAACGGGAGGTTCAACACAGAGCACTCGGGGAAGGAAGTTAGAGCTAAAACATTAGCGTAGACTTTGTCCAATCGAACAAAAGTATTATTACGCTTCCAAGTGAATTTATGACCAGAAGCCCCCAGATCGGAAAGCCCACATAAATCCATACTATTCTTGTGATGCAGACAGCGATTAACATAATGATTGGATCCCCCTCTCTGATCACTCATAAAGGCGATATCATTGAAGTCACCCGCCACAAACCAGGGCTCCGAAATGCTGACACTCATAGAATAGAGAACCTCCCAGAGCCGTTTTCGATTAGACAAGATAGGGTCAGCATACACAAGGGTAATAAAAAAGGGAGTATTGCCGGAAATACTCACTTTACAATGAATGAACTGCTTATCCATGCTAAGAATATCAAAATGAATCCGATCTGGCCTCCAAAAAATCCAAATCCCCCCAGCCCGGCCAGTTGCCTCCGATCTAACACAGTGCCAGTTCTTAAACTTCTTAACCACCTCATCTGCTTTCTCACCACTAATCTTAGTTTCCAAAAGAGCAAAACAAGATGGATTAAACTGCTTAATAAGATCATTAATATGGATACGGGTAGCCTTGCTAGCCGCACCCCTAACATTCCAAAATAACAAATCCATAGAAAGGAGGACAACTGACCACACCCCTACCCTAAGCTAGGTATTTACTAGGGGCTCCTGAGAGCCTTACCGAGGTACCCCCGGGCCCCCTCTTATCTGGAAACGCCAAAGTGTTAAGGCCACTTTTTTGTTTTCCTTTAAGCTTTTTCATATTAGTTTTGTTAACTCCCATAGATTTCCCAATCCCAGGATCAATACCAGGAACAGGAATACTAACCTCATTTGAATTCTTCATCCTTCTAGCTGCAAGGGTCAGGGTCCCCCCCTGGGCTTCATCCTTAGAGACAAAAGGCGGGTTCACAGATTCAACCACCTTCTCGACTGGATCTACAGACTCTAATCCTGGAATACTCTCATCCATATGATTCTCATCTTGGTCTGACTCTTGAACTTCCTCAATCATCAGGGCCCCAAATCTGGACCCAGGCAAGGCTATTGAAGAAACCCCAGCCTCCTTTCTAGCTTTGAGGACAGGCTTCTCCTTGACATTTGGAATAACAGTAGCTTTAGGAGAAAGGGACTTAGAATTTGTGTTGATATCAGGAGGACGATTGTGAACCACTACAGGTTGATTCCTACGTCTAGCGGGCCTCTTTGCCACCATCCAAGGACCAAAGTTCCCTTCATACCTTTTAGCATCAAAGGCACTTAATAATATCTTTTTCTCTCTTTTATATCAAAGGCACTTAATAATATTTTTTTTAGCATCAAAGGCACTTAATAATATATAAATAAAAGAATTGTATAATGAACAAACTAAAGCAAGTGTATTTTTATTAAAAAAAATATAGTATTGGATTTTTTTTAGCATCTGAAGCAGTTAATAATATATAAATAAAAGAATTGTGTAATAAACAAATTGAAGCAAGTATCCTAGTGGTAGATGGTGCGCGCTTCATTCTCTCTATGCCCCAATCTTAGGTTTGAATCCCTCCACCCTCATTTTCTTATTTAATCTTTAATGAAAGGTACCAAAACTACGTCGTTTCATCTTGTTCTCACCTAACAAAGTGGTTCTCACTTGATCCCTCCCCTATATATATATATATATATATATATATATATATATAAACATTTGTCTCGAGCACCTGCAAGTTTAATTTATTACCTTCCACTCCATTGTTGTTTTCGATTTTCTCAAGTAGGTGTTTTCCTATTTTATGGTTACATAGAAAAAACTTAATTAATTGAAACCCTTATGTCAGATTTTGGTTTTGGGTTCAATTTGTGTTGTTCTCCAATAAGAAGTGTAAACATGTCCCATTAACTCATTCCTTCTTTAATTTAATAAGTAAATGTATTCTATAATATTAATTTATTTTATTATATAAATATAAATGTATTCTATAATATTAATTTATTTTATTATATAAATATATATATATATATATATATATTATTTTCTGGGTGGTTTTCAAGTCCATGAAAGAAAAAGCTTCTTTCCACACAAGATCCACATATGGAGTAGGATATATTTGATTTTAATTACCACTATTTTATTCTACATTCTTTATTACTATTATTGTTTGGTTTAAAATGTTAAGAGACTAAGTTTTGATTTTGGTTAGATTGATACTTCCTAATTCATTTTTTCTAGAAAACCCCAAACTAGCTATGTTTAGCAGTCTAAGTATACTGTTTCGATTCTTTCTCTTTTCTTTCTAAACAAACTATTAACCCCCATTAATTTAGATCCGATTCTAGTTTTAGATTAATTTAGTAATGTTTTTCCCCATTTGAATTCATAGGACATAACAATATTCCTTCGGTCGATTGAGTGGTGAGCTATCAGGATTCTTATATATGTCATTCGTTTGGATATCAGGTGAGTGGTAATCATAGTACATGACTCTATTTGATTGAAATATCAGACTTGAAACTGTTTATCAAAAATTGACATTTGATTGTGTATTTTCTTTTATAAAAGCGTATATCTTGAACCTTATGTTTACTAAATATCCTCAGTATTAGATCGTATATTTTGGAAACAGACCTTTATATTTGATTTGTTTTATTATCAGTTACAATGAAATCATTAAAATTTGATTTGATATGATTTGTACTTTCTGATACGCGATTTATCGCAGTTATTACTTTTATTTTAGAAATCTGATAATTCGTTCAACCATTTATGATTTTCTGATTTATATATGTATACTATATGTTTTCAAACTGGTACAAGTGTTCAGTATATCTATATCTATTATCTGGTCTCTCACCGATCTTCACAACATTAGGACTTTGCATCTGTCTTTGAGTCATGTTGTCTGTTGTCAGTTTGTCGTCAGTTGTGTCAGTATTAGAATCATGCATAAGATTTGTGAATGCAATTATCTGTTATTGGTAGCGCGCTTACCATTTATCTGGCCCTGGTGGTGTGCAGTATCACCACTCTGTTACACTGTACCATGTGTTTTAAACCTTTTGCTTTATTTTCTGATTATTCTATTATTTGATATTTTGAAAGGCTTCAGTATTGTGTTTGACAATTGATTTCCAGTATTTTGAATTGATTATCTTATATTGACTCTTTAGTTTAACTGATTTTGAAATACTATATTTTGAACTATATTTGTCATAATTTAAAAGTATCAACCTGCCTGCCTGTTCCTTTTCTATTATGTGCTATAGCAACTGTTCACTGAGGTTTTCGCTCGTATAGACGAAAATCTCATACCACGTTGATCTTTTTTTCTTCAAATTAAGGTCCCTGTTTGTGAGGTAACCCTTGGATTGATGTTGAAGGAGACTGCTTAATAATTTAGTTTTGTTTTATCCGTTGGAGACTTTTGTTTATTGAGGTTTAGACTTGCGCATTTGATCCCTTTAAGGATTATTGATGTAATTTAGACAAGCTGATATTCTGTTAGTTAATTTTGGACTTTTCATTAGTTTAGAATTAAGGCTAGTTTAGATTAAAGTTAACTTAATTTATGTGTCGGTCATGGCCTGGGCTGGGTCCTGACAAAGGTGGTATCAGAGACAGGTTTAGGTTCTTGTAGACATACGGTATAGGGTCCATATGTTCTATTCGTATCCTTTATCTTAGATATATATCTAGGTTTTCCTATTTACTCATTTTAATATCTCATTTGCTAAAGTGTTTGATTCTGCTACATGAATATGTAATCATGCCTCCTAAAGGAAGAGGAAGAGGCAGAAATACGATCAATGTTAGTACTAGGCATAGGGTAACCATTGAGAATTCATCCCAACTTGATGGGGAAGCTCCACAGCCTATTGGAGGAGCCGCTCCATCATCTAAGCCAGTTTCACAACCGACTAGAGGGGCGTCTCAGCCTACTCGTCCAGCTTCAACCTCTCAACCTCCTCAAATATCCAACACTGGTTTGGCTGTTGGATTGCAATGTGTCTTTCAAGCAGTTGAAAGGCTAACTCATGTGGTAGGGGAAACAGACAACTGGAAACCACGAGATCTGTTATATCTCATGATAGAGCTCAATTCCAAGATCTTAGTGACTTCTTGAAGTTACAACCTCCAAAGTTTTCGGGTGAGGATTCTGCAACAGATCCTATGGATTTTCTGGATGCTATTGACAAATGTTATGAGGTATTGGGATGCACCAGTGCTAGGATGGTATTGTTAATAGGGAATCAATTACAAGGAGTGGCACGTAGCTAGTACATTTCCAAGAGATGGAATGGACTTGATAACACTTTTCTTTGGTCGCAGTTTCGTGAGTCTTTCTTGGTGAGGTTCTTTCCTCCTAGTGTTAAGGAGGCTAAAGCTTTAGAGTTTGAAGTGCTGAAGCAGGGTGGTATGACTGTGAGTGAATATGAAATGAAATTCACCCGACTTGCTCGTTTTGGTGAACATCTTATTCCAACTGAGGAGAGGAATGCTAGGAGGTTTGAGAGGGGACTTCGGGACAGACTGTTAGATCGAATTGCTCCTTTACGATTATCTAGCTTTGAGGAGGTGGTGGATTGATCCAGACAGATGGAGATGTTTGATGATCATCGTAGGGCTCGTGAATAGAACAAACGTGCTTGATATGACAATCAGAGTGGTCAACATAGTAGGGGAAGTAACTATTCAGTATCTCATGGGTCCCATTCCTTACCTGGTCAAGGAGGGCAATACTCCAAGAATAATCAGAGACATGGTCAGAAAGCTCAATCCACTGGTAGTCAGAATAGTCAAAGTTCCTCTAGATCATCATTCTCTACTTGTCAGCTTTGCGGTAAATTCCATGGTAACTCTCCATGCCATCGAGCAACTGGGGCTTGTTTTAGTTGTGGACAGGTGGAACATAGAAGAAAAAACTGCCCAAACAGTAACACAACACAAACTGTGAGTCATGATATAGTTTCGACTCCTTTTATCGATACTCAATCATCTTCTCGGTATGGTGGTAGAGGCCAGAATTTAGGAGGTCAAGGTTAGGGTGGTCGTGGTTTTGGAGGGAGAGGTCCCAATTCAGCTCCTAGTCATACAACAGTAGGTCGAGGTCAGTCTAGAGTCTTTGCTCTGACACATCAGGATGCTTAGGCGTCTAATGCAGTGGTGACATGTACCTTTCTGTATGTTCATTTGATGCTAGAGTTCTGATTGATCCTAGTTCTACACATTCCTTTGTTTCCCCTTGTTTTTCTATGAAATTTGGTGTACCACCCACTATGTTAGATTGTCCTTTATCTGTGGCAACACCTATGGGAGATGTCCTAGACACAAATCTAACTTTTAAGAATTGCTTAGTAAAAGTAGGGGAAAGGGAACTCTTAGTTGATCTTGTATTACTTGAAATGTTAGATTTTTATGTGATTTCGGCAATGGGCTGGTTAGCCTCATACCATGCCTCTTTAGACTGTTATAACAAGTCTGTAACTTTCAAAATTCATGGGGAGATAGAATTTCAATTTCAAGGAGACCGTAGTATGGCTCCTTATAGTCTTATTTATGCTATTGCTACAAGGAGATTGTTGGATAAGAACTATGAAGGGTTTCTAGCTTATGTTAAGATACTCAAGCAAAGGGTATCGAGTTGGAGAATGTTGACGTGGTGAATAAGTTTGCTGATGTTTTTCCTGAAGATTTTCCAGGTTTGCCACCTGAAAGAGTGATCAATTTCTGTGTTGACTTAGAACCCGAAATGAAACCCATATCTATGCCTCCTTATCGAATGGCTCCTGCAGAATTAAAGGAGTTGAAGGAACAACTGCAAGACTTGCTTGACAAGGGGTTCATTCGCCCTAATGTCTCTCATTGGGGTGCTCATGTGTTGTTTGTGATGGGTCAATGAGGCTGTGCATTGATTATCGACAATTGAACAAGGTCACAATACGTAACAAATACCCTCTTCCTCGAATTGATGATTTGTTTGATCAACTCTAGGGTGCAAAGTACTTTTCTAAAATTGATTTGCGGTCCGGTTATTGTCAGTTGAAGGTTAAAAATGTGGACATACCTAAGACAGCTTTCAGGACTAAGTATGGTCATTATGAATTTTTGGTAATGCCTTTTGGTCTCACTAATGCTCATACAGCTTTTATGGATCTAATGAATAGGGTGTAGCCATTCCTTCATCGTTTTGTGATAGTGTTCATAGATGACATTTTGGTGTATTCTAAAAGTAAAGAATTTGAGACTTGTCCTTCAGACCCTAAGAGAAAACTAGTTGTATGCCAAGTTCTCAAAATGTGAATTCTGGTTGGATATCGTCGCGTTCTTAGGGCATGTGGTATCCAAAGATGGGGTGAGTGTTGATCAGAAGAAGGTTGATGCTATTCTTTATTGGCCAAGGCCTAGTTCAGTGTTAGAGATTCGAAGTTTTCTTGGGCTAGCGGGGTACTATTGACGTTTTGAGCAAGACTTTTCTCAAATAACTTCTCCTCTAACCAAGTTAACCCAAAAGAATGTGAAGTTTCAGTGGTCAGAAGCATGTGAGAAGAGGTTTGATGAATTGAAAGCTCATTTGACATCAGTGATGTGTTAAATATAGACTCTAGCAAGTGTACTAGATTGTGTGGAGTGTTTGGTAAGACCAAGTGTCGTATTCCACAGGGATTGAAACAAGTTGGTCAAATGAGTTACCTTAATCGTTAGAATTAAATAGTTGTTTGATGGGATATTTATACTAATAACATGAGCAGATAAGTCAACACGATAAAAAGAAAGGAAATCTCATAATAAACAGGCACATGCCTAACACTACACCCACGAACAACTATAAGACTGTTTTATTCATTGAAGCATATCCATATTCCTGATTTGAGTCTCTTTCTCAAGATTCACTAAGGTCCGATCTCCCATTTCCAAAGATTCTAAGCATGTAATTTTAACCAAGTCTCCTTGTATTAAATACATGCCAGCATTATGAAACAGAAAGCATTCATCACTGAAACCTTAATATATGGTTGTTTTCGTCTCCGTCCACTACGATATAAGCCACATAGTTGGTTCAGTTACTTCGGAGCACCGTCCTGCCATCCTCAATAACTATCATATAGATTGGATCCTAATCTACACATTTAGCATACTATGGACAATCAATCATGGATGGAAATACTTCATTAAACAAAACAGTTACTTACAGTCGCCGTTTATGGCCGGCTAGGCCTACAAGACGAACTACTTACTCATTCTTATGAGTGAACAACTTGTTCTTTCCCAAAATATTCCTTCCGATAGAAAATAGAATAAAAACAGAGAATGAGAGAAAAGTGGCTGAAAATGAGGTGCCTCCTTTAGCTCACTATTAAAGTATTTATAGGACACAAAATAAACCCTAAAGCAAGGGGGAAAAGGGTACTTAAAGCCTATTACAAAGGACAATTAAATTAACACCCTCCACTTGGCATAAGATGGATGTTGCTTTGCCATCAATGTTTTGCTTTCTCCTTTAGCTTGCTCAACCCGCGTGTAAGTCCGTGACCCGCCGATCTGACCCATTTATGCTATTGTTCAAGCTGTTTCGTTCTTCTTCCTAGCTGTTCGAGAGGAATCCTTCTTGAACTGTAATTTCTACCTGTTTCTCCCATTTCTTGTTGAAAACCATATCTTTGAAGCTCTTCTCCATGAATATTCAGCCTCGTAAACTTGTTTATTTTACTCGTATCAAATTACCCCCAACTTGAGCTCTTGCTTATCTCAAGCAACATAACACAAAGAGGAGTGAAGAAATAGGCAGTTTTAAACAAACATAACCAGCTAAGTAGATGCACATTCAAAATTTTCAACTAATGTGACAAATTACATATAGTAGAAATTGCAGGTTAAACTGACTAAGCACATAGTTTCCCTAATCTATATTGAGATCACTTAAGGTTCCTTCTGTTGCGCTCTCTGCTCACGGTGTTTAGCTCTCAATTTGGGTGTTTTAAGTCTCTCGATAGCAATGCATGAACAGTAGAAGTCTGGACTTTGCCCTCTTGTCCAAATAGGGAGTTCAAACTATTCTTGGAATAATTGAATCATTACAAGGGTAAGGTGAGTTTTGGTGTGTGGGTAGGCTATGTGGGTGGTGTTTGTGGCTCTTGGTTGTCTGCCAGTGACTTTTGGATGTGTGCATGTTCCCTTTTCTGATTTTCCTAGAGGGGGAATGTACTTTATTCTGAATACATAAACTATATTTATTATATATATATATATATATATATATATATATATATATATATATATTGGATGGATCCCCTCTGGATTGATAAAATGTTGGAAACATGGCTTGTAATGTACTGGCACTCAAAGCATTTAAAGTTCATCCATGGTTAGATGGAATGGAAGGGGTAATTATGTTCCGATTTGGGTGTAGGGAATAGGTGGTTGAGTATGGAACATATGTGTGATGGTGGGCATATGGAGATGGGATGTTCATCTTCTTATACCAACAATAGTTATATTCCTACTGTAAGGGTAAACAGGGCAGAATTTAACTTAACTAATACATGCAAAACACACTCCAAAAGAAATAAAGTGCATAGGTATGCATAATTTAGGCACAAGTCTCACCGGTTGTTTGAAACTCAATACATGATCACCATGTTCAGGAAAAGAATATCACAAAGTTAAAAATTCTAAGTGCATGGCAACCTAACTAGCAATGCTTATTAAAAACATCCTAATTTTTTAATGGATGGTTGAAGTATGGGTGATGCGCACAGGGTGGTGATTATGATGTGCTTTGTTTTTGTGTGGAATGTTTAGTGAAGTGGAGCAAAGGTAAAACAAGGTCATCGGGGGTGAACAAGTTTACACAAATAGCTATTCAGATTGCTAAGATGATGTTTCCCCTACCCCCAACTTCAACAAAACATTGTCCTCAATGAGAAACAATATGGGTAGGAAAAACAGACGCCAACAAAACAAGCATAAACAACAGCGGCAGCAACTCAAGCAAAGGAGAGAGATTGTTACTGATTACACAGTAGGTGATTAGGAGTGAAGGAAAATAGGCAAACGTTTGGCAGCGGAAATATAAAATTTTCAACCAAGATCCGTTAATCATTATTTCATATAAAGAGGGATAGAAGTGCCCTCAACTCTAGATCCGAGTTCACGAGCACAAAACAAAACACAAATCAAACGATATTAGAACTCAACCAAGTAATAACAATCAAGATAGATTGCATCTAATTAATCAACACAAGATCAAGGAATAAAAGAAAGAGATGTAAATCAATTGATCGGAAGCAAGCAGTGACAATCGATCCACAACAGTTGGGGGCTCGAAATTTCACTCTCCGGGATAGTATAGCTTGGCCGAAATTTACAATAGGAGGGGGTTAATATAGCCTCTTGTATCTAAACCCTTTAGGTTATTGAATAAGAGTTATATTTGGAATAATACTCTTATTATTATTATCTATAACTATATCTAAATATAAAGATAATAATAACTTATTAAATAGGATAATAATTAGAAGCAATTTAATCTCAATAAACCTCCTAACTTAATTATCCTATAATTAATTTAATCCATAATCATAATCAAATTATAATTGTTTAAAATTAAATTCATTTCTTATGTCTCATAACACATAAAAATCACCCCCCTCATTAAATGGGCCTTAGTGGACTCAGTTGGGCTTCCATCAATTAATTAACATTTGTTTCTCTTTTGGGTTCCAAGTGTTATATGTGACCCATTAGGTTCTTATTGCTTCTAGCCGTATACAACCATTAAATTAATTTCTCAAAATTACATTCAATCTTTGTATAACGGAATGAGTGCGCGAACTGTGATTGGCAGATCCAAAACATTCCCCCAGAGTTATAAGAAGACAGGTTGATTACGTCGTTGACCTTTTTGTATTAGTTACAGTATAATTCGATCCTTTATCAACTACATCCTTGAACAGAATCTTATGACTATGGATTATGTCAAGTCACATATAGCGAGACGTTCGTTTTACTTGTACATGCTGAGTTAACTCCGAATAGATAGGTTAAATGAAATCTCCATTTCAAGTATTAAGCTATCACCTTGTAAGGATTTAGAGTCAAGTCTTCCACAAGCATTCCTTGGACGTATCTCCCATTTATCAGGAGTGACAAATGCTCAATCCAATGTTAACTACCCTGTAATTACTTCCCGTGATACCCAACGTCTGCCGAACACACCCCAGAGTCATCCCTATTATGGATCGTATTAGAACAGGATCAAAGCATCACATTCCATAATCCAGAATCACTAATTAACATTCCTTTGAGTCTGAGGATTACTTATACCTATTAATACCAATGAGATGAATAGGTGACAAGGATAAATCTACCCATCCTGTTATGTCAAGTCGGATCCCCAATCCTAATGAACTCTTTCACTGGATCCATGTAATTGTCCAGATATCTTCATATCTGAAGCTTGTGAGATCAGCTCTCTGTCTCGACAGAAAACATTGTTACATGCAAGTCTTAACAGTGTTATGTCAATCCCTATTCAAACCATATCACTTGACTTGGGGTGGTTTTAAGTTTATTAGTTTATTACAATGTTTTGTGTCACTTCATGCTTGTATGAACACTTTATAATCACTTTAAATAAACTTAGGGATTTCCTTTTATTTAGACTTATTAGTTCTTTAAAAGTAGTTGCCTTTATACAGTTATGAAACCATATCTTGTTAAAACAAATGACATAAAGAACAATTCATTTACAACAGGTTTATATCCTAGAACAATTGTCTATAAGACACTAAACCCCAACATACTCCCACTTGGACTAAAGCCAATTGTTTCTACAACTTATCCCAATAGAACTCAAATGACGATCATGTACTTTCTAGGTTAAGGGTTTTGTCAACGGATCTGCTACGTTGTCCTCTGTAGGTACTCTTTCTATTCTCACATCTCCTCTTGCAACAATCTCTCTTACAGGGTGGTATCGCTTAAGGTAATGCTTGGATGCATTATGAGACCATGGTTCCTTTGCTTGTGCAATGGCTCCATTCTTATCACAGTACAGAGTAATGGGATTCACAATGTCAGGCACCACACCAAGTTCGGTAATGAACTTCTTAATCCAAACTGCTTCCTTTGCTGCCTCCGCAGCAGCGGTGTACATAGACTCGATAGAGAAAGCCACGCTTCCCTTCTTGGAACTCTTCCAACTGACCGTGCCCCCATTCAAGATAAACAGGTATCCTGCTTGGGATCTAAAATCATTCTCATCCGTGAGATGACTGGCATCTGAAAATCCTTCTATTTTCAGATCCCCTTCTCCGTACACTAGAAACATGGCTTTAGTCCTTCTCAATTACTTAAGAATGTTCTTGACAGCATTCCAATGCTCATCACCCAGATTTCTTTGATAGCGACTCGTTATACTTAATGTGAATGCTACATCAGGTCTAGTGCAAAACATAGCATACATAATCGAACCAATCGCACTGGCGTATGGAATTACAGCCATGCGTTTCTTATCATCTTCCATTTTAGGACACTAATGATTGTTTAACTTTACCCCATGTACCATGGGTAAGTTGCCTCTTTTCGATTCAAGCATGCTAAACCTCTTTAGCACATTTTCAATGTATGTAGCCTGTGAAAGACCAAGCAGTCTTCTTGATCTATCTCTATAGATCTTTATCCCTAGTATATAAGTTGCTTCACCTAGGTCTTTCATGGAGAAGTTACCTGATAACCATACTTTCACCGACTGTAGCAGAGCTATGTCATTTCCCATCGGCAATATATCGTCCACATATAATATGAGAAATGCTACTGAGCTCCCACTAACTTTCTTGTAAATACAAGCTTCTTTGCAATTTTGTTCGAAACCAAACTGTTTTATGGTTTCGTCAAAACGCTTGTTCCAGCTTCTTGATGCTTGAGTCCATAAATGGATCTCTGAAGTTTGCAAACCTTGGTTGCATCCTTCGATATGAAACCTTCAGGTTGCATCATATATACATCCTCAAGTAGGTTTCCATTTAGGAAAGCTGTTTTCACATCCATTTGCCAAATCTCGTAATCGTAGTGAGCGGTAATATCAAGCATAATTCTGATTGATTTGGACATGGCTACTGGAGAGAAAGTTTCATCATAATCACCTCTTTGTTTTTGACGGTATCCTTTCGCTACTAACCTAGCTTTGTAGGTGTTAACCTTTCCATCCATGTTGGTCTTCTTCTTGAAGATCCACCTGCACCCAATGGGTTTTATCCCTTCGGGCAGATCAACCAAAGTCCACACTTGGTTAGTATACATGGAATCCATTTTAGAATCCATGGCCTCAAGCCATGCTTTAGAATCTGGACTGGTGAGAGCCTCTTCGTAGTTTTCGGGTTCGTCTTCTAATACGGGAACCTATTCATCATCTCCCACTAGAAAACCATATCTAACTGGGAGTTCACGAACTCTTTGTGATCTACGAGTAGGTAGTGGCACTTGAGTCTCATCTCATGGGACTGCTTCGGGTTCCTCTATCGCCTCTGTTGTTTCAGCTGGTGTTTCTTCTTCTTGAACTTCATGAAGTTCAATCATGTTTCCCATTTGTGTTTCTTCAAGAAACTCTTTCTCTAAGAACACTGCATGCTTGGATACTATTACTTTCTGATCATCTGGATGATAGAAGTAATACCCCAAAGTTTCCTTAGGGTATCCTATGAAGAAACATTTATCAGATGTAGCATCCAGATTATCTGATCCTATACGTTTGACAAATGTTGAACAACCCCATATTCTCATGAATGAGAAAATAGGTTTCCTACCAATGAACAATTCATATGGTGTGGAACTAGCGGACTTAGTTGGTACTCGATTTAGGGTAAAGAGGGCAGTTTCCAAGGCATAGCCCCAGAATGTCTTTGGAAGTAATGTTGTGCTCATCATGGATCGTACCATATCTAATAAGGTGCGGTTTCTCCTTTCGGATACACCATTGTGTTGTGGTGTATAAGGAGGCGTCCATTGTGAGCATATCCCACATTCAGTTAGATAATTCAGAAAATCATCAGAAAGATATTCACCACCTCGATCGGATCGAAGTATCTTAATTTTCTTTCCTGTTTGATTTTCTACTTCATTCTTGAAGCATTTGAATTTCTCAAAAGCTTCTGACTTATGCTTCATCAAATAAACATAACCATATCTAGAATGGTCATCTATGAAGCTAATGAAGTATATGAATCCTCCTCTTGCTTGGACTGACATAGGACCACATACATCCGAATGTAGTAATCCTAGAGTGTCTGATACACGCTCACCTTTATTGCTAAAGGGTGTCTTGGTCATTTTTCCTTTTAAACACGCTTCGCATGTTTCCATTGATTCACAATCAATTGAATCTATAAGCCCATCTTGATGTAGCTTGAGCATGCGTCTTATGTTTATATGGCCTAAACGAAAATGCCACAAGTAAGTTGAATTATCTATCTTATGTCTTTTGGTATCAATTGCGAATACAAAATTTTTATCATCTAACATATAAATCTCATTTAATGATATTCCTGAAAAATAGAAAATCCCATTTCTATAAAACTCACAAACTTTGTTCTTAATTGAAATATGAAAGCCGTCGTCAACAAGACAGCTAATTGTGAGCGCTGCAACTCTTGCTCCATTCCCTACTTGCAAGTTTATGCTTCCTTTCTTCAACTCCCTAGTCCGTCTTAGTTCCTGCATATTTGTACAAATATGAGATCCACATCCGGTATCCAATACCCAAGATTCAGACTGTGAAATTGTATTTATTTCAATATAGAACATACCAGATGTAGAAGCACCATCTTTTCCCTTCTTGAGGGTGGCTAGGTACTCCTTGCAGTTCCTTCTCCAATGCCCGTCTTTACCACAGAAGTGGCACTCTCATTTGGGCTTCTTCACTTGCTTCCCCTTTGCTTTAGTGGGCATGGCCCTCTTGCCCTTCTTGGGATGTTTAGGATTGGGAGTGTTCCCTTTCCTCTTCTTTGATCCCTCAATGACAAGAGCTGGTATTGCCTTGTCTTTCTTCATATTGGGCTCAACTATCTTGAGCATGTTTGCAAGCTCTTCGAGAGAGGTTTGCAAGTCATTCATCTAGTAGTTCATGATGAACTGTGAATAACTCTCTAGGAGGGATTGAAGAAGTAAGTCCACACTTAGTTCATGATCCATCGTGAATCCAATACTAGAAAGCTTGGTAATAAAGCCAATCATCTTGACACAATGTGTCATCACAGATGTCCCCTCTTGCATCCTGCATCGATACAACAACTTTGATATCTCGTAGCGTTCACACCGAGTCTGTTTCCCAAACAACTCTTTCAGGTGCGTGACAATGGAATAGGCATCCATCTCCTCATGTTGCCTTTGCAATTTCGGTGTCATCGATGCAAGTATGATGCATCCCGCGTGATCGTCACTAGCCTTATGCTTCTAGTAAGCATCGATCTCTTTGATGGGAGCATCATCAGCTGGGATAGGGGGTATCGATGTATCAAGTACATACCCTATTTTATCGAACTTCAAAATAATTTTGAGGTTGCGATACCAGTCGGTGAAGTTTGAACCGTTCAACTTGTTATCGGTAAGTATATTTCGCAGATTGGTTTTAGTCATGATTTTACGAGTGTTTTAATTTAACCTGAGAGTGAGAATTATTCATTTGCTTTAAAGTATATCAATCTAAAATTATAGGTCTTTTAATTTCATATTAAATTGCTCCCACTGTTTTTCCAAATTAATAGCCCTCCATATTAATTCGAAGAATTTCACAAATCCTTTAGTGAGCTAGGATCCTAACTCCTAAATTTCACCTTGAGTTTGCTCAACAAGCTAGTCCCATTTGTTAGGTAGATTCATGTAATCAATCACATCAACAATGTGATTCCTAGGTTATTGGGTTACTAACCACATTAGTAACTAATATGCATTCATATTAATCCCAACCATATTGCCCATTAGTTTATAACAACATGAGTTTGCTCATCCAATTATCATAATCTAATTTAAGTATTACCCCATATTCGTGAAAATGATTTTCGATAATTCAGGAGTTACCATAAGACCCCGAGCTTGAGTTTGCTCAACAACTCAAAGGCCCCCAGTACTGCCGACTGAATTATAATATTAGGGAGGGGCAACCGATTTTAATAACTTGCTTATTTACTTAACTTTTAATTAGCGAGAGATTTTTATTTTAAGTCTCATAATCTAACATAGTCTTGATTTGCTTTAGCATACATCAGACACATACAATTTACATTGGCGTTATAGACATATTATCTAAATTATTCCGTTGAGCCAGAAACGGAATAAAAGGTCAAACCTAGGGAAATACTAAATATTACATATTTCTCTTTAGGTCCTCCTCTTCTCCATGGCGCCTTGAAATTACATCAATATTAATTTCTACACTACTAAAGAAAACTTCAACTAATTTGAAGGGAATTAGATGAGAGAAGAAATTACAATAGATAGTAGATAGGTAGGACACGCATGTCCTATTTCCAAAAGTACCAAAAGACTAAATAGAGGGTCCAAATATGTCCATAACTCCAAACATGCATAGACTCAATTAAATAAATTTAATTGGTTGATTACATAAATTATTTATGTAATATTTAGGTTAATCACATTAACTTGTCAAATTAACTTTCATCCAATTTTAATTCTACAATCTTTGTATCTCTTATATCTAATCTAATCAAACTGTAACAATTACATATTAGATTAATATAACTATACAAATCCTTTATTATGCATATCCCAATTAATTTGTTTTAATTCATTTAACACCTTTGATTTACAAATATCACATAATAAGTAAAATAAACTTTTAAATAAATTCTTTTATTTGATAATCAAAAATAGAAAACTATTTATTTCTGAAACGTATATATATAAATATATTCAAAACTATTTTATTTTAAAAACCCGTTTTTAAAATATATACTCACCCTGGGCCGGGCCCGTAAAGGGCCCGACCCAAATTGCTACTACCGCCTAGCAGTAGCATTGCGGCTGGCCGCCGCTGCCTTTCGGCAGCGACGTCCAATCGCAATTGGTTGCTTCCGCGAGGCAGCAACCACGAACAATAGTTCGGGTTGCTGCCTCGCGGCGCAACCTAGACCACTGTTCTTTTTTTTTTAAATTTTAAATATATAAGTATATATATTTATCTGTTTTAAAACAATTTTAAAATGTTTTTCAGATTATAAGAAAAGCTTTCAAAGATTTTCTGTTTTATCTTTTAGAATTAACAAAACAAACTTTTATTAATCTAACCATAAAACAACTAGATTTTGTTACAAAGATTATCAACCAAAATAATTAGGAACTTATGCGTAGTCAATTTTAATTAACAATTAATTACAACTTATTTATCTTTAGATTAATAAATCAAAACAATTTTATTAATTAACCTAACAATAAATATTTATTCAATCTGATTGAAAACCCTTTTAATTTTCATATATGAAATAACGGATTTAACGCAGGCTCTGATACCATTGAAGGAAAATACGCAAACGTTTGGCAGCGGAAATATAAAAATTTTAACCTATTTCCTTAAACCAAGATCCGCTAATCGTTATTTCATATAAGAAAGATAGAAGGAAATACATTTTGACGAACTATCTACCGTTGCAAGCGAAGTGCCCTCAACTCTAGATCCGAGTTCACGAGCACAAAACAAAACACAAATCAAACGATATTAGAACTCAACCAAGTAAAAGCAATCAAGATAGATTGCCTCTAATTTATCAACACGAGATCAAGCAATAAAAGAAAGATATGAAAATCAAGAAAAAAATGGGCAATATGCGTACAAAATCTACAGTTTGAGATGGCTATTGCCCTTCGCGATAAGTTAAACAAATTAAGAGAGAGGCTTGCTTGAATATGTTTTTTTGATCGGAAGAAAGCAGTGACAATCGATCCACAATAGTTGGGGGCTCGAAATTCCACTCTCCGGGATAGTATAGCCTGGCCAAAATTTACAATAGGATGGGGTTAATATAGCCTCTTGTATCTAAACCCTAGTTAGATAGAATTAGGTTATTGAATAAGAGTTTTATTCAGAATAATATTCTTAGTATTACTATCTATAACTATATCTAAATATAAAGATAATAATAACTTATTAAATATGATAATAATTAGAAGCAATTTAATCTCAATAAACCTCCTAACTTAATTATCCTATAATTAATTTAATCCATAATCATAATCAAATTGTAATTGTTTAAAATTAAATTAATTCCTTATGTGTCACAACACATAAAAATCGCCCCCTCATTAAATGGGCCTTAGTGGACTCAGTTGGGCTTCCAACAATTAATTAACATCTGTTTCTCTTTTGGGTTCCAAGTCTTATGTGTGACCCATTAGGTTCTTATTGCTTCTAGCAGTATACAACCATTAAATTAATTTCTTAAAATTACATTCAATCTTTGTATAACGGAATGAGTGCGCGAACTGTGATTGGCAGATCCAAAACATTCCCCCAGAGCTATAAGAAGACAGGTTGATTACGTCGTTGACCTTTCCGTATTAGTTACAGTATAATTCAATCCTTTATCAACTACATCCTTGAACAGAATCTTATGACTATGGATTATGTCAAGTCACATATAGCGAGACGTTCGTTTTACTTGTACATGTTGAGTTAACTCTGAATAGATAGGTTAAATGAAATCTCCATTTCAAGTCTTAAGCTATCACCTTGCAAGGATTTAGAGTCAAGTCTTCCACAAGCGATCCTTGGACGTATCTCCCATTTATCAAGAGTGACAAATACTCAATCCAATGTTAACTACCCTGTAATTACTTCCTGTGATACCCAACGTCTACCGAACACACCCCATAGTCATCCCTGTTATGGATCGTGTTAGAACAGGATCAAAGCATCACATTCCATAATCCAGAATCACTAATTAACATTCCTTTGAGTCTGAGAATTACTTATACCTATTAATACCAATGAGATGAATAGGTGACAAGGATAAATCTACCCATCCTGTTATCTCAAGTCGGGTCCCCAATCCTAATGAACTCTTTCACTAGATCTATGTAACTATCTAGATATCTTCATATCTGAAGCTTGTGAGATCAGCTCTCTATCTCGACAGAAAACATTGTTACATGCAAGTCTTAATAGTGTTATATCAATCTCTATTCAAAACATATCACTTGACTTGGGGTGGTTTTAAGTTTATTAGTTTATTATAATGTTTTGTCTCACTTCATGCTTGTATGAACACGTTATAATCACTTTAAATAAACTTAGGGATTTCCTTTTATTTAGACTTATTTAGTTCTTTAAAAGTAGTTGCCTTTATACAGTTATGAAACCATATCTTATTAAAACAAATGACAAAAAGAACAATTCATTTACAGCAGGTTTATATCCTATAACAATTGTCTATAGGATACTAAACCCCAACAAGGAGGACTCAGCCTCCTCCTCAGCATTCTCTTTGGTCACAGGTGTGACCTCTTCTTCCATTTCATCATTCTTCTTGACGGGGCTTTTATGTGAATCATCGAAAATAGTTGTTTTAGGGGCGATGTTACTGTTGCCTTCCAAAATAGCTATTCGAGCGTGCATGATCTCGATTTCGTGCTCGTAAGTGTTGATGCGCTTCTCTAAGACTCGCATATTGATCAACACTGTCTCCATACTCATTCTGGATGCGATGCGAAAGATTTTGTCATCTCCATCACTGGGTTGGGTCTCTTGAAATGCTCAGATTGGGGACATGTGCATAGGCTGGGGTATACCTGTTGAAACACATTTCCATAATGATTTTGATTTGACAAAATTATTTAAGTTAGATTTAAATTCCCATGATAAATTATTCTAACACATTAAATTTAAATGCTTTGATTTATTTCATACTAATGTGTTTGTTTAATGTTGAGTAATTTAATTTATAAGAACTAAAGACATTAAAAGATCAAGGCCCAAAAGCCCACAAGGGAAGGTCAAAGCCTAAGTCAACAGATTAAAGCCACACGGCCTAGTAGGAAGAAACCAAGCCTAGCAGTGAGAAGGATCGAGAAGCCTTCTCAATTGCTTCATGCCGAAGCTGCTGAGTCGAATGGATAGAAGACAGGTCAGCAGTTGACCTAAGTAACTTCCAGACAAAGTCGTTCCACTTCGAGAAAGTTTCAAAAGACGCAGGAAGCTGTCGGAGAGACTTTACCAAAAGAAGAGGGACAATCTAATGCCTACCGACCAGACGTACCTGGCAACTGAAGAAGGCAAAAGATGCAACGCTCTCATTGGCCGAAGGCACCAAGCACTGACCGAGTGAAAGCGAATGTGCGTCGTTTCCCTCCAATGGTTATTTCGAAATTTGAAATAACTGGTGCCTCAGATGTCACTATAAATAGGCCTCTCAAATGCTTCATTCGATGCAGATCTTCACCAAGTCGAAACGCTGACCAAATAGCAACTTGAAGTTTCTGTCTCGAAAAGCAAAGAAAATCTTACACTCATTCATATTCTTTGTGTAAAAGCCTAGATTGTTAATTCATCTAAAGTGTTCTTCAATTTGTTAGAACAAACACTTTATCAATTCTAGAGTTTAGAAGGAGATGCTGAGTTGCTCGGTTATAGCACTCAGTAGTAGAGACAGTATTGAGTAGAATAATAGAGGAAGGTACTCTTGTATACTCAGTGACTAAACGTGCTCTACCTGAAAGAGCTCAGTAGTGGATTCAAAAATCTCGGAAGGACTCCGGGGACTGGACGTAGGCAAGGAGGCCTAACCAGGATAAGACTGTTGAGTATTATTTTCCTAACTCTTACTCCTTATTTACTTGCTTTGCATTGTGTCTAGTAAAATGTAAAACATATCCACTGAGTTGTGTGATCTGAACACTGAGTTCGGGAATAGTCTTAAACAATTATCTCCTGACTCTTGACAGAAGCAGATTTAGTTACCAGTTAACTAAACTTGCCTCTGATCTTAATCAGCATCACTGTGCTACAAGACTTAAAAGTCTTAACTGAAAAAGAAGTCAGCCTTTAACATGGAAAAATAAAAAACGTGAACGGTGATTGGATTGATGATAAAATAGAATCCTTGGCCCCCCCCCCTTAGAACTAACCTTGTTATGTTACATGGGACTAACAATACCGTCCTCAGACCTCCTTCTCTTGGAACTGCCAGTCTGGTCCTTCTCCTTCTTCTCGTGTTGCTTTGCCTCTCGCCACAGATACCATATGCCCTTGATATCACAGGATATTTCGATGTGCTTCATGACCTGCAAATTCAAAGGCTCCATAAAGGGGCTGATGGTTAATATAGTAACCTTGGGATCAAAGAACCCTAGGTTTTGGGCAATGGTCGTGACGAAAGGGTCACATAATAAACCAGCGACATTCTTCTTCTGTTGCAAGGAGGCTATGTACTCAGCAAAATAATATCCCACGTTCAGGGGCTTTTGGTCTCGCAAACAAGCTAAGGCAAACAGGTCGACGGACGGAACAGTTGCTTGGTGAACCCTGCCAAAAAGTGAGCCAGCCAGTAATCGATGTAAATATTTCAAGGAATAGCTTTCGATATCTGAGGTCTTTGAAAAGCTTGGGTTGTACTCGGCCTAGCCTATAATGGAATGCCAGAAAGCAATTGCGACAAATTCCTTAGGGATTTCTCGGATTGCCGAAACATAAGGTTCCTCTTCCAATTTGGATTGGTCAACGAGGTCAAGAAACACATTCATCTTGTGCACAGAATAGCTCATATGGTTACCCATGAGATGAAATTGGTAGTGCTTGTGGTGATTAGGGTCTGTGTACTATACATCTCTTTGGAATGTGGAAATGAACTCCATTTTCAGCTCGTGATAAGCCAGTTCATCGATGGCCAGTAATTTTGCTAGGCTGGCTCCTTCTACTAGAACTCTGACCTTCTGGCCCAAACCGACCTCTCGTAGGCTGTCCCAACAGATTTGCCTTGTGGCACAAAGCTCCGTGTTTTGAAATGCCTCGAAGTTCTTCTGCTCTATCTCGTCAGAAAATTTCAGTAGCTGCTTTGAGAGCACCAGTGAGTCTTGTGTGCTAGAGCTCACATCAGCTTTCTTCTCATTGCCTTTGTTTGCAGTGGCCGACCTTGTGTTCTTTCGAGCCATGGTGGATGAGATAAGATGAAGAAGTTTTTCGAGAAATCCAGTTGAAATGTGAACTGCACAATAAAGGCCATTTTTAAACTCGAAAGGAGAGATATCGAACCATCAAGGGTAGTTCAAATGGATTTAACCAATCAAATCCCTTATTCCAGCGCATGAATAGGGAATTCATGATCTGTGTTTGGTCGTGCGGTTAACCGCTTCAATTCTTTGTGACCGTTGCACACGGCAGTCTGACATCTGACACTTCCTAATTAATAGACAAGACGGCTCATGGAGGTGGCTATCCAGTGAGTGGTGAGCAAAGTCGGATTTTAGGAATGACTGTTCGTACATCCCTATGTCCTTAAGAGTTTCAAGAAAATCAACAAAGTTTCTTTAAAAATTTCAGTTTACTCTTATTTTCATTATGACCTCTGATCTTCAACATCAAACAGTATGGCTCATGAACCTTGTATATTATTAATATAATAGCTCATTTTAACATTTATCAAAGTTAACATAAATGATAGAACACAATTGAATTGGAATTTGAGGGATACATGGTTGAAATGAAAGAACTATAAATTTTGATAAGGTTTAGTATTTCCATTTAAAATATCAATAGCTTAATGTGTCTAATCAAGGGCTTATTGTATCCATTTGAAAGATTAAAAGTTGAATCAAATTGAATAGGGGCTCAATTATACATTTAGCTTTATTATATGTTCTCTAATGTTAACCCTATGATTATATATGGTAAAAATAAAAATTAGAAATATGTAAAATATTTGAACTTATGGAATACATTTAAAATTATTTATTGTTTTGGTTAAAGTGAATAATATAAACTTGGTGCCTTAGTCGAATTTAGAAATTATTTTCCTAATTTGGTTTGTATTAGGATTTGGTATTAAAGTATTTATTGCGATTGTATTTGTAATAAATGAGGACTTCAAATGTTATGTCCAATTCAATTCCACATTCCATATTCTTGTCTCTAAAGTTTCGTTTCCATTAAGTACGAAACAATAACTAGAGATGTTCAACTTGATCTTGTTTGAAAACGTTAAGGTTGCATTTACACCATTTCATACATTATGATTAAATCTGCATTTTGTTTGAAATGATAGGGTTAAACTTGACCCTTATCCCTACAAATAATCTAAATAACTAAATAAAAGAATACAAAAATAATGATTTATAATAACTTCATTTTTCCATATAAAAAAACTATATATTAAAATTTAAAATGCCATACAAGCTCATAACAAAAAGCATAATAATGAGACACAAATGCTGTACTTATTTGAAAATCACAGCAAAAATATATGCATAATCAAAAGTACTACAAAAAAGAAAACAAGGCTAAAGAGGAAAAGGAAAAAAAAAACACAACTTAGGTTTTGTTTGAGAGCTTACCTATTACTAGATAGGTCATGGGTTCGAATCACATCCGGGTCTGGTGGGGATTTTTCTTTCTTCTTTAATGTAAGCACATTGTGAACAAATTTTTTTAAAAAATAATTTTTTAATTTAAGTTTTTTTTTTCTTTTTAATTTAAGTTTGTTTGATAATAGTTTTTTTTATTATGTACTTAAATTATTCAATTAAGCTATTATTCACTTAAATTGATAAGTTTACTTTTTTTAACTTAAATTGAGCACTTAATACGCTCAAATGTATTGTTTGATTGTATTTAAACCTATTTACTATTTATACTCATATATACTATATATAATAACAGAAACAGAGAAATAAACAAAAAGAGTTTTATAGGTATTTTTAATTTTTAATCAGTTGTCTAAATAGTAAAAAAAGAAAATTGAAAAGCCATATATATATATATATATAATTTATAATAAATTGAAATCATTCCTGTATATTAGTGTTGGATCAAAATTGAAAAGTCATTTATGCAGTTTAATTAAAAAAAATAAAATAATATAATAATTATAAAATTTGACAAGAGAACTTTCACAGTGGCTACGACAATAAAAAAAAAATATCAACAATAAATTCATATGATACTATTTAGCATGTGAAATTTTACAAAAAAAAAAAAAGTAAAATTAAATGATGATACATTTTGGTGACTGAAAACCAAAAACTGCAATTCTAATGCATAATTTAATAATAAAATAACAATGTTTTGTAATAAGGGCGCCCAGGTGCACTACGTGTCCCCGCTTAAGCGAAGGTCCGGGGAGGGGTCCCTGGTGGTGTACTGGAAGCAAGCCTTCTCCTGCCAATATTTTGGCAAGAGGCCGCTCCTAAGACTCGAACCCGTGATCTCTCAGTCACACGACAACAACGTTTACAGTTGCGTCAATATTTAAAAAAATTTATAAGTATATATTTTTTTTCACAACTGCAGATATGAGCTCGAGATAGCAGTTCAAGTCTCAAGTGATTCTACGATGTTTGTACTTTTCGACAAAGAAATTATACAAAGTTATTTTTTTATAAACTATTAATTTTTATATTTAAAATTATTTTAAAACAAAATATTAATATTATTATATACATATGATATATATCTAAAAAATATTAAATTTATGTACAAAACATTTATCGACCCATGCAACACGCGAGCACAGTACTAGTACTTTTATTATAATAAATACCAATATCCTAACCTAATAGGTGCCCTGCTTAATTGTGCACTTCAACATCTGCTTTCCATAATGTCTGATCTTTTTAAGAACATAATGCTTGAATTTTTGTTACCATTATTTTAGTTTTATTTTAGAATTTATAATATTTATTAAATTTATAATAGGAAAAATTATAAAAATAAATCTTGTGGTTCAAACATAAACTACGTGGTTTAAAAGTTTACAAAATGGTAGCGTGTGATCATTCCGTTAGTAAAAGCAGTCCAAACTATGTTAAAAAAAAGTCAAAATCAAATGGTAAAAAGTTATTTTTATTTTTATATTTATTTATTTTATAAATTAACCCTTTTATTATCTAATTATTATAAAAAAAAAACTCTAAAACAAAAACAAAATATCAAATTCACCATCTCTTTTTAATTTATTTTCATTCTCTCTAATTACACTCACTTTCCCCCTCTATTTTCACTCTCTCTAAAAATACATGTACGGATTTCCAAGACCACGGCATCTGCTGATGAATGAAAAACAGTGGTTAAAAGATCAACCAACCAAGATTCCCACCAAAGCAATTTTTTTTTTTTGGATTTACACACTCAACATGTAGCTAACTAATTTTGATCTTCATATTTAGAATTCAACATGCCTGAAACATTAGATCGATTCACCATGTATAAGCGCCCATTCTTTTGATTTGAAAGCTTCATTCGTTATATTTATTTTTTTTTTTTTTTTTTGCGTTAATTTACTGTCTGTATTTCTAGATTCTTAGGGTTATTCAACTTTGGTTACTTGTGACTTCAATGATTCCTTGTTACCTGATAAAATTGGGATGATATTGTTATAAATAATATTATTGTTTAATGTTATCCTAGATTTTAAATAAAATATTTATGCTAATTTTAGATTCTAAATTCAATGTTCCACTTCGAATTCAAGAGAGAAAAATAAGTTTCGAGTGATTCCAACGGTGTAATTGGTAATTGGTTTGCTACCATGTTGGCTTTGAAGGTTCTGCCAATGTAGAACGAAGAGAACAGAAATCAGATTTTAACAATAAATTAAAGATAGAGAAAATAGAGAGGGAGCGGGTGTGTTTAGAAAGAATAAAATAAATTAAAGAGATATGTGAGAAAAAGAAGAGACAGTGAATTTGATACTTTGTTTTTGTTTTTGTTTTATGATTTGTTTGTGATAATTAAATAATAAAGGGTTAATTTATAAAATAAATAAATATAAAAATAAAAATAGTTCTTTACTATTTAACTTTTGACTTTTTTTAACACCGTTAGTCAGTTTGGACTGCCTTTGCTAACGAAATGAATCACAAGCTACCAATTTGTAAACTTTATGTTTGAAAATGACCCAAACCACAATATTTCTTTGGGTAAATAATTATAAAGTCCTTGTTTTTTTGCTTAACATACTAGTAGGTCCATTATATTATTATAAGGTCCTTAAATTTTATTTTAATCAACTCTTTAGTCCTTCCATGTGTTTTTGTAGATGAAAGTCCAAATTTCCCCTAGTTATTTATATAAAAAAAACTTATTTTTTATCAAATTTAATCTAAATAGTTTTAATAAAGTTTATGAAGTGTATATATACCGAAACTTATATACAAATCATTAAAAATGTATTTTTATTCTCTTAAATTAGCATTAAATATTAATATAAAAATTTAAAAATCATATTTTTTTTCTTCATTTATAAAAATTTATTAGAGATAAATAAAGATTACTTTTTACAATTTACTCTTATTTTGATAATTTTTGAAATATTTTTCATTCATTTTTTTAGTCAATAAAATTTAGGCTACTAAATTAAATTTCTATAATTATATAAAATTTAATAAATTAATTACTCAATATTGTAGAGATTATATAGGGAAAAAATATTGTAGAGATTAGGTAGAAAAAAAGAAGAAAAAAACATAAAATAGGAAAAATAGATGTTTTATTATTAAAATATAGAGTAAAGGATAATTTTGGTATTTTGAAATTTATTTGGTATAATTTGACTATTGACTCAAACATAAGGACTAAGGAGTTGATGAAACTAAAAACTGAAGGACTATAATTATTTCTAAAAACAGAAAGACTGACTAGTGTATTAAATAGAAACTCATGAACTTTATAATTATTTACCCTATTTCTTTTTATACTTTTCCCTATATTAGTATCCAATTTATTATATTTTATCTTTAAATTAATTAAATTACAGGACAAAGTACGAAAAAAATGCTCATAATTTACCTTATTTGTAAATAGAGGTTCGTGGTTTAAAAGTTTACAAAGGTAACATTTTTTTTAATTTTTTTCAATTACATTTATATATTGACAAAACACAAATCCCAAAATCAAATTGTAACTGTGTAAAATGAACTTAAATATCAATTTAGTTAATAAACTACCAGATTAGTAAAAAACGTAAAATTTCACCATATTATTTATTTATTATTTTTAAGGTAAAAATGTATTTGGTTGTAATTAGAACTTAACTGTGTGTAATTGTAATATTTTATTGTGTAAATAAAATATACCACCGACTTTTATTTGTAAACTTTTCCCTAAATTATATAAGAGGGTAATATTGTCCTTTTTATAGTTTTACAATTTTACGTATTGTAGTTATCAAACAGATTATTTACATTTAGCACTTAATTTTCAGTATAAACCAAATAGTTACAGAATTTAATATTTTCAAATATTATAATATTCAGCACTTAATTTTAAGTTTTATCAAATAGTACCTTAGTCTAAGATTTCTATTAACGGCTATAACTCAATCACCTCAGTTTTGAAGGGTATTCGAGGCCGTTTGGATCAAACAGCAGCATTTTGTTGCTGCTACAAAAAATAGCATTTTCATCCTACAACAACAAACAGGAGCTCCTTTTTATTTTTAACCAAACACTGATAGGAGAGTAACAGCAACCAGGATATATTCCCACAATATCAAAAGTCATGCCCTAGATTGCTACTCTCATGAGGCTAAAATCTCATCCTATGGAGCTGCTGCACCTGTTCTTTTCATGACTGAGGGTTTTTACAAAATTATAGACATCGTAGTTGTGATGAAATTAAAAAATAACAATTCGGTAGTTGCACGAGCTGTTTTTATCTTGCACATTTGAACTCTTTTGAAAGCTCCTCCTTATAATACAGATCAAACTTCCAAAAAAAACAACAAAAAAGGTAGAGAGGCTTGATGAGTATAAACGTACGTCTGTAGTGCTCTGGTATTGAAGGACTGCACATTTGTGGTTGAGTTGCAAAACTGTGACAAACTACCCTGAAACATATCAAAAATGATTTTGTCAAACAATGATAAGAAATGTATTAAACCATTTTTTACATGCCAAATAGAAAAATGACAGTTTGTTCAAGGATTATTTGTATATTGACAAGCTTCACTAACTACAAATGTCATTTACATTGGAGACATAGGATAAGAAACAAAAAGGGTATGTCTCCTAAAATAGTACTCCCTCCATTCCTTTTGATATTTTCCCTAGGGTAGTTATTATTTAGCCTTAAATTTAGGATAAAATTGAATTGTTAAGACTAAATTACCCTTATTTCAGAAAGGCTCGAAATTATTTAATTCACAAATTTAAATCTAATGGATTCTAAACAATATTTAATACATTTTATAAATCCCACGACATTTTCTCCATCTCAATATAAGGGTAAACTTGAAAAGAAAAAACCCATTGAAAGTCTAAAAGGCACATATAAATAGAATTTGGATTTTGATTAAAAAAAATGAACAGATAGTGGGGTCCTAAACACCTCTTAACTGGAAAGTTTACTTGAAAGAACATGCTAGATATTCCTATCTATGAAGCACCGATACTTCTCGGAGGTCAACGTACGCGTATCCGACACTCTAAGTACGGGGACACGACGGGATACGTACGGGACACGGCTGGAAAGTATTCCCTTTTTTCTTTTCTTTTTTTAATTAGGGGACACGGTGGGGACATTTAGTATTATGTTTTTGTTGTGGTTTTGTCTTGTTTCTGTGGAATTTACATCTAATGTAAGATCATAGTTTTGCTTTGAGCAATAATATAAGATCATAGTTTTCCTTTGAGCAATAATAACTTTCTTTCTTTCTTGTACACCATGGCTTTCTAAACTCCCCTTTTAACATTCATAGTTATTAAATACTTAAGTTTGGCCTACATATAGCATATTAGTTTGAAAAAATTAAGAGTTATAGAGCAACAATAGATATCTTCAGAAGAACCCAAGATGTGTGTCGATGCTGGAACACAACCATAACCTGTGATGATGAAGAGAGGATGCTGGGCAGAGTTCAGAAATCTCCACTAAGGATTGCTTCGGAAGGTATACTTGAGTTAATCTATAGCTCTTGTTCTAATTAAATTAATTTGTTATATTTAGTTAAACTTAAAGGTTTAATATATTATGGATGTTAAATTTCATTTAAAAATGTTTACATCAATCTTTTGTCTTCCTACCCTTTTTAGAGTCATAAGATAATAAAGTATTAGTGATAGATATCAAATATTGATATGCTTTAACTAGTAATAAAGTATACATCACTCTACATATCAAACCTCCCGGAAACAATTTCAATCAGATCCAATTTTCATTCTTCATGAAACAAACAAAGCACATGGAGTTAAGAGTTCTTTATTTTGTTTACACTTCTTGCCGAGGTATTGTTCTTTGCAAAGCAGCATTTGGCAAAGGGGGTAGAGAGATGGGGGTGATGGAGAGATGAGGAGAGGAAGGACAAAATGGAATGATGAGGATCGTATCAGGGGAAGATCAGGATGACACATTGCTTTGATGTTGTGGAAAGAAAAGAGAAGGAAAAGGAGAAGAGAGAATGTTTGGGTAAGTGTTACTTTTTAGGGTCAAAATAGCCCTTTCCAACAAAATTTTGACTAGATCGGAAAGGATTTTCTGTTACATACAAGTAAAAGGCTAAGGAAATCTAACTAACTGTTGAAGTCTGAGGCCCGCAGTGAGCAGTAGTAGAATTTTAAGAGCCGTGACTTTGCAAGTGTTCATGGTCTAAACTAGATTAGGAACTTTTGAATCAAAATCTTGCAGCATCACTTGCAGATCTTGGGGAAAAAATCTAGCACCCCCTTCCTGCATCAATACTAAAACTCTAAAAAGATTCCCCTATTTACTTAACCATTGTGCCAACTTATTTCATGATCTTAAGAAAGAATAAATACCTTAAGAAGTTGACTTATTCCACGGTTGCGATAAAGAGACAGCTGAAATTGATGCCTCTAATCCTCGTTTGCCATGGATTGCAGATTTGAGAACATTGTATTGCTCACATACCGAATCATACAGGGCCTGTGAGTACACCGTTTTAGCCTGCCATGGAAAGAGTTGAACCCGAACAGTTAGAAGAGAGAACCAAGTGCTTTAATTTCTTTATAAGCTAATAACTAATGAAAACTTTAAATTTATTCCACAATATTGTTAAGAAATTTAATTTTATCCAGGTCACTGGGTTATTAATGATAAAAGTTTCCTTAAACAAAGGTTGGGAAATCGATACATTCAAGGAAGAGGAAATGAAATGTTTGGAGTTTGAAGAAATGTTAAAGCTGTAAAAGGCCATGGAATATTGAGAGACATGAACTAAGGAGATGGCCGTGGTGTTTCTTTTCCAGAAGGCAATTACAAAGGCAGGAATTGTTCCAACTAGAAAGATAAAGGAAGGGGAGTTGAGTATTGGGGAAAGGAGGGCAAAAGAAATGCAGGGAGAGCAAAAGATAGTATGGCAGAGGAAAAGGTGAGACGTCAGAAATTGAAGCCTCTTCAGTGGGTTTTTATACTAGTTTTACGAGTAATTCCCTTATTGAAATCAAAGTTGGACTTGTAATAAAACTAACATTCTTCAGAAACTGGATTGACCAAGAAATGATCACCGTATGTCTTTCATTAATTCTCCAAAGTCAATATCAATGTGCATTTTGTGTCTACTTTCTACCTCATGATGCATCTTTTTGGTTCAAGATCAAAATCACAAATTTCTCTCATAAAAATTGACATGTTACTTGTCCTTGAATGTAAGGAACTACTACATTTGCATGTTCATTGTATAACTTTGACCAACCTTGTCAGAATTTTCACAAGCAACAGCAATTTCAGAGAAGTTGATTTTTGGTGCTATTGAAACTCCAGTCCCATGAAAGGCAACCAGTCTTTTCTCGCCAATTTCCTTTTCCACCTGCAGATTTTCAATGCATAACAAACAATTCTAGGACGATCATAAAAATAAACAGAGCAAACAAGCTTTTACCTGTGGTGGGGGAGGCATAATCTCATGGCATAATAATGCTAAAGGATAAAAATGTCCTGGAGCACCAGAATGTTCAGCAAGCCTTCTCATATTGTCCACTGCAGAAGCATCAAAAGGTGCCTGCCCGACTCATATCAGCATGAATGAGTATCAAAGTTGATACAGAAACAAATAAGATGTTGTCACATACAGCAGAAGGCACAAACGTAATTAAATCTTAATTCTGTTATTTAGTTTTATGCTTATAGTTGTTAATTACTGTTGGTTTTAACTGCTCTTATAGCCTTCTATTAGCAGTTACAATTCTGGTTTTGTCATTTAGTCTATTTTGTACCTTTAGAGGTTGTTATACCAGTTGTCATATCACAGCTGTTATTTGTAACTATTTTCCCTGACCTCAGCTGTACAAGCTGCTATTAAAGGTCATGCTTGTGTACAAGCAATCTATCAATGAAATTCAACTCTATTATTAATTCAGACCCGGATCTGACATTGGTATCAGAGACTATCAATCCTCCGGGCAATCTAACTCAGGGGGGAGCATAATAAACTCAGGAAGGAGGAGATTGATTCACATCAATCCTTAGAAGAAATGGTACAAAAATCTAAGTCTACTTCAGCAAAACTAATCCAATCCAGTAACGAAAGCACCCACTCACCTCACATATCTGTCGCCCAAAATTTAACAAGGATAAACATAATATGACCCCTGTTAGTAACTGTTTTAGTATTTACAGCTGTATATAAGGTATATATGGCAATTAGTATTAACATAGGTTATACTGCTGGCAGTAATATATGGCTGGCAGTATTAACATAGATCGGGTTATAGAATAGACTATACTGCTGGCAGTAATATATGGCTGGCAGCATTAATATAGGTAATATACTGTTCATATTTGTATATAAATATGTTGTAACCTATCATTAAGAATTAAGAAAATATAAAAGAATATTTCCTTCACTTCTTACTATCAGCAAGCATGGGTCTCTTGAGTAACTTGGCATTCAAAGGTTCTGTTTATCTCACCACCTCATCCAATGGCTTCCCCTTCGACTGATCGGTGTCTCTTTGAAATCCAGTCGCCAGATCGGATCGGGGCGCATACCAACACGGATTGAAACGGCGGCAGTGTAAGCCTAGGCCTTTGAAACGCCTACGGAGATGCCGTTGCAATGGTCGTGGAAAGCAGCTTCCGCCGTCTCGGCGTGCTTCGGCACATGCGTGCTCCTGACCTGATAGAGCAAAATGCCTACCAGCCGCAACTGACAGGGCGAACAGTTCGTTGCTCGAGGAAAGAGCCTGCCAGCCCCGATGATCATAGCACCGCTCATGCACCACCACGTACGCTGAGCGACCACCCCATCCCAGTCCGACTTTGTGAAATGACTTGAGAGGTGTAGGATAAGTGGGAGCCGGAAACGGCGATGGTGAAATACCACTAATTTTAACGCAATTTTACTTATTCCGTTTATCAGAGGCGGGGATTGCGTGACACGTCAGTTTTCAGCCTTTCTTTTTCCATCGCTTTCGTCTTGCTATTTCGGTATACATGTCCAGTTGAATTCTTCAAAATCTTGTTTTCATAGTGTGGGCTGGTCCAACAAAATTTGTGGGGAAACTTAATTTGTTAGACTTGGTTACAAATGGCACACAAGATTTTTTTTACTGAAATTTCATTTGGTAATATGAAAATATGGGACAGAAAATTAACTGGTCCTAAGGATTATGTGCAATGGAGATGTACACGGTTTGCGGATGATGAAAAAGGAAAGAAACGGGGGATGGAGGATTGTAGGCTGTTTAATATGATTCAAAATACTCTCGCACCTAATATCAATGATATTGTAACCCACCGTGCCATTGTCAAGGAACTCTGCGAATGTCTTGCATCTATTTATGCCAGTAAAAAGGATTTCCCATATTCATAAGCTGTTGTTGAAAATCTATCGTGCTCGACAAAAAGGACATACTTTGTTCCAATATACAATGATTCGAGACAAGCTTTTAAGGAAAAAAGAGCTTTATTTCCTATTGTTGTTGGTGTCAAACGGATGCAAGAAGAAGAGGAGCACATATTCATTCAATGCTTTATGGCTGGACTAGAATCCTCATATGAAGTAGCTCACTCTTAACTAGTGAGGAACTTCCCTCTTTCTCCGATCTTTATGCTCGGTGGATGAAGACGGTGATTTGAGCTCTGGCACAATGTCTCAAGAAATAGCAACCTTAGTAGGCAATGTGATCATAGGAGCACGAGTGGTCATCAGAATCCTCCTGGTAATCGTAACTCTCCTAAGGCCTGTTATCATTATGGAGGAGATGGGCATATCAAGAACTATTATTGGAAGTTGCATGGTAAACCTCCACAAAATACCGGGCAGACTACTACTAGGAGAGTTGTTGCTAACATGGCGGCTCAAGATGGAATCTTACCGTCTCCACTCTCTGCTTCAACAATTATTTCAATAAATGAATATGCTAGACTTCAACAGTCCATGAATCATGATGTTCCCCAATCTTCAACGATTGTTTTAGCTGACATAGGTAATCATATTGCGTGCCTCTCCACATACTCTCGTAGTTGGGTTATTGACTTTGGTGCTACAGATCATATGACTGGTAACTCAGGTATCCTTTCTTCTTTTCATACCTCTGCCAATCTTCCGCTTGTTAAAATAGCCAATGGGGCTACAAGTCCTATAAATGGTCAAGGAACGACTAATCCTACCCCTACCATTACCTTATCTTCTGTTTTATGTCTTACCTCAATTTTCTTTTAATTCATTGTTTGTTAGTCAACTCACAAAAACCCTTAACTGTTGTGTTTTAGCTGGTAAACGGATTGTATGTTCTTGACTCCTCTGCGGTAGTGCCAAGATCAATTGTATGTACAAGCTCTTCTCTGTTACAATTGCTTCATTGTCAATTTGGTCATCCGTCTGTTCATGAATTAAAGAAGTTATGTCCTAGTTTTCAAAGGGAATCTACTTTGGAATGTGAAGCTTGCCAGTTCGCTAAACATCACAGAGTACCGTATTCCCCCGAATAAATAAAGGCGTTGAGTCTGTTTTAAAGTTAGTTCACACTATTCGTGAGGTCCTCGTCCAGTTGTGTCTAAACTTGGTTATCAGTATTTTGTAACGTTTGTAGATGATTTCTCTCGAGCCACTTGGCTTTATCCTATGAAATATCGTTCTGAGTTGTTTACTGTGTTTTGCAACTTTCATGTTGAGATTAAAATTCAATTTAACAAAAATATTTGCATCCTTCGAAGTGACAATGCCAAGGAATATTTATCCAGCACCTTCCATGTCTTATCTTTCACAACATGGTATAAGACACAGACTTCTTGTATTGTTACTCCTCAGCAAAATAGCCTGAAGAATCACCATTTACTGGAAGTCACCCGAACAATCATGTTTCATATGCAAGTCCCTAAGGTTTTCTGGGCAAATGTTGTATCCACTGCATGTCACATGATTAATCGTATGCCTTCCGCTATTCTTAATGGCCAGATTCCGTATTCCATTCTTTTCCCTTCTCAATCTTTGTTTCTCTTGCACCCCGAATTTTTTGATGTATTTGCTCTGTTCAAGATATGCATCCTCATATATCTAAACTTGATCCCAAATCTCGCAAGTGTGTCTTCTTGGGCTATTCTCGATTCCAGAAGGGATATCGTTGCTACTCGCCGTCATTAGGGCGTTATCTTTCGTCGGCTGATGTCACATTCTTTGAAAATACACCATTCTATCATCCATCTCCACCATCATTTTCCCCGTCTTTATCTACTAATAACACTAATGATGATCTTCTGGTATAGACTATGAGTGAACATGAAATCTCTCCTCCCTCTCGGCCTGTTATTCATCAAGTTTATTCTCGGCGTGTACAGCCTATGGTTGCAGCACCAACTCCAGAACCAGCTACATACCCTGACTCTAATATTTCTTCTTCTAATTCCAGCCTTGACCTACCTATTGCTATTCGAAAAGGTACATGTACATGTACTTGCACTCATCCTATTTCTTCCTTTGTATCACATGATTCCTTATCGGTCTCCTCCAAGTCTTTTGTAGCCTCATCTGGGTTGGGTGGAAGCAATGAAAGAAGAAATAAAGGCTTTAAAAGATAACCATACTTGGTATCTTGTTTCTCTATCGGCCCAAAAGAAAGCTATTGTTCCAGACGGGTATTTGCTGTTAAGGCAAACCATGATGGTACAGTGGCTCGTCTAAAAGCTCGATTAGTTTCCAGAGGCTATGCTCGGACATATGGCATTGATTACTTCGATACTTTCTCTCATGTTGCCAAATTGACTTATGTTCGGTTGTTCATTTCTTTAGTTGCTACTTATAATTGGTCGCTTCATCAGCTTGATGTTAAAAATGCTTTCTTAAATGGAAATTTACATGAAGAGGTTTATATCGGGCGTATGACCATCACGCCCGACCTATGGTGCGGGCATGAGCAACCACTTGGGTTTGTTGGTCAGTCTGGGAAGGTATGCAAATTGAAGAAGTCATTGTATGGCCTGAAACAATCCCCCCGTGCTTGGTTTGGAAGATTCAGTGTTGCAGTAATTGAATTTGATATTCGTAGAAGTGCATATGATCCTTCTGTTTGTTTACATCATCCGGTTCTAGGTGTATTCTTTTAGTGGTGTATGTTGATGACATAGTGATCACTATACAACATGAATTACAAAGTTGAAACATTTCCTTGCTACTTGTTTTCAAACAAAGGACTTAGGACAATTGAAGTGCTTTTTGGGAATAGAAGTTTCCTGCAGGCGATGAAGGTGAGTTGCTTGAGAAACCTGAGAAATACAGAAGGGTTGTTGGGAAATTGAATTATCTAACAATCACTCGCCCTGAAGCTGCTTCATAGAAGTGCATATGATCCTTCTGGTTATTGTGTGTTTGTTGAAGGAAATCTTGTTTCTTGGAAAAGCAAGAAACGGAGTGTGGTGTCTCGATCCAGTGCCAAAGCTGAATATCGAGCTATGGCACAAACTACATGTGAGCTTGTATGGTTATGTCATCTTCTCGATGAACTTGGGTTTGTAAGGACAAAACCAATAACACTTATAATGTGATAACGAAGCAGCTATCTATATTGCGAACAATTATGTGTTTAATGAAAGGACCAAACATATAGAAATTGATTGTCATTTTACGCAGGAAAAGTTAGAAGAGGATAGAATCACAACTCCACGTGTCCGGATAGGAAGCCAACTTGCAGATGTGTTTACCGAGCTAGGCATGATCAATATCTATGTTCCAGCTTGAGGGGGAGTGTTATAGTCTATACGGCGGTATATAATATGGCTGTCAGTATTAACATAGGTTATACTGGCAGTATTAACATAGGTCAAGTTATAGAATAGGCCATACTAAGTAATATCATTAAGAATTAAGAAAATATAGAAGAACATTCCTTCACTTCTCTCTGCTTACAGTAACCTAGATAGAGGAATATTGGGTAGCGTTCCTCTATCTAGATAGAGGAATATTGGGTAGCGTTCCCACTTAGGAGATCCTTCTCATCTGAGAAGGGGTACATGAATTGGATTTCAACTCATTCTCAAGCTACATGGGATGAATTTGTAGTAGAGGTGGAGAAAGATTCCAGGGAACAGAGGTTGAAGATGTAGTTCAGCAGCTTTCACAACTTAAGCAAGAAACTAATGTGCTAGCTTACCAGGAGCAGTTTGAAATAGCTAAGTTGAAAATGGAGAGAAGTACACCCTAATCTTACCAAATCCTTTTGTGTCCAGCTTAAAACTGGCCTTAAGCCTGAAGCAGGTCTGTTGAGCGACAATTTGAACCTGAAACCCTATATTCTGTTATTAAGCATGCTAAGTACCAAGACCTCAAAGATGTGATGGAGGCTATGAAGCCTAAATCCAATTTTTGCAACCCTCTGCCCAGTAAACAGTAGTCTAACACCACGCCCATCATAAATGAAACCTATTCCTCTTAAACCATCTTCTGGTAACCTGCCAGAGGCTAAGACCAAATCAACCCTTGCCAATTTCAAAAAATTACCTGGAGCATGATGTACTACAAAGAAGTTAGGGAGCTAAGGAAGTAGAGCAACAAATCACCTTATCTATTAATGCATTGGACGGAGGAGGAGTGTTGAAAAAGCGGCCAATCATGATTTTGATTGACAGTGGAAGCACTCACTTCATAGACTAGAAGCTGACTGGTGAGGTCAAGGTGCCCCTTATCAAGGTTAGACCTGCAGCTATAATTTCAGGATTACAATTGGAGCATGCATCATACCAAGTTTACTTTTAACCTTAGCGTGCTAGAGTTGGGAGATTATGATTTGATATTAGGGTCTGATTGGATGAGAAAACACAAACCAGTCACCTTTGATACTATTGGTACATAAGGATACAAAAGAAGTGGTATTGAAAGGCATGGAGGAGGACATTTCCTCTAAGTTAATGACCATGAAATTTGTGAGCAAATTCATTTATAAAGGATGGAAGGGTGGGACATGAACCCTGTTCCTCATATTTGTCAAACCAATACTTACGTAGCTAAAAAAGAAATGGTAAAAAACTTTTTACCACTCACTCCAAACTCCCATCAGCCCCTACTAGACAAATACATTCATCTATTCCAAACACCAACTACCCTACCACCCATCAGAACCCATTCTATTCCACTTAAGGCAGAAACTGAACCTGTCAATGTCAGTTATCATCATTATTCATTTCATCAAAAGAATGAGATTGAGAGATTAATCACAGAAATGCTTAATACTGGAGTCATTCAACCCAGCCACATCACCTATGCCTCTCTAGTGTTACTTGTGAAGAAAAATGTTGGAGCTTGGAGGTTCTGTATGGAGTACAGGGAACTTAATAAGGTGACAGTAAAGGATAAGTTCCCTATACCAGTTATTCAAGAACAGATTGATGAGTTGAAAGGAGTTAGGGTATTCTCTAAGTTGGACTTGAGGTCTGGTTATCACCAAATCAGGATGCAACCCAATGATGCATAAGACTGCTTTCAAGACTCGTACAGGGCACTACCTTACCCGTAGCCAATCAACATCTTCTCAAAACAGAAAAAGTTGCTAACAAATCAGTAAGCAAATTCCTGCATTCTCAGCAGTCACTTTGGAGGATGAACTAACAATCAGCAGTCACTTTGGACGATGAACTAACAAATCAGTAAGCAAATTCCTGCATTCTCAGCAGTCACTTTGGAGGATGAACTAACAATCAGCAGTCACTTTGGACGATGAACTAACAATCAGTAAGCAAATTCCTGCACTCTATCATTCTTGAATGTGCTGAAGGAGGGGTATTGTCACATACAGCACAAGGCAGAAACGTAATTAAATCCTAATTCTGTTATTAAGTTAGTTTTAGCTGCTCTTATAGCCTTAGCAGTTACAATCCTGGTACAGCTGTTTTTAAAGGTCATCCTTGTGTACACGCAGTCTATCAATGAAGAATATTATTAATTCCTTTATCAAATTCTCTCTTCTTTCTTCTTCTATATTGTATCTCTCCCTGACTCTTCTCTTCTGAAATTCAACTCTACTATTAATTCGGACCCAGATCTGACAGATGCTCATTGATGTATCAAATCAATGCATAACCTAAAAGCCGTAATTAATAATTTAATACCACTATTGCAGCTGAGAAAAAACCTCAAACTAGTGCTAATTTGAATGCTTGACAAGTTCTGAGTTAGACATTAAGATCAACTATGATCTCACTCTTACAAGCAAGAATCTGAAACTGGTCTCTGGTTTCCACGAACAACGACAGTGGGAAAGGTTCAAGCATTAAAACCATGCTTGAAATGAATGAATTCCTTAACTTTCAGGAATTTATTTGCAATTCCAAATTTTGCTGCTTAAAATGAAAATGTTAGAATTTCAATTCCAAGAACTGGATTCCATGAATTGTGTAATGCTAATCCAAATTCCACTGAGATAGGTCGAATTTTCAAACGAATCCACTAAATTAATGTGTATAAAAGGGCGGCCCGGTCGCACTACGCATCCCCGCTGAGCGAGGGTCCGGGGAGGGGTCCCACCACAAGGCTGTACTGGGGGCAAGCCTTCCCCTGCCAATTTATTTGGCAAGAGGCCGCTCCTAAGGCTCGAACCGGTGACCTCTTAGTCACGCGACAACAACGTTTACCGTTGCGCCAAGGCTCGCCCTCTGTCACAAGGGGATTCTAATATTAATTTTTTTATGGTGCCAAGCATAAGAAAGGAATTTAATTGAATTCCATATTGTACATTTAAGTAAATTATTTCTACCAAGTAGAAGATTAAGAGATAAGGTGCAAAAATACCCCTAAGGTTGACAGCTATGAGCAATTTTACCCTAACGTTAGCAAATTGGGTCAATTTGAGAAATAATTCAGCAAATTGTCTTCTTAGTTACAAATTTTATCATTTATGCTTTACATGTGCGTCATTTTATTACTCATTAGTAACACATCACAAACACATGAATAGACGTAAAAAAGAATAAAATTAAAAACTATAAAATTATACTGTATTTTGTGTGAGTTGGATAGAAAAATTTAAATATTTCGTCGAATTTAAAAATATTAATCTCCAATTCTATTACTAAATCACAAAAAAAAGTGAAATTTTTTTTTTAGAACTAGCAAAATAAGTAGCAAAACATCTATATTTTATAATGATATCTGAAATTGACCCAACTTACCAACGTTAGGGGTAAAATTGCTAAAGGCTGCCAACATTAAGGATAAAATTGCACCATTTTAGACGTTACGGGTAAAATTGCTCCGGACTATCAACGTTAGGGGTATTTTTGCACCTTATCCCAAGAATTAATTTAAAAATGAAGTCTACATGGAATTAGTTCGTAATTCCAAAATTCACATTCATTTGTTCTAAGTGAGCTCTAAATAACTGGCGTAACAGGTTAAGTGAGGATAAATTAGTTTCACTTTTCTTCCTTCAGATCACAGAATGGGGTGATCAATCCAGAAACCAGTGGTATATGTAGTCATTTGTTGGTCCAGAAAGTACATTGGAGCAGAAGTACTGAGCAAAAAAAGGCAATGAACACAAAATGGGTCTTCTTTCACATTGCATTTGAGCATACTCATTTATTAGCTCTAGCAAGTAAGGGGTGAATATCCGAAACAAGTCATACTCTCCGACAAAAGACCATTACTCTATTAATTCTTTCCCAGAAAAATTTCTCTAGCTAAATTTAGAGCCTGCATCTATGGCAAGCTAAACGGAAAATTCTACTTCTGAAATTTTACTATTTTATAATCATAATGTGTGATATTTTCTCAAATTTTGCACGAACGATCCAGCTTATTTCTGTTTCTCCAACCAAACTTTTCCTATCACAATGCACATTGTATCAGATTAGTGTAGAATGCAAGTTGTTGGAGGCCAGGAAGGACATAAGGAGCATGATGACTTCATGTCATGCTCACTGGCAACGGAGCCCATGCTAAAGTTTCAAACAATTCCTGCCCATATCCACGCCCAAGAATCGAACCTAAATATGCCCCCTGAGTTTTGAACTCATATCAGGATTGATTCGAAATTATAAAATACTGAATGGTCATTGTTTAAACAGATACATAAAAACCTAAAAGTTGAATGCCTAATCTTTATTTGATCATTTCTTAACCTCTTTCCTGATCTGAAATTCTAGTATGTACTTCTGAAATAGCTAAGTAGAGCAAATACATTATTAATACATTATTTTATTGGGAGCAATTGTAGCCAGGCCACCTAAATGCAATAGATTACACATGAAATCAATCTCAATACAGCCCTTGCAGCAGAATATATCAAGACCAGCAAAAAATAAAATAAAAAATCAGTGCTGGGATACCATATCTAGAACGTATACTGATTTCGCTATCTATGTCCATTTTACTCTAATTAAAATATTGAAGTATCCGGTAAGTGGGTTATTTTCTTAGTATATCCCGAGATTGCAAAGTTGGTAGAAGTTGACTGTTTCAGTTATTAACCCAAGATGCCATATTGCACTATGACGTTTGAAGCTCTGAGGTACGTATTAGATTAGTGCTTATGAGAAAATTGCAGAAACTTTGAAATCCAAAGCTACTGAATAAAATGAAATGAAAATTGATAGTAATAATCATACATCTTAAAGCACCAACTTTTGAATTTTTGTTTTCCAAAACAAGAAACAAGGTGAAAATGTAAAGAACACTTACCGGATACCAGTCTCCAGTTAAAGGATCTGGGCGGTCCCTACCACCGCTTGGTGAAATCCATATTATGTGTGACCCCTCCCTGTATTCAAGTATTCATCTTAGAAGGTTTCCTAAATAGACCATCAGTATGACTGTCATTGTCTGAGCACATCAAGCAAGTAGATAAAATCTAGGATAAAAGTTCATCCACAAGAAAATCATTTAAGAAGCATCAAGTTGCACCTTAAGCATTTAAATCAAAAACAAAGTTTGCCTAAAGAACAGCAAATGATAAACAGAAAAATAAGTAACTACAAGGTGCAAGATTAGTAAAATGCACATAACAATCTCTCTTTGCCATTTCGAAATGAGCAAGCAATGCTGTTACGGTGTTACTCTTACATACAAATACAAAAATATATGGATCTATTATGTTCTGTTCAGGGATTCATTGAAATTAAAGAGGTGTTCGTCTTTTCGGGCTCCACTTAAATTCTTTCTTCTTCATTTTTTGTCGACAATCACATATGAATGAGGTTAGTATCACAGTCTAAAGGAAAAAAAAATGCACTTAAAGTTTTTCAGGGTTTGGCTTTTATTTTCTCTAACTTCCAAAGATTTTTAAATGTCAAATCAAAACAGTAATTAAAAATTCTTTATTTCTTTGATGAAGACAATAAAAAATTCTTAATCTAACTAAAATGAAAGTTGTACAGTTGAATAACTTAAACAGAGGATAGAGATTAAAAATTATATTCCCTCGGTTCCATATGTCACTTTTGTTGTTTTCACTAGGATTAAGGAGCAATTAATTTGTCTTAGAATTTAGAATGGTTTAGAAAAACTCAAAATTATTTAATGCATAAACTTAAATCTGATTGGCTCTAAACAATGAATTTAATACATTTTCTAAATGCCAAGACACTTTCACAATCCTAAGCTTGAAAAAAAACATTGTAAGTCTAAAAGCGAGAAATAAATGGTTAAAAGTGACAGGTATTATGTGAAACGGAAGGAGTAATAATTTTATAGGCACATCTACAAAAACAAATAACCGTATAAGAACCCGAGTTATATATATATAAATATGTGTGTGAACGGCCTTTTGCCAAAAAGATTGGCAAGGAAGGCTTGCCCCCAATACACCTTTGTAGTGGGACCCCTCCCCGGACCCTCGCTTAGTGGGGACGCGTAGTGTACCGGGCCGCCCTTTATACATGAACCTTATCCATTTATATTATTATTATTTTGAAAAATAAGATCCTTTGAATGATTTAACAAACAAAAGTACAAAAAATATTTTCTCTAAGGATTCATAAATATTAAAACATATAAATACTTAAAAACTGATTTATTTTAAATGTAAGGAACTAGATTTTTTCGGTTTAGGTTTAAAGAAAAAAGATTTTTTTCTGTTTTCGGTTTTAAATGTTAAAAACTGACTGTTTCCGTTAACCAAACTGTTTATATATATTTACATACATCAGATATTATATAACAAATTATTAACTAATAGCTTTAGTATTTTTAATATATTATAAAATTATAATGTATATCAAACTTCAGAAAGATAAAATGTTATTTTTCTTGTTCTAATGGTTATTAGGTGTCAAATATATTATTTTTATGTGCATTAGCCAAAGTGTAATACCATATGCCATACTTGTTTTTAAAACCTATTGTCAGCTATTAATATGAAGTGGACCTTTAACTATCAGCTTGAGCTTTTAGCTAAAACGGTTCCATGACATGGTATCAGAGCCAGTGTGACCAAGTGGTCCTGGGTTCGATTCCTGGCAGCCCCATTTGTTGAGTTATTTGCAGGACATGGTAATATGGGCATGTGTTGTCACGCTTCAAGCCCAAGTGTGCTTTCGCGTGTGGGGGTGTGTCAGCTATTAATATGAAGTGGACCTTTAACTATCAGCTTGAGCTTTTAGCTAAAACGGTTCCATGACACACCTATAAACTGATGAAACCAATAGACATAGTTTGGTTATTGGCAAGATTTTTTGTTTTTTGTTTTTTATTTCCCCCCGAAACCAGTAGCACAAGATTAACCTTCAAAGTTAACATTCTAGCCCAATATTATGTAGATATTGTCCGCTCTGGCCCAAATCCAACATCATGGACCTCACGACTTTAAAACGCGTCGGCATGTATTGAATTCCCACCTTAATAATAAGCCGCAATCGGGATTCAGTTCATTCCTACCCCCCATCACCATCCCTTAGGGCCACTCCTTGGTCAAGCCTTCTACCCCGACGCCACCCACTCCAGACTGGGTCATTGCAAAGTTGTCTTAGTATGCCTCAATTTTACTAAAGTGGGCTTTAAAAATGAAATAATGTAATTTAATTGAGCAACTAATATTATTTAAATGTTTAGGGTTGGATTACGGTTAACTATTGCTTTTGGTTAAGCATTGAGAAAATGCTTAAAAACCGTTAACCGGAAAACCTAACTGAAAGTATCGGTTAACCATGCCTACCCCTACAACCCAATACTTTCCCTGACTAGTATTTTGTCAAAATATCCTTTTAGCAAGATGTGCTCATCAGTCTCACTTTTGGGACTTTCTAAAGCATTTGATCCCCAGTTGAGTTAAACAAATAGTAGACAATCAAACATTTCAAAAATTCCAAAACCCCAGTTAATTTTACATCCAAGATTCTTAACCATGTGATTAAGTAGTAAATTAATTACCTTAAAATTGAGGCCATCTCCTTCAAGCTTCGTATATTTGCCTTTTTCTTCATCTCCGTAAGCTCAGGAACATCATCCATGTGCTTCTTTGAGTACACACATATAAGATTCCTGAAAATATGCAAAGTTTGAAACTTTTCACCTGACTATTTCAAGTTGATGGAACATAATCAGTATTTTGAGATTCAAAGCTCTATAAGGACCTTCCCATACTGAATGGCTTGCAAAGAGGATCTGTTACAACTCTATCCCCTGCCACATAGATCTGCAGTTGTATAAGTTTAATGTGATTATAAAAGTATCTCAAACACAGAAATCGCATTTAGTAAGCTGATGGAGGAAAGATCATCTTCACCAATTTCTCAGCAATGTAGGGATATGTATTTTCAAGCAACAATGCAATGACAGCAGGATCTGCTTCAGTTTGGTGGTTTGATATCAAGATAATGTTATGACCCTGGAATCAATAATAGAAACTAACCATTTTCATTTGGAACAACAACACATAAGAAATGGCAACATCAAAGAATGCTTGGAATAAACATGTCATTTACAAGTGTGCCAAAGCATAAATTATGAAAGATAGTTCATTATTCGCCATCTCACAAATAAGATTCCAGGCAATTCAAGTGTCTGTATGTTTTTTACCATAAGATTCCAGGCAATTCAAGTGTCTGTATGTTTTTTACCAACTTACCGGCTGGGAAGTGTTCAAACTGTACCTCATATAATTAATCAATGCAGGAAAGAAGCAGATAAGCAAAGTTCTAGATTCAGAGGCTTAACCTATAGTACTTACTCTTTTCAGCTGCCTACTAGCAGTTAAGAGGTACTCAAATAAAGGAGGTTAATATCTGGCTCCAACCAGCACTTTTGTAAATACGACAACCTCGTATGTTTAAAAATCAAATGCAAGAATCAAAAAGTAGCTTGGATAAAACTGTAACAGCATCAATAAGAAAAATTCATCTTTCTTTATGATATTCTGTAGCATATAAGGTGGGAGTCAATGCAAGAACTCGTGTTTCCAACAAGAACCAACAGAAATTCAACCAAAATACTCTCTTCATCTGGCACTTTGTTAAATGATTGGTTGGTTAGGAACCTTTTTCTTGTCTCTGTACTGTTTCCTATGCTTGAGTCCCATTCTGTTCACGGTAACAATACTTGCTCTTGGAACATTGGTTTTTATGAAAAATCTAAATGAAACGGAGACTTTTTAGATTCTACTCATCAGTCATAGATAGAGCACAGAGTACACAGATGGAGCTGGACCTTGGGTTCAAATCTTTCTACCTTTATCTATCAAAAATAGGTGGAGAAGGCAGGAAAACTTCCATGTGCAACCATAGTTGTTAAATCGAGATTCGACTCGTGACTTGAAATCTCATTTTGTGAATCGGGACTCGTGAATCGAATCGTTAAGATTCGGATCAAATTCAAAATATTATAAAAAAATAAAATATTAACCATATTTAACTTTAAATATAAGTCTAAAAATGCAATTTTAATATCCAAATAGTCAACCGTAAACCTTTTCAATTTCATAACTTCACTGAAGTGAAGAGTCATAAATTATTTGAAACCTAATTCTGTGTGTGTGCGTTTATAACTCATAATTTAATAATTATGCAATGAAGAGTCATAAACCTTTTCAATTTCATAACTCATAATTTCATAACTATTGCAGTTTTTTTGTTTGAGTAATCTGGAAACACAATTCTGTATACGTTTATCCAGTTTTTAAAAATTGTATATAAATCACAAATAAGTCATTTTATAAACCATACAAAAAAATATCCATAATAAGATAAGTCCTTAATTCATCAAAAACATCTAATACTTAAACAAAATTTGTATCATAAACCTATTAGATGATAATTTGTATCATAAACATAAAGCTATATAATATAAGTACCTAAATCATAACCCCAAAATTTGTATCATAAACCTATTAAATTATAATTTGTAACATAAAAATAAACCTATATAATATAAGTAACTAAATCATAACCCAATTAAATCTAAATGGAAGACTTACACAGAAACTTCCACAGAAAAAACGCACACCACACCAAAGATGAACAACAGGATGAAGAGAAGAGAAGAAAAAATCGCGCCCTGGAGGAAGACTTGCCCAGAACGCAGGAGGAAGACTTGCGGTGAAAAAATCATGATGGAAAAGGATGTGCAGACGGAGAAGAGAGATATTAGGCATTGTGCCATGAATCGACCGAATCGGTAACTCAGCCGATTCGGCCGATTCATGGCCAATTCATGAAGGCTTCAAGTCGTACCATAGATACGACTCGAAATCTTCATGAATCGACTCGAATCGTACGAGTCGAGCCGACTTGTACGATTCTATCAACTATGTGTTCAACACACTCCACCGCTTCGCCTAGCAGCACGACGCTAGTATTATTCTCCCATAATACCACTTTCGCGGTTTAGGCTGCTCCCATTTCGCTTGCCGCCCGCTTCCGCCCACCATATAATGGACGAGCTCAAAATCTCCACAGAGACAGATGTCTATGTTTCTGATTTACGAATATGATATGTTTGGGTGTTTCTAATAATATCAAGCGTTATTCCTATTTTAGCATTTCTAATTTCCAGAGTCTTATCCCCGAAACAGAGCTGTGGGAGATTTCAGATATCAGGGATCTATTACTAGCTCACAAATGTGGACAGCAACCGCGTCATCTCAAAAATGCCAAGCCCCTGAAACGTATTTTTTCAATACCAAATTAACAATACAAATAGTTCTATACAGCTGGTCTTGCTACATTATTTTGATGTGGAAGGATACGTATTGACAAACCTCCGTTGACCAATGACCTACCAACTTACACATCATGTTAAATACTAAACCAAAATGCAAATAACTCCTGTTCAAGTGTACTTCACTTGACCCTTTTTTTATCCATATTCTTAATTCTTTAATCTAATCTATGCATTCAATATGATAGTGTGTACAGGCTATAGCAAGTTGTGCTTTCATTTTCTTTCTTGACTTTTCCTAATCCAAATTATAAACATTACACTGCAAAAGATTTATGCTAATGCTGCCCTCTTTTTGCTCCATTTAAAGGAATAAAATGAAAAATCACGAGCATGTCTAAAGACAAAAGTTTGAACATGAAACAATAAGTCGATGCTTGATCAGGACATTCTTGGTTTTAGAATGAACTAATCAAAACAAGAAAAGAACAGAGAGTGAAATTAACAGGTCATCATCTCATACAGCAAAACAAAAATATGAAATCCATGAACAAAAATATGAAATCCATGTCAAAATTTATAACAGACGATAAACAAATTATATTAGGTAGTTAGCAAAGAAACTATAACCATAAAAGAAAATGTAGATACCTGCTGAAGCTTCTCTTCCACTTCACAGAAAAGGGAAATATTGCCAACATATGAATTCCTGCAGAAAAATGACTAAATTTAATTACACATGAGAGAGCATTGATCAAGTACATAATACCTGTGAAATTCTGGGAATCATTCTACAATTCATGGATCACCTAATATACTTTCAGCTTTTTCTGACGATATAGCACCTTTCCAGTTTAATTATTTTTATTAATTTTCCAAAATATTAAAAAATATGCAAAAAGGGTGAAAATGTAGAACCCGCTACGATTATTTTTCTGTGCCAATTACCTTCACAATTGAGATAACAAGAAATTAAAGTAAATCCAGTTAACTACTCGAGAATTAGAATCGTGAACTTCAAGTAGTGGTCTTAATCTGGAAACTTCCGAGTACTTTTTAGTCCAACTAGGGTTGGCAATTATCAAAATATTCACGTAGCTTCAATTATTGGGTTAGTGTCATATGAGTCAACCCTAACCCAATCCAATAAATGTTCTGTCATAATCGTGCTCAACCCAATCAGGCCAGTGTTGATTTCGTGTCGTGTTTGCAAGTCACATTTAATTTTACTACCTATGTTCACATAAAAAAAGATATATAGGAATATATAGAAATGCTTCTAAATATTTATGTCATTATTGGATTAACAATTTAACCATGACCATCCAAAATTTTGACCTAAAATCTATTTAACAAACCTTTAACAATATCATGTTGGGTTCATGGAATATATTTACAAGTTACATATAATTTTACTATCTCTATTAAGGATAACATGTAAAAATATGGGAGGTTCTGAGCTGTGTTCGCAAGTGATAATTATAATTTTATTACCTTTAATGTGACATGTAAAAATATGAGAAGATATAATAATAATTTTAAATATTCATGTCATTTTCGAATTAGCGGGTCAACCCTAACCCAACCCAAAAATGATCCATTAACTGTTTAAGAAAACACTAACCCACTAAATTTGTGTTGGGTTCGTGTCGTGTTGTCAGGTCGTATACATAATTGTCACCTCTACTTCTAACAATCATATAAGCACATTCAACAAATTAGCTGCTGCTTTGTTCAATTTAAGGATGTCTTTAAGAAGTCTATTTATTCTTAATTTAGGAAAGCAACACATTTACATTTATTTAGACTCTAAATCCTTAGAAGACAGGGACTAACTTCTGAGTCTAATACCTTAATGTTCTAGAATTAATTAGGAGACATTATTACTTGCAATGCTTCTAATTTAGTTTTGAGTTAATATATATTGCAGAAATTCAGCCACTTGGATTTGTCATGCCATTCGACCTTGGTGTGATGCCACAGGAAATGTGGGAATAACTAAATTTTAACATAGATGCTCAATTAGTAAAGGTGCAAGACAATATGAATTCCTAAAGCAAAGATACATGCACACCTGATAAAGGTAAGAGAAAAGACAAAAGTAGCTAAATTCATAAGAATAATATTAGATAATTACACTTATATAATAAAATTGATGATATAATGACATTAAATATGCATAAACATAGCATAAATGTTTCTAAATCCTAAAAAGAGATTAAAATAGAAGTTCCATTGAAAGAAAACAATAAACCTACACATTAAGTATATCATTAATTCCTAAAGCAGACATATTGCTTACACATCATAAAATTCAAAATAAATCCTTTCATATAAATTTAAGCATAGATGCATAGAAGGCAATAAGAGTTAATAAGGGCAAACCAGATAAAGGTGAGGTGCAAAGAATAAAAGTAACAATTCATAATTTAAGACGATTAAACCTATATTATAAAACTAATTTAGGATAACCATTTATTAAATCCAAAATAAAGAATAAAAATCAAAGTTCTAACCTAAAACAATAATCCCACATTAAAAATACCATTGATTCCTAAAGTAGTCATATAAATTTCATCATCAAATTCAAAATAATCCCTTTTACATAATCACATTCAAGCTCTTCTTGTTCATCTTCTCTTTACTATTCTTGAAATTAGTATCATCTCTAGGTCCTAGAAGATTAATACCTTGATGCTTTTGCCAAGTGAAGGTCAACATTGTTCTTTTTCTAATTGAATCGATATATCAAAATCCTCATAAAAGCCACTAGCTCTAGAAACTTTGTTGTGTAAAATATTTATATATATATATATATATCTTTTATTCCTGCCTTGGTAAAACTTCAACTTGACAAAAAAAAAGGGAAAGTATGCTCACCTAAATACGAATGAGTCAAATCATAATTACCTTCCTATATGCAGACTCAAATTTTTTACCTTTCCTAGAAATGAAAGAGCAAGCAGAAAACCAACGTTCATTTTATTTTAGCATAAAATCAGAAGCACAGTCAATGACATCGGGAAACAAATAAATTAACTAAACCACATACTTGTCTGTGTGCTTGTGCACATCTGTGTGTGTGTGGCATAAACATAATATGGAACTTAAATAAACAAGCAACCAAAGAAAAAAAGCAGGGAGGAGAAAACCTCATATATTCTGTTAGAGAGTAATAATTGCAGTCTCTTATGCCAAGAATCTCAGACACTCAGACAATCATGTCATAGAACGAGGGAAGTAGTTAGTAGTCACATTATTTATGATTAAAATGAACAGCTCGGGCAAAGTTGTAGCATTTATTAGTCTCTTAACTTATAGAAAGCTGTGCATAGCCTGATCAAGTGCAGTATCGAGATTAGACAAACTATGTGAAAAATAGAAGTCCTGGACTAACCTAAAATCAACCAGAGGACGTATATAATTTTGACCGAAGTTATAGTAGTCAAATGGCTCCCTCAATGCTCTGTGATAAGGTGAAAAAACATAGGGCTCCTGAAAATTTAATACACAATTCACTGAGAAGTTTGAGAAAGTATTTCTGATATGAAAGCACAAGTCCAAATACCTCAACATCCAAGGATATACAATCCAATGCAGCAGCCATATTTGATAGTATGACATCTTTTGCATTGGGAATTCCACTCTGTAAAACCTGAAATGTGAACCTAGATAGTAAAAATTTATGGAAGATGTGAAAGGCTTCAGAAAAATGTGAACTGAATCTCTTAACACTAAAAGAGAGGACATTAGGCTAGAAGGAAAACGTAGTCTGCCTGAAAGACATCTAAAAAGAATCATGAAGTAATAGTGGCCCTGCTTATTTGTAATCCTTTGCAAAAATGAGGACAGCAAAACAAGGTTACATTTTTAATAGGACTAATGGGGAAAGAGGGATCTGCATGCTAACTAGGGTTAAGTTGATTGTTGTTATTGTTGTTTTGTACCAGGACACCAAAGCAAATGAGTAGTTCAGTGAATGAGAGAATTCAAAACTTTTGTATAGACAGCAACACAATCAATGATACAATTTATAAAAAATAAGGAATTGATTCCTTACTGTTGGATATTCCACATTGCTTAATTAGGGAGTTATATGACTCCTCATCTATGTTGCACGGAAACTCTTCTTCATTAACGTTTCTGCGTTTCGTGTTCGTTTCCGTTTCCATTAGCGTTTCCTAGCTAATTTTTCTTAGAAATAACGTTTCCCGGTATCCGTTTCTGTTTCATTTCCCGCTTCCGTGCAACATAGCTCCTCATATATGTGAGACAATTCTACTCCTTTGATATACCTTTTGGGGTGAGGTAGGTCTTTGTTTACATGGTATAGTTTTGCACTCAATGTTGGGTCACTATGGATATTTGTTTCACGCTCCATATGGTTCTGGGCGTGAGGGGGTTGTGCCAGATACCCCACATTGTTTAATTAACTACTCTGAGGTACCTGAGTTAGGCCTTTGTTTACACTTAAAAACAACCAGCTCTATATGACCCTCAACATGTAAACCATCCACAAAAGTCATCAATTCAACATGCTAATTGACTGGATGTGATTGTACTAAGGAAATAATACGGCCTTCATGTCTACTTGGTCTATCACATATCATTATGCAACTTGAAAGTACCAATACAAGCAGAACATATGCCAAGACATGCAACAGAAACACGAGTTTTAAGTTTTTTTATTTACTGCATTTCTATAATTCTGATACAGTTCTTCCATGCCCGCTGCAACATTTAAAGGCAACCTCCCTGCTTCAACTTCCTTCTTAATACCACATAGCAACTCTGCATAGACCATTTAACATAAGCAAAACTGTCCTCCACATTATATTTGAAAAGATATACATGAAACTGTAAATTAGCAAGAATATGTCCATATCACTAATAAATGACCTCATAGTCCTTTTAGATAAGGTAATTTTAATTGAAATGATATTGAATTTCTGTGTTTCAAGTGAACAATTACAAATCTTCTAATAATGTCATACTTAGTCAATTCAAATCCTCCTTCATCTATGTTAAGCATCCCATATTGACTAGTTAGTCTCGTTTATACATGCGAGGCAATCCTCTTTAAGGTACCATTTGCTTTGGAGTTAGACCCAAAAATTTGACATAGTATCAAATCCACATAGTGCAACATTAGCCACTTGATGGTTGGATCACCTGCAGATGTCCATTGCGCAAATTTCATGCTGTAGATGTCCAATCCTAGCTTAAGTAGGTGGGTTAAATATTCAACATCGGCTAGTTAGTGAGACACAAATCCATTTATGTATGTGAAGTCCTTTTCTTTTGAGGTACCTCCTGAGTTGGAGCTATCCCCAATTTTCTTAACAATCTAAATAAATTTCCAATCTCCTGCAATCCCATGCTATCCCTCCTCCCAAATAAATAAAAATTCTAAGTCTCCCCTAGGTAAGCATTTTTCATTAGTAATGGTTCTTGTACATTTATTTATAATTTACTGAGTACCTATTCTCAGTCATTTCCCATTTGTCTCCCTTATTCCTTTATAGACTTTCTTTTCCATCATTTTTAATAGAGTTTAACATGATGTTAGGCCTCAATTTTCATACACAAATATCAACCTGGATAAGATAACCTACATGAGGGCAAATCAGGATCACACTATAACAAAAAGTATCTTCGATCATGTTTGGAACATCCAAAGAATCATACAAAGTTGCAACCATTCCCAAAAAAAAAAAAAAAAAAAAAATATACGATCAAGTCTTAAAAGTAGCAAATTATATAAACCAATTAACTATGTGATCAAATTTATAATGCAAACAGAAGAAAAACAAGTCAAAAAACAATATAAGGATAAGAGATATATCTCTTTTGCAATGAGATCAGGCATTGATTCACATCTGCACCTCCACTATCCTGAGATATAAAAATACAAACTTGCAGGATTTGAAGAAATAGCATGTAAAAATCCAAGGCAAATTTCTGGAGCATGTTTGGCATGTTTTTTTGTTTTTTCTTTTTAGCTTTAGATTTCCGTAATTTCAAAAATTATATAAAGTAAACTTGGTTTGGTTACTTAATGACTTAAAACATAAAGTTACGAAAACAACAGGAATTGATACCCAAATTAGTGCGGCCTATTATTGCTTTTGCAAATGAAATCTCTTATCTTGTTTCTTGAAATAGAAAAGATATAAACAACATGAAAACTGGTACCAGAAAGGCCCTTAGGCTTCAAAAAATTAATGCTTTTCTGCAAAATGAATATAATATTTGCAAGATTAGGAGTACAAAATTTAAGAGAAGCAATGATTAGTTACCAAAATATTTTAAAACTGAGGTCCGCAACTTGGGTATGAAAAAGAATCACCTCCCTCTTGTTATTCAAACATTAAGCCCAATCAAATACACAAACCCTGTATGTGCAATGGACTTCAGTAACTTTTAGATTTCAAAATGGACCGCATCATGTCTTAAGAATCTTATTAGCCCTTAACAAATGTCCCTTTTCTTAACTTTAAGTCCTTTGCAGGTTTCCTAATACAAAAAGGAACAACTTTGTGATATTGCAATTTCCAATTTAAGAATCACCGACAGATAGGACTTGGAAATTTTAGCAGCCTAAATAAAGATAACTTCTACAACTTCAGCTCAGATGAAATCACTTAGTGAGACGGAAGCCTAAAAGCCTTACAGTCAATTGTGCTCCCCACTAATCCAAAGTGCAACATTTATCTATAAAAAAATTAAAAAACAAAATAAAAACAAATTTATTTCACCTTATAAGGCGCAAAAACAATATTGCTAAAGCAACAAAAGAGATTACAAGATGGAGGAACCTTAGGAACAAGGTTTCTATCTCTTACTTTCTTTATCATAGAAAATGTTAATATATACTGCAAGTTATACCACAGACTGAGTCTTTCCCTAAATTAAACAAACTTTATAGTTCTTTAGACACCTTATCAGCAAAGTAAGTAGTTCTATGTAGCTACAATCTCTGAAGCACGGACACGGCTCCAACCTCACGTATCCGGTGTCCGATACGGTTCCGACACAGAAACGGCCGGACACGCCAGGGACACCGTGTCGGGGCCGTTTCCGTAATATCGGAAAATTGGACACGCGTATCAGTGAAGGATACGCGTGTCCCGGGAAAAAGAACTCCGATTGATCGCTGCTGTAGAAGACAATGGCGGAGGAATTTTTTGGAGAAAAGGGAGGGGGTAAGACAATGGCTGGGTCATCGATCGATTCTTATTTCCTGTCCTGGGTAATCGATCGATTCTAATTTCCTGTCCTGGGTCATCTATCAATTCTAATTTCCTGTCCTGGGTCATCGATCGATTCTAATTCCTCAGATATTTGAAGAGCCAGAAACTTATTGTCGATTCTTATTTCCTGGGAATTAAAGCCATTAATACAAAAACCCTAAAACTTCTCCATCAATCTATATAAATAGGGCTGCTCTATTCTTGCGTTCCTCATCTCTTTCTCTGTTTTGCTTGGAGATTGGATTATGGATCCAGAAGGCACAGGATCAGGAAGTTTGAATTCTAGCCAACCTGTCGGGAGTAGTACTGCATCAAATGCAAAGGATCAAGATAAACATCCTCTGTGGAAATATGTTCAAAAAATTCGAAATTAGGAGGAGGGGGCAATTGTAGATGGATATGCAATTTTTGTGGTGAAGAAAAGCAAGGCTCCTATACTAGAATAAGAGCTCATCTGTTGAAGATTTCTAATCAAGGGATTGGGTATTGTAGGGCTGTTAAAGCTGAACATATATTTGAAATGCAAAAAGTGGAAGAAGAAGCAGCAAATGCAGTTTTGAATTCTCAACCTAAGAAAGTTCCTTTGGCTCCTTCTACCCTTGGTATGTCTTCAAGCCCTTCATATTTATCTAATCAAAACGTGTCTGATGCTATAAAGAGAAAACGGGTTGATGATTCTCCACTAGCAAAAGCTTTTGACTTGCAAACTAGAGCTGAATTAGATGCCCAGATTGCAAGAATGTTCTATACAGCAGGTTTGCCATTTAATTTGGCAAGAAATCCTAATTATTTGAGTTCTTACATGTTTGCTTCTAATCATAGTTTGGGTGGATATGTATCCCCAAGTTACAATAAATTGAGAACCACCTTGCTTCAACAAGAGAAGGCAAATATAGATAGACAACTAATCTCTATCAAAAGTACTTGGTCTGAGAAGGGTGTTAGCATTGTGAGTGATGGATGGAGTGATCCACAAAGGAGACCATTAATTAATGTAATGGTTGTTACTGAATCTAGTCCAATGTTTTATAAATCTGTGGATTGCTCGGGTGAAGTGAAAGATAAAAAATTCATTTCTGATATTTTGAAAGAAGTTATTAATGAGGTTGGTCATGAGAAAGTGGTGCAAGTCATAACTGATAATGCCAGAAATTGTAAAGGTGCTGGGGAAATCATTGAAGGTATGTTTCCGCATATCTATTGGACTCCATGTGTTGTGCATACACTAAATCTTGCTTTAAAGAATATATGTGCTGCAAAAAATGTGGAAATTAATCAAGATACATATGAAGAGTGTCATTGGATAACAGTGATTCATGGAGATGCTATACAGATTAAGAATTTCATAATGAATCATTCTATGAGATTGGCTATGTTTAATAAGTTTAGCTCTTTGAGGTTACTTGCAGTTGCTGATACTCGATTTGCTTCTATTATTGTCATGCTTAAAAGATTTAAACTTATAAGACATGCTTTAGAGTTTATGGTTTTAAGTGATGAATGGGCACAATATCGAGACGATGATCAAGAGAAAGCTAAATTTGTTCGTGAGAAAGTGTTGGAGGATGATTGGTGGGAAAAACTTAATTATATAGTTGCTTTCACTGGACCTATGTATGACATGATTAGAGTTTGTGATACAAACAAACCATGTCTTCACTTAGTTTACGAGATGTGGGATTCCATGATTGAAAAAGTCAAGAAGATTATTTTTGAGCATGAACAGAAGCGACTCAACAATTTTTCTAGTTTCTATGATAAGGTTCATTCTATTCTTATTGATCGTTGGACAAAGAATAATACTCCCCTCCATTGTTTGGCTCACTCACTAAATCCAAGGTGATTTTCTAAATTAATTCTCATATTTAGTTTTTCCTTGTTACATGCCGTTTTCTTATCTTTTTGAAATTTTATTTTTTCAAGGTACTATAGTGAAAAATGGCTTGAAGAGGGAGAAGGTAGAATGGCTCCTCATGTGGATCCTGAAGCTTCAACAGAAAGACTTAAATGTTTGCGCAGAATCTTTGCTAATGGTGATGAAAGAAAGAAGGCCAACGATGAGTTTGCTAACTTTTCTCTTAAGACTGGCTCATTTAATGATCCAGATTCTATTTCTAGTAGATATGATCAAGATCCTAGACGTTGGTGGGCATGTTTTGGTTCAAACGCCCCTTTACTTCAAAAGTTGGCTTTTAAATTGCTTGGACAACCTAGTTCTTCATCCTGATCTGAAAGAAATTGGAGCACTTACTCATTTATTCATTCATTTAGAAGGAATAAATTAACCCCACAACATGCACAAGATTTGGTATATATCCACAATAATCTTCGCCTTTTATCAAGGAGCAATGATGAATATCAAAGTGAAAAGACAAAAATGTGGGATGTTGGTGGAGATGAATTTGAAAGTATGGATGATGTAGGTGTTCTTGAGTTTGCTGAACTCACTTTAGATGAACCGGAGCTAGAATCCCTACTTGTTGCTGAAGATAGAAATGAAAACATCGAAGAAATAGGTTTTTAGTGTTAAGGAGGAAAGCTTTTATTATGTTTAGTTAAGAGTTTTATATTTTCGTTTATATGTATTTATTTAGTTATATTACAAAAAATCATATATAAAAATATATTTTTAATATTTATAAATGTGCCCCAATATTTTTATTATTTACACGTGTCCCCCACGTATCCGTGTCCTGTGTTTTACAGAAATGACGTTTCCCGTGTCCGGGCAACATAGGCTACAATCATATATTTGTTCCATTGATGCAGCTCAATCTTTTGCAAATGCAATTTAACCCTATTGAAGATAGATACTAGACAGTTTAATATAAGTGCATATCGTGTTTATGAACAGATGAAAGCAAAATATTATTAATATGACTACTTTACTTTGTAATGGGTTGTCCCCCTGATCCTCCCCTTAAGCAAATTTTATAATCTGGCAAAACGACTTACAAATCAACCTAGCATGTTAATACTATTTATGTATAGCATTTGCCCATAATACTAAAAAATTCAAAATAAATTATTTTACTTGGAAGTACTTGACATATACAAAAGTAGGAACAGCCAAGAAAAGGAGCTACATATTTTCTTGTACTTCACCATATGTGACCGCTATTTTGTTCCTAAATCATGCAAGAGGAATTATGCACATAGTTAACAGAATCTGATAAATTTCAAAGGAAAGATGACTAATTTATCCAACATCTATTATGTGTAGAATTAGAAAATCTTAAGATGAACTGCTAACTTTGCTCACTCGTTCAATTTGTCCCACATGGTAACCATTTTAAATAGTTGAGATCTGCATGACTAATCACTTTTCCTATAGGGACTCCACTAGGCTCCATCAGATATAATCTTATCTTGTAAAAAGTTTGACTACTTCATGTGCAAAAAATGGTATAAGTATTTGAATTTAAACAACAGAGAAATAGGCCAAAAAGTGCGCAAACCTTTGTGCAATTATTCTTAAAAACATAACAAATCAAATTACTGCCTGATGGGCTTAAACTCATTTGAACCAATAGTGTTCTAACATTTTTGTAAATTTTAACAAGAAATCATTTGTTATTTGAGCAGCATATACAAAAGGATTGACCCTTACATGTGTAAATGCCAAGAAGCACTACAACTATAGTTTAAAAGCATATGCACAAAACATACCAGGAAATGCAATAAAACCAGAAACAGATTACCTATAGAATTTCTTCCTTGCAGTTTCTCAAGAGTGGCATACGAAAACAAAAGGATATCCCATAGTGAATTACTTAGTTACAACTTACAAGCTCTATACATGTGATCAAGGAAAAAAAAATCCCCATCCTACAAATGTGACACAAGCACGCAATGAAAAAAACTGAAACTGCAAAGGTATAACAACCTAAAACAAGAGAACAAACTTACAACCTAAAAGGCATAGTATAACACAGATGGCACAAACCTCAAGCAACAAATACCGTTTAAAATAATGAGAACAGTATGTCATACGCCTTTGCATCATCTAAAGCCAAAATTTAACTACATCACTCCGCCACAATTAGTACCAAGCATCTTCAAATTGAAAATTCGAGATTTTCAGAAATGTATTAGTATCAAAATCTTCACCAATAATTGCAAAAAGAATAGAAAAAAACAATGCAAGACTTTTTCTGTAATCCATAGACGACAAAATAAATAAATAAACAAAAGAGCCACAAACCTTGTTCCGTCTTAGCAGCAAGAAAAGTGCGGATATGAGTAGACTTCTTCGCTTCTTTCTTGTCGTCTTTCATGCCGCTATCAGAAGCAAAAGCTTCTCTATCCTCGTCGACAAAGTTAGACATTGCTTTGCTATCAAGAGAACAAAACAAGCAAGAAAAGACGGACCTGCGCGCACTCGGTTGTTGTAGAGCGAGAGAATCAGAAGAATGTAAGGGAGGAAGAAAAGAGAGTCTCGGTGACACGAAAGGAAAGAAAACGGAAAACGAGGGCGACGTCGACGGGGACGGGGACGGCGACGGAGTTATAGAGAGGAATGCAGGAGGAAGAGCGGAAAGGTTCATTTCTGTTTCATAAACAATAAAAATGTTTAGTGAGAGAGTGAGTATTTGGCTCTTCGAGTTTTCTTAATTCAGTACTTCCATTCCATTATCTGTTTCAAGAAAGAGAAGAGCGCTTCTAACTTTTCGTGGCTTTGAATTTTGGATTTTTGGTTAGCAACCGAATGGAAGTTATAATTGTCTACGGCGGCGCTCATGTTTTTCAGATTAGCATCAAAAATCCAATAGTAATAAAGGGGTAAATTACAAAACTAGACCCTTATCAATCTTTTAAGAGTCCTTCCTATACAAACTAGCTAAATAGGCTCTTCCTTTATATATTTTCCAAAAAACCAACCACTCACAAGAATCAACTTCATTTCATTTCTTAATTACTCACAAGCACTAACATTTGTCTCCAAATCACTTGCAAGTTTCAATATTTGTCTCCAAATCACGTTTAACATTTGTCTCCATACATCAAGTAGGTTATACTTTTTTTTTAAGAAAACACAATATGTAGAAACGGTTAGATTCAAAGTTTTTATGCATGTAGCAATATATAGATCTAGGGTTCGCTATTCGCAAATCGCAAAATGTGAACCCCTTCAAAAAAATGTGATCCTTTGGTATAGGATTTCACATCGCATTTATAAAATATGTGATACATTATTAACAATGTAATAGAATTTATCATCGCATTTACATAAAATGTGAATACTATATAGCAAAATGCGATTGGATTTATTATTGCATTTATGAAATATGTGCTGCAATTGATTAAATGCGATTCGCAAATTCGCATATCCGATCGCAAATGACAAATGTGAAACTCAATTTCAAACTACATTTTCACAGTTTATGACATTATTCTTTTAGTTATTTGATAATGTATTTTTCTCTTTACAGTATAGTTTGTCCATATATATTGTTATTTGTTTGGTATCTTGGAATGGCTAATAGAAAAAAGTTGCAAGTACTATGGCGTACGTTGCTGGTGAATCAAAGTTGCTCCGGGTTTCAAAAAAAATCAAGCTGGATAAGTTAAAAGAGAGAATTTACACATGTGTAGATGTTGATTCAACCTTATATGATTTATGAATGTCCGTGCAAGCAAAAGACAGTCCAAACAAAGTATCTATTGTAGATCACAATGATGTACGATGCTTCATAAACTATTGCTCGATGAATCTGACTCATGTGATGACACTATATGTTGAATTGATACGCCGCACAATAGATGCACAAATTCTTGCGAGGTTGTAAGGAATAGAATGTTGAGACGAGTAATATTCCGCAAGACAATGCACGTCCAAATCATACGTCGGACCATGAGAGTAGTGCTCCAATTGTTGATCAAATGCCACATGAAGATGTATGGGGTACTTATAACGCCGAGTATGATGATGTTGGTGTTAGAGTTTAGTGTCCTAAAGGCAATTGTTTTAGGATATAAATATTCATGAATGAATTGTTTATTTAGTCATTTGTTTAATCAGATATATAGCATTAAAATGTAACTATATATGAAGGCACAAATCTTTCATAAAGAAAGTAATCCTAAGTTTGTTTAAGTAATTATAAAGTGTTCATACAAGCATGAAGTGAGACTGTACTTTGTAATAAGATCAATAAACTTAAAATCAACCCAAATCAAGTAATATGTTATAGGGGTTGGCATATCACTGTTGAGACTTGCATGTAACAATGTTTTCTGTCGAGACAGACAGCTGATCTCATAAGCTTTAGATATTTAGATATCTAGACAGTTACATGGATCCGGTGAAGGAGTTCATTAGGATTGAGACCCGATTTGAGATAACAACATGGATTAATTTATCTAAAAGTGTCAACTGTTCATCTCATTGGTATTAGTAGGTATAACTAATCCTCAGACTCAAACATTCGTTAATTAGTGATTCTGGATTATGGAGTCTTGTACTTTGATTCTGTGCGAGCACGATCCAACAGGTGAGAGCCTAGGGTGTGTGAGAGCAGGGTTGGGTATCACACAAAGTAATTGTAGAATAGTTAATGTCAGATTGAACATTCGTCACTCCCGATAAGTGGGAGATATATCCAAATGGCCGCTTGTGGTGAATTAACTGAAATCCTTGCAAAGTGATAGAGTTAAGAGTAGAAATGGATACTTCACTTAACTTATCTTTCAGAGTGAATTCAACCTGTACAAGTAAAACAGACTCTTCGTTATATGTAACCTTGACACGTTCCATGGTTATAAGGAATTGACCAAAAGGATATAGTTGATGAAGGATCATATTATACTGTACCTAATACAGAAAGGTTAACGTCAGTTATCAACACTTGACTTCTTAATTGCTCTGGGGGAATATCATAGGTTCTGCTAGTAACAGCTCGCGACGGTATTCCGTTATATATATGTTGGAATTAATCGTGATGAATTAATCTCAAAGGATATATACGACTAGTGGCAATAAAGGACCTAATGAGTCGCATATGGGACTTGGAATCGGGGGACGAAAGGTAAATTGGTGAGACACTATACATGGGCCGAAATTCATTAATTAAAATAGGGATTATTAATTTGATTTAATTATAATTAGATTATGATTATAAATTAAATTAAAGGATTATTTGATAATATTAATTAGAGGTTTTATTGTGACTGAAACTCTAATTAATTATCCCTAACAATAATTAAATTATTAATTTGATTAATAATATTATCTAGATATAATTAGTTATTATTTAGATAATAATAAAGTGTTTATTTAATTATCTAATTAGTAATCCTATTCCGAATAAGATTCTAATTAATTAATTACCTAACACAACTGGGATTAGAGTTTTGAGAAGTCTATAAATAGACTCCTTAATCCCATATTTCGCCCAACTCAATAAGAAAGGAGGAGGAACCGTTCCATCTTCGTCTCGGCTAATTTACATTATTTCTTACTCTCTCTTTGATCTTGAATCGATTTCTGTTAGAGGCAATCATTGCGATTGCTATTATTAAGGTTGATTACTGATTAGTTATTCTTTTCTGTGTTGTTTCTTTTGTTGTTCGTGATACACGGATTAAGAGTTGTGGGCACTTCATTTGCAACTGTAGATAGTTCTTCAGAAAAGGTATTTTGTTCTATCCCTCTTTATATGAAATAACAATTAACAGATCTTGGAAAAAGCGAAATAGATCAAATAGATAAAATTTTATTATTCCGCTGCGCCTAGGCTTGTCTATTTTCCTATATTGGTATCAGAGTCTATGTTAATCTGTTATTTCATATATGTAAATAAAAGGGTTTTTCAATCAGATTGAATAGATTTATTGTTAGGTTAATTAATAAATTTGATTTAGTTAATTAATCTAAAGATAAATGGTTAAGATGAGATTAAGATGTTTTATGATTCGGTTAATTAACAAAGAGGTTTGTAGAATTAAACGGTTGATTAAAACAATGTTTGTATATGTGATATACGTGTTTTATGGATTAAGGGTTTTAACTGTTTGAATCGTTAAAAGAGTTAATTAGATTAATCTTTGAGAATTTGATTTTGTTGACGATTTAAGTGAAATGGTTAGAATCGATTAATTATTGATATATATATTTGAAAAGGTTATATATATAATTATAAATCAGTTTATATATTTATATGTATAAGAGTTTTAATATAAAGGATTTTGATATAATAAAGAATTTAAAAAAAAAAATTATAATAACCAAAGGTTGCAAACAGTAGCTGTTTCGGCTACTGTTCGCAAACCTTTAGTTATTTACTAAAGGTTGTGAATTGGACAGCAGCTTTGCTGCTGTCCAACTTCGCAAATTTATTTGGTTGGGCGGCACTGCTGTTTTTCAGCAGCGACGCCGCCCGACGTCGCGGATAAGATTCGCGTTGGAGACGAACCCAGTTTTCGTTCTCTTCACATTTATTTTGTAATTCTGATTTTTCCAAATATTTTGTTTTTCAGAAAACTAAATTTGATATATAGAATTAATTAATCCACATAATTTAATCGTTGTTTATTTTAAATTGTATAGATTGAATTGAGTTGTCTAATTAAAGATATTTTGATACGGTTAATTAGACGAACTATTTCATTGATACAAAATTAAAATTTAGAAACAACGAATCAGCCCATATAAGTTTATTAATTTATAATTGTTATAATTAATAAAATGATGTGTTTATTATGTGTGTTTTAATTTGATTTTGCAAACCGTTTTGTGCTTAATGAATATACTTGATATATTAGTTAATCACGTTAAACAGTTTCGGTAAAATAGTTAAACACAATAATTTAATAATCTCTCGTCTTAAAAGTTTTGTGTTTTGGAATTGATTTTGCAAAGTTATTTAATGTTTAATTATTTGTATGTGATACGATTGGATTAAACACGTTAAATAATTTTGGCAAAATAATTGAACACAAATAATTAATGTTCTGTATAGTTATATTTTGAGTATCTAATTAAGTTTATATTTGATATATTTTAATTAGAATAACATATAAATGATACAAAATTAATTAAAGGTTAATTTGATAGTGAAGTTAATTAAAGGACTAAATTGATAGTAAAATTAATTTAAGGGTTAATTTGATTAACTAAAATATTACATAAATGGTTTATGTAATTAACCAATTAAATTTATTTCATTGAGTCTTTGCATATTTGGTGTTATGGACATTATTAGACCCTCTATAATTGTTATTTAGTCTTTTGATATTTTTGAAAATAGGACCTGCGAGTCCTGCCTTATATACTCTCTATTGTATTTCTCTTCTCACCTAAATCCCTTCAAATTAGTTGAAGTATTCTAAAGTAGTATAGAAATTAAATATTGTTGTAAATCAAGGCGCCAAGGAAAAGATGGATGACCTGAAGGAGAAATATGTAATAGTTAGTATTTCCCTAGGGTTGACCTTTATTCCGTTTATGGCTCGACGGAATAATTTAGATAATATGTCCATAACCGCCAATGTAAATTGTATGTGTCTGATGTATGCTAAAGCAAATCAAGACTAGGTTAGATTATGAGACTTCAAATAAAACCCCTCACTAATCAAAAGTTAAGTCAATAAACGAGTTATTGTAAAAATCGGTTGCCCCTCCCTAATATTATAATTCAGCCGACAGTACTGGGGGCCTTAGGGTTGTTGAGTAAACTCAAGCTCGTGGTCTTATGGTAACACCTGAATTATCGAAAATCGTTTTCACGAATACATGGTAACGACTTGGATTAGGTTAGAATAATTGGATGAGTAAACTCATGTTGTTCTAACCTAATGGGCAATATGGTTGGGATTGATAAACGAAACATATCAGTTACTAATGTGGTTAGTAACCCAATAACCTAGAAGTCACATGGTTGATGTGATTGATTGCATGAATCTACCTAATGAATAAAACTTAGCTTGTTGAGTAAACTCAAGGTGAAATTTTAGGAGTTAGCATTCTAGCTCACTAAAGGGTTTGTGAATATCCTTCGAATTAATATGGAGGGTTATTAATTTGGTAAAATAGTGGGAGCAATTTAAAAACATAAAAGACCAATGTATTTAAATTGTGAATGAATTAAACAAATGAATAACATCCGCCACTCTATCTCACTCTCAAGTTAAAGTAAATACTCTGAATCATCATATCTAAAATGGATCTACATAATATTTTAACCGATAACAAATTGAATAGTTCAAATTCACCAACTATTTTGGCAAACTCATAATTGTTTTGAGGATTCGAACTGATTGGGTATGTATTAAGATACACGGATACTCATCGTCAAATTTGTTTTGAAGTTCGAAAAGATTGGGTATGTATTAAGATACGCCGATACCCAATGTCCTTGTTGATGATGCTCCTGTCAAGAAGATTGATGTTTACCGGAAGCACCAATCAGATGACGAATGTACAGGATGTATCATGCTTGCAGCTATGGCACTAGAGTTACAAAGACAACATAAGAACATGGATGCGTATTCCATGGTTATGCACTTGGAGGAGGTGTTTTGAGAAACATACTCAAATGCGAACAAAAACAATTAACAAAGTGCTCCATAGACCCCTCCCATTCTAAATACGTTAACAAAGTGCTCAAAGCGTTTTGCACTAGATCTAACATCACTTTTGCTTTAAGCATAACAAAGTCGATTATAGGTCAATCCGAGTGATGGTCACTAGATTGTTATCAAGAACATTCTTAAGTACTTAACATGACTGAAGATATGTTCCAGGTATATGGAGATGAAATTTGAAAGTTGGAGACTTTCAGATGCAAGTCATCAAACAGATAAAGATTATCTTACAGAATACAAGTTTATTCTGAAAGAGGTACGGTTAATTGGAATAGTTCCGAGGAGGAAACCGTAGCCGAGCCAAAGATTAAATCAGATTATATATATATATATATATATATATATATATATATATATAGCAGCTTCGGAAGCAGCTAAAAGGAAGTTTGGAATGCAAGTTCATTAATGAACTAGGCGTGGTACCTGACATTGTTAATGAGATTAACAATGGGGCTGTTGCTCTTGTTAAGGGCCCGCAGTCTCATAATACGTCCAAACACTACCTCAGTCGTCACTATCTCTTCCGAGAGATAACAACAAGAGTAGATGTGAGAATTAAAAGAGTGCCCACCAAGGCACAATCTTATAGATCCATTTAAAGAATGCCTTACCCCAAAAGGTTCATGATCGTCATGCGAACGCTTATGGGAATGTTTTCAGAAACAATTGGCTTTAGTCCAAGTGGGACAACGTTGGAGTTTAGTATCCTAAAGGCAATTGTTTTAGGATATAAATATTCATGAATAAATTGTTTATTTAGTCATTTGTTTAATCAGATATATAGCATTAAAATGTAAAGTGTCAACTATTCATCTCATTGGTATTAGTAGGTATAACTAATCCTGAGACTCAAACATTCGCTAATTAGTGATTCTGGATTATGGAGTCTGGTACTTTGATTTTGTGCGAGCACGATCCAGCAGGTGAGAGCTTGGGGTGTGTGAGAGCAGGGTTGGCTATCACACAAAGTAATTGCAGAATAGTTAATGTCAGATTGAGCATTCATCACTCCCGATAAGTGGGAGATATATCCAAATGGCCGCTTGTGGTGAATTAACTGAAATCCTTGCAAGGTGATAGAGTTAAGAGTAGAAATGGATATTTCACTTAACTTATCTTTCAGAGTGAATTCAAACTGTACAAGTAAAACAGACTCTTCGTTATATGTAACCTTGACACGTTCCATGGTTATAAGGAATTGACCAAAAGGATATAGTTGATGAAGCATCGTATTATACTGTACCTAATACAAAAAGGTTAACGTCAGTTATCAACCTGACTTCTTAATTGCTCTAGGGGAATATCATAGGTTCTGCTAGTAACAGCTCGCGATGGTATTCCGTTATATATATGTTGGAATTAATCGTGATGAATTAATCTCAAAGGATATATACGGCTAGTGGCAATAAAGGACCTAATGGGTCGCATATGGGACTTGGAATCGGAGGATGAAAGTGTAAATTGGTGAGACACTATACATGGGCCGAAATTCATTAATTAAAATAGGGATTATTAATTTGATTTAATTATAATTAGATTATGATTATAAATTAAATTAAAGGATTATTTGATAATATTAATTAGAGGTTTTATTGTGATTGAAACTCTAATTAATTATCCCTAACAATAATTAAATTATTAATTTGATTAATAATATTATCTAGATATAATTAGTTATTATTTAGATAATAATAAAGTGTTTATTTAATTATCTAATTAGTAATCCTATTCCAAATAAGATTCTAATTAATTAATTACCTAACACAACTGGGATTAGGGTTTTGAGAAGTCTATAAATAGACTTCCTATTCCCATATTTCGCCCAACTCAATAAGAAAGGAGGAGGAACTGTTCCGTCTTCGTCTTGGCTAATTTATATTATTTCTTACTCTCTCTTTGATCTCGTATCGATTTCTGTTAGAGGCAATCATTGTGATTGCTATTATTAAGGTTGATTACTGATTAGTTATTCTTTTCTGTGTTGTTTCTTTTGTTGTTCGTGATACACGGATTAAGAGTTGTGGGCACTTCGTTTGTAACTGTAGATAGTTCTTCAGAAAAGGTATTTCGTTCTATCCCTCTTTATATGAAATAATAATTAATAGATCTTGGAAAAAGGGAAATAGATAAAATTTTATTATTCCGCTGCGCCTAGGCTTGTCTATTTTCCTACAGTTGGAGATAGGTGGGGTACTTATAATGTCGGGCACGATGATACTGGAGATACATGTGTACCTAAAACACAACCAATTGATAAAGTTGGTATCGAAACAAGTGCATGAGCTGACCATGTCCCATCAAGTATCTATAAGGCAAATGCCAAAGATAGAAAAAGAAGGAGGACTGATCCATTTTGATGGCTTCCGAAATTCTATTATACATATGTGGTTCCTATTGTATCTAAAGTGTCAACAAGGTTGGTCGGTTTAAAGGTGCATGATATATTCATAAATAAAAGAAAATTGAAGATGCACTTGGGAGACATGCAATTCAAGAGAAAAATGAATGGAATGTCTATAAATCCAACAAGTCCTTGCTTGAAGTTAAATGTAGACATGATGATGTATGTAAGTGGCGGGCTAGAGCTATCATCATATAGAATTCTGAAATGTTCAGACTTTGAAGAATGGATAAAATGGACCAACACACTTGTCTTAGAGATCACATTGTACCACATCACAGGTAAGCGGGGAAACGTGTTACAAGCACATTACTAGCAAATAAGTTTGATCAGGATGATAGAGTTTATCAGCTAAAGGACATTGTTTTCGATTTTGGGAAAGAACACACAATTAACCTCTCTTACATGCAAGCTTAGAGAGCAAGAAGTTGGGAGATAAAAGTTCAAAGTGGTACCCTGGAAGATTCGTACATGTTGTTGTCGAACTACTATGAGACATTGAAGAGTACTAATCCATGAACGGTAACTCATATCGAAACTGATAAGAATGATCACTTTAAGTATTTCTTTATGGCTATGGGTCCATCACTTAGACTTTTAACGAACATATAAGACTCGTTATATGTGTTGATAGAGCATTCTTAAAAGATAAATACTTGGGTACATTGTACAGTTCGGTTTATAAATATGGAAATAATCAGATTTATCCCATTACTTTGGGATTGGACCGAATGAATCAAATGAAGCATGGACCTAGTTTATGACCAAGCTAAGGGAATGTATTGGAGATGTTGACAATTATGCCATAATATCATACAGACACAAAAGCATTGATTATGCCGTGAATTTGGTATTTCTAAATGCGATACATGGATATTGTTGTCAACATCTCAAAATGAATGTGAAGACCAAATTTTGGTCTATTAAGAAGATAGCAAAGCAATATCTTTCACTCAATTTCAATATGTTTAATTCAATATCACTTCATTTCGATATGTTTCACTCAATTTCACGCAATTTCAATATGTTTCACTCAATTTCACCCAAGTTCACATAATTGCATTTCGTGAAATGCGGTAAAGTTCGACAGATGCGAATCACAATTTATAGAAATGTGATATAGATCGACAGATCGCATATTACCTAAATGCGATACATTTAAAATAATGAAAATCGCATTTTACCTAAATACGATACATGTATATTAAAATGCAATACATTTAAATTAATGTGAATCACATTGTACCTAAATGCGAAATTTCCATCAATTTTAGACAATTTCACAAAAGTCATATATGTATATCATAAGTTCCAATAGTTTAATAGGGTACCAAACAACTCTACAACTAAACAATTCCTAAAATAAACACCATCAGTGCCGATAAAATCAAACTCACGGCCTTTAGACAAATACTGTGCAAAAATATAAGTAAATACTGCACAATCATTAGACTGAGACTCCTGTTGTGGCACTCCAGTTACCATACTCCAACGAATTAATGGTATTTTGGTGACATTTTGGTGGAAGTATCCGGCTTGTTTCATGATCCTCGGAATGCAAATTGGAAAGGGCTCCAAGAATTTTGCCATCTTCTCTTCTAGATAGTTGATATGCATATATTATACCTATTTTACCCCTTAATTCTCATGATTTAATTGGATAATTATAGCTATTACTGGGAATTTTGTTACTTGTGCTTAATTAGAGTGAAATTGGTATTTTGGACGAGCAAAAAGATCAAAATAGAGAACCAATGATCAAAGAGGAGTTTGGAGAAAACATATTCTACTCAGACCTAGATTGGCAGTCCAACTTATCCGGACTAGCAGTCCAGATATACATTCTAGCAATTCAAAATTCCTAAAATGAACTTCCCAAGCTGGACTAGCAGTCCAGGCCGCAAATTTCAGCAGCCTTTAAATAGCACATTTTCTCACTTTTCAAGGGGCAGAAAATGGGCATTCGTCATTAATTCCCAACAAGGAACTCCAGACTGCTCGTTAAAGGGTCACTGCCTGCTCGGTGGAAGAGTTCATGTTTTACGCAAGAGGAAAGGAGCGCTTAAAGGAGAAGAACAGCTAGGAATGAGTGAGAATAATTGGTCGGGTGAAGCAAGAACCTAACATATGAATTATTAATCTTTCCTAAATTCCAAAGATACCTTTCCTGAAGAAGAATTGAATGTTTTGAAGAACAGCCATGATTTTGGAAGAAAATGATACAACATGAGCTGCCTGACTGTGCAACAGACTGCTCCCTGTCTATCAGAATGGTTTGCCAGACCATATCTTGAATATTTTAATTTATCTAGAACAATGATTTCTGCTAGATTTTTAGGCTATTTAAAGAGCCTTCTTTTATGTTTTGAGAGGGGGATTGAGATTAAGATTTCCACATCTGAACCTTTAAATGTGTAACTTTTTTTTTTATTTTGAATGCATTGTTTGTTTTTTCACTATTATTTTGTCTTACTTCATTCAATCATGAGTAAGTAATTTAATTAATAGGTATGCAGTTGTGCAGGAATAGGTTAGGGCAGGTTTACTTCCCTCTAAATTCGTTAAGTATATTTAGCTTGGTTGTTCAGTGAGTAATTAGCATAGCGTAGGTAACATATTTCTTAGTGGAGCAATTACGAGGAGACTCTTTTTGTGAAACTGGACTTTCACTAAACATATATAACTATGAAATGGAGACATAATTAATTATATGTTAAGGGTTTTAATTTCTTAATTAAATGCTTTCTTATTGTTAATGCTTGGAAATAAATTAATCTCAAAGAGACTTATTTTAGTTGTTTTTAAAGAACGTTGGGAATAAGGGATGTCTGACTCAACCGATTTTCGTGAAAGATACCTTAAGCCAAAGCTATTTGTATTTCATGAACAATGAGAGAAGTGCATATTCACTATCATTTCTGCTCATGATGTATGCTTGTTCTTTCCAAATTTGAAAGTAAAACTTCTTTTTAACTTGTTTTACCATTTTATTTTGTCAAATCAAACACCAACTCAATTTAAGTGATTAGTTACCTTGAAACCTGATTGTGCTCATCTTTTTAGTAACTATATTCAACTGTTCTATCCTCCTGGAGACGATATATCTTACTTATCATTATATTACTTGTACCTAGTGCACTTGCTAGTGTTCACATTTTAGGACAACAAGTTTTGGCATCGTTGTCGGGGATAGAAAAGATAAATATATTACTTTTAAGTAATAGTCGATTTTGACTTGTTTGTTCAAGTGTGCAACGTTCTACTTGTTCTCTTGACATGTTCATATAGAACAAGGACCTAAAGTTTAAAGACAACCAGAGGAACAACCACCCGAACAATTAGAGAACGGAGAGAAACTATTCTTGCAATGAGGAAATGGCCTCAAATTTCCAATTGTTGGTAGAATGCTTACATGGAAGCTACCAATCTTGAAGATTTTGCAAATCGGATGGAAGATTTCTTAAATCCATCTGATTCCAATTCGTGAAAGCTAAGCCTTGAGGAACAATGCAAAAGTTTTATCCCCTTGAAATAAGATAATTCTCATGTGGAGCAATTGTTATTGGACTTTATGTCAACCACAGATCAATCGTTATTAGACTTTATATTAACCATAAAGGATCAACTTCAATCATTGGAACATAAAATAAAGGAGTTTGTCATTATTTTTATGAATCAAGAGCAAGATGAAGAGGAGAACAAGCTTCTTGAACAACTAAGTGAACAAGTGAGATCTCCCAGTGAAGAAGAATTTGAGCCTAAATGAAGGAATTTCCACTTGAACTTGTAGAATTTGAGATTGATTCGACTCAATGGGCTTTAGTTGAAAGCCACATGTCGTCATCATCAATTGAGGACCTCCTTACTTTAGTTTTAAACCTTTTCATTTTTGTTTTAATTTCCTAGTTTATGCCCGTCCACCATCCTCATGGACATTTATACTTAAATCTTTGATAGGTTCAGTGGAGGAAGTCTCCATAATGTTAAGCTTTAAGAAGAAATTGATGGAGTTGAGCAAGGTGTTTAAAAATCGTCGATAACTTCATCTCTACCTCATTTGGAGAATTTGTGCATCATTTGAATTGAACATTCATGAAGAGGTAATTAGTCCGGTTGTGGACTACAAGTTAAGAACTTGTAAGGTAAAATAGTGTAGATTTAATGTGTATTTTGAATAAATGTTAATAATTAATTTAGAGATCATTTGTTGCAAAATTTTATTTAAATATTTTGTATGAGATGGCTTTCTTTTTCATTAAAAGTGATTTAATAAATCTTTGAGGGTTGAAATTGAGCAAAAGTGAATTGAGATGATGTGGAGTTAAAAGGGTTGTTTTTACCCAGTAAGGACTGCTAATCAGAGCCAATGGGCATGACAGTCCAAACTGGGCAAAAACAGAGTACAGAGGCTGTTCTGAATAATTAAACTTCTGGAACTTTTAGCTCAGGACCGGAAGTCTTCTTTCCCTCTCTCTCACCTCTCCAGCTCCTAGCTTTCAAGGTTCTCTACCTTTCCCCTTTGCTGCTCTCTCTGATTCATCAATTTTGCAATTCGTCACTTTCATTTTGCATCAATCATGGGAAAAGAAGAAAATGGAAGATCTAAGATACAGAATTCATTCCCATTTTCCTTAAATTCTAAAGTATATTTGGGTGTTTTGGGTATCTGACAACTGAAAAGTTCTTCCATGGTTGAAAATTTTCTTTGGATTGCATGCAAACTTAATGAAGCCGTTTTCCTCATGCGGTTCAAAATGATTTGTTGGGTTTGTACAAGCTGATTTTGTCACGCTCGACCCTAAATGGCATCAGGTATGATGGAAAACATGATAACGAACGCCTAACAGTCTGAAAGACGAACCTATTTTCTATTAAATAAAAATTTCTTCGACTAAAAAAATTATTTATTTATTTGGTTTGGACTCGATAATTCTATCAAGCTTCCTACATATCATGAACGTCTTTTAATTTTTAAATCGGGAATCAAAGTCACGTAGTTCTACCTACTTTAGGTAGTTCTCTTAACTAAGGTAGTTCTCTTAACTTATTAAGACGTTGATTGACACGTTAATGATTTAACTGTATACTTCACTTTATTACTATATAATTTTATATATATAAATCATTTTATCAGAACAAATTAAATCGAATAAACATTTTATCAAACTAGCTCATTAACAAATAAACGTTTTATCAAACCAATTCGTAATCAAATAAATGTTTTATCAAACCAACTCGTAATAAAATAAATTACTTTAACAAACCAACTCGTAATCAAACAAACGTAAAACATTATATTTCAAATCATCAAGCATTTTAAAAATGTAATACAAATTTGTGTGTGTCCATCATCGAATTCCACCCGTGTAGTTTCTCATAACATCAACAATATCAATAATAGAGATATCCCATTCATATCTCGTTCCTTGTCTAACGTTAGGACTACTAGCCATGCACTCTGGCCATTGATGTGCGATATCTAATATGTGTAAAATATGTGTGATATATGGGTGAAATAAGTAAGATGTTACGTGAGTGTGCTTAAACTCTACTAGACGCTACTATTTAGGGGCAAGTGTACCCCGTCGTATCAAGTAATAATCCAGTTAAGACCGGGTATCGAATCCACGGGATTTATAACCACAAGTATTAAACTACTCGGTTTTACACGTTATCTAATTGGTGAGTACTTTTGACTTGAGTTTGGTGACAACTATAAACTACTCCTAAACTATGAGTGAGCAATTTTCATGTATTTCAAGTCCTTTTAGAGTGATACGGATAATGATAAGTTATAACATATGACAAACAATACGAAACATATACGATTAATAATTTACTCTTGCAAAGACGACTATCTATAGACCGAACAACTCTGTGAGATTCTAGGGTCGTGATTTCCCCTTAAGGCGACTCTACTTCCTAGGATCAGAAACTAGGGCCCGTAAGTTCCGTGGCTCGTCAATTCCTACGGTTTCTGGATTGTCAACTCCGGTAAGGCAACACTTATGTGATTCCTAATAGATTTCAGAGCTCGTAAGCGACCTACACATTGATCAATTATAAGTATCAAAACAAGCAATAAATAATAACACATATAGTGAAAACGGAATTGTAAATCATATATTATAAATATGGAATGCGTAAATACGAAATACAACTAAGCCTAGTACATAGAAAGAGTACAAACTAATTAACAAGTAAAAAGGGAAGAAGAATCGACCCTTAGAACTAGCTAACCAGACTCAAAGTCGTCTCTTAGGACTTGGAGGTGGAACTCTCGAGCTTGGTGAATGCGGGTGGAACGTAACTTCGGCGGAGTGACCAGAGGATTATACAAACTCTCAAGGTGTGAGGAACTTTAGTACATAGAAAATTGAATGAGAAAATGAGTGTTAATCACTCTTATTTATACACATCAAGTTCGGGGGTAAAATCATAAATACACAAGTTACAAATAAGAATTCACATTGTTTGTGCAGGTTTCACATGGCACGCCCCGCGTGGAAGGGAGGACGCCCCGCGTGTCTGCCATTTTGCCCATTCCATTGATAATTTCTTCACGCATGGACTGATTTCAGAGTTGTTGACTCAACCACGCTTCACGTAGACCGGAGTACGCCCCGCGTGGTTGAGCTCCTGGAACTTGATATTGCATGGTTTCTTCTTCACGCCCCACGTATTCCCTGGGACGCCCCGCGTGGATGAGCTCCTGGAACTTTAGTCACTCTTTCACACCTTGCATGCCCCGCGTATTCCTTGGGATGCCCCGCGTGGTAGGTGTTGACTGTGTGGGAACACGTGGTTGAATGTTGTGGCTTCGTGGGCACTGCTATACGCTTCGCGTGTAACATTCCACGCCTCGCGTGTCCACTGAATTATCATTTGTTTATTCTTTAACTTGTACCTACAAAATACGACTCTAAAAAACCGAATTAGCTTGATGTTTTATTTTTCTGAAATTAATTAAAAGTAAAAGAAATTCACTAAAAACACAAAATTTATTTTTATTTTATTATTTATTTAAAAACACACTATTTTTGTAATTAAACTTAATTATTAGCTCAAAATTAATCCGTAAATCACGCTAAAAGATAGGGACAAAACGTCCCTATCAGCCATACCACCCTTAGGTATGGTCTTACAACTCCTACCCCGGGCAATCCTAGATGTACAAAACCATTTTATCTATCTTTCAAAATATCACAACATAAAAATCATACTTGGACTTCGATCCAAATCACATAAATATTAACAACAACCGAATCAACTTTCTCAATCCAAAAACAGTTCGCATAAGATTGTCAAATTCATTTTCTAATTTTTAAAATATCACAATCATAAATAATTATTCTACAAACAAAATCAAAAGTATATAAACAATATATTTCAAACAATTTAATCAAAAGTATTCAAAATAACTCAAATATTATATAAATAATTTAAAAATGAATTTTAAACCGAATACTTTTATGAGACTTATTTTTATCTGTCATTGGAATAGTTACGTATAACATTAAACTGATATAGTTAATTTAGACCGAATATACTGTTAGATTCGTTATGTTGTCATAAGTTTATTTAAACTAATTTTAAATTCAAATTCTTGTACTAATTTTATATTCGACTTTATACCGACTCTACTGGACGATATTAATATTAGTCCTTCTATTTTCAAGGTATTTTAATTCTTTATAACTATTCAATAGAATTTAATTTAAAATAATCGAAATATTCTTATTGGATTATTTTTAGTTACCGAGATAGTAATTTTGAACCGACGTAGTTAATTTGGACGTATTATACCTTTAAACTCGTGATGCTGCTAACAGCCCATTAATACTGAATTTCACTTCTTTAATAAATATAAAGGACAATTAGTCTAAAATTTATATTTTTATTAATAACCTATAGACTTGATAAATCACTACCCATAAACTTATTAAAATTTGACGAGAACTAAAACCAGACTTACTCAAAATTATACCTAGAACATTTAAAAAAAATAAATATAAAATACAGTTATCGGAATATCGTCGTCGGTCACCAAAAATTAATCGATGTGATCCGCTAACAGCTGATCCAAAACATCGTCGCTATCGGTCACCGAAAATTAATCGATGTGATCTGTCGAAAGTCAAAAACATTTTTCCTCTCCTTATTTGAAACCCAAAATCTTTCTTATTAACCAGAATTTCCTTTTCTAGAATCTCTTCAAAATCTCAAAATTTAATATGTATAAAAAGACTTAAAAGCATCTTTTTCTTTTCCTTCTCTTTCTTTTTCCTTTTAATTCCTTCATTTGTCTCGTTTTTCCTTTCTTACATTCTTTCTCTTCATTCCATTTACTACCATTTTTTTTCATCTATATATCTCCCTTCATTTATATAAGACATTGAAATGTATAAATTCATATGAAACTCCTTTCAAGTTTTGCTATGACAGTGGCAATATTTTAACTTTAAATTACAAGAAAATTGCTTTTTGGCAACAAGTTTTAGTAACAACAGAATAAGTTGTTGCTAAAAATGAACTTTGGCAACGATAATTTTCATGTCGTTACAAAGATTGTTGCTGTATATTTCTTGGGAAAAATGTAACTGCTTTGGCAACAACAGCTTCGTTGATATAAATTAAAGTCTTTATAGCAACGATTGTACGTTGCTGTTGTAAATGAAAACATTTACAGCAACGATAATATGTCATTGTTGTAAATGGAAGTATTAACAACAACAACTACTACATGTCGTTGTTGTAAATGAATTAATTTACAGCAACGACTACATGTGGTTGCTGTAAATGAAGGCATTTACAGCAACGACTGTATTTAATTGTTGAAAGAAAAGATTTACAGCAACAACTGTATGTTGTTGCGTAAAAATTAAATATTTTGGCAACACAAAAGGTTGTTGCGAAAAAAATATTAAACTAATTAATTAAAAATAAATAAATACATATTTTTTTATAATATAAAATAAATATTTTTTTTGAAAAGATATAAAATAAATATTTAAATAATATAATTTGAAATTAAATTATAAAATATATAATATACTATTTATTTTATTTATATGTTATAAATACTTAAAATATACTTTATGTGTAAATATATATTCTTTTTATAATATAAATGAAATTAAATTAAATATTTAAAATATATGTAATATTTTATTTTTATTATGTTTCAGTAAATGTTATAGATTATTTAATTTTTAATTTTTAATACTACTAATAAATTTAATTTTGTACTTAAATTTTAAATATAAATGGATTAACTTTACAAGAGTAATAAAATACATAACTAATATTAAATTTCTATATAAGTAAGTATATTATAAATCTTAATAACATTAAGGTATTAAAAAATTAGAACTTGTAAGGAAGTTGTAAGTTATAAGCTGTTGAATAATTTATTCTGTTCTTTAAAAAAAAAATTATTCAATGAAATGCACACCATTGATCTTTCCAATCTAACGGCTGTGACAAAAAACCTAGGTCAGTATCATCTTCTCTTGCCCAGCTTTGACGCCATACCTTCTTTCCTTTGGCGGCTTGCACTCTCTTTCACATCTCAATTTCACTCCGCCTCTCTCTCTCGAAGCAGATCAATATCGATCCTTTTTGCTCTAACTCTTCAGCCGCGGCGATAGGCTCTGTTTCTGAAGATTCTTCTCCACAAAACAAAAATGTTAGCACAGAAACAAGTTGAGAAGAAATGATGTCTAGCTTTAATAAAGGTGAAAATGTAAAGAAAGAAGAAGAAAATAAAGGAGGCGGTGACTCCATTTTTTTGTGTACAAAGCTTACTTTACCATGGTGGGTCTCTATATATAGTGCCTGGTTTAGTTGTGCTTCGAATGAGGTACTAAAATCAAACGAAAACCTTCATAATTTAATTAGAAGTTTACAATTTCTGCTCTTATGAACTTCTAATTTTGAATAATTACAGGTTGCTCATGTTCTATTGACTCTTCCCTACTCTTTCTCTAGAATGGGAATTCTTCCAAGTATAATTTTGCAAGTGTTCAAAGGTAAAATGTATATATGTTAGAGCCCGTTTCACAACGGAGAGACTTAGACGAGCGCATTTAATCGGCAGAACATTCAATTCATTTGCTTTTATGTGTGATCTCCCAATTAACATTAGTTATTCAGACTCCAGTATTAATATGATTGTTTTTTGTTTTTTGATTGAAATGTTAATTTAGATAATCGGAAACATAGATTGTGTTCGCTGCTGCTATGTCCCAGATTCTTTCCTTCACTTTAAATGCCCAAGTTGGAGAAACTTTGCTTATGTTGTAAATGCCCAAGTGACCTAGTACCATAAAGTTGGATAAATAACTAAAATGAAAGTTGGAAAGAGAGAAAAAAGGCTTCAATTAGCATGCTTATTTTAGTAGCCCCATTTCAGGCCTACCTTGAGACTAAACCAACTTGTTTCCTTGTATCTTGTATAAATTTCACTCAATGTTAACTTTTAGGATCCTTTGTAGATAAAATCAGACGAACTTGCTATCTGATCAGGATTTTCGATACTTTTTCCTTTGAATCCTCACAAAAACCATTATAAAACATGAAGCACTTAGCAATATTGTTCTTCTTGGATCTATGAATTTTTCTAAATAGCTTAACACATATTTTCCATGTTTCCTCTGTTATATATATTCTATTTCAGAGTGGTGTTACAGGAGACACTGTATGGTGTTATCCTCGCTCAGACTTAGATGCAAAGCCTTAACTCTAGAAATGTCTGATGGGATATCTCATATTATTACATGGTTTGATTTGGTTGGTTCTTCTTACTTATAATTTAAAACAAGTTCTCTTGATTTTCTATTCAATTCAGGATGTGGATGCCAAAGAAACATATAAGGATATTGTATATAAAATATTCTGTTGACAAATTTTAGGATCCTTTAGTGTGCAATTGAGGTAGCTTATAGTTTAGTTGCTTGAATAGTTTAATGGATTTTATGTGCAATACTTTTTGTTTCCAAATTGAGACTCATTAGTTTGTAAGTTTTGAGTAAATTAATAATTATATTTTCTGCTTTCGAGCCCGAGCCAGAAGACTCGACAGTACTCTTTGTAAACCTTTCTGGATTCACGCAAGTTACGTGCCCAAAGACGAAGTCTCCATCTACCAGTCTAAAGGTGTCCTGGTATGTGTACCACCCTTGCACAATTAATTCTTTCTCTCTTGTTGTATTGTATGTGTGGCTATGTATGTTTTTTTGGTTCAATGAGTATATCATAAGAAATTTAGAGATTTGATGGTAAAATATCAAAATTGCACTATTTATTGAAGAGTTTTTCTATTTTGATAAGATATGGCAAATCTATTGACAAGTCTAAACTCATTGCTCTCAAAAGTTACATAGATCAGTACAAGCTAAAACTCATTGACATCATGCATCAATTTTGTATTTGAATTTCAACTTTGTATAATATATGCCAACAGTTCATAATACTTTTTAATAGCTTGAGCAATTTATCAGTTCTTGTTGAGCATTGCTTACATATTCTTTATTGGTTTAGCTATTGACATGGGTGTCTAAAAGTTACATACATCCTCGTGTGAAGTTTTCCAAGTTTTACCCCCAAAACCAAAACGGGGATGGGTGGGGTAACTATCCCCAAACCGTAGTGATCCCGGCCTCGTACCCGAAAAAATCCTCAATATAAAATTATAAATTATACATATTATATATAATTTTAGTTTTAATAATATATATAGTATAATATATATAATTATATAATAGTACTGTATATGTATATCTATAACTTAAGATAATAACTATTCAAGTTTAGTATCAGGTATATGTATATCTATAACTTAAGGATATCTATTTCAATAATATTCATTAGGAAAACACAAGACAAATATGATGTTAGAATTTCTACTAAACATGCTTTTTCATTTTAAAGAATACGGATAAGGTGTAAAAATGCCCCTAATGTTTAGAGTCGGGACCAATTTTATCCCTAATGTTTAAAATGATGCAATTTAAAAGTATTAATCTCCAATTCTATTATTAACTCACAAAAAAATATGAAATCTTTTTTTTAGAAACAACGGATATACAATTAGTGCAAAATAAGGAGCAAAATATTTGTATTTTATAATGATGTCTGAAATTAACCAAACTTGCCAACATTAGGTGTAAAATTCCTCTTTGCTACGAATATTTGAGGTAAAATTATTTCTAGCTATAAACATAGTATTTTTGCACTTTATCCCTAAAGAATAAGAATTAAATTATTTTTCAACAAATAATGTTAGGCAAAAATTAATAAACCTTGTACTGGACATATAATTAGTGTAACTTCATGAGCATATTATTGTAGTCTCTTCAGAAATTCATTATTTTATAAGAAACCAGCATGCTAATTTGTACATATTAGCATTACTTACAATATGCATAAGTTGTTTAACTTTGTCAAATGCTATTTCATGATCACTTCTTGAAAGATATAGGTTATTTTTTATTTTTTTAATCACTTCTTGAAAGATATAAGGTTAATATGTGTATATGTTAGGCATATTCATTTTATTTTACCATGGTTGTCATTCTTATATTTGCTTATCCTCTTTTATTTTTCTTATTTAGGAGGGCGTTTCATGATGATGCATGGAATGAAAGTGAAGTATAAAGAGGAATCTATGCTTGAGAGAATAGACTATCTTTTGTATAGTTAAATACGTTTTTGTGAAGTTCATAATCAAGCTTTTTGCTAGCTTTGAAAGCTTTTAGATTATGTGATGATGATTAGTTTTAATGTAATTAGATATGATGTCTTATGTAAAAAAAGAATATATGTTGATTCCGTAATTAATTATGGATATTATTAGCTTTTTATTTATGATAATTAATTATTTGATTTTAGTGTTGTGATATATATATATATAATAAAAAAGAAATATTATATATGTAGGTGTTAAGTTTATTTTGCAATAACAATTTACTTTCCAAACATCATAATATATGGCAACGATAAAAGATTGTTGGTAAAACAATAAAGTATACGGCAACAATATATGTTGTTGCGAAACAACATAATAAATGGCAACGCTAGTGCCTGTTGCAAACTTCATATTTATGGCAACGCCAACTATTGTTGCTAATGTAAACATATATATAGCAACATCATGCGTTGTTGTAAAAGATAAACTTTATCTCTCCGCATATGTTCCGGCTTTCGCAACGTCAAACTTTTCGCAACAAGGATGTTGTTGCCTAAAAAACATCTTTGGCAACGATAGGTAAGTCCGTTCTAAAAACCTATAGTAACGGAATGTATTATAACAAGCAGAAGTCGTTGCAAAAAATGAAAAGTTGTTGCGAAATATATTTTTGGCAACGACTTTCTGCGTTGCCAAAAATCAAATTTCTTGTAGTAACTTATATGCCATATGTTAATGTTTAAATCATGATGTACTTTATTCAGTTACATCTGTATTTAGAATAGTTTAATATATTGACATGTATCATAAACGATGTCATTTACATGTTTTCTATTATTACAATTTTTTTATCATCTTATCATCATCATTAATGTAGAGTTAGTGGAGGATTACATACATATGTATGTGATGATTAAAAATGAATATATTAATTAGAAATATCATTTAAGGTCCATTCATTTCTTTATTTCGAAACTTTTTTCAAATAGATATAAATTTAGTCTCTAATCTTTAATCGTAATATTATAATATCATATTGATTCATCAATCAATTAAAGTATATGATACGAATTTAGGGATACGGACGTGACAGATTTGATTCTAATCTTCCCATCAATTTCAGTTTGGAATTTTTAGTTTTCAAACGGGTTCTGTGAAATTTTCATCTGGGTTTTCCGAATTCTGCAATGGGGGTTGCATTTTTATGTCTCATTCACTATTATGCCATTTTCCCTTTCACATGACACAAGATACATGACAGACATTTGTTTTCGTATCGTCTGAATATTTTTCGTGACATTATTTTAACTCTATGTCATCTGAAGGCGAATTAAAAAATGCGCTCGATTCTTAGATGACGTTACGATTACAGAATCCTGTCATCCAAAGTAAATGCGCATTTTTGTTAAATTTCACTTACTCATCAGATGACACCTGCAATAAATGACTGTCATTGTATAAGGAAAACAAAAAAAGCGGCAAACGAAATTTCACTTACGCGGCCATATACCAAATTTAGGCGCCGGATGGTTTGACTGAAATTTCAGCTCGTATATAAACACTGTATCTCACCCAAAACCCCATTTTTTAGGTTACACAATCTTGATCCCTCTCATCTCTCTCTATCTCCATGGTTGATTCCTACATGCAATCAGTGAGCTCGAAACACGGTACAGGTAAGTATCTATTGATTTTCATTGTTCCTTACTCTATCTTTTCCTCATCCGATTTACTTTTGTATATGTCGATTTCAGCAGCTGGAATAAGGATCTATTGATTTTTAGACCTATCGTTGAAAGGGTTAGATCTCTCGCTTAGATACACTGATTTTATTGTATTCATTGTTAGATTCACTGCTGAAAAGCTTGGGTCTTTATCTTTTTTAACCTAGGGCAATACAGTACCAGATGCTGAAGATGTTCTAATTTCTTTTTATTTGAACATAATATTTGCAGGGATAGTAAGAATGCTACATGCGAAGGCTGACTGAAAAGATTGTCAATCAGTTCTTGCGTTTAGCATATGGGAGGATTTCTTTAACTTATTGAGTATATATTATTATTATGTTGGTTTAAACTGATTGGTTGCATGTATGATGTTGTTGTGGGTGGTGCTACTGAGATAGGTTTACAATATATCTTCCACTTGACTTGTTATCTGAATGAGTATGTGTATGTGTATGAAGCATGTTGGCTTGTTTATGCTTAATGTTCTGTTTAGGAAGCTAGAACTGATTGAGTATGTGTATGAAGCATGTCTATGTTTGATGTTTTGTTTAGGAAACTAGAACTCAATGAGTATATGTATGATGTTGTAGGTGATGCTGCTGAGATAGGTTTACAATATATCTTCCACTTGGCTTATTATCTGAATGAGTATGTGTATGTGTATGAAGCATGTTGGCTTGTTTATGCTTGATGTTTTATTTAGGAAGCTAGAACTGACTGAGTGTGTGTATGATGTTGTGGGTATGTTTGATGTTCTGTTTAGGAAACTAGAACTCAATGAGTATATGTATGATGTTGTGGGTAATGCTGCTGAGATAGGTTTACAATATACCTTCCACTTGCCTTGTTATCTGATTGAAACCATTCAGAATGGTGATGAGTTTTCGATGCTATCAGCATAAGTTATGAACTTGTGGTTAGAGCATCGCAAACTTCATCACCGTGCTCACTTTTCAACGAGTACAATCCAAGTGGGAGGAACATTGTAAAGGGTTATGCATGTGCATTGCTATTAACTGCTTGCTTGAATACCTTAACCATGCATGGAGTGATTGGTATGAATGTGAGTTATATTGCTAGAACTTATTGGTATGTGCATTGCTATACAACTGTTTAGGAAGCTAGAACTCATGGGAATACTCTTATACCTACGAGCTACACTGCTAGAACTGATTGAGTATGTGTATGTGTATGAAGCACATATTGGCTTGTGTTATGTTCTGTTTAGGAAGCTAGACTGATTGAGTATGTGTATGAATGTTCATTGGGCATGTAGCATCATTAGGCATAGTCTAACAATATGAATGTTCATTGTGATATGAGAATACTCTTACGATGTTCCTTTTCACTTGGCTTGTTATCGTAAATAAAAGCATTCAGGATGGTGATAGGTTTATGATGCATTCAACACAAAGGGAGTCCCTTGTGGTGACAGCATCATAAACCTCATTACCAAGTTCATTGTTCAACGAGTACAATCCAAGTGGGAGGAACATTGTAAAAGGGTCAATATACATATACATACGAACTGCTGTCTTTTGATATGACATGAATATAAATATACATACGAACTGAATAGCAAAGCTCTACGTTATATTACAAAAGGGGGGGGGGGGATAAGTGTTGCCTTTCGGTTGTAATTGAAGGTCTAAAGCTCCTTAACTATTTTGACTAAAGAAAGGAAATTTGGAATTGGAATGAGAACCACAAAGGAAATTTATTATCCCTTAAAAGTTTCACATTGCCTTTTGATTCTCCTTTTCTCTTAGTCAAGATAGTTTAAGAGATCTGGACACCCTCATATCCACCTTGCATATCAGTCCATCTCCAGGCGAGCACATCATACACTTCCCTGTTGCTGAGGTATTGCTCAGCAACTGCTTCTTGCCCAGGATATGGCGCCTCAATATGGGGTTGTAGTAGTAGATCATATATGTGCACAGCAGCTACAAAATGCATAGAATAATTAGATCACAAACATGATTAAGTGTTATCAAATGAAATAGATAAATGGTGGCATATCTCAACCTTGGCAGTGGGAAATAGAGGGTGAGTAAGGAGACGGGGAAGATGAATCATCCCCTGAGGATCCACGTTAGGATGATAAACCTTATTCCGGAAGCGAAACTGAGAATAAGAAGAGACATTGATTAGTGTATGTGTATACAATATCATGTAGGTTCATATATCTTAAGGAGATAAGTTAATATTACTGTTGGAGGTCTGTTTGGGAAATCCGGAGGGTAGCTGATTCTGATTTCAAATACACCCCTTTCATATGGGTGTATTGGGGGCCTTTTATTCTGATCGACCATTTGAAGAAGTTATCATCCAGAGGACTTGTTATCATCCAATATAAGAAGAATCATTACAAGTAAATAGAAGAAACCATGAAGAGTTGAAGAACAACATATGGATTGACATACCATCGATGGCCAGAAGCCACCTCGGACTCTCAATGTACAACTTCTCCATCTCAGCAATTATCCGTTGTTGAACAAGCGCAAGGTGATCCATTGTATAATGTAAGTTTTCTGGGTTGAATGTATATGCTTGTTATTTATAGTGATATGCTTGTTATTTATAGTGGTATAATAGTGGTGGCTAAGTGAAAGGTCGTGAAAGGGAAAGGGTCTTAATTAGTGCGGTTAGGGTTATGTGTAATGATGCTATGTATTAATGACATGCATTGGGTTTTGCAGATATCAAGACTTTGGGATTATAGGCCTAATAATGACTCCAAGATATGGATACATGAATTGATCGATTTGTTTCAGAATTTGGATATGTATTGGTTATTTTTTTTAGTTTTAATTGAGGAATGTATGTTAAATGTAAACAGATTATGAGTATTGATATCCAATAAAATTAAACCATTGTTATACAGAATTTCATGTTCATATTCGAGTGTGTTAATTATTCAGGTACAAACCAGAAATCCATACGAAGAAGAAGGCAAAAAGTGACATTTTAATTTTAAAAAATGTCATATAAAGAACAATAAAAAGACATTGAAATAAACGAATCTGTCATCTGAAAATAAATCCTTTGACATGATTGATTAAGACCTATGCCATCTAAAACAAGCTACGACGGCAAAAATTATTATATGAACTGTCATTGCAAATTGAATATGCCAAATTCCCACACGTAAACTTGACGGTTTTAATTATTAGTATGTCATGTGATGACATTAAATGTGACCGTAATAATAAATTTGCTGCATTGTAACAAAGATTAATATGACAGTACACAGATAGGATAATGTCATGTGTTGCACCGTCACATGACAGAACCTAACCATCGTTTGAAGGGGCAACAGACGGCACCGAGCCCCGTGACAGATTTATATCTCGCGGGAAGACGGTTTTTAACCGTCGTTTGAAGGGGGGTTTGGCGTAGTGATTGTCATATCTCTCTTTCATTTTTGTGCTAAACTTATTCAGTATGAAACAGAGCTAATTCTGGATAGCTGTACATAACCCAGCTCATGCAAATTTTTGTGGATATATTGTTAAATATGTTGCATTGGTTAAAACATACTGAATTGATTTCATCGTGTCAACTAGTTTCATGTTAATTACCTAAAGTTGATGTGTTTCAATTTTGTATTATTTGGGTTGTTCTTTTCACATTCTATGCCAATAAATATGCTATTTGTTAAATTCAACTTAATCATTGTGCATATTTAATTGGTTCCAAGGAACAATTGAGAATAGAAATTGAACAACTTTGGGACTTCAATTCTACTATGTGCATGCCATTAGTTTTGATTTTTTTTTTGTAGTTGGATATGGTGTTTAAATTCATTATACTAGGGGTTGGATATTTATGGAACTATGACATAATCCATTATTTCTTGAGCTACAATTAATACATATGTCATATAATTTGGGCGTAATTGCTGATCTGCTTAAAATTCCTATTCCGTGACATTATTTTGGAAAATTACAAAATTTTATGGCAGAACATGTACTGATATTTACTAGACTGGACTGGCCATCCAGCTCTTCTTTAAGCCATGTTTTCCCAACAACACCCATTCAACCTTTGAAACTAGTCCAAATTCTTCGCTAGTACAGAATTAAATCCAATCAGTCGAGAACCACATTGCAACCCAAGATTTTTTTACTAGTCCAGAACCCATGGGCTAAATTCAGTCCAAAACCCTTGGACACCCAGTCCAGCCACCTTAACCCACAAATTTTATTTTTTCCATTTCTAATTTTTTAACCACATTTAATTATTTTGCACTAATGTTTCCAATTTTATTCTTTTTCATCTTCATAGTGAGAGCATTGATGCGAGCAAGGTAGACAAGATTGTGAGGTAGATTATTCGTGGAAAATGGCTCCAAAGATCAAAGTTTCCACCAAGAATGGGAGAAACTGCCAGAAATAACAGTTCACTAAAGATTCCTCTTGAACAGTTGTAAAGAAGTGCAAAATCATATGTTCAGCAATAGAAACGGGTAGGACAGGCACATTTCGGATAAACACGCGGGTCAAGCAGGAACCAATGAGAGAGTGAAATGTGGGAGACAGCTTTTGTGCACCAAGATGAAATGGATGGTTATGATGTTATTGTTCTTTTGTATTTTGCCTTTAGTACCATTTTGCCCTTACTGTTTAGGGTTAAAACTTCATCCTATAAATATTTTGCTTTGTGGTAGGTGAAATATATTATTATCGGGAGCCACTCTCTTAGCTTTTCTTTAAAGTTTCTATTTTTAGCATTATTTTAGGAATGAACATCCTGTTCACTCATCGAAATGAGTGAGTAGTTTACTTGTTGCCGATATAGCCAGCCATAAATGGTGATTGTAAGTATTCTTTTTTTTTTTTTATTAATGAAGCATCTTTATCAATAAATGGCTATTAAATGGTATAATGAATGGTTTAGATAATGATCAAGTCTAAATGCTAGTGATAAGGGATCACATGACCGTGCTCCTGATTCATGGAAACATCCATTTGATGCAAATTGTTTTGAACGGACATGAATATAACTATATGTTGAGGTTTCATTTATGAATGCTCCTAAATCGTAATGCTGGAATAACTTAGCTCAAGGACACTTGGTTAAGCACTATTCTTAGAATCTGTGGAAAAAGGGAGACCTGACCTTAGTAACTTAAGCAGGAGAGACTCAAGCCATGAACTTTAAAGATGCATGTGTTAATAGATTACGAGCAATTGCCATTCGGCATAGTGCTAGACCTGTAGCTGTCCCAACCTGATATTTGATTCAGTTCATTCCTGTTTTCTTGCTTTATTGCATGTTCACTATACCCACTTCAAAGTTATTAGATCTAGTGATTAAGGTAACTATTTATGATATTAACCCAATCCATGTGGAAATGACACTTGGTTTTGCCCAACTACAACTGACCTAGTATACTTACTAGTGTCCCATTTCAAGAGACCAAGTTTTTGGTGCCGTTGCCGGGGATTGACGGCTTAAGTTTTAAGAATTAGTATGCTTAATTTGCTACTTGTAAATCACCTGTTTGTTTAGCTTTTGTTTCGAATTTTTTAGTTGTTTATGCGAAGAATAGGTATTCCTATTGTTCTTGTAGATCTTGAAATCGAGAGAACCTACAGAAGAAGAAGGAGGCTGTTTAGACAAGTTAGGCTTGCCAGGATGAACCACGAGAATGAGATACCAGAACCTGAACAACCAGAGAACCATGAGGATGGTCATGGTGAAAATAACGGAGTTAATGGAAATAACAACAACAACAACGGTAATTAGAGATTGCGGATGAAGGATTATTCTAGACCATCTACTGAAGGCCATTCGTCGTGCATCGTATTACCCAATGAAGGAAACCACCTGTTTGAAATCAAAGCTTCAATGATTCAGATGCTACAAACAGCTATGCAGTTATATGGGTTTCCGAATGAAGATCCAAATGCTCACATTCAAGATTTCATTATGATGTGCAATACTTTTTGGATGAATAGGAATGCGAGCGATGACGTGATCAGACTCAAGTTGTTCCCGTTCTCATTGAAGGACAAGGCTAAGAACTGGCTGAAGAATCTACAACCAGGTTCAATCACCACCTGGGAAGAAATGGCAACCTTGTTCCTGGTGAAATACTTTCCCCCACGACAAGCCATCAAGCTTAGAAATGAGGTATCTCATTTCTTTCAGAAGAAGATGATTCTTTATTCGAAGTTTGGGAGAGGTATAAGGAGCTGCTGAGAAGAGTTCCCAATCATGGCATACCTACATGGATGCAAGTGCAAAACTTTTACAATGGAGTAGCCAATGCGTACAAGATTCAAATCAAGTTAGTGGCAAATGGGAATCCTGAGGAGCTTGAACCTCAAGCATTGTACGAGTTGATTGAGAAAGTTGTTAACACGAGTTACAGTTGGCATTCTATGAGAAGTGAAAGCAAGAGATTTTCTAATGATTCGAACAATGAAGCCATCACTAGATTATCAGCGCAAATGGAGCAGTTGGTGAAGACAGTAGGGAAGATGAATGTCTCAGCTATTCAAGCACAGCCTCAACTACCTGGCCAGCATGAACAGCCAACACCTGAAGGATTTTTGCAGTGGACCACACAGGCCTATTGACTGCCCAGGAATCAAACCGGGAGCATCAATGAAGGAACAATGTGATTTCATCGCAAGACAACCACCTAATCCGTACTCAAATACATATAACCTAGGTTGGCGAAATCACCCTAACTTTTCATGGTAGGACAACCAAAGACAACCAGCTGCTCAGCAACCATACATGCAAGATAACGCGAGACCATCCTACCAAACGTAGCAGGCCACCTCTTCTACTCAGAATTATCAGCGTCAACCGGCTATTCAACAAGAAGGAAAACCTGACCTGGACAATCTTCCATCAAGAGCCTTGAAACTCAGATGCAGCAATTTGCCGCCATTATTGCTTCCAAAGAAAAAGGGGCCTTACCAAGAAACATAGTGACCAACCCAAAGGAGGAGGTCAACCCTATCATCTTGAGAGGAGGTAAAAGAATCTCCAATACTTATGAGGATAACAGTTTGACCAATAATGTAGGAGGAGGAAATCAACCAGCCAAAGAGTCGGCACAGACCCACCAGACAGCTCAACTAAAGAAGCGAAAAGATAAACATCCTGCCAACGAGGATTCCCCATCCTATGAAGTAAGAGTACCCTACCCAGATAGGCTAAAGCAGCAGAACTGTGAGAAGAGACACAAAAGTTTCTTAGAACAATTAATGAAGTTGCACATCAACATCCCTTTCATTGAGGCCTTATCGGAGATGCCAATGTATGTCAAGTTCCTCAAAGACCTTCTCACCAATAAGAAGAAGCTCGAAAGTGTAGCAATGGTGCAGCTGAAAAGAGACAGTTCATCAATCCTACAAGTCAAACAGCAGCTTCCTAAAAAGCTGAAAGATCCGGGGAGTTTCTCTATACCCTGTTCAATAGGAACAATGATTATTCAGAATGTCTTGTGTGATCTAGGAGCCAGCATTAACTTAATGCCATATTTAATTTCTATGCAATTAGGATTAGGAGAACCTAGACCCACCAAAGTCACTGTTAAACTAGCTGGCCGATCTATTCAGTATCCTAAGGGAATAGTGGAAGATGTACTAGTCAAGGTTGGGAACTTCATTTTGCCTGTTGATTTCGTGATTATGGACATAGCTGAAGATTTAGAGGTTCCAATAATTTTAAGGAGACCCTTTTTAGCCACTGGTAGGGCAGTCATTGACGTACATAGTGGTCATCTGATTTTGAAAATAAATAATGAGGAAGTTGTATTCAAAATGCACGAGGCTGTGTGTTACACCTCTACCTCTAATGATGTTTGTTATTTTTTAGATACAAAAGAAGAACAAGTGGGCTTACCTGAGTAAGAAGGAGGAGAGCACCTGTCACAACATGAACAAGTGGTCACTACTGACTCACTCGAGGAAACTGGTGAAGAATGTACAGAGGAAGAAACTGAGGTATTGCCTGATCCACTCCCCAAAGAAGATGATCAGAGATGCCCGGAGTTGAATCCTTTGCCAGCTCATTTGGAGTATGCTTTTCTAGACCCTCCAAACAGTCGGCCAGTAATCATTTCAGCCACTCCGACTAAGGAGCAGAAAGAACAACAACTTGTCATTTTGAGAATCAATAAGGAAGCCCTATCATGGAAAATTGAAGACATCAAGGGAATCAGCCCTACGGTCTGTATGCACAAAATTTTAATGGAAGAAGATCATAGACTGTTCGTGCAGCCACATGGGAGGCTTAACCCACCCATGAAAGAAGTTGTCAAAGCAGAAGTGATAAAACTGATTGATGCAGGGATAATCTACTCAATCTCAAATAACATCTGGACCAGCCCTGTTCAGGTTGTACCGAAGAAGGGAGGAACAACTGTGCACTTGAGCTAATCCCAACTCGAACAATCACTGAATGGCGTATGTGCATCGATTACAGGAAGCTGAATGAAGCAACCAGGAAAGATCACTTCCCTTTACCATTTATGGATCAAATGTTGGAAAGATTAGCTGGTTATCAATTCTACTATTTTCTCAATGGCTATTCAAGGTACAATCAAATTCAAATAAGCACGAATGACCAAGAAAAAACCACATTCACCTTCCCATATGGCACCTTTGCCTACAACAGAATGCCTTTTGGGCTGTGCAATGCTCCTGCTACCTTTCAAAGATGCATGATGGCGATATTCCATGACATGATTGAGAAAACAGTTGAAGTTTTTATGGATGACTTCTTAGTCTATGGCATGTCATTCGAGTCATGTTTGCAGAATTTGGAAGTTGTTCTAGCAAGATGCAAAGAAACACAGTTGGCTCTAAACTGGGAAAAGTGCCACTTCATAGTAATTGAAGGCATCGTGTTAGGTCACAAAATCTCGAGCAAGGGTATGGAAGTTGACAAAGCTAAAGTTGAAGTTATTCAAAAGCTGCCACCCCCAAGCTCTGTCAAAGACATCCGAAGTTTCCTCGGACATGCTGGGTTCTACCAACGATTTATCAAGGATTTTTCTAAGATTGCCCAACCTTTATCAACTTTACTTCACAAAGGGGTGGATTTCAGGTTTAATGAACAGTGCATGGCCGCTTTCGAATAGCTAAAGGAAAAGCTTGTGAATTCCCCTATATTGATCTCACCAGATTGGAACATCTCGTTTGAACTCACGTGTGATGCCAGTGATATGAGTGTTGGAGCTGTTCTCGGGCAAAGGGTAGAGAAGAAATTCAAGCTTATTTACTACGCTAGCAAAACACTAAATGAAGCCCAACAGAATTACACAACAACTGAGAAGGAGCTGCTGGCTGTGGTCTATGCTTTTGACAAATTCAGATCGTATCTCGTGCTACTGTTTATACAGACCACTATGCACTCAAATACATGTTCACTAAAAAGGAAGCCAAGCCTCGTTTAGATGGTTACTATTGCTCTAGGAGTTTGACTTGGAAATACGAGATAAGAAGGGCTTTGAGAACTTAGCTGCAGACCACCTATCCCGCTTTAAATCCATCATAGAGAAAGGACAACCAGATATTGTAGATACCTTCCCTGATGAACACATGTTCGCTATTGCATCACTTCCCTGGTTTGTTGATATAGCCAATTTTTTAGGTTGCAAGATCAAACCTTTTCATTATTCAACTAATAAAAAGAGGAAATTCTTTGCTGACATTAAATACTTCCTATGGGAAGAACCATACTTGTTTAAACTTTGTGTAGATCAACTTATTTGGACATGTGTGAGCCATGAAGAGGGGGAGCAGATATTACATCAATGCCACTCATCTGAATCGAGCGGTCATTTTGGAGCCAATAGAACGACAACCAAGGTGTTTCAAGCAGGATTTTTCTGGCCTTCTATCTATAAGGATGCCCAAAGGTTTGCGCGAGAATGCAACGAATGCCAACGCTCAGGTAACATCTCAGCCAGGAATGCTATGCCACTAAATAATATTGTTGTGTGTGAAATATTTGACGTATGGGGCATAGATTTCATGGGACCTTTTCTAAACTCGTTTGGCAATCAATATATACTGGTCGCAGTGGACTATATGAGTAAATGGGTGGAAGTTGTGGCCTCTCCCTCAAATGATGCCAAAGTGGTTACGAAGTTTCTCAAATAGCTGTTTGCTAGGTTTAGAGTGCCCAGAGCCATTATTAGTGACCAAGGATCACATTTATGTAATGCTCTATTTGAAAGGCTTTAAAAAAATATGGAGTTACATACCGAATAGCTACTCCCTATCACCCCCAAACCAGTGGGCAGGTGGAACTATCGAACAGGGAGCTAAAAAGATTTTTAGAGAAAACAGTCAATTCGTCCCGAAAGGACTGGTGTCTAAAACTCGATGACGCTCTCTGGGCGTATAGAACAACCTTTAAAACACCCATAGGAATGTCTCCTTTCCGACTGCTGTTTGGCAAAGCTTGCCACCTCCCTGTTGAACTAGAACATAAGGCCCATTGGGCACTAACCTTTTTGAACTTTGATGAGTAGAGCATAAATGAAAATAGGTGTGCACAACTTAACGAGATGGAAGAATTCTGACTGTTCGCCTACGAGAATGCAGTTAAGTATAAAGAACAGACAAAGATGTGGCACGACAGGCGAATTCAGGCCAAGGAGTTCCACGAGGGACAACAAGTATTGCTATACAACCCCAGGTTGAAATTATTCCCTGGGAAACTTCGATTCAGATGGTCTGGACCATTCATAGTGCATAAGGTGTTCCCTCATGGTGCTATAGAAATTCAATGTGGCGCAGGTAAGGTGTTTAAGGTTAATGGGCAATGCCTCAAATGCTACTTGGTTCATGAACCGAAAGGTGGAGCAGATGTGAGCCATTACATTGAACAACCAAATTAAACTCTATCTTATGCTGCGGACACGTTACACAGTATACAATAAATAAATAAATAAATAAATATGATATAAATAGGAATGTTGGTCAAATAATCTTATTATTAAACATATTGAAGTATTCTATACATTGGGGTGTTCCATACCACGGCGAAAAAATGAACCGTTGTTTAAAAAGGGCAAATTTTCAACACTTGACACTCACTTGATTTCAAAGTTTTGCTTATTTAGCCTGTATAGATTAATTCAATTTTAATTTCGCAATATATTTATCGTTTTATTTATCTTATTTTATATTTTTTTTTATCTTATTTTGTTTTATTAATTTCTCGTCGTAATTTTTAATATCATTTTAAGTCTATCTTTTGGCAGGTGAAATGGTTGTTTCAAAAAGCAGCATTAGGAACAGTTCACTGATATGAGGCACTGTGCCGCATTTATTACTGCCACCGGTCACGCCATTCAACTCTGAATTCTCCATCATTACACAACCAAAAAGGAAAGGGGAAGGGTCTATCCGTGTTCCCAAATAGAAAACGAGGATAAGTTCATTCCTATGGAAGTTAGAGTTCTGATTGGTTGTTCTGATTTGAACCGCCACACATGTTTTGCTTCCTTCCCCCCCATCTTTATAACCTCCTTTTTAGAAAAACCATCTCATTTACACTGCTCCTTTCTTACTTCCAGTCATCTCTCTACTCCTCTCCCCACTACCCCGAACTACATTTCATCAAATAGCCCACAAGAACACTCGCTCTTCCACTGCTGCCAAACAAAAAGAGAAGCAACCTGATGGCAGTGAAGCACGATAAGCTCTAGCGCTTTATCCCATCAACTGCTGACCTTCTCCGATGAAACAAAGCAACGGAACTTTCAGAACTTCTAAAACACTGATCTCCATGCAACCCGAAAGATCTGTTGGGACAGTCTTGAAACCGTGGGACTGGCTAATGAAGTGAAAGCCTTTGCTGATGGTGCCAACTTAACGCCATTCCTCGCAATCGATGATGAATCCTATAGAGAGCTGACTCTGGAGTTTATCTCCACGTTCAAGAAAGACCCATCGATCACTGAGAAGACGCACCATAAGCGCTACCAGTTTTGTCTCCGTGACAATCACCTCAACTGCTCCATCAACACAATGAACATTCTTTTGGTAGTGGTTCATCAGGACGGGCTAGAAGATGAACCCTACGCATCGGCTGTGTGCGAGATTCCGGAAGACTTTGACGCTGCTGCTTTCTAGCAAACCATCATTGGGTAGAGTGACTATAGCCCTAGCACATCGAAGGCCTCTAGGATTGCGAACTACGCACTCAAGTACATGCACCGCATCCTGGCTGGTTCTCTGTTTGGTCGTGTTCACCGGGCCACTGTCCCAATGACTGATCCGTTTGCCCTTTTCTGTATGTATAACCAGAAACTTATGAATGTAGGCTAATTTTTTTGCAAAATACATCTTGACGCTCCAGCAGAAGAAGAGTGTAGCTGGTCTGTTTTGTGGTCCATACATTAACACCATAGCGAAGAATGTGGGGTTCTTTGACCCGAAATTCACAACGTTGGTGAAGGGACCAAGTATGGAGCCTCTGAACTTGAACAACATGAAAAGGCTGGAGATATGCTGCGATGTAAATGGAGTATGGTATTTATGGAAGACAGCTAAGATGCTGAAACAAAAGGACAATGACCAGCCAGAAAGTTCAAAGAAGCGTAAGAGCAACAAGGGTTTCGCCCAGCCTATTGATATCTCACCCTTAGAAACATTCACAGAAGAACAACACCATGATGCAGGCGACAAGAGGTTCTTCCAGCAGGCTGCTCGCTTGAGCATGGAAACAATCTTGATCAATTTAAAGGTGATGGAACAGCGGCTGGCAGCATACGACCAGGAGATAAAAATCCTCAAAGCACGAATAGTGGTGCTGGAAATGGGAAACAACACTGTCGGAACTAAACAGACTGTTTCCGATGCGCCCAAGCCAAGCCCAGACAAAAAGCCTCTTAAGAAAGAAGTGAGTGAACTTGTTGCCCTGAAAGATGCTGATGATATGGGGGAGGATGCTCAGTCCTCCCAATCTCCCGCGGGTTGATTAACTACACCTCTCTCTTGCTTGTGCCTGTGTTTATTTGTTGCTGGATGCATGTGTTTTTGCAGATGTAGAATTCCTTACCCATATTGTTGTTCATCAAGGACAATGTTTTGTTTAAGTTGGGGGTAGGGGATTCTCATTTTAGCATCTTTACAACTGTTCAGTCTTTCTTGCCCCCCCATGCTTGCTGCAATTGTTTTCTCTTGTCATACAATGTACACCCTCACTCCACCAAAATCAAAGCACATCACCCCTACACACCCTGTGCGCATCCTCCATCTTATTCCATAGGCAGTTAGAGAAACTCCTCTAGCTAGTTGCAAGTAGTTTACTTGTTTTGACTCTGAATTAATAACATGCTAGGAATAAGAAGATTGAATTTATGTGTGAACTACTCTCTTATGCTCGTTATTGCATGATGGCTGCAAACAACCTGTGAGATTTGAGCCAAAAAGATGCACGCAAGTGTGCAATTTTTTTTATGAGTGGGCTTTGCATGCTTTAGCTGTAGGTAAACTTTGCCAGGGTTGCCCTTACGAGAGGTTCGCTAGGTATTCAGCATAAAAAGTTGATCGTTCCAAAACACCTACCCTATCGCCAAAACATCATATTCTCACCATCCCATAAACACCCAACCAGTGAGGCAGTTGTTCAAATATTTTAGAGCCAATGAACAAGGTTAAACATCAAAAAGCTTGTTATGCTTAGGAGGGCACATCTTTATCATATATATATATATATATATATAATAAATCAATAAGGTGCCCCAACCTAAGAGAGATTTGAATCAGTGCTTAAATGAACATAAAGAACCTGGCTAGCAATCTACACGAACAACTACCCATCACCTTTTCACACTTCAATCCTTTGACCATCTAAACTTCACTCGCACACCCTCGAAATGATTTTGCTTATGCTGAATAGTTGCAAACTTCCCGTTTGGACCAAATTGCAAAGTTAAAACATACACTAAGGTATGCATTGCTGTTGAGTGACTTAAACACCTATAAAAATGCACGAAACACGACAAGCTAATGAGTGACCAGATGCAGCTTATTGTGATAATGATACAATAGGAGTTTTAGTTCATCATTTATTTCAATCCGAGTTGTCCTAATTTGTTATATTTTTTTCATGAATCGAATATTTGCATTGGCTGAAATTGTTTTCTTTACTGTCTATGCTTTCACCACCTTGTACATTGTGTTGCTTGAGGACAAGCAAGAGCTCAAGTTGGGGGTAATTTGATGCGAGCAAGATAGACAAGATTGTGAGGCAGATCATTCATGGAAAAGGGCTCCAAAGATCAAAGTTTCCACCAAGAATAGGAAAAACAGCCAGAAATAACAGTTCACCAAGGATTCCTCTTGAACAGCTACAAATAAGTGCAAAATCATATGTTCAGCAACAGAAACGGGTCGGACAGACACATTTCGGATAAACACGCAGGTCAATCAGGAACCAATGAGAGTGAAACGTGGGAGACAACTTTTGTGCACCAAGATGAACTGGATGGTTGTGATGTTATTGTTCTTTTATATTTTTCCTTTGGTACCATTTTGCCCTTAATGTTTAGGGTTAAAACTTCGTCCTATAAATAGTTTGCTTTGTGGTAGGTGAAAGATATTATTACCGGGAGCCACTCTCTTAACTTTTCTTTAAAGTTTCTGTTTTTAGCGTTATTTTGGGAATGCACATCCTGTTCACTCATCGAAATGAGTGAGTAGTTTACTTGTTGCTGGTCTAGCCAGCCATAAATGGTGATTATAAGTATTCATTTTTTGTTAATGAAGCATCTTTATCAATGAATGGTTATTAAATGGTATAATGAATGGTCTAGATAATGATAAAGTCTAAATGCTAGTGATAAGGGATGACATGATCGTGCTCCTGTTTAATGGAAACATCCATTTGATGCATATTGTTTTGGACGGACACAAATATAACCATATGTTGAGGTTTCATTTATGAATGCTCCTAAATCGTAATGCTGGAATAACTTAGCTCAAGGACACTTGGTTAAGCACTATTCTTAGAATCTGTGGAAAAAGGGAGACCTGACCTTAGTAACTTAAGCAGGAGAGACTCAAGCCATGAACTTTAAAGATGCATGTGTTAATAGATTAGTTATACGAGTAATTGCCATTCGGCATAGTGCTAGACCTGTAGCTGTTCCAACCTGATATTTGATTCAGTTAATTCCTGTTTTCTTGCTTTATTGCATGTTCACTATACCCACTTCAAAGTTATTAGATATAGTGATTAAGGTACTATTTCTGATATTAACCCAGTCCCTGTGGAAATGACACTTGGTTTTGCCCAACTACAACTGACCTAGTATACTTGGTAGTGTCCCATTTCAACAGACCAAGCATATCACTTAGTACTTTATTTTCTATCTCATACATTATATTTATTATGTTGCTACATATGATTAGTTGTAGGTTTATTTATGTTATGCTTTATTTTTATATTACATTTAGGATGTTAGCACACTCGGTTGTTCATGGTCTGTTATATTTTGTTATACTGATGTGTTTGGTAGCTTTGTTTTGTTTATTCTCCTTGTTCTTTTATTGCTTCGTCGGGCATTCGTGAGAAAGTGTAAATTATGGCGTGCCTCATTTTTCAGGGAAGTCTTTCTCACCCCTCTTCTTATGGTTTTATTTTATATCTTGGTCCATTGAGGACAATGTCATGATTAAGTGTGGGGGAGAGGGTAATTTTAGAAAAATTATGATATTGTGCTTAAAGCTTAGGAAGCTTAAGAATTATTTGCTTAATAAATCTTTCTAGCATCAATTAAAGGACTTCGTTTGAAAGTTTATTTTAGCATTGAGACAATTAAATTAGTGTTTTGGTTTATGAGTTTTGACTTTGTCAACTATTTAGGTTTTATTTCATACTTTTGTGTAGACATCATGCTTTTAGATATAACTATAACTCTGGGAATTCTTTATTCTTGTTGATTTGTGGAAAGTAAGTTGACTTAGTTATTGAAGAATCAAATGCAAAAATTTAACCCTCAAATTGTGAGTGTTTGAGCCTGTCATTGTAACTACAATTTGTTAATTTTTCCTTGTGAGTGAGTCTTCCATTACTTGCTAATGCTAGAACTTGCTTAGTTGCTATGTCAGAATTGCATGCCTAATCCCAAAGCAAGGTGATAGAGGCATATGGGTAACCATTGGGCATAAATTGACCTATATATGTGTAAATTAAATATCCTCATTGTAATAAACCCACTTGAGCTTAACCTCTTCTTGATAGCCACTAGATTGTTTTTTCTTAGTTTATTCTCAATGTCGTTTCCTAAACATACCCATATGGCTAATGTTTTACTTTGAAAAGTTCCCAAATGTGTGTTGTCAAAGAAAAGTGCTTTTCTAAGAGAATTTATACTTCATGTATTTTGCTTGTGTAGTAAAAAAAGGCATAAGGCAGAAATTCCATTTTTATGGTATCAATTTGGTGAAAATCATAAGTAACTTGTGTTTTATTTTGTTGAAACATTCCCTTGTAATGCAAATGTAAAGTTGAGTTTTACACAGCCTATATTGAACTCTTTCATGTTTGGTGATAAGAGAAAGATGGACAAGGTTGGGTAAATTTCATCAATAGTGTACAACCTTTGCTCAATTTCACACTTTGGTGTACAACCTTCAATTTGTCTCACTAATATGTATGAACTTATAGGTGACCTCCCACTTTGGTGTATGGCCGGTAAAATGACCGGTCAACTCAAAGTCAACGCGCCAGCTCATTATTTTTTATCTTATCCATTTATAAAAGAGGACTCACACATAATGTAATGTAATTGCAAAAATACCCTTCTTCCTAACTAAAAAGACATTATCTCTGCATATTTCCCCCTCTCTCTTTCCTTTTTCCTGCAAATCCTTTCCCTCTCTCTAACTCCTCTCTCTCTTCAATATTTCTCAGTTTTGTAATTTATGTTTATCGATCCACTACCTATCTGCCTACCTTTCCCTTTCCATCATCCCTAGAAGACTCGTGTAAACGTACCAATTGTTGTAGGACATTTGAGACAAAAGATGGAAACTACAGTACATGACAGTTATGCATATAGCAAGAAACATTTCAGCAATTAAAGCTTTCAAATTTAACTACACTTTTGCATTTATACTGGGTTTTATCATGTTTAATTGCCTTTGTATTTGGGAAATCAGCAATTGAGTACCTTTGTTGTATAGGTAGTCGCTGTACCTATTGCTTGCTTTCTACTTTCTCCCTTCACTGTTTTTCAACCTTCTCCATATCAACATTATAAGTAGAATTCTAAGGGTAATTTCATCGAACAGGTTATGGGCATGCTAAGAATTTGATAGAAAGGTTGAAGAATCAAACATGATAAAGGAATTAAGGAAGAATTTAATCTTGAATTAGCGTTAATTTAACATACTTACGTCTTTCATTAATGGGTGTTAGAAGGAAGGAATAAGCTTGGATTTGAAGAAGGCATCTAAGATTTAAGCCATCTTTATTATGAGGATTTATTCATATACCCCAAGCAAGTTCAAGTACCTTTCCCTATGCCACTACACTCACTATCGTCCCTGGAAAGTGAAAGGTAGAAAGATGGATAACAGATCGAATTAATATTACATCTTCTCCAACATTTAGAGATAGCAAAAGATACTAATTAATAAATCTTTATGTTTTTTCTCCTTGGAGCACCAACTGAAGTTGAGAAATATTGAAGAGAGAGACTAGTTAGTGAGAGAAAGGATCCGCAGAATAGAAAAAAGCAAAGAGAGAGAAAGGCAAATATGAGGAGATAATGTTTTTTATTTAAAAAGAGGGTAATTTTGTAATTATATTATGTGGGTCTCTTTTTATAAATGGGTAAGATAAAAAAATGATGACCTGTCGCGTTGACTTTGAGTTGACCGGTCATTTTAACCGACTATACACTAAAGTGAGAGGTCACCTATAAGTTCGTACATATTAGTGAGACAAATTGAAGGTTGTACACCAAAGTGTGAAATTGGGCAAAGGTTGTACACCATTAATGAAATTTACCCGGACAAGGTTGCGAGGCAAAACGTTTATGGAAAAGAGCTTCAAAGATCAAGTTTTCTACCAAAAATGGAAGAAACATCCAGAAATGACAATTCAATAAGAACTCCCCTCGAATAGCCATGAAGAAGTGCAGAATAACATAATCGGTAGCAAAAATGGGTCAAATAGATGGATTTCGGATAAATACGCGAGCCAAGCAGGAACCAATGAGAGAGTGAAATGTGGGTGACAACTTTCTTCCACCATGATGTTGATGAAGGGTTGTGATTCACTTGTTTTAGTGATTTTGTACTTAAATACTATTGTGCCCTTACTGTTCAGGGACTTTTGTCCTATAAATATCTCATTTTGTGGTTGGTGAAGGGATCTTCTTACCTTTAGCCACCTTTTAGTATTACCTTTAAAGTTTCTGTTTTTAGTTACTTTTTGATAGAACAACCTATTCACTCATGGATATGAGTGAGTAGTCATATTTTGCCGGTCTAGCCAGCCATAAATGGCGATTATAAGTATTCCTTTTTCATCAATGAAGTGTTTTTTCTTTATCTCTGAATGGTTATTAAATGGTGTGCTTAAATGCTTAGATAATGATCAAATCTATGTATTGGTAATGATGGATGACACGACAGTGCTCCAAAATTATGGAAATAGCCATTTAATGTTTGTTGTTATGGACGGACACGAAAATAACCATATATTAAGGTTTCACTTGTCAATGCTCATTGTTCTTTATGCTGGAATACCTTACTGCAAGGACACTTGGTTAAGCTCTATTCTTAGAATCTTTGGAAATGGGACACTAGACCTTAGTGAGACTAGAAGGAGATACTTAAACTATGAAACTTAGTAATTCTTCATTTGATGGAATAGTTATGCTTGTAGTTACCTTTTCGGTGTAGTGCTAGAGCTGCATCTGTTCAAATCTGATATTCAACTTTTCACATCCCTATTTTTGTTCATTTATGCATGTTCACTAAACCAACTTCAAATTATTGACTCTAGCTTTTAAGGTAACTATTCTAAAACTTAAGACTCAATCCTTGTGGAAATGACACTTGGCTTTATCCAACTACAACCGACCTAGTACACTTGATAGAGTCCACATTTAACATGTCAAGTTTTTGACGCCGTTGTCGGGGATTGCTAGATTAAGTCGTAAGAATTTGTATGCTTAACTTGCTACATGTTAATCACATGTTCGTTCAGTATCATTGGTTTTGTTCTTTTTAGATGTTTATGCGAAGAACAGGTATTCCCATTCTACCTGTAGATCTTGAAATAGAAAGAACATACAGGAGAAGAAGAAGACTGTTCAGGCAATCTAGACTTGCAAGGATGAACAAAAAAAATCCGAGACCGGAAGCTGAAGGACCAGAGAACCATGAGGAGGGTCATGGTGAAAATAATGAGGAGCGCAACAATGGACATAATAATAATGGAAATCAGAGGTTGCGGAGGAAGGATTATTCCAAACCATCCACTGAAGGCCATTCGTCCTATATTGTTCTACCCAATGAAGGAAACCGCCTGTTTGAAATCAAAGCATCCATTATTCAGATATTATAAACAGTTGTGTAGTTCTGTGGATATCCAAATGAAGATCCAAATGCCCACATTTAGGACGTCATCACCATATGTAACACCTTTCGAACAAACATGAACGAGAGTGGCGATGTTATCAGATTGAAGCTGTTCCCATTCTCTTTGAAAGATAAGGCCAAGAACTGGTAACCAGGTTCGATTACTACTTGGGAGGAAATAGCCACCTTGTTTTTAATGAAGTATTTTCCCCCAAGGCAAGCAATCAAGTTGAGAAATGAGGTTTCTCATTTCTTTTAAGAAGAAGATGAATCTTTATCGGAAGCTTGGGAGAGGTATAAAGAACTGCTGAGAAGAGTCTCCAACCATGGAATACCCATGTGGATGCAGGTGCAAAATTTCTACAATGGAGTGACTAACACATATAAGATCCAAATTGAGTCAGTGGCGAATGGAAATCGTGAGGAGCTTGAACCCCAAGCCTTATATGAGTTGATTAAGAAATTAGTCAATACGAGCTACAACTGGCACTCAATGAGGAGTGATGGGAAGAGAATCTCCCATGATTCAAGCAATGATGCTATAACAGACTGTCCGCTCAAATGGAACAACTAGTCAAAACTATGGGAAAAATGAACGTCTCTGATGTTCAAAATGATGTCCTCACAGACCCATTGACTACCCAGGAATCAAGCTAGGGGCATCAATGAAGGAACAATGTGACTTTATTGCAAGATAGCCACCCAATCCCTACTCGAATACATATAACCCTAGGTGGAGAAATCATCCCAACTTTTCATGGTAGGACAACCAGAGACAACCAGCTATTCAACAACCATACAAATAAGATAACCAAAGGCAGCCATACCAACAACAATAAGCCTCCACATCTAACCAACAATACCAGAGACAACCAGCTGTTCAACAGGAAGGAAAGCCTGATCTGGAGTCTCTGATGATGCAATTTATCAAACAAACACAAACATCCATCAAGAGCCTCGAGACACAGATGCAACAGTTTCCTACCATCATTACTTCCAAAGAAAAAGGAGCTTTACTAAGTAACACTGTAACCAACCCAAAAGAGGAGGTAAATGCGATCATATTAAGAGGGGGTAAGAAAAATTCGAACACCTTTGATAATAATCGTTTGTCCAATGATGTAGGGGAAGGAAGCCAACCAACTAAAGCACTAGAGCAGAATGCACAAACAGTTGAGTCTGGAAAGAGAAAAGACAAACAGACAGTCAATGGGGAAACAACTGTTCCCTCATATGAAGACAGTCAATGGGGAAACAACAGTTGAGTCTGGACAGGCTAAAGCAACATAACTGTGAGAAAAGACAGAAGAGCTTCTTAGAACAACTGACAAAGGTACACATCAACATTCCTTTTATTGAAGCATTATCAGAGATGCCAATGTACGTAAAATTTCTCAAGGATTTGCTCACCAACAAGAAAAAGCTTAAAAGTGTAGCCATGGTGCAGCTGAATAGAGACATCTCGTCAATCTTACAAGCTAAACAACAGCTTCCCAATAAGTTGAAAGACATAGGGAGTTTTTCTATACCCTGTTCGATAGGAACACTGACGATTCAGAATTCCTTGTGTGATTTAAGAGCTAGCATCAACCTAATGCCATATTCCATTTATATGCAATTGGGATTACGGGAACCTAGACCTACAAAGGTCACCGTTCAGCTAGCTGGCCGATCCATTTGGTATCTTAAGGGAATAGTGGAAGATGTGTTAGTCAAGGTTGGAAATTTCATCCTACCTGTTGATTTCGTAATCATGGACATAGCTGAAGATCTGGAAGTCCCAATCATCTTGGGACGACCCTTTCTTGCTACTGGTAGAGCAGTGATAGATGTGCATAGTGGGCATCTAATTTTAAAAATAAATAATGACGAGGTTGTGTTTAAAATGCACGAAGTTGTTCGTTACACTTCTGCTTCTGATGATGCTTGTTATTTCCTAGATACAAGAAATGAACAATCTGTTTTACAGTAACAAGAAGAAAGGGAGAAAGCTGCAGAGCTCAAATAGCTATTCGATATGGAAACACTCAAGGAGACAACCGGAGAATTTGTTGAACACGGCCCTGAAAGAGAAGAAGCAGCACCTGATCATAATCCAGAAGAAGAAGAGTTAAGATGCCCAGAGCTAAAACATTTTCCATCTCACTTGGAGTATGCCTTCCTAGATCCACCAAACAGCCGACCGGTTATTATTTCAGCCACTCTGACTAAGGAACAAAAGGAACAGTTGCTCACCATCCTAAGACGCAACAAAGAGGCTTTGGCTTGGAAGATAGAGGACATCAATGGAATTAGCCCTACGATTTGCATGCACAAAATCCTGATGAAAGAAGATCATCGACCAACTATTCAGCCACAACGGAGACTTAATCCATATATGAAGGATGTGATCAAGGCAGAAGTGATAAAGTTGATTGATGCTGGAATAATTTACTCCATTTTGGATAACCTTTGGACTAGTCCAATTCAGATTGTTCCAAAAAAGTGAGGCACAACTATACGCCTAAATGAGAAAAATGAGCTCATTCCGATGCGAACAGTCACTGGATAGCGCATGTGCATTTACTATAGAAAGCTGAACGAGGCAACCAGAAAGGATCACTCCCATTACCATTTATGGATCAGATATTAGAGGGACTAGCTGATTATCAATTCTACTGTTTCCTAGATGGTTATTCGGGTTACAATCAGATTCAAATCTGCACGAAGGACCAAGAGAAGACAACCTTCACATGCCCTTACGAGATTTTCGCTTACAAAAGAATGCATTTTGGGCTGTGTAATGCCCCTACAACCTTTCCGAGATGTATGATGGCTATATTCCACGATATGATTGAGAAAACAGTCGAAATTTTTATGGACGACTTCTCCGTTTACGGTAGGTCTTTTTAATCATGTTTGCAAAATTTAGAGGCTGTTTTGGAAAGATGCAAGGATACGTAGTTGGTCTTGAACTGGGAAAAGTTCCACTTTATGGTGACCGGAGGCATTGTGCTAGGCCATAAAATTTCAAGCAAGGGTATGGAAGTAGACAAAGCCAAAGTAGAAGTGATCGAAAAGCTTGCTCCACCCAATTCTGTTACCATTGATTTATCAAAGATTTTTCAAAGATTGCTCAACCACTGTCTGCCTTGCTTCACAAGGGAGTGGAATTCAAATTTGACAAACAGTGTATGACGGATTTTGAACAACTAAAGGCTAAGCTTGTTAATTATCCTATCTTAATTGCACCAGATTGGAGTATTCCATTCGAACTCATGTGTGATGCTAGTGACATGAGTGTTGGAGCTGTTCTTGGACAAAGGATTGAGAAGAAATTCAAACCCATTTACTATGCTAGCAAAACACTGAACGAGGCCCAACAGAATTACACCACCACTGAGAAGGAACTGCTTGCAGTAGTATATGCTTTTGATAAATTCAGGTCCTACCTTGTGTTGTTAAAGGTAACGGTATACACAGACCACTCTGTATTGAAGTACCTATTCACCAAGAAGGATGCCAAGCCTCGTTTGATCAGATGGTTGCTACTACTACAAGAATTTGATCTTGAGATAAGAGACAAGAAGGGATTTGAGAACCTACCTGCAGACCATTTATCCCGAATTGAAGCCATAACGGAAAAGGAACAGCCAGTCATCCTAGACACTTTTCCTGAAGAACACCTGTTTGTTATCTCTCATCTTCCTTGGTTTGCTGATATAGCAAATTTTCTGGCTTGCAAAATTAAACCCTTTCATTACTCAACTAATAAAAAGAGGAAATTTTTTGCTGACATGAAATATTACTTGTGGGAGGAACCCTACTTATTTAAACTATGTGCATATCAGCTTATTCGGAGATGTGTGAACCATGAAGAATGAGAATGGATTTTGCATCAATGCCACTCATCTGAGTCATTGAGCCATTTTGGGGCCAACATGACAGCTGCCAAAGTATTTCAGGCAGGATTTTTCTGGCCCTCCATTTACAAAGATGCTCAGAGGTTTGTGAAGGAATGCAATGCATGCCGGTGAACATGTAACATCTCGGCCAGAAACGCTATGCCCTTGAACAACATCGTCGTATGTGAAATATTTGATGTTTGGGGCATAGTTTTCATGGGGCCTTTGCCAAATTCCTTGGGTAATTAGTATATACTTGTTGTTGTGGATTATGTGAGTAAATGGGTGGAAGTTGTGGCTTCCCCCCCAAATGATGCAAAAGTGGTCACCAAGTTCCTCAAACAGCTGTTTGCTAGGTTTGGCATGCCTAGAGCCATAATTAGTGACCAATGCTCTCATTTCTGTACTGCTCAGTTCGAAAAGCTCTTAAAAAAGAGTGGGGTTACTTATGTTGAAACATAATTTCCACATAGATTTTGATTATGACAAAAATATTAATATAATATCTCCATAATTAACACATGAAAAGATAAAAATGATTTATTTATACTAATGTGTTTGTTGAAATGTTTGGTTAATTTTAAGCAATAGTTCAAAGATGTGTATTTTGGGCCGTAAGGCTTAAACGAAGCCCGTCACCGAGAAGGCTTGCGAATTAAAAAGGCTAAGCCTTTAATCATAGAAGGATCCATAAGATCTCTTAGCAACTCTAAATCAAACGTGCTCCGGAAGATAAGAATCAAGCCACGCTTAATAAGATCAAACGTGCAAAAGTGGTCACCAAGTTCCTCAAACAGCTGTTTGCTAGGTTTGGCATGCCTAGAGCCATAATTAGTGACCAATGCTCTCATTTCTGTACTGCTCAGTTCGAAAAGCTCTTAAAAAAGAGTGGGGTTACTTATGTTGAAACATAATTTCCACATAGATTTTGATTATGACAAAAATATTAATATAATATCTCCATAATTAACACATGAAAAGATAAAAATGATTTATTTATACTAATGTGTTTGTTGAAATGTTTGGTTAATTTTAAGCAATAGTTCAAAGATGTGTATTTTGGGCCGTAAGGCTTAAACGAAGCCCGTCACCGAGAAGGCTTGCGAATTAAAAAGGCTAAGCCTTTAATCATAGAAGGATCCAGAAGATCTCTTAGCAACTCTAAATCAAACGTGCTCCGGAAGATAAGAATCAAGCCACGCTTAACAAGATCAACAGACGATCAACAGAAACAGAGTTGACCTGCACACATCTGCCAACTACCCATACCTGATAAGGAAAGTTTCAGAACCACAAACAACATATCCCCTGGTCAACCTGAAAACTTTACTTGATTTGGTTAAACAAAGAAGACAGACTCCGACCAACTCTGATCGACAGCGCAATAGAAAAACCAATAGACACAAGAAACAAGTTGATTGACTGAAGGCTCTGGCCTCTAGGAAGTGAAAACGACAGCTGCACACTTTCTCTCTCAACGGTATTTTGAAATTCGAAATAGCTTCTCCTCAAGTGTCAACTATAAATAACCTCTCACTTGCAACCTTGAATACACACACATACGAGAGAAAGAACAATCTTCAAGCAAAAGGTCCAAGCAACTATCTCTTGAAGTTTTAAAGAGCAAAGCAAGAACTGCTTTACACAAACACTTCCATATTTCTTGTGTAATCTTTTCTTTTAGATCATTCAATGTGTGCTTAGAATTAGAACAAACTCATCAATTCTCTAGAATAGTTCGGAAGCTCTGATTGTTCGGTATTTAGCAAACAGAGGTGGATAGTTAGTCAGAGTGTAGAATTATAGAGGAAGGTACTCTGTAATTGGCTCAACAACTATTGTAAGGGTTTGTGCTCTACCAGAAAGAGCTCAGTAGTGGATTAAATCTCGGAAGACGAATTTGAGGACTAGATGTAGGCAGGAGGCCGAACCAGGATAAATTTGCTGAGTATCACTTTCTAACTCTTACTCCGGATATTTGCTTGCTCATTATTTTAAAACTTCTTATCTAACCAGAGTGTTATCTCTGACGTGCAAGATTCGGAAGCTCTCTAAGTGTTACTCTCCGAATCAAGGACAGAAGCAATCTTAGTTGCAAGTTAACTAAAATTGTCTCTGGACTCTAACATTTGCACTCTGATCTGTGTTGTGTGCTGTGAGAAATGTTTAAGAACGTACAATTTTTTTTATCCTTAATAGTTCCATTAACCCCCCCCCCTCTGGAACTAATTCTCACATAACTAAAGGACCAACAAGTGGTATTAGAGCTTAAAAGCTCAACTCACAACATAACACTATCTTGAGATGATCCCTAGAAAATGGCTGTCAACATCACTCGTTTCCTCCCAGGAAATGAAACAACTCATATCTTGCTAGAGGGCTTATCCATCTCTAGGCCACCTCTATTCTTCGGGTCAAATTATACCTTTTGGAAGAACAGAATGAAAAACTTCATTCAGGCAACGAACATGAGTGTTTGGCTAGCAATAGTCAAAGGCTCGTTCATTCCCTATGAAACAATTGATGATGTACAAGTCATCAAAGAAGAGGCTAAATGGACAGAAGATGATCTTAAAAAATTGCAAAATAATGCCTCGGCTATAAACATGCTTCACTATGCTTTAGATGCTGCAGAGTATAATAAAATCTCAAGATGTGAGTAAGCACATGAAATCTGGAAGAAGCTGGAAGTCACCTATGAAGGTACCAGCAAAGTGAATGAGTCCAAAGTGAACCAGCACATGAGACTCTATGAGTTATTTGAGATGAATGATGGTGAAGGCATCTCAGAAATGAATGCCAGATTTACCAATATCATCAACGAGCTCAAAAGGCTTGGAAAGAACTTTTCAGAGAAGAGCAAGTCAAGAACTCAGAAGACTGCCAAAGAGCTGGCAAGCAAAGAAAATCGTTGTAGAAGAGGCTCAGGATCTAACCACGTACAGATATGATGAGCTGATCAGATCTCTTCTAACCCATGAGATCTCCATGAAAAGCTTTGAACGCAAGGAGATTCAGAAGATAAGAAGCAAAAATCCTTGGTGATGAGAGAAGACTCTACTGACGAGAGCTCAACTGACGATGAGGAAATGGTCATTTCACCCGGAAGATTTCTGTTCCGAAAAAATGAGAAATATGGAAAGAAGCCCTTCCGAAAATATGACAAGGCTAACGATGATTATGGTGACAGTAAGTACAAGAAGGACACCTCAAAACCCATTACATGTTTTGAATGTCATCAAACTGGACACATCAAGTCCAACTGTCCAAGTCTGAAGAAAGACAAGAGAAATGGGAAGAAAGCAATGGTGGCAACATAGAGTGACAGTGATGAGTCATCATCCTCCGAAGTTGATGCTGTAGAGACAGCAAACATATGTTTCATGGCTGATGAGACAGAAGAACCAAAAACTTCTTAAATGCAAGAATCCTCTTATGCCTCTGAAGACGAAACTCAAGCTACTAAGGTAACCTCACTTCCCACTCTGAAAAATGAAATGAGCAATGTTCTTTTTGATGTGTACTCGCTGGTTAAAAAATGTAACAAGAAAATAAGAGTACTCACCAGAAGATGTGATGAGGTTGAAGAAGTCAAACTCAGTGACATCCGACACCTTCTCCAAGACAATACTAGGCAAGATGAAAATCTTAAGATAATGCACAAGTTTGTCTCGGAGGTCCAAATGGAGTCTAAAAGTCTCCGGAAGGATATCACATCAATTCAGAACCAATTAAAGGTTCCGAATATAAAAGCCATATCCATCAGCACACTTGGAATCAGAGTTCCAGTAGAAATAGATGGATCCCACAACCCAGAGTCTAGTGTGACTTCTGTGGGAAATCTGGCCACACAAGTAAAGTGTGTCAGCACATAATTAGCTACAATAGTTGCAATCATGTTTTACCTATCAGAACTAACAAAAAAGGACCCAAAAAGGTTTGGGTACCTAAAAGCAAGTAATCGTATTGCAGGTAGGCCTGAGATGTGCTCAGAAGTCAAAGATGTGGTATATTGACAGCGCATGCTCAAGGCATATGACTGGTGATAAAAACTCAATTTATAACATTTGTGCATAAACGAGGTGGAAACGTAAGTTTCAGAGACAACAAGAAAGGTAAAATAGTTGGCTCTGGATCCATTGGAGGTAACCCATCTATTGAACATGTCTCCCTAGTCAGAGGTCTTAAATACAACCTTATGAGCGTAGCACATCTATGTGACAATGGAAGAAAGGTTATATTTGACTCCTCTAGATGTCAAATACTTGACAGTAAGACCAACTCTATAATTCTTACTGCTCCGAGAATAGATAATGTCTTTATGTTAAACTTCAAAACAAGTTTTCAAAAGATATATGCTCGGTCTCGAAGGAAGAAAATTCCTGGCTATGGCACATAAGACTTGGTCATGTAAGCATGGACCTTCTAACCAAACTAGTAAGAAAGCAATTAGTTGAAGGTCTGCCGACATTAAAATTTGAGAAGGATCAATTATGCAATGCATGTCAATATGGAAAACAAACACGTAAATCTTTTAAAAGCAAAAATGTCGTTACAACCAAACGTCCTTTGGAACTTCTTCATCTGGATCTGTTTGGTCCAATTCAGCCTCTGAGTCTAGGCGGAAGAAGATTTTCCCTAGTCATTGTAGATGACTTTTCTCGCTATACTTGGATCATCATGCTCAGTAGCAAAGATGAAACTTTTGAGACATTTTCAAATCTATGTAAGAAAGTTGAAAATGAAAAGGACTTGAAAATCGCTCATATCAGAAGTAGAATTCAGAAATCAACTATTTGATGAATTCTGTGAAACCAATGACATTGACCATAACTTTTCTACTCCTAGAACTCCCCAATAAAATGGCGTGGTTAAGTGGAAGAACAGAACCATGGTAAAAGTGGCCAGAACAATGTTAAGCGTTAATAAGCTTCTGAAGTACTTTTGGGGAGAAGATGTCAACATAGCATGCTATATTCTAAATAGGGCTTTGGTTAGACCTATTTTGAGGAAAACTCCATATGAACTCTGGAAAGGACGGAAGCCAAACATTGGCCGAGCTTTCGGTTGTAAGTGTTTTATTTTGAATACTAAGGACAGTCTTGCTAAGTTTGATTCAAAGGATGATGAAGCCATCTTTATAGGCTATTCAACTAACAGTAAAGCATATAAAATTATCAACAAAAAGAACTCAAGTACTTGAAGAGTCAGTCCATGTTGAGTTCGATGAAACTAACCATGCAGCTAGAACTGTCAACGTCCCAGAAGAAGAGCCTGGTTCGGCATCAACAAAACCCAGTCAGATTCCAGACTCAAGCTCATTCGGAGTTCCTGAAGGTAAAATTGAATCTGAAATTATTTTTGATGACCATCTACTTGCTGCAGATATTGTTGAAATACCCATAGTTGAAGACATTACTCTTCCGATAGAAGTTAGAATCCCTAGAGGTCACTTTGAGGACAATATACTTGATGATGCCGGAAACAGATTAATGACCAGAAATCAACTAAGAAGATTTCTGAGTAATGTCGCTTTCGTATCAACTCTGGAACCCAAAATTTTTCCAGAAGCTAAAAATGATGAATTCTAGATAATGGCCATGCAAGAAGAATTGGACCAGTTCAAAAGAAAGGAAGTATGGGACTTAGTTCCACATCCACAGAACCAGAAGACAATCGGAACCAGATGGGTATTCCGAAACAAATTAGACGAACAAAGTAATGTAATTAGAAACAAAGCCAGACTAGTTGCACAAGGGTACAGTTAATAGGAAGGTATTGATTATGGTGAAACCTTTGCTCCAGTAGCAAGGCTTGAAGCCACCCAAATTCTTTGTGCTTATGCTAGCTTTATTAACTTTAAACTATTTCAAATGGATGTTAAAAGTGCATTTCTTAATAGAGTCATAAACGAGGAGGTCTATGTAAATCAGCCTCCGGGGTTTGAAGATCCTAAGCTTCCAAACCATGTTTATAAGCTCAAAAAGGCTCTGTATGGTTTGAAACAAGCACTACGTGCTTGGTATGAATGCTTAATCATCTTCCTTTTGGCAAGAACTTACGTTAGAGGCTAGTCCGATACAACCTTATTCATTAAGAAGAAGGGTAAGAATACCCTGTTGGCATAGGTATATGTTGATGACATAATATTTGGTGCTACTGACGAATCATTCTGTAGAGAATTTAGCAAGCAGATGCAAACTGAGTTTGAGATGTCCATGATGGGAGAACTAAGCTTCTTTCTTGGACTCCAAATCAAGCAAAGAAAAAATGGAATCTTCATTAGTCAAACAAAGTATGCTAAAGAGATATTGAAGAAGTATAAAATGGAAAACTGAAAGCCCATTTTGATACCTATGAGTACAGATACTGTCCTCTCAATAGATGAGACTGGTAAGTTAGTAGATAGCAAATTATACAGAGGTATGATTGGTTTTCTACTCTATCTTACTACCAGTAGATCAGATATTCAATTTTATGTATGTTATTGTGCTAGATATCAAGCTAGCCCTAATGACTCCTATTACATTGCTATAAAAAGAATCCCTAGATACTTGCAAGGCTCTGTAAATGTAGTTCTATAGTATCCCAATACGTCTGGTTTCACTCTTTTGGGATATACAGATGCTGATTATGGACGAGATAAACTGGAGCGTAAAAGTAAATCCGGAGGATGTCACTTTCTCGGAAGCAGTTTGGTATCGTGGTTCAGCAAGAAGCAGTCCTTTGTAGCCCTGTCTACCACAGAAGCAAAGTATATTGATGCCGAAAGCTGCGTTGCACAAGTCCTCTAGATTAAGCAGTAGCTCGAGGACTTTGGATTAAAGACAAAGACAATTGAAATTATGTGTGATAACAAGAGTGCAATTGATCTATCCAAAAATCCTATCAAGCACAACCGGATGAAGCATGTCAGCATAAGGCACCACTTCATCAGAGATCACTTTCTCAAAGAAGACATTAAGCTGATCTATGTACCCTCCGAAGAACAGCTTGCTGATATCTTCACAAAGCCTCGGGCTCGAGAACAATTCTGCGCCTTGAGAGAGGCAATAAGTATGTTCAATCCTCTTCAATAGGCTCTGTATGAATTCCAAAATGAAATGTTTGCTTCTGAATGATGAATGCATGTATGCTACGTGTCACCTCCGAATTAACACCACGTCTCTTATGTGTATAAATGCATTTTCCCTAAAAACTAGGATGACATCATCGTCATTATGAGTTAAAAGAACGCATGTGCCGTCACTTCATTAAATGTCAATCCAAATGCCAACAAGGAAGTGAACCACAACCGACTAGGATGTCAATCCAATTGGCTGATAGATCTGTATGTTATCCTAGGGGAATTGTAGAAGACGTGTTAGTCAAGGTAGGGAAGTTCATACTACCTGTTGATTTCATCATAATGGATATAGATGAAGATTTGCATGTTCCCATAATTTTAGGTAGACCGTTCTTAGCAACGGGTAAAGCATTGATTGATGTGGGAGAAGGGCAATTATTTTTAAGAATTAATGGGGAAGAAATCATTTTCAAAATGAATGAAGCTATGAGACGTGCTAACACCAATGATGACACCTGCTATTTCTTAGATGATTTCCATAGTTTATATGATTCACAGGAACAGGGGCAGGACACGTTGGAGGCGCTTTTGGGAGAAGAAGTAAATCTTTGTGAAGGAATAGGTTGTTCTATAGAAACAGAAGCCTCACCACCTCCCACTGATCCAACTGTGCCTACTCATCAGGAACCACCAGAAATACCCACTGTGCCATTGTCTAAACCTGAACTCAAAGCTTTGCCTTCACACCTGGAATATGCTTTCCTTAAACCACCAAATGGAAGCCCTGTAATTATATCCTCCAAGCTAACTCCAGATCAGAAAGCACAACTCATGGAGGTTTTGAGACATAACAAGGTTGCAATTGCTTGGAAGATGGATGACATCAAGGGAATTAGTCTAGCGGTGTGTGTTCATTGAATTCTCATGGAAAAGACCACAAACCGTGTGTCCAACCACAGCGCAGGCTAAATCCGCATATGAAGGAGGTTGTAAGGAAAGAAGTAATCAAGCTACTGGATGCAGACATCATTTATCCTATATCTGACAGTATCTGGACAAGCCCTGTGCACGTTGTGCCAAAGAAGCGGGGTACTACGATTGTTTTGAATGAAAAGAATGAACTGGTTCCTACACGAACCATAATCGGATGGAGAGTGTGTGTGGACTACCGGAAGCTCAACGAGGCAACAAGGAAAGACCATATTCCTTTGCCATTTATAGATCAGATGTTGGAACGCTTGGCAGGATATGCGTTTTACTGTTTTCTTGATGGGTATTCAGGGTACAATCAAATTGCCATTCACTCCGAAGATCAGGAGAAAACAACCTTCACCTGCCCCTATGGGACCTATGCTTACAGACGCATGCCGTTCGGGTTATGCAATGCACCTGCAACATTTCAAAGGTGCATGATATCAATCTTTCATGATATGGTGGAACGAACTGTGGAGATCTTCATAGATGACTTCTCCGTGTATGGAAATTCATTTGGAAGTTGTTTGAATAACTTGGAGGCTGTTTTAGTTCGTTGTAGAGAGACAAACCTGGTCCTAAATTGGGAGAAGTGCCATTTCATGGTCACGTGAGGCATTGTACTCGGACATCAAATCTCGGAGAAGGCAATGGAGATTGACAAAGCAAAGGTGGAAGTGATAGAGAAACTGACTGTTCCAAATAATGTCAAAGATGTGAGAAGTTTCCTCGGGCACGCTAGATTCTACCGGCGATTCATAAAGGACTTCTCCAAGATCGCGTTACCACTATCAGCGTTGTTACATAAAGATGTGGATTTCACGTTTGGAACAGACTGTGTAAAGCCATTTGAGATTTTGAAAGGCAAACTGATCAACTCACCCATTCTAGTCGCACCAAATTGGGAATTGCCATTCGAAATGATGTGCGACGCTAGTGACACATGTGTGGGAGCTGTTCTTGGCCAGCGAATTGAGAAGAAGTTTCGGCCAATCTACTATGCAAGTAAAACATTGAACGAGGCACAACAAAACTATAGCACCACAGAGAAGGAGCTTCTTGCTGTGGTATACGTTTTGACAAATTCAGACCATACCTGGTTTTGTCAAAAGTAGTGGTCTACACAGACCATGCTGCCCTGCGCTACCTGTTTGCAAAGAAAGATGCTAAGCCAAGGTTGATTTGATGGTTGCTGTTACTACAAGAGTTTGACCTCGAAATCAAAGACAAGAAAGGAACAGAGAATGTAGTTGCAGACCATTTGTTTCTCCTGAGGTCAACCAGAAATAACCAGAAATCCTGGAAAATTTCCCTGATGAACGGTTGTACTCTCTAAACCTTACTCCTTAGTTTGCTGACATTGTTAATTATCTTGCTAGTTCAATTAAACCTCACAAATTATCCAATAACCAGAAGAAGAAGTTCTATGCAGAGATCAAATATTATTTTTGGGAAGAACCATATCTTTTCAGGTTGTGTGCAGATCAGATCATAAGGAGGTGTGTCACCCAAGAGGAAGGACATGCTGTTCTGAGCCATTGCCACGACAGAGAAGCTGGTGGGCATCATGGTGCAAGCAGAACAGCCGCGAAGGTGCTGCAGTCAGGTTTCTTTTGGCCAACTCTATTCAGGGATGCCCACATGTTCGTAAGTATATGTAATGAGTGTCAAAGATCAGGTAATATCTCGGCCAGGAATGCTATGCCCTTAAACAATATTGTTGTATGTGAAATATTTGACATATGGGGCATAGACTTCATGGGGCCCTTCCCTTCGTCTTTTGGTAACAAGTATATATTGGCTGCGGTTGATTATGTGAGCAAATGGGTGGAGGCAATAGCTAGTCCCACTAATGATGCCCGTGTGGTTGTAAAATTCCTAAAAAGGCTGTTCGCCCGATTTGGTGTCCCATAAGCTGTCATTAGTGATCAAAGCACCCATTTCTGTAATGCTCAATTTGAAAATTTAATGGGCAAGCTTGGAGTCACTCATAGAATTGCCACACTATACCACCCACAAACTGGTGGGCAGGTGGAGATCTCCAATCTTGAGATGAAAATAATCCTTGAGAAAACGATGGGAAATTCTAGGAAGGACTGGGCAAACAAGCTTGATGATGCATTATGGGCGTACAAAACGGCTTACAAAACACCAATAGGAATGTCACCATTCAGACTGTTATATGGAAAATCATGCCATCTCCCGGTGGAGATGGAGCATAAGGCATTTTGGGCACTAACTTTTCTAAATTTTCAGGAACAGGTTGTTGATGAGCAGAGAAAGTTGCAGTTGAGTGAAATGGAGGAGTTTCGGCTGTTTTCTTACGAGAACGCGGTGAACTATAAGGAAAAGACCAAAAGATGGCACGATAAGAAAATCCAGGGAAAGGTGTTTCATGAAGGACAGAGAGTACTCCTGTACAACTCAAGACTTAGATTATTTCCTGGAAAGCTGAAATCAAGATGGTCTGGACCTTATATTGTGAACAAGGTGTTCTACCATGGAGCGGTCAAAATAGTTCAGAACGGTCATGAACCTTTCAAAGTAAATGGACAAAGATTAAAACCATATCTTGAGAATGAATTCCAGGGGGAAATTGATACTGTCCATTTCCAGGATATTCCAAGCCATTAGACTCAGAAACAAGGTGTTCGCTGCAAACACCAATTGCAGCAAGCAAACGGGGGTAACCCTAGAACCTCGTCACCTATTTGAAATTTTTGTACATTGTCTTTTATGTTAACAATGTCTAAATTTTGTGGTGAAATTAGGGTCCGTAAAACTGTGAGCATTCCCTTGAATTATGAGCAAAAATATAAACTTTATACCCTTCTTTTTAGGGGTAAGTTTTAATTTTTACTTATAAGAAAAAAGGAGCAAGAAGTGCAACCGGGAGGGAAATATATTAGCCAAAATTTTAAATTACAAATCGAGAAGATAAGAGGCCCTCACATCACACCTTTTAGGGCTACTTTTTTGCACTTGACGTGTGCACCTCTCTCGGTAAATTCGAAGTAGGTGAAGTGTGGTTAATATAAAAAAGTAACCATTTGCACTCCTCCCTAAGACGTCTCTTCAAGCTTCTGCGGCTGTTGCCACACCAACTCCTTACAAGTGGCGGTAAGAGAAGCATCGTAATTATGACGGTTATGGCAATAGGCCGTTCAAACTTTTTCTACTTAAAGGACAAAGGGTGGAATGCGGACCCTAGTAAACCTTTTCTTATTTCTCTCTCTCACACCGTTCCCCATATTCTCTTGATAACCATTTTTGGTGCAGCTATTTAGTCTCATTCATAGGATGAGGACTCGCGGCTCTGGAAAGACAGTAAAAATAGAGGGGGCGAAGAAGGACAAATCGAAAGGAAAAATGGATGGCACGAGTGCAGTGGCCTTCGTACCAGATGAAAATTTAGTGAAGAAATTATCACAGTTCAAAGACACAAGTGTTCAACAGTACTACGAGGATTTGGCCCGGCTTGATTTCGGGCCAGTAAGAACAATCTTCTGGGATACTTTGAAGAAACTTAAACTTTCAGGTCGTGTTAAGGAGCGCATGGAAGTAGGCCGTTTCGGCTGTTTCTTTGAAATGAAGGATCCCGCCTATAGGGAACTCATGCTGGAGTTTCTGGCTACTTTCAAACATAATCTTGAGATAACTGGCCCTGAAGAAGGGAAATTTAGTTTTCGGCTCATGACCCACACCCATCGGCCGTCTCTAAACACCTTCAACCACCTGCTCGGTGATACTGATGATGATGACTTGGAATCGAAGGTTACAATGGTGCTTTCACCGAAACCCCTGATGAGTTCGACCCAATGATTTTCTGGCATTCTATCTCGGGCCAGCCAAGTTATGATGGAAGTGCCTCTAAGGCATCGAACATCAAGGACTACGCCCTCCGTTATCTGCACAAACTGGTGTCCGGGACCATCTTTGCGTGAGAAAACCAAGCAACCATCCCCAACGTGGATCTTACTGCTCTGTGGAGCATGATGACTGGGCGCAGGATGAATTTAGGGTTCTGGTTTGGTGAATATGTTAGTGCTTTTGGGCGAAAGAACTCTTCCCTCATATGTTGTGGCAGCATTATAACGCGCATTGCAGAGGCAATAGGGGTCTTCAAACCTGAAGACTGAAGCAGACTGACGGTGGTAAACCACCCGGACCAAATTGATTTGAGAAGCCTACAAAGCATGCTGTTTGGGAAGATGGTTAACGAAAAGTGGGTGTAGATGTCGGATTTCGTCGAGTCGAAGAGGGTTGAGAGCAAAAAGAGGAAAAATGACCCGGTAGTGTCAGTTTCGTCGGAGTCTGAGAAGGTGGAACGGGCCAGGGATCTAGGCTTCTGCCGAAAGTGCTCCAAGCTCTCCAACGAAGATATTCTCTCCCAGTTGAACGCCCTATTCGCCCAAACCAAAGCCAACAGAGACCAGATACAAGCTCTAGAATATAAAAATGCTCAGCTACAGGGCGAGGTCGATGTTCTGAAGCACATCTGTGTGGAGGAAGATCAAGGACGGGAGAGTCCCTCTGGTGCCTCGATTAAAAGTCCGGTAAGAGCAAAACCTGAGACAACCAAGAATGCCGCAGCCTCCTCGAAAGGGGATGACACTGTTCCTGAAAAGGATCGAGAGGTTGATTCCTCTCTTTCCCCGCTTGTCTGAACATTCCATTTGTCGCTGTCCAAAGCATCTGGTAACACTTATAACCCTTCTTTTTACTTGTTTAACTCCCATTTTGATCATGTTATGATAATTCCTGTGCCTATAGATGATAATATTGGGGACAATGTTCTATTTTAATTTGGGGGTGGGGAATTACATTGAGTATTGCAGTATCTGTATGCATAACATGATAAAAGTTTGTACAAAGTATCAAAATGGCATGTTCTGAATGATAAATTACCCCTGTGACCACTTCGCATGAAAAATTAAAATAGTTGTCTGTCCTCAGTAGATAGTTTTGTGTTACGCTGGTTGTTTCACCCTGTGAACAACTAGTTTGTCTGTTATTTTGACATTGCAGATATTCTTAAGTGATAAAATCTATGCATGTACGTTTGAATTGTGGGGTGAAAGCCTAGTGGTAATTCTTGTTCCCGAACGTTGAAGTTCCAATTTTTTTTTTTGCTTTAAATCAAAATTCACTTGAAGGACCTTAAGCCCTAATGCATAAAAGCCCCAAACTGTGAGAACTTGAGCCTACATTAGCATGACAATGCATTGATTCTTTGAGAGTGGGCTAGTACTTATGATATTTAGGGAGAATTTGCTTTGGTAGCCTTGTTGAAATGGAAAAAATTTGGACGAACATTGAATGATAAAGGCGCTTAGGCACCCAACTAAATCCATCAAAGACATAACCCGTGCATTGCACCCACATTGTAGGATAAACCATTTGAGCCTGGCCTTTTCTTTCGATAACTTCACCAATAAATAACCACATTCCCGTCGCTTCCATCACAAAACACCATGAATTTGTCTCATGCATCAGAACAAGCTGTGTTAGTAAAAGAGAAATGTATTCCTGAGAAAACTTGTGTGCATATAAAGATAAAATTATGACAAATGAGGGATGATAATCTAGAGGGGAACCATATGATGAAACAATAATAATTACCTTCTGACTCAATACACACGATTACATTGTGTGCTCAAAATAATTGGATTGGTTGTTTAGTGGTATGTTTTAATGAGAAAATGGGGTAAATCATCTGTTGAACAAGTTGTGCAGAGTTGTAGGTTAAGACCTAGAGGGTTGTGTAAACTGGAATTGCATGAGGACATAATTCTTACACATAAAAAAGCCATTCACTGTCATACCTCTACCTTAACCATACATTACAACCCATGAAGACCTTTGGACTTTGTTTGAACTTTTTTGATCTATAGAAATGGGACCAATAAGCAAATTCGCACCCTACGGATATATCTACTGAGCTGAGAAGAGAAGTTGCATTCCCTTCCTTATGGCTAAAAAGGGCCATTCGAGAGTGAGTGAAACATCCCTTCCTTGGTGAGGCATTTAGGGTGAACAAGTTGTTCAAATGAACGATTGAGGTAAATCTTAAAGCTTTGAGGAATTTCTTGAGTTAGGGGATGCATGTTTTAAATCGGGAATAACCACATGTTTGAACATCCCTTGATAAATATATTCCTTTGAGTGTCATTTTCTGTTCCATCAGTTAGTCTTGCATAATATCATTTCCCTGTTCTATCAGTATATTCTTCAAATCTTTCCTTCTTATTCTTTCATTCCTAAACTCTTCCAGTGATTTGTTCTGTTTTCTATTTCTGTTTACTTGAGGACAAGCAGCGAGTTAATTTCGGGGTATTTGTTAGGCATGAAAATGACTACAATTAAACATACTATTTGTGATAAATTAGGGGTGTTATAGGCATAAGATCACTTAAAAGAAGGATTAATTAGTGTTTAATGCAGATTTGAAAAGATAAAGTCAAAAAGACTGTTATGCAGCCTGTTTTGCAACAACCAAGAGGAGAAGTGCACCCTTTGATCCAGCGGATAACGCTGCGTATCTGATGACAGACAGTGACTTTACAAGCGGGCAGGAGCGGGCAGAAATGGGCGGCAAAATGCAACATGATGACATGACCAATCGACCCTTCAGTGTTCAAGGGTCAAAACATTTTATAACCACTTTTAGAAATCCCCGATCTTTTGAACAATCTTTCTATTTTTGTAATATTTTAGTTTATTTTGTGTACTTGTTATCTTTTGCCCTCCTATATATATCGGTGGAGGAGGGAAAGAAGATAATTTTGGAAACAATTTTAGAGAGAGAAGCTCTCTAAGAAACATTATGACTCCTTCTATGGGGTTCTGTAGATACAACTCAGGTTGTTCACTCTTTAGCATGAGTGAGTAGTCGTTTTGAACTGGTTCGGCCAGTAAGGGCTGGTTATGTAAGTCTTCTATTTTCCTTTTTATGAATGAATGATGATATATGATGTTGTGTTTGATAAAGCTTTCTATTCCATTGCTATATGCATGTATCTTAGTGTTAGATGAATGATAGGGAACTGCTTTCATCTTCATGGAACTTTTTATCAAACGTCCAACACCCGAAATAGGAATGTTAGGGGATTTTACCAAGGGTTTTCTAAATTGAAATGCTGTTTCGCTCGTAATGCAAGAAAGAACCAACATTAAGGACGCTTAAGGTTGTAGTACATCTTAGAATCTTAAGAACACACAGAAGTTGACTTAAGTGAGCTTTAAAGCAGAGACCTTGACTTCACTTTACGTCATTCATGAATAAATAGGATGTTTAGAGGCTGAAAGTAACCTGTTCCGCTATGGTTTAACCTGTTCTCTCTTTTATTTGTAACAAACATATCTTCTTCAACTGAATCTTTATCATTAGTAGTCTTATTTCACCATATCATATCATTTCTCAACTAAAGAAAATCACACACCATGAACACCTTGTTCTGTAAGGTTTTTCTAGTAAAATTTAGTCATCAATCCCTAAGGAGACGATACTCTGCTTATCATTTTATTACTTGTATCTAGTGCACTTGCTAGAGTCTGTTTTGTGGACAACAATGCGTTATGGGCATACCGTACTGCATTCAAAACACCTATAGGAATGACACCGTATAGACTAGTCTATGGTAAAGCTTGTCATTTACCAGTAGAGTTAGAACATAAAGCATATTGGGCAATCAAAACCCTCAATTATAATTTGCAAAGCGCAGGAAAAAAGCGTTTGTTCGACTTAAACGAGTTGGATGAATTACGCTATTTATCATACAAAAATGCAAGGTGTATAAGAAAAAAGTGAAAAAATGGCATGATGCCAGAATTAAGGTTAAAAGCTTTAATGTTGGGGATAAAGTTTTGCTTTTTAATTCCCGATTAAGGTTATTTCTAGGTAAGCTTCTAGATGGACTGGACTGTATGTGGTTAATAAAACGTTTAATTATGGACCTTTAGAATTAGAAAATTCCAAAGGCGATCGATTTAAGGTTAACGGTAATCGATGCAAAATTTATTACGAAGGCACTCCAATTCAAGCAATTGAATTTGTGGACAAATTTTATGAAGATTAATTTATTTAGTTTTCATATTTTTAATTTTTACTTTTTATTACTTTCTTTTTGTTCATAATTTTTATTTTATTTTAATTTTTTGTTTATTTTTATAATTTATTTTATTTTTTGTTTTGTGTACAATAAGTTTTGTGATTATTAAAAAAAAAAACTAATCAAGTCATGTTTTTGAAATTTATTTCAAAGTATTAAATGTTTATGAAAAATTCATAATCTCTATAGAGATTAGTGATGACATGAATCGCTATCTGACAAACTTAGGATGGACTAAGTTTGCATCAATGAGGTTTCCAATTATTGGAGATTGGATACTAGAGTTCCTGTGTACTGTCCGTTTCGTCAACAAGAGGCGTGTTCGTCTGAGTTTTCATCGTGACGGCCAAGCATTTACTTTCGGATATCCTGAACTTCATGCATGGTTTGGTTTCCCACCACGGGATACTAACCAGTACCATCATGGACGAGATATGACTTCTCGAGACATATGGAGAATGTTGATGGGATTTTGGAGATTCAATTCGAGTCTTGCCTACAACAAATCAATAAATTCTAACTCCATGCTGTATCTACATAAATTTCTCTGTCATTGTCTGTTTGGTCGAGTCAGTAGCAGTGTCATCCAAGATACAGATTTATACGTGTTAGGAGACATATTTCAAGGCAATATTGTTAATTCCTCGAAGATTTTAATGGAGGGATTAGTTGCCGCTTCACATTCAAAGAACAGAAAAATAGGGTTTGGGAATATAATATGTGGAATTATTCTCGGTACCAAGGGAGTTGTTTCAGTTCCTTAGACTGACAAAGAACCATTTCCCGTACTTGATTACGAGTTCTTGGAAAGTGAGAGAATTGTCAAAAGAGTTTTTCGTGTTGGTCCGAAATTTCTTTCTCCAGAAGAAAGACAAGTCTTCATCCAAGCGAAGATTGACAGGGCCAATGCTATGCGTATTCCAATTCGTCGGGATACTATTTGATTTTCTGATGTTTGATTGTTTTTAATTGTATATAATGTATATATGTTTGCTGTTTATGTACATAAGTGTATTTCTGTTTCATTATGTATATAAGATTAATAATGTAATTAATGTAAATGTGTCATTATGATTAATAAATTTTTATTTTCATCATTAATGTCTCTTTTAATTAAGGCAAAACCTTTTGGTTTTCCTTAGATTTAATGTTTCAGTTTTGTTTTTAAAGTTTCATGAATTAAAACTTAACATTAATGTAAATTAATTGCAAGAGGAGTTGAATTAATCAAGTTGATATTGTCAAATATATCAAAATTTAGGGCAGCAGGTCAGGAATCTCAGTTGAGATATTGAAATCTCTGAACGACTAGCGCATGACAGATTTTCAGGAAGAATTATTCCCCTGAAAAACCTCCTATCGCGACCGAGATTCTGAAATCTCGATCGTGACACACGTGATGCAAGACGGAAATTGAGCCAATTTTTGCACCTTTTCCTATTCCTACTCTAAATTAAACCCTATTAATCTACCCTATTTAATACACATCCATCACACCTATATACATCATCTAAACTTTCACCAATCAAACACTCTTTTCTCTTCCCAACACAAAGATTTATCATCTTCCCAATATATCTTTTCCCTATTCATCATCTTCTTCCTTCCACAAACACGTATCACTCAACCATTTCAACTTTCTTTCATCTCTTTCAATTCTCTTACTTTCTCTCACTAAAATCAAGCTAAAATGCCTAGACATAAGAGAGTTGCCAACAAAACTAAAGCCACCGAAGCAAATCGTTTACGTGTTCAGTATGGGGCAACGTTCGAAATTGAAATGGAAGCAGAAGGAAGACGTTATCTACAGTTTTCTGGAAGCAAAATGGAGTTTACCGATATGCAATTCTTGGATTTCGATACGGTAATGATTTTTCCTTCTTTGAACGTATAAATGAGTATTTAAGCATTCTTGGTTGGACGAAATTTGCTAGTATGCGTTTTCCGCATATTGAGTCCTATATTGTGGAGTTTTTTGTAACCTTGGGCTATGATAAAAAGAAGGGTGTTATTTCTTTTTGAAATAATGGAGTTAAATTTGAGGTTGATTATGAGACAATGGGAGAATGGTTTGGTTTTCCTACTAGGAATTTTTATCAAAAGCCGAAAACGTTTAGAGGTTTTCTATCCGAAAAACACTTCAAGCAAATGGATTAAGGATAATTGCGTGTTTTATTTTCACAAGTATTTGTATTTTTCACTATTTGGTCGGGTAGAAAGTTCTAAAGTGCAGAATCGTGATTTGTTCGTGCTTGACAGTATTTTTAAGAATTTTACGATTGATAGTATCGACATGATCTTTGATAATTTATACTGAACCACCATTTCCCGTAATAGGCAAGTGCCTATGGGTAATTTAATTACCGGGATTGTTTTGGGTGCTCGGGGTGAATTAGCGGATTATCAATACTTACCTCATCATGTTGGATTGCCTCTTTTGGATATTGCGGCTCTTCAAAGAGCCAATTTAGTGCTTAAACTTGGTCCACCCCGCATTTATACCTTATGAAGAGCGCATTAAGCGTCTCGTTGATATTTCAGGTGGCGGAGCTTCGAGTTCCCAAAGTTTAGGTACCGAAGAGGGTGATGATGAAGATGAAGAGGATGAGGAGGAGGAGAATGTTGATACACAAGCACAAGAGCAAGCACATGAAGATGAACCAATTGTTGAAGAACAAGTCGGATGGCAACGTGTTTTGACACAAGTGAATGAGCATAACCGTCAAATGAATTTGAGGTTAGATGAAGTGGTTGCCCACAACACCGAAATGAGTTCAAAGATCACCACGGTGGATGCCAATATCCATAGGCATGAGCACAAATCAACTCGTCGCCGGATGCTATCATTTTTCCGACGCCAAGGAGTCAGGACTATACCATCACCACCGGGTTCACCTTCTCAAGATTAGGTTTTATCCTTTCTTAACTCATTTTTCGTTATTGTTATGTTTCATTACATTTGGTATGATATTTTTAATTATGTTTGGTACAATTTCTATTATTATGTTGAATGTTTTGATACAATATTTTCGTTTCTAATTCGTATGCTAATTTCGTACTATTTTTCGTGTTTTATCAATTTTTGCACCAATGAGGACATGGTCTGAATTAAGTGTGGGAGGAGATATTTCATATTCGTTTTTATTTTTAAGTACGAATGAATGCAACGAATGAGGATGAATGCTATTTATTTACGTATAAATGCATGTTGATAATTTTCATTATTAATAAGTAATATACAAATTGCAACATTTGTTTTTACACAAATGCAACATTTTTTATGCAACATTCTCAAAATATAAACCATTTTTATGTAACATTTTTCAAAATGACATATTTTATATAAACATTATTTTTTATAACTTATGATTATTTTTTTGGTTATCATTATCGTTAGAATAATATTTCTACATGGGCAATATTTTTTCAAATCTCCGAAACGATTTTATGAAAAAACGTCTCGAGTAAATGTATATAAGTAAAAATTTCTTTATTTTTAATCTCTATTTTATTTCATGCAAACACATGATAAATATAAATTTTATTTTCAATTTTCAATTAAGTTTATAGGCATAAATCGAACTAACAAGTTTAGCTTTTTAGCTCGATTTGACTTTGTTTTACATTAAAAACCAATTGAAGTTTTTAAGGAAACTTTAGCCATAATACATGTTGAATTTTAAGTCAATATAGGTTGAATGTGCTATTTTTTCTTTCCCATTTTAAAATTTATATTTTATAACTCGTGTTAATTAAATCAAGTAGTCGTATTCTTAACTTTTGGCCACGATTGAGACCACCCATATCACAATTGAGGTATGAAAGGGAAGAAAAATTAAATAAACGGTACTTTTGGCTACGATTGCGACCACCCTTATCACAATCGAGGCATGGAAGGAACGTTAAAATAAAAGCAAAATTAAACGTGAGTCTAAAGTAACGATTGCGTCCACCCATGGTATGGTTGGAACCTCTTAAATGAACACAAAGCAATTTAATTTATATTAAGTCACAGGCGAGACCACCCTTATCACGGGCGTGACTAGCAAATAAATTATACCTAAGTCCTTATTTAATCAATATTTTTCATATAATAGTTTAGGTTTGGGAAAGCAAATTTTATGCTTTGAAATGCCTTAAGACGAAAGACTCAAAAACATGCGTGCTTACACCGTCCCGAATACTTCAATATAAAAATTGAGATACAAGACGAATGATATATCGCTTTTACATTAGATAGTTTGATGTTTTACGTATAAATTTACCATGCAAGTTAATCTTTCGATTTAAATAATTCAAAAAAGATACATGGATATATATTTTATTTTCATAAAGAGATTGATTAACGAATAAATTCAGTGGAATTTTTCTCGGGACTAGCAAAAGCTTAAGTGTGGGAGATTTGATAAGCCCAAAATATCATTAACAATTACGTCAGTTTTATACTGAAATCGTGTTGAATATATGTTTCTTTGATGCAAGGTACTTAATTATTTGGTTAAATCCAAATAGGAGCTAAAACGGAGCAAAAACAAGAGAAAAACCTAAGTTACGAGCCAAAAGTATGAGTAATTTAGGAGACCGATACGGGGAGACGGGAAGCGGACGAGACTGGGAATAAACACCCGTGTCGCGACCGAGATTCCCACATCTCGGTCGCGACACGCTAATTTTAGACACGAAGATGACCTTTCGTCCAGCCATATTTCTTAGCCTCAAGTCACGATTCAAATTCTAAAATCTCGGTAGCAACAACAGCAATTCCAACACTGATTTCACATGTCAAAAATCCAAAAAACGCGTCTGTTCATTCGGATAGAAACGACCCTTCACCAGCGGACATGACCCTTCAAACACAACCCTCCAACATCTATAAATAAGTGGATTATTTCAGAATTTATGTTGGTTGTTAGAGTTTTAGAGAGTTGTTATTATGTTAAAGAAGTTCTGATTCAGAAGAGAGTCAGAGATTAGTTTTCATTCTGTAAAAGCAAACTTGCTGTACACAAGTTGTTCTTAGATTAATTACAAACACAGTAGCAATTAGTTTAGATTTAAGAGTTGTTCGAAGACAAGTTCAAAGTTTGATAGTGGATCCAGCGATCTCTATTTCGAGGATTCAATTAGAAGGATTAGCGGCTGAAGCGCCCCAAGGTCTGACAAACCTACGAAGTTTGAGGAAAGAATTGACAACCCGGAACTCAAATTATTTAAAATGCTATCCATGTTTCTTCTTCTCTGTTAACTTGTGAAGATTCACAATTCTATAATAATACATTTTTCTATTCAATATATTCTTTCTGTTGTTATTTTGATGTTATTCTGACAAAATGATTTTCAAAGTAATATACTGGTGTTTTCATTAAAAAGTTTTACACAAATATATTTATAAAGAAACTTTGTTCAACACTTAAAAAGATTAGGATTTATGGATGACATGATCGATAGCTCGACTTATCAGACATAAAACACCGATTTGATTAAGGTAGATATCTTGCCCGACCGTAGGAAGATCGTTTGCAGTTCGAAGCCTGATGATTGCATAAAATAATGAATTGTTTCATGATTATAATCTTACCAAAGTTATAGTTGCTTTCTTGCTTAATGCGAGCAAGTTTCGTGTACTTCTTATTTTAAACATAAAAGTTCCTGTCTTGTAATTAAATCTCAAGACAGAATTGAGTTCTAAAGTTCAACATATTACTTCCATCTAAACCAGACCAATACAATTAATTTAAACGATTTTCTAAAGTTAAACCTAAAGACGTGAATTAAACTATATTAAAATAAGTTTTCGTGAAAAAGCGTTCCCTGTGGGTTCGATATCTTTTATTACTACAAGCGTATATCGTGCACTTGCGGAAATCGCTCAACACCAACCATAGAAAAGAAAGAGGAATCCAGGTGCCCAGAGTTAAAATCCTTGCCTGATCATTTAGAGTATGCCTTCCTGGATCCACCGAACAGCAGGAACAATTACTTAATATCCTGAGGCATCATAATCTCTGCCACACTAACGAAGGACCAGAAGGAACAATTACTTAATATCCTGAGGCATCATAAGGAAGCTTTAGCGTGGAAAATTGAAGATATAAAAGGAATCAGTCCAACAATATGTGTGCACAAAATTCTCATGGAGGAGGATCACAAACCAACTGTGCAGCCACAAAGAAGGTTAAACCCTCACATGAAGGAAGTAGTCAAAGCGGAAGTCATCAAGCTCATCGAAGCATGAATCATCTACTTAATTTCATATAGTGTGTGGACTAGCTCTCTACAGGTTGTTCCGAAGAAAGAAGGAACCACCGTGGTCCTAAACAAAAAGAATGAGCTCATCCCTACAAGAACAATCACATGATGGCGAATGTGCATCGATTACAGAAAGCTGAACGAAGAAACACGAAAAGATCACTTCCCATTACCATTTAATGACCAGATGCTAGAGCGACTAGCTGGTTATCAATTCTAGTGTTTCTTGGATGGGTATTCAGGATCTAACTAGATCCACATTTCCACTAAGGACCAAGAAAAGACCACCTTTACATGCCCATACGAGACTTTCGCATACAAACGCATGCCGTTTGGACTGTGCAACACTCCCGTAACATTTCAAAGATGTATGAAGGCCATATTTCATGACATGATCGAAAAAACAGTTGAAATTTTCATGGACGACTTCTCCGTTTATGGAATGACCTTGGAAGCCTGTTTACAAAACCTGGAAGCTATGCTGGAAAGATGTACAGAGACACAGTTGGTTTTAAACTGGGAGAAATGTCACTTCATGGTAACAGGAGGAATTGTTCTGTGGCACAAAATATCAAGTAAGAGGTTGGAAGTTGATAAAGATAAAGTGGAAGTAATTGAGGACGGTTCCCACAACCGTCAAGGATGTTCGTAGTTTTCTGGGACACGTTGGATTTTACAGACGGTTTATCAAGGACTTTTCCAAGATCGCACAACCACTCTCAGCGCTATTACACAAGGAAACCAAATTCATCTTTGATGGGAAATGGAAACAGGCATTCGAACAGCTGAAAGATATGTTAACACACACACCAATCCTAATTACACCAGATTGGGGTGCACCATTCGAGCTTATGTGCGGCGCCAGCGACATAAGCATAGGAGTTGTTCTTGGACAACAAATTAACAAGAAATTCAAACCCATACACTATGCCAGCAAAACTTCAAACGAAGCTCAACAAAACTACACAACCACTGAGAAAGAGCTGCTAGCTGTGGTTTATACGTTCGATAAATTCCGCTCCTACCTTGTGTTGTCCAGAGTAACAGTTTATACCGACCACTCTGCGTTAAAATACATGTTCGCCAAAAAGGATGCAAAGCCTAGGCTGATCCGATGGTTGTTACTTCTACAAGAATTCGATCTGGAGATAAAGGATAAAAAGGGCTCCGAAAATCTGGCAGCTGACCATCTATTCAGGATTGAAGCCACAACAGAGATCCAACAGCCATATATCCTCGATCATTTTCTTGACGAACAACTGTTTGCGATTTCTACCCTTCCTTGGTTTGCTGATATTGCTAACTTCTTGGCTTGCAAAATAAAACCATTTCGTTATCCACAAATAAAAAACAAAAGTTTTATTCTGAATTGAAATATTATATTTGGGAGGAGCCTCACTTGTTTAAACTATGTGCAGACCAACTGCTCCGAAGATGTGTGAGTCAAGAAGAAGGCATGGAAATCTTTACACAAATGTCACGCCTCAGAATATGGTGGCCATTTTGGAGCAAACGGAACATCCACGAAGGTGTTTCAAGCTGGATTCTTTTGGCCAACCATCTACAAGAACGCCCAAAGGTTTGTTTAGAGATGCAATGAATGTCAACGCACAGGTAATATTTCGGCACGAAATGCTATGCACCTAAACAACATAGTTGTTTGCGAAATTTTTGACGTTTGGGGTACAGATTTCATGGGGCCATTCCCAATCTCTTTTGGAAATCAATATATTCTAGTTGCTGTTGATTATGTGAGAAAATGGGGTTGAAGCAAGTGCATACCCATAAAATGATGCCAAAGTGGTAATAAATTTTTTAAAACAATTGTTCGCTAGATTCGGAGTGCCAAGGGCAATCATCAGCGACCAAGGTACCCATTTTTGCAACAACCTGTTTGAGAAGCTTATCAAGAAATATAGAGTCACTCATCGTATAGCTACCCTATATCACCCCCAAACAAGCGGGCAGGTTGAGTTATCAAACAGGGAGCTAAAACGTATTTTAGAGAAAACAGTAAATTCCTCACGGAAAGACTGGTCTCTAAAACTTGATCATCATTGTGAGCATACCGAACAGCTTATAAAACACCTATAGGGATGTCCCCTTTTAGGCTTCTGTTCGGGAAAGCATGCCATCTACCAGTTGAGTTGGAGCATAAGGCATACTGGGCACTAACATTTTTAAATTTTGATGACCAGGCTGTTGCGCAGAACAGGTGTGCCCAATTGAATGAAATGGATGAATTCCGTTTGTTCCCTATGAAAACGCGCTTAAATACAAGGAACAAACAAAGAAGTGGCATGATCAACGTATCCAAGCTAAGACCTTTAAAGAGGGCGAACAAGTCCTCCTTTACAACTCACGCTTGTGACTATTTCCTGGAAAATTGCGTTCTAGGTGGTTCGGACCATTCACTATACATCGAGTATTCTCCCACGGACAATTGAAATCCAGAACAACAATGGAGTAATTTTCAAAGTCAATGGACAGCGTCTGAAGCACTACCTTGTCCATGAACCTCCAAGAACAGTGGGCATTATACATTGTTTGAACACACCACGCTAAATGAAGGGAGGTACACACCATAATAAAAAATAAATATATATATATATTTTTTATTTTAGGTCAATTAGCAGTATTTATCCTTTGTTGTTTTATTTTTTTATTACTAATGTTTTGCTTTAAGTCCACATTTGAATAAAATTCTTCTTAAGTACATAGGGATGTACGAACAATCATTTGCCCCACCAACTTTTCACCACTCATGGGACATCCACCACCCGAGCCGTCTTATCCTTTAAGTGGAAATTGTCAGGCGGCAGGCTGCCAGTCACAACGGTCACAAGCATTGATGCGGTTAACCCTCGTCCCAAACACGTCGAAATAATTCCATATTCTCACGGTGGAATAAGGAATGTGATTGGTCAAAACGGTTTGAACCACCCTTGACGGTTCATCACCCACCTCTTTCGTGTATAAAAGGCACCACCTTTACCGTACATTCACATTTGCACCACCTCTGCCCTAAATATAACCCCCACTTCTTCTTTCTACACTATGGCTCGTAAGAACACCAGGTCCGCAACCGCCACCAAGGGAAAGGAGAAGAAACCAGACGTCAGTTCCATCACCCAAGACTCCCTTGTCTTATCTAAGCATCTCCTAACTTTCTCCGACGAGATTGAGCAGAAGAAGTATGAAGCTTTCCAGAACACCGAGCTTTGCGCAACATGGCAAATATACTAGAGAGTCTACGAGAAGTTGGTCTGGATGCCGAAGTCCGGCAGATGATTGAAGGAGCAAACTTAGCAAAATTTCTAGCCAGGAGCTAGCCTATCACGAGCTCACGATGGAGTTCATCTCCACCTTTCAACGGGACGTCAATTACGCAAATATACCACTATAAGCGCTATCAATTTCGGCTTATGGGAAATCATATGAACTGCTGATAGGGGTCAAAAACCCCTATCTTTGCGTACGGTTTTAGGACGGGTTTTAGAGTTATTTGGTTAATAAGCGAGCAATTCTCGCATTTAAATGCTTTTGTGTGAGTTAGTTAGGAATTGGAAACGTTCTATTTACTTTTCGTCGTTTAGGCTCGTTTTATGATCAATTTAGGCAAATACGGCCGAAATAGCATGCATAGTAGAATTCCGTTATCTTTTGAAGCTAATTGGTCCGTCAAAAGTCGCACCAAACGAAGCGTTTGCTCAAAATAGGCGATTGACGGATCAATTTGGCTTTTAGACTAATGTTTTCTGGAGTTTTTATGCGTGTGCAGGTGTAAGTTCGGACGAAAAAGGGCATAGAAGTCACTCGGCATGAATCGAGCACGCTTCGGGCGAAAACGCTCGGCGAGTAGGGCCCCACGGGCCATTTCTGCTCGCCGAGCAGGCCGCCAGAGGCCTGCTCGGTGAGCAGGAGCCTGCTCGCCGAGCAGGGCGCCAGGCGCCTGCTCGGCGAGCAGGGGGCTGCTCGGCGCGAGCAGCCCTGCTCGCCGAGCAGCCTTCCCTGCTCGGCGAGCAGCCCTGCGGGAATTGGTCAAAAAGACCAATTCCGCCCCCACGAAGCCACGTTCGGCCCCACGTCTTCCTACACCAACAAGGACACGAAAATAGGTCAAAACGAGGCCCGAGACGCGTCTATAAATAGGATTTTTCCATTGTAAATTAGATATCTTTCGTTTTTGTAAATTATTTTAGCTTTCCCCTTGTAATTCCTCTCCATCTTCTCCATCTTCCTCAACCTCCATTGAAGCTCCTTCAAAGCTTTTTCTCGAGGAATTATCAAGGTCCGTCCTTAAGATCAAGTCGCTGGCTGCAGAGTAAACAGGTTCCCTGAAAGGGATTTTTGTATCTCCTTTTATCTTTCCATGTTTGTACTCTTTGATACAGTTGCCGAACTTGACTTATTATATCTTGTGACAATTATCTTCGCCTTTAATAATAATTTAGCTCTTGTTTTGCTCTATGATTATTTGTCTAATCTCTGTCTTACGCTTTATTCAATTGGTTTAACTCATTCAAAAGCCCCAAAATCTAGTAGGCACATATTGCGAGCTGAATCTGACCTAGTCAGAGCCTAGGAGATTGACGACCTCTTAGTTGATTAAGCGCCAATTTACTGAGCCTTAGACCTAGTTTCGGCCTTAGGGAATCACGCGCTAGGAACCTCAGGAGGGTAAGTAGGGTTAATCGCCTTGAATACAAGTGACTCAGATTAGGTTTTTATTCAATAGACTTGATAATCTATCTTTATTATTATCGTTCATACCATGTTCCTTCGAATAGTTTCATTAATGAAAGATCAATTAGGGGTAGAGTAACTTAGTTAGGCGTAGAATAACTTAGCTAGAATTAGATAACTTAGTTAGAATTAGATAACTTAGCTAGGATTAGCATAATTCAACCTAGGAGTAGATTAATTAAAACAAACAAACTCAAAACCCCCTAAGCCTAGATAACATCCGAGATCGAGTAGCTCGGTACTTGCAGAAATAAATCCTATGGACGATAACCTGGACTTAAACCAGAAATTTATTACTTGATAACGACGGGGTACACTTATCCCTTAGTGAGTGTTCACCGAGGACGCATCAAGTTTTTGGCGCCGTTGCCGGGGATTTATTTCCTCTGCAATATCGAACCAAAGGTCGACTTGTTAGTTTAGGCATTCTTTGTGAATATATCCTTTGTTAATATCATTTATACTTGTTTATATATATTCTTGTTTATAGTAACTATACTTATTGATTACTTAACATTATTTGTACTTACAAAATCGTTCTTCCAGCAACTATGGAAAACAGAGCATCAAATCCGTCCATGAACGATCTTAACACAAAAATGGATTTCCTTGTGGCTTCATACAGCCATAATGGCCAACCAAGGACACCATTTTGCGAGAGATGCGGCCAGAATCACCCCGGTAGGGTATGCCACATCAACTATTACGTACCTAGAGGTGAGAATGTGAGTTATTTGGGTAATCATCAAAGGTATAATTCTGAACCCTCAACTTACAACTACTACGATCAGGAGCATACACGATATCCACCGACGCCCTACATGGCACCCGTGGATACCCTTCCATGCCCCCATTCTAACTCTGACTTTTATGGCAGGCAAACAGAGTACTCAGGAGGAATAATGACCCTCCTAAGAGAGATATCCGTCCGATTGGCAGCCAACAAGGAGGCATGCAGGACCCTGAGTAACCAGCTTGCCACAATCAGACAAGAAGAAAGGGAATACCACGAGGCGTTCCTCTTACAAGAAGAGGCGATTCAAGCCATCGCCCTAAGGAGCGGCAAGGAAGTGGACACACCCGTGGCACCTCCATCGCAAACGTATCCGTCACCTCAGGTAAGTAGGGAATCGGAAGTGGTAAGCAACCCCAGTCCCGCATCTGAAACTCCAGCTCCTGAAGTAGCTGTAGAAAAAGTAGTTAGGCCTTATACACCAAAACTGCCATTCCCTCAGAAGCAGAAAAAAGCCAACTTAGATAAGAAATTTGCCCGGTTTTCGGAAATCCTTAGTAGATTAGAAATAAACATTCCATTAATGGAAGCACTAGAGGAGATGCCGAACTATGCAAAATTTCTTAAAGACATGTTGTCGAAAAAGAAAAAGTTTGGGGAAAATGAGATAGTGGCTTTAACAGAACAATGCTCGGCCATAATCACCCATAAATTACCCCCCAAACTTAAAGATCAAGGGAGCTTTACCATCCCGTGTAGGATAGGCAATATGCACATAGATAGGGCATTGTGCGATTTAGGAGCAAGTATTAATCTTATGCCTTTATCAATTTTCAGGAAATTGGGACTCGGAGAACCTAAACCGACAAACATGACACTACAGCTGGCGGACAGGTCGATCGCACGCCCTAGAGGCATAGTTGAAGATGTATTGGTGAAGGTGGACAAACTGATCTTCCCGGTCGATTTTGTGGTCCTCGACATGGAAAAAGATGACTCCGTCCCCATTCTCCTCGGGAGACCGTTTCTTGCAACCGGTAGGACACTGATAGACGTCCATGGAGGTAAATTGGTCCTAAGGGTGCAGGACGAAGAGGTAACATTTAACGTTTATGAGTCTATGAAATTTCCTCAAGAGCGCTCTAAAAGTTGTAACTTTGTAGATGCACTAATAGATGAATGTGTTGAGGAAGTTGACCTTGACATAAGAAATGCCTCTTTAGAACTCGGTCTAGGTGGTGAGGAATGTGAAAACTCGAATGAACCATTTGAAGATCTCCCACCTGAAAAATGTTATTGGGTTAAGGGTAGAAAAGAGGACCTTGATCGAGAGATCAAACCTAAACCCAAAACCTCGTTAGAGGAACCTCCAAAATTGGAGCTTAAGCCCTTACCCAATAATCTGAAATATGTTTTTCTTCAACCTCCCATAGATTTACCCATTATTATTTCTTCTTTGTTGACAGTTGAACAGGAAGAAAAATCGGTGGAGGTGCTGATGGAACATAAAGGAGCCTTTGGATGGTCGATCCACGACATCAAAGGCATCGACCCCAAAATCTGAACGCGTAGAATTTTCCTTGAGGAAGAGATCAAGCCATCTGCCCAACCTCAACGACGGCTCAACCCTAACATGAAAGAGGTGGTAAAAGTCGAGGTTATAAAACTCCTCGACGCAGGTATCATCTTTCCGATTTCTGATAGCCAATGGGTAAGCCCGGTTCAATGCGTGCCTAAAAAAGGGGGAACAACGGTAATGGAAAATGAAAAAGGGGAATTAATCCCAACTAGAAAGGTTACGGGTTGGCGTGTATGCATAGATTATAGGAAATTAAACGAGGCCACCCGTAAAGACCACTTTCCCTTACCGTTTATTGATCAAATGTTGGAATGATTAGCAGGGCACGAATTTTTCTGTACTTTAGATGGGCTATCCGGCTATATGCAAATTCATGTGGACCCTTTGGATCAAGAGAAAACCACATTCACTTGCCCCTATGGGACTTTTGCATATAGGCGGATGCCTTTCGGATTGTGTAATGCCCCTGCCACATTCCAACGTTGTGTGATGGCTATGTTTTCTGACATGGTCGAGGAGTTCCTAGAAATTTTCATGGATGATTTTAATGTTGTAGGACCTACTTTCGACCAATGTCTTGAAAACTTGGACCGAGTCTTAGAACGTTGTGAAGACAAGAACTTGGCACTTAATTGGGAAAAGTGCCAGTTCATGGTCCAAAATTGTATAGTGTTAGGACACAAGGTGTCGGGAAAAGGGATCGAGGTCGATCCGGAAAAAATTGAGGTAATTGAGAAACTGCCACCTCCTACCAATGTAAAATTGGTTATGAGCTTTTTAGGACATGCGGGGTTTTATAGACGTTTCATAAAAGACTTTTCAAAAATCACTAAACCCCTCACTCAATTATTACTAAAAGATGCTGATTTTAATTTCAATGAAGAATGTATGTCTGCATTCAAACTACTGAAAAAGAAATTAATCGAAGCACCTATTATGGTAAGCCCGGATTGGTCCCTTCCCTTTGAGTTAATGTGCGATGCCAGTGATCTGGCCGTAGGAGCCTGTCTTGGGCAGAGGGTGGATAAACTTTTTCGTCCAATCTTCTATGCTAGCAAAACCTTGAACGATGCACAGCAAAATTATTCAATAACTGAAAAGGAATTGCTAGCCGTAGTCTTTGCCTTTGACAAATTTAGGTCCTATTTGGTACTATCTAAGGTAATTATTTTTACAGACCATGCAGCCTTGAGATATCTGATGAGCAAGCAGGATGCAAAACCTAGGCTGATCCGTTGGATCTTACTACTCCAAGAGTTTGACATCGAGATCAGAGACAAAAAAGGAGTGGAAAACGTAATAGCAGACCACCTATCCCGGTTAGAGTCAGATCAACAAACCTTAGAGCACGAGGTAATCAAGGAGGTATTTCCGGACGAAACATTGTATTCGGTACGATCTCTCCCCTGGTTTGCAGACATCGCGAACTACAAAGTCGGTAACATTCTTCCCCCTGATTTAGATGCAAGCAAAAAACGTAAGTTTATGTTTGAAAACAAGCAATATTTTTGGGAAGAACCATATTTATTTCGATTCTGCACTGATGGCATAATTAGGAGATGTATACCTGAAGAGGAGGTAGATTTAGTGATTAATATGTGTCATTCTAGGGGACCAGGTGGCCACTTCGGGCCAGATAGGACAGTGGCAAAAATCCTCCAAAGTGGGTTTTGGTGGCCACAAATGCATAAAGATGTTAATAGCTATATTAAATATTGTGATGCATGTCAAAGAGTGGGGAATATCTCTAGGAGAAATGAGATGCTTCAACAAGGTATACTCGTGTGTGAGCTATTTGATGTTTGGGGCATAGATTTCATGGGACCCTTCCCCACGTCACACAACAACCAATACATTCTTGTGGCGGTTGATTATGTTTCCAAATGGGTAGAAGCAGAAGCTCTACCCACAAATGATGCTCGAGTAGTGATGAGATTTCTGAGAAAGAATATTTTCACCAGATTCGGGACCCCCCGGACCATCATCAGTGATGGAGGATCCCATTTTTGCAATAGGCAATTTGACATGTTGCTCCAAAAGTATGGCGTAGCTCATAGGGTCGCAACACCCTACCACCCTCAGACGAGTGGCCAGGTAGAGGTGTCAAATAGAGAGTTGAAACGTATTCTTGAAAAAACAGTAGGGAATGCTAGAAAAGACTGGAGCCTTAAGCTGGATGATGCTCTTTGGGCATATCAGACAGCTTTCAAGACTCCAATAGGAATGTCCCCCTATCGTTTAGTTTTCGGAAAATCTTGTCACTTACCGGTTGAACTAGAGCATAAGGCTTATTGGAAGCTAAAATATTTGAATTTTGACCCAAAACTTTCAGGTGAACTACGGCTAACTCAGCTGCACAAACTGGATGAACTCCGGTACAACTCTTACGAAAATGCCAAGCTATACAAAGAACGAACCAAAAGGGTGCATGATAGGAAAGTACAAAAGAAAACCTTTGAAATAGGTGATCAAGTACTACTATACAACTCCCGACTGAGATTCTTCCCGGGCAAACTCAAAAGTAGATGGCACGGACCATTCTCGGTCATCAACGCACACCCTCCGGAATGGTTGAAATCAAAGGGAGGGATGGAGCCACCCAAAAGGTAAATGGGCACCGCCTAAAGCTTTATCTTGGCAAGAACGATTCGGACGTACAAGTTCTGCGCCTACAGACAAGCACAGAATGGGCGGCCGATCAGTAAGTTGTCTTCTCCACCCTAACTCTTTACACTCGTACTTCATGATTTGTGATGCAATGTTGGAACTTATTGCATATTTTAGTGTGAGGAGGGGGGGTAGACAAACTTACAAAAATTGTATAAATTTTAAATTTTTGTTGCGTCGTGTCTAGTTTAGTTTAGCGTTTTTAGGTTTTGTTTATGTTTTTGCATGTTTAGGACCTAAAGCCGTGAACCTCCTTCGAATCTAAACTTCGTTATTTGTCTTTGAGGGCTGAGAACCGAATCTAAAATTGCATGACAACTAGTTTAGGCGTAGGACACAACTCTTGTATCTGTAAAAGCATGAGCTACAGTTGCATTTAGACCCTACTTTTGAAGAAATGCTAAAATCATTACTTAGGTAGATAACTTAAGAATTGAAGGCATGTAATATTAAACTTGAGTTTGGGGAAAACTAGTAAACACAAAATTGAAACCCAAAGAATTGTGAGCTGAATTTGAGCCTAAGAGCGAACATCAAAAAGCTCTTTTTCTTGACATTTTTGTGTGAATGCTTTGACTTGTGGAAGATTACAGATTTTGCACCTAATACTGTGTTGAACCTACATGCAATGATTTGAGATGATAAACAATGAATCAGCCTCATTAGAATTAACCCTTTTTCTTTACCTTATTTTTTTTCTTTTTCATCCACTCTAGGAAGCCCCTTTGAGCCGACATTTTTGTAGTTGTAGATTTTTCTTTTGTTCTAACCTGTTTTTGCAAACCACAACTTGGTTCGCTATTTAACCTTTGTTTTTGCAAAGCTCGAATTGAGCCTTTGTTTTCTTCTAGCGCTCTATCTTTGTTTATGGCATTACAGTAGCAAGCCAAAAGGCTAAGAAGTGAATGAGCATCACTATCCCAAAAAAAAAAAAGAGAAAAACAGAAAAAAACAGAAAAAAAGAAAGAAAAAGAAAAGAAAAGAGACGAACAAAAGGGAAGAACTTCATTCCCCAGTTCTTAAAAATAAAAAACGTCTCAAGAAAACATCCCAAAAAGAAAATAATAAGGGATGAATAAAAAGCTCAGTCACGTCATATTTGCTAAAGCCATTTAAACTTAGTTTTTGTAGCGCTAGAACTATTAACCCTTGTTGTACCTTTAACCCTCTAACCACATTACAACCCCGATTAGAGGCTGTTTTTGATATCATCGGAATCATATAGCATAGTAGAGGAACGCGGATGAACGTGCAAAATCAACGTAATCCTAAGCAAGAACATAAGCCGAGAGTAAACACTTTAGCCACCAAAATTGTGTGAAATGAGTGAACTACCTATGGTGAGGTGTTTTACTTAGCGATCCCCTCAAGCTCGTTTAATTGAACATGTGTCCTTTTGCTTAAAACTATGACCTATGATAATTGAAATGCGGCTTTTTGATATCGTGTCTCTACTTTGTATTTCCGAATGCATGTAATTACAGATGCTCGAAATTGTGTCAAGCACCTAGTCAAACCGGGAGGTTTTCTAGCTTGCTTGTGATTGCGGGTTTAGTTTTTTTAGTTTACTTGGGGACAAGTAAAGTTTTAAGTGCGAGGAGGTTTGATAGGGGTCAAAAAACCCTATCTTTGGGTACGGTTTTAGGACGGGTTTTAGAGTTATTTGGTTAATAAGCGAGCAATTCTCGCATTTAAATGCTTTTGTGTGAGTTAGTTAGGAATTGGAAACGTTCTATTTACTTTTCATCGTTTAGGCTCATTTTATGATCAATTTAGGCAAATACGGCCGAAATAGCATGCATAGTAGAATTCCGTTATCTTTTGAAGCTAATTGGTCTGTCAAAAGTCGCACCAAACGAAGCGTTTGCTCAAAATAGGCGATTGACGGATCAATTTGGCTTTTGGACTAATGTTTTCTGGAGTTTTTATGCGTGTGCAGGTGTAAGTTCTGACGAAAAAGGGCATAGAAGTCACTCGGCATGAATCGAGCACGCTTTGGGCGAAAATGCTCGGTGAGCAGGGCCCCACGGGCCATTTCTGCTCGCCGAGCAGGCCATGCCTGCTCGCCGGCCTGCTCGCCGAGCAGGGCGCCAGGCGCCTGCTCGCCGAGCAGGGGGCTGCTCGGCGCGAGCAGCCCTGCTCGCCGAGCAGCCTTCCCTGCTCGGCGAGCAGCCCTGCGGGAATTGGTCAAAAAGACCAATTCCACCCCCACGAAGCCACGTTCGGCCCCACGTCTTCCTACACCAACAAGGACACGAAAATAGGTCAAAACGAGGCCCGAGACGCGTCTATAAATAGGATTTTTCCATTGTAAATTAGATATCTTTCGTTTTTGTAAATTATTTTAGCTTTCCCCTTGTAATTCCTCTCCATCTTCTCCATCTTCCTCAACCTCCATTGAAGCTCCTTCAAAGCTTTTTCTCGAGGAATTATCAAGGTCCGTCCTTAAGATCAAGTCGCCGGCTGCAGAGTAAACAGGTTCCCTGAAAGGGATTTTTGTATCTCCTTTTATCTTTCCATGTTTGTACTCTTTGATACAGTTGCCGAACTTGACTTATTGTATCTTGTGACAATTATCTTCGCCTTTAATAATAATTTAGCTCTTGTTTTGCTCTATGATTATTTGTCTAATCTCTGTCTTACGCTTTATTCAATTGGTTTAACTCATTCAAAAGCCCCAAAATCTAGTAGGCACATATTGCGAGCTGAATCTGACCTAGTTAGAGCCTAGGAGATTGACGACCTCTTAGTTGATTAAGCGCCAATTTACTGAGCCTTAGACCTAGTTTCGGCCTTAGGGAATCACGCGCTAGGAACCTCAGGAGGGTAAGTAGGGTTAATCGCCTTGAATACAAGTGACTCAGATTAGGTTTTTATTCAATAGACTTGATAATCTATCTTTATTATTATCGTTCATACCATGTTCCTTCGAATAGTTTCATTAATGAAAGATCAATTAGGGGTAGAGTAACTTAGTTAGGCGTAGAATAACTTAGCTAGAATTAGATAACTTAGTTAGAATTAGATAACTTAGCTAGGATTAGCAGAATTCAACCTAGGAGTAGATTAATTAAAACAAACAAACTCAAAACCCCCTAAGCCTAGATAACATCCGAGATCGAGTAGCTCGGTACTTGCAGAAATAAATCCTGTGGACGATAACCTGGACTTAAACCAGAAATTTATTACTTGATAACGACAGGGTACACTTATCCCTTAGTGAGTCTTCACCGAGGACGCATCAACTGCTCAGTGAACAAGATGAACATCTTTCTCGGTCTGGTCGATCAGACCATACTGGAAGAAGAACCCTACCTCTCGGCCTATAGAGAAATTCCTCAAGAATTTGATGATAACGCCTTCTGGCACTCCATCACTAGCCACACAGACTATAACCCAAGTTCATCAAAAGCCTCAGGTATCGAGAGTTATGCCTTGAAATATTTGCATCGCTTACTTGCTGGTTCACTATTTGGCAGGGTTCATCAAGCCACTGTTCCATCTGCTGACCTGTTCGCCCTGACATGTTTGCTGGACCAAAAGCCATTGAACGTTGGGTATTATTTTGCTGAGTACATAGCCTCACTGCAACAAAAGAAAAATGTCGCTGGCCTCTACTGTGGACCATTCATCACGACCATTGCTTAAAATCTTGGGTTCTTTGACCCAAAGGTTACCACACTAACAATAGGTCCCGTTATGGAACCTTTAAACTTGCAGGTGATGAAGCGTATCGAAATTTGCTGCGACATTAAGGGTGTTTGGTATCTGTGGAGAGAGGCTGAGCAACTCAAGAAGAAAGACAAGGACACACTTGGTCCATCAAAGAGATGAAGATTGGAGGATGGAATGCCCCAACCTATTCATGTCACACCCCTTCGTGCATTCCCGGAGACCACCCCAAGTGTTGATGATGACAAGATCTTCCGTATTGCAGCAAGAATGAGTATGGAAACCATCCTTATCAACATGAGAGACATGGAACAAAGAATCAACTCGTACGAACAAGAAGTGGAAATCCTGTGTGCCAGAATAGCTATTCTCGAAGGAAATAGTAACACTGCCGCAAAACCAAATGTTTTAGATGAGTCACAAAAGAGGCCCGTCAAGAACAATGAGATTATGGAAGAAGGAATCACACCAACCACAATAAAACCCAATGCTGATGAGGAGGCTAAGTCCTCCTAGTCTCCAACCGTGTAAATGTATCTCTCTCTCTTTCTCTTTATCCTTTGTTTTTCTTGATGCTGCTGTTGTTTATTGCACGATCTATTGGTCTCTATTTTTCCTACCCATTTGTCTTACATTGAGGACAATGTTTTGGTTAAGTTGGGGGTAGGGGAACAATGTCTTAGCATCTAACTAGCTGTTCGTATAATTTTCTCACCCCTCTGATCTATTGTCCCGTGCATCACATTAACCTCAACCTCCATAATATCAAAGCACATCACAATCACCACCTTGTGCGCAGCACCCGCCTTTCATCCATCCATCCATTCATTTTCATTAGGAATTGGTTGAATAAGTTTTAATAGCTAAGTTGCCATGCACATAATTTTTTAATTGTTGTGATAAGCGATAGTGAGAAGTTTTAGGTTAATCATTTTGCATGTGGACTCCCTGAACATATTGATTACTGAACAAGTGCAAACAACCAGTGTGACTTGTGCCCAAATCATGCAATAATTTTATTGGAGTGCGCTTTGCATGTTTTAGGTAGGTTAGATTTTGCCTTGTCTGCCTTTCAGTAGGATAAAACGATTTTTGACCAAGAAGATGAGCATTCCCAACCACTCACTGCCAAACACCTGTTCCCACATTCAAATATACATCACCAAACACCAAAATCCTAACCCTATGGCTGGAATCACATGTAACAAGAAGCGAATATCGAAAAGCCCTGTTCCGAGAAATATCAAAACAAAAGGGGACTCAATCCAAAATCCTTACAATCTATGAAAAAATCTAAAAAGGAAGAATACTCATCCCCTCTGAAAATAATCAAAAGAAAATCAAACAGGAGTTTTGAAAGTACCTATGCCGGCCAAACATTTATATCCAACCAAACACCTAAACCTCCCTTAATGATTCTGATTCTGTCTAGGAAAGTTTGAATTCTCTGTTAGACAGAAAGGCAAAGTCTAAACTTATTCATATACATGCATTGCTGTCGAGAAACTTAAACAACCCAATTTGAGAGCAAACACTGTGAGCACTGAGCGAAACAACATAAGCACTTGCAAGTGATCACTATTAGATCAGGGAATCCACTCAATAGTTGAAGGCAACCTAAACTCCCCGCTATGAAATGTATCACTTCTATTAAAAACTTTATCGTGCATCGACTTATCTATTTTTACTTATGCAGTCAATGCCTATTCCTTCACCTTTATTTTTGATGTGTTGCTTGAGGACAAGCAAGAGTTCAAGTTGGGGGTAATTTGATACGAGTAAAATGAGCAAGTTTAAGAGGCTGAACATTCATGGAAAAGAGCTTCAAAGTTATAGTTTTCAACTAGAAATGGAAGAAACAGGCAGAAATAACAGTTTAAGTAGGATTCCTCATGAACAAGCTACAAGAAGAACATAATAGCATAAACAACGGCATTAATAGGTCAACCTGGAAGGAACGGATAAACGCGCGGGTCGAGCAAGCTAAAGGAGAGAGAAAGAGAGCAAAAACGTGGAAAGCAAGACAACTTCCATCTTGTGCCAAGTGTAGGGAGATTGTTTGTTTGTCCTTTCTTTGTATTTACCTTTAGTACTTTTTACCCTTTTGTTTTAGGGTTTGTTTTGGACCTATAAATACTGTAGTAGTTTTATGAAAGGGGCGCCTCATTTTCCGCCACCTTCATCTTTATTCTCTGTTTTTATGTTTATTGTCGGAAGAATGATTTTGGGGAGAACAATCTGTTCACTTATGGAAGTGAGTGAGTAATTCCTTTTGCAGGCCTAGCCAGCCATTAAACGGCGACTGTAAGTAACTCTTTTTGATTAATGAAGTGTTTCCATCCATGAATGATTGTCAATAGTGTGCTTAAAGAATAGATTAGGATCCAATCTATATGCTAATTACTGAAGATGGCACGATGGTGCTCCGACGTAATAGAAATAACTATTTGGCTTATATTGTAGTGGACGGATACGAAAACAACCATATATTTGGGTTTCATTTATGAATGCTTTCTGGTGCTTAATGCTTGCTTGTATATCAACACAAGGACACTTGGTTGATTTTACTTGCTTAGAATCTTAGGAAATGGGACACCAGACCTTAATGACACAAGAGGAAGATACCCAAATCAGGAATATGGTTTCACTTCATTAAGAGGGAATAGTCTAAATACAGTTGTTCGTAGGCGTAGTGCTAGGTCTGTGCTTGTTTATCTCGGTCTAGTTTAATTTTTTTTATCTTTCACTTATTCTTATTTGTTCATCCTTAGTTATTGTCAAACCAACCAACCTTTTGAATTCTAACACTTAAGGTAAATATTCAACCAACTAGTTTCAATCCCTGTGGAATACCACACTTGGTCTTACCAGCACTACATCTACCCTAGTACACTTGCTAGAGTCCATATCTAACATACCAGACAGGGAGAGATATTACCTCAGCAGCTTGCTCGTCATTCTCTGAGGCATACGAGGGTTCGGGCACTTTAGAGGCACACGACTCTTCGATCTCATCAGCCATGAAACAGATGTTTGTTGTCTCAGCAGCACCAGCTTCTAAGGATGATGACTCATCATTGTCGCTCCATGTTGCCACCATTGCTTTCTTCCCATTCCTTTTCTCTTTGTTCAGAGTGGGGCAACTTGACTTGATATGACCAGGTTGATGGCATTCAAAGCAAGTGATAGGCTTTGAAGTTTCTTTTCTGACCTTGTTATCACTGTACTCAACTTTGGTTTTGTCATACTTTCGGAAGGGCTTATTTCCATATTTTTCATTTTTGCGGAACATCGTTTTCATCTTCCGAGTAAATGATGCGAGATCGGTAGAGCGGTATAATGTGTGAATATGTTGTTGTGTGTGTGTGTTATGATTAAGGTCTTTCTACATGCTTTAACTCTACTAGATGCTACTATGGAGGGGCAAGTGTACCCCGTCATATCAAGTAATAATCCGGTTAAGACCGGGTATTGAATCCGCGGGTTTATAACCACAAGTATTAAACTACTCGGTTCTATTCGTTATCTAAGCGGTGAATACTTTAGTTTGGTTTGGGTGACAACTACAAACTACTTCTAAACTATGGTGAAACAGATTTGTATAACTCAAACTCTAAAGAAGTGAGACAGGTGGTGATAAGTTATAAAATATAATAAACAATAATTCCGAACATATACAAATGATAATTTACTCTTGCAAAGACGACTATGTGTAGACCGACCGACCAACCCGTGAGGTACTTAGACTACGTGGTTCCTCCTAAAGGCATGTCTAATATGAGGGATCAGAAACTAGGGCCCGTAAGTTCCGTGGCTTGTCAATTCCTACGGTTTCCGATGTGTCAATTCCGGTAAGCCAACTCCTATATGGCTCCCAAAAGGTATTAGGAATCGCATCCCCCTCCACAATAATCAATTACGAATATCAAAACAAGCAATAAATATCAACACGTATAAAGAAACGGAAATTGCAAATCATATATTATAAATGTGGAACGCGTAATTGCGGAATACAACCAAGCCTAGTACATAGGAAGAGTGCAAGCTAATTAGCAAGTAAGAAGGGAAGAAGAATCGACCCTTGGAACTAGCTAACCAGACTCAAGGCCGTCTCGTAGGTCTTGGAAGTGAACTCTCGAGCTTGGTGGAAGAGGATGGACGGAACTTCGACGGAGTGACGGAATAAATGTACAAGCTCTCAAGATGGTAGAGTTTTGGTATACAAAATCTGAATGAATGAAATGAGTGCTAATCACTCTTATTTATACACATACGGGGGTAAAATCGTAAATACAGAAGCTTCTTGGATGATTTCACATTGTTGTTGCATTTTTCACATTGCACGCCCTGCGTGTCTGGCAATTACCCATTCCGTTGATGGTTTCTCGTACACGTGGACTGGATTCAGGAGAGTTGACTCAACCACGCCACGCGTAGACCAGGGTACGCCCCGCATGGTTGAGTCTCTAGGACTCAGGATTGAAACATTGCTCCTTTACGCTCCGCGTAAATCTGGGGACGGTCCGCGTAGATCAAGGGATGCTCCGCGTAGTTGAGTCTCTAGAACTTTTGTCACTGTTTCACACCTTGCACGCTTCGCGCTCTCTGCTTGACATCCCCCGTGGACTGTGTTGACCTTGTGGGAATGCACAAGTTGACTGTCGTGGATTGCTGGGAACTGTGTTACGCCCCGCGTGGAGTGTTTTACGCCCAGCGTGGCTCGAAATTCCTAATTCCTCCTTTGCTCGTGAAATAATCCTTTACCTGCAAAATATGACTACGAACACCGAAGTTACTTGACGTTTTATTTTTCTGAAACTAATCGAAAGTGAAGGAAATTTATTAAAAGTACAAGTTTTTTTTTATTTTATTATTTCTTTGAAAACACACTTATTTTTGTAATTAAACTTAATTATTGGCTCAAAATTAAACCGTAAATCACGCTAAAAGATAGGGACAAAATGTCCCTATCAACCTCCTCGGACTTTAAAGTTTTACTTGTCCTCTAGTAAAGAAAGTCGAAAGACAAGGGATTGAGACAATTAAGAAGCAAACCTCCGGTTGGTTTAACCAAGTGCGTGATTTCAAAACCAAGGTTTTATGAAAAGTTTTTAATGAGCACCTACGTAAGTGGACGAGCGACCATAACTTATTCGAAATTTACATGATCAAACTTAATAGGCAATATTAACAGGGATTGATTATCCTTTGAGAACTTAACTGTACCTCATAAGGTATTTCACTCTTAGCACTCAATTTTTGGTGGGGTGGTGTTTATACGCTCTTCTTTGTACTTACTCAAATTCATCCCGAGTTTGCATGTTCATTCGAGTTTTTCCATCTATACTATGGTCGGACAATATTAAAAACGAACCCGGAGGGGGGTTGTAATGTAGGTGGGCTTGTTTAGTGGTGAGAGGTTAATTGTAGGAACTCGAGTCCGAATACCGACTTTGATGATTGCATCTTTTTATTGATTTGTTCTACCAAACACGAAAGATGGGTTCTGAAATTGCTCGAGTGGAGCTTGAGAATGCCTATTTTACTCTCTATTTTTGCTTGATTTTTATTTTTCCTTCCTTTTTATCCGAGAGTGGCACAAAAACGATTTCAAAGATTACTCGTACTTTCTTGCTAGAAGCTTTGCTTATTTCTGGTTTTTCGATTCATTTGATTTTATTTGATATTCAGACAAGAGGAAAAAGGGTTAAGTGTTAAATGGGTGTTTAACAAAGAAGTTGGTTAATAGGCTCGAGGGGGCTTCCTAAAGGTATATGAAAAACGAAGAAAAATAATTAAGAAAGAATTAGCCTAAGTGGGTTCGTTTTATCATCTATTGCCTTCTTTACCAAAACAAGCGTACTTAACTCGGTATTTAATGCAAATCCTATGAATTGAGTGAAGCAATAGCCCTCAAAATGTTGTGAAGAAGAAAAATAGTTCTCGTGCGAACTCTTTTAGGCTCAAAGCACCTCATATTGATTTCGGGTTTAATTGTGTACTTTCAAGTTCTCGTAAATTTTTCAAAAATCCCGTTTTTATTGCCTTTCTAAATTTCACTATGGAGATGACTTGTGGGTTAGGACTCGTTGCTTTTATAAAGTGCAAATCTCGACTATGCATAAATTTTCTAGCTTTGAAACCAAGACTTCAACTTCTTAATTAGTCCGATCCTTTGTATTTAAACGTTTTTAACTTTTAAGGACAAACAACGGAACTTTTAGTTTATTTCCGAGGGAGGTGACGTGTCAGATGAATTGTTAAACCAATCATTTAGTTTAATTATTTTTGTTTTATTGCTTTTTTTGTTATTTTTAATTTGTTTTTATTTTTCTCTGATTTTTAATATATACGTTTTTAAGTGGCGCCACGCGGGGCTTGGTTTGAGCTACACTCCGCGTGGTATGCCTTAAAAATGGTCACGACTTCCAGAGGTTTGTTCACGCGGGGCTTGCCTAAGGGTACCCTCCGCGTGAACCATTATCCTAGCATTTTATTAAATCAGAGACTGGTTTACGAGGGCTTGCCCAAAGGCACGCTCTGCGTGAACCATATTTTATCTATTTGGTACACGAAAATTAAACGTCTAAAATGGTACGGAAAATGAGCTAAATACAAAAACACAGAAACGTAAACTTGGAAATGTAAATATATTAATATATAAACATAAAAGGAAAATAAAAACAAAGATAAAGTACAAAACAAACCAAGTGCGGGGTTGCACAGCCCTCTACGTGACTTAAACAGACGTTAATTCCAAAAACGTCTTAAATTAAAAACAAAAACAAAAACATAAAAACATGAAAACATAAAATAAAGAAAACTATTGTGGAGGCGGATGAGGCCAATTAATGTGGAAGTGATTGCAAAATGCGTTAGTGAAGGAGTCGAAGTTGGCTCGGTCCACTTGGCGTTGGGCCTCGATGTGGTCAAAGCGAGTGGCGAGGGTGGCTTGATCCGTGAGGCGGTGGGCCTCAAGAGTGTCAAATCGGGCATTCATTACAGCTCGGTCTTACCGTTGGTTGCCCTTTAAGATATCCAACCGGGCATGGATGGATTGGAAATCAGGGTTTGTGGAGAAGGACGGCCTGCTGGGTATATCCCCCAAATCATGAAGGTCAAACTCGGAGTCCCATTCCCCCACCTTTTGTTGTTGGCCGGCACCCTTGCTTTCACCCGGACCGAAAGGAGGTGGTGGAGGGATTTGAAGGCATTACGGTCGAGAGGACGTGGTGGGTAGAAGTTGAGGGTGGAAAGAAGGTCGTCTCCTAAAGTTATGGAGGCGAAGATAGTGACCAAATGCTCCAAACCCAAACGGGCATGCCTTTTACTGTTCATTTACCGTAGAGTGGACTAGACGAGAAGGGACAAGTCGAAAGTGAGCCCGTTCTCACAACAGTAAAGGGCAAGAAGCTCGTGCTTGTTGACCTTATTTGCTTCGGCCTTACCCGAAAAGTAGTAGTTGATGAATTTGTGGAGGAGTTGGAGGATGGGGTTGCGGATGTGACCCGAGTGGAGATTGGAGATGTCAAATGTGTCCAACCCCGTAATAAATTTCCAAAAATTGTGGGGATCGATCTCGAGAGGTCAATCGGTGATCCCGACTTCCGCTTGGCGGGTAAAATTAGTGCGTATCTAAGTGGTGTTGATGGAGTGAGGTTGGTTTAGAAGGCGGAAGGCAAGGACATGGTTGCCTTGGAGACCGGTGGCGGTGAGGGTAGCGAAAAATTCATATACCAAAAAGGGGTACACGAGATGATGGGCAACGAAGTGATCGTGCCATCCAAGGGCCCGAAGGCGGTCCTCGAAAGCATGACCAACATTGTGGTGGTCGAGAGCGTTGATATCGAAGATAGAAAGGGGCATGACGGGGGAAGCGCCAACATTTTGGTAATTGCGCCCCTCGGTGTCATTAAGGATGTGGAAAGGTGCTCGATAATGAGCGGTGAGCGGAGGAATTTTATCGGTATCGGGTGGTGTGGGTGGTGTTTGGTCAGAACAGGAAGAGCGGGCATGAGAGGAACGAACACATTCATCGGTGGATCACTTACGACGAGTCATGGTGGAAGTGAGGGAGAACGGAGAAGGTGTGAGGGAAAAGGAGAGGAAGAATAGTGGTGTTTAAATAGGGGAGAGAGGTGGGAATCCAAGTATTTCTCGAATTCCCAAGAGGCACGCAGGGCTTGGAGGGGGCCACATTCCGCGTGTCTTTGTCCCTGACTAGAAAACGGTCGAATGAGACCTCAGCACGCGGAGCTTGCCAGAAGGCACGCCCCGCGTGCTTTGGTCTCTGACCGAAAAGGGGAGAAAAGGTGACGGCACGCGGAGCTTACCAAAGGGCACGCTCCGCGTGTCTGAGGGTGCAGGCTTTAGAATGGCGGGATTTGAAGAGTTTTTTTTTGAGTTTTTAATGTATTTATTTTTTTTGGTTTTTAAAGCTTAATTAATGAACGGAATTAAATTTAAAAGTTAATGAAAAATTAATGAGGGGGTTAAGAGGGAAATTAATGGGTTTGAATTTTGAATTAATGGGATTTAATTGGTGAAAAGAGAGGTGGAGTGGAGAAGTGGGAAAGATTAATGGGGAAGAGAGATGAGTGATGTCAGTGGTGGCAGAAGGAGGTGGAGTGTGAAAGTGGAGAAAAGAAAAGAAAGCTGCCATGGGGAGCTGCAATTCGCAACTCCCCTAGGACAAGCGAGGCATGATGGGAGGGCACGCTCCGCGTGTCTTGTATAGGGGCAATTATTTCGATATTCATTATACAGGTCTATTTGCACGCGGAGCTTGCCAGTGGGGCATGCTCGGCGTGAAGTCTTTTCAACGACTTTTAGTGACCGAGACTTGTTCACGCGTAGCTTGCCCATAAGCACGCTCCGCGTGGCCGTTTGGATTTAAGAGGGATTTGTTTTTCTTTTGTTGATATATATATATATATTTCATATAAACCACGAGACGAGCACGAATGAGAATAAAACTCAGAGGATGAAAATTTTAAAAATTGAAAGGAGACGAAAACAAGTACAAACAAAATTGAAAACAAATTGAAAACGTGTATGGTACAAAGGTTTGGAGAATGCAAACCGGTGCTACGTTTATAATCGGAGTAGCTCGACTTTCTCAATGGGTGTGACTATTGTAGGTTGTCCGTATTAGAACCCGACGGATCTGAATCCTTACTATTAAGGAGAGTTATTGCTTGTCCGGATTCTCTATTTTTAGCTCATGGGTTTTGCTCGGTATTCGTCGGGAGGGTTCCTAGTTGCCTCTCCTGTTGTTGACGATTTAAGTGAGCCACTTGGTGACTCAAATCCCTACAAAACACCTCATTATCGGCAAGACGTGTTAGAATGTCCTTAAGTAAGGAAGTTACCAATTGGCCTTACACGTTGTTGGGAGGTTGGACGTTTCGCCCTCCGAAAACATTTTGTGATTGGCCTAGCCCATACTCCCTATATTCGTGATGAAAGTCGGGTGGGAGCCTCAATACATTATTATTATTGCTATATGACAAGTTAGGATGTTGGTATCGAGGCCTCCACCCGTTATCACTATTATTGTGGTGGTGCGTGTTCGGGTAGGAGTTTGAGAGTTGTACCTTTGGTTACCTCCCACGTAACTTACATTTTCCTCATCGCCGGCAAAAGGGCTACCGACATGGCAATTATGTCCGTCATGATCTCCACCATAGTGATTGCACATCAAGACCTGTGCATCTTTGTTGAGGTCAATTGCGCTATCAAAGCATCTAGTTTCTTATTCATTTCGACCATGGAACTTTTTGGAGCCTCTTTCTCCATGGAAAACGCTTGATGTCGCTGTGGTTCGGCAAGCCGATCTTCTTGCCACTGGACGCTTTTCCTTGCGAGCTCATTGATGAGCTCGTATGCTTCACTTGCCGATTTCCTAAACAGGTCCCCACCTGCTGCAGAATCCACGGTTGCATGATTAGTAGGTGTTAACCCATGATAAAAAGTACTTACAAGATCGTGCTTGGGGATGTCGTGGTGCGGGCAACTTCGGAACAACTTTCGGAACCTAGCCCAAGCTGAGTGAAGGGCCTCGTATTCAAGTTGGCGAAAAGAGGTAATGTCATTGCACAACTTCACGGTTTTGGACGGTGGAAAATAATATGATAGGAATTCCTTTTCAAGTTCGTCCCATGACGTGATGGTTCCATCTTCCAATGAATGCAACCACTCCAACACTTGGCCTGTCAAAGAGAAAGGAAAAAGTTTTAGACGCACGGCCTCAACCGGGACACCATTTTGCCAAGAAGTATCGACACACATAAGAAATTTATCAAGGTGTTCGTTAGGGTTCTCATGAAGTTCGGCTCCGAATTGACCGAGTTATTGGATCAATTGGATCATTCTAGTCTTGGTCTCATATGTGTTGGCTGGGATGGTGGGGGCGATGATTCTGTTGCGATTTTGTGGCCTATGTGGAGCTAGGATCTCCATCATTGTCCTTGTGTCGTTGCCTCCTCCATTTCGGATGTTGTTCACCGGTGGGTTAGTTTGGTTGGTTTCATTGTTGACGTTGGCCATCTTTTTTCTCCGGATCCTACAAAGAGTACGTTCGATTTCAAGATCAATAGGAACAAGAGTATTACTCCGAGATCGGGTGAGCATAAACTATTGAAAGAAAATAAAGAAGAAAATATGAACAAGAAAGAATGTTGTTAGTATATAAACTATTTATATAAAAAGAATGCTTAGACTAACAATAAAACGTTTTGGTCTAATATTGCAAGAAAGTATAAATCCCTGGCAACGGCGCCAAAAACTTGATGCGCGATCGGTAGAGCGGTATAATGTGTGCATATGTTGTTGTGTGTGTGCGTTACGATTAAGGTCTTTCTACGTGCTTTTAACTCTACTAGATGCTACTACGTAGGGGCAAGTGTACCCTGTCGTATCAAGTAATAATCCGGTTAAGACCGGGTATCGAATCCGCGGGATCTATAACCACAAGTATTAAACTACTCGGTTCTATTCGTTATCTAAGCGGCGAATACTTTAGTTTGGTTTGGATGACAACTACAAACTACTCCTAAACTATGGTGAAACAGATTCGTATAACTCAAACTCTAATAAAGTGAGACGGGTGGCGATAAGTTATAAAATATAATAAACAATAATTCTGAACATATACGAATGATAATTTACTCTTGCAAAGATGACTATGTGTAGAACGACCGACCCGTGAGGTACTTAGACTACGTGGTTCCTCCTAAAGGCGTGTCTAATGCGAGGGATCAGAAACTAGGGCCCGTAAGTTCCGTGGCTTGTCAATTCCTATGGTTTTCGGTGTGTCAATTCCGGTAAGGCAACTCCTATATGGCTCCCAAAAGGTATCGAGAATCGCATCCCCCTACACAATAATCAATTATGAATATCAAAACAAGCAATAAATATCAACACGTATAGAGAAACGAAAATTGGAAATCATGTATTATAAATGTGGAACGCGTAATTGCGGAATACAACCAAGCCTAGTACATAGGAAGAGTGCAAGCTAATTAGCAAGTAAGAAGGAAAGAAGAATCGCTTGGAACTAGCTAACCGGACTCAAGGCCGTCTCGTAGGTCTTGGAGGTGGAACTATCGAGCTTGGTGGAAGAGGATGGACGGAATTTCGACGGAGTGACTGAATAAATGTACAAGCTCTCAAGGTGGTAGAGTTTTAGTATACAAAATCTGAATGAATGAAATGAGTGCTAATCACTCTTATTTATACACATCAAGTTCGGGGGTAAAATCGTAAATACAAAAGCTTCTTGGATGATTTCACATTGTTGTTGCAGTTTTCACATTGCACGCCCCGCGTGCTAGGGGGCACGCCCCGCGTGTCTGGCAATTACCCATTCTGTTGAAGATTTCTCTTACGCGTGGACTGGATTCAGGAGAGTTGACTCAACCACGCCACACGTAGACTAGGGTACGCCCTACGTGGTTGAGTCTCTAGAACTCAGGATTGAAACATTGCTCCTTTACACTCCACGTAAATCTGGGGACGCTCCACGTAAATCAGGGGATGCCCCGTGTAGTTGAGTCTCTGGAACTTTTATCACTGTTTCACACCTTTCACGTCCCGTGCTCTCTGCTTTACGTCTCGCATGGACTGTGTTGACCTTGTGGGAATGCACAAGTTGACTGCCATGGATTGCTAAGAACTGTGTTACGCCCCATGTGGAGTGTTTTACGCCCCACATGGCTGGAAATTCCTAATTCCTCCTTTGCTCGTGAAATAATCCTGTACCTACAAAATACGACTACGAACACCGAAGTTACTTGACGTTTTAGTTTTCTAAAATTAATCGAAAGTGAAGGAAATTTATTAAAAGTACAAGTTTTATTTTTATTGTATTATTTCTTTGAAAATACACTTATTTTTGTAATTAAACTTAATTATTGGCTCAAAATTAAACCGTAAATCACGCTAAAAGATATGGACAAAATGTCCCTATCAGTAAACATAGCCATCTCCTCATCATCTGAGGAACTGTTGTTAGTAGAGTCTGCCTTCATGACCATCGACTTTTGCTTCTTGTCCTCAGACTTCTCTTTGACCTCAAAGCTTTTCATGGAGATCTCATAAGTCAGAAGAGATCTGATAAGCTCATTGTATTTGTAAGTTGTCAGATCCTGAGCTTCTTCGATGACAGTCTTTTTAGCTTGCCAACTCTTTGGAAGGCTCCTGAGTATCTTCTTGACTTGTTCTTCTTCTGAGAAGATCTTTCCAAGCCTTTTGAGCTTATTGATGATGTTAGTGAATCTGGCATTCATATCTGAGATACCTTCGCCATCATTCATTTCAAACAGCTCATAAAGTCTCTTGTGCTTGTTCACCTTGGACTCCTTCACCTTGCTGGTACCTTCATAGTTGACTTCCAACTTCTTCCAGATTTCTTGTGCTGACTCACATCCTGAAATCTTATTGTACTCTGCAACATCTAACACACAGTGAAACATATTGATAGCCGAGGCATTATTTTGTAATTTCTTTAGGTCATCTTCAGTCCATTTAGCCTCTTCTTTGATGACTTACACATCATCAATCGTTTCATAGGGAATGAACGGGCCTTTGACTATTGCTAGCTAGGCACTCATGTTCGTTGCCTGAATGAAATTTTTCATTATGTTCTTCCAAAAGGCGTAATTAGACCCGAAGAACAGAGGTGGCCTAGTAATGGACAAGCCCTTAGGCAAGATCTGAGTTGTTTCATTTCCTGGGAAGAAATGAGTGATATTGATAGCCATGTTATAGGGATCAGCTCAAGATAGTGTTATCTTGTAAGTTGAGCTATTAAGCTCTGATACCACTTATTGGTCCCTTGTGTTATGAGAATAAGTTCCTAGGGGGTGGGGTGGGGGTTAAAGGAACTATTTAAAATTTTAAGTATTTAGACTGACTTGTTCTTACTTATGAAATATATTTTCTCACAAAGTTTAATAGCACAAAGATACTGAGTGCAGTCAGAGGCAGCTTTAGTTGGTCAGCAACTAAAGTCGTTTCTGATGTTGATTCAGGAGATAACACTTAGAAGTCTAATCCTGAACACAACACTAGATCTTCAACACGTGAAAGCTTTGAGCAAATTCAATCTTGAAGTTCCAGCTGAAAGAAAAGAAAAGCAATATTACACAAACTCTTATTCTTGTGTAAACAATAGAATAAATCATTAAAGTGTTCTTTGTTTAGAACAAAATATTATCAATCACTAAACTTAGCTAGGAGACTCTGAGTTGCTCGGTATTCAGCAATTAGAGTTGGATAGTGCTGAGTGTAGGTATATAAAGGACGATACTCTGTAACTGCTCACTGACTATTGTAAAGGGTTTGTGCTCTACCTAAAAGAGCAGTAGTGGATTAAACCTCGGAAAAGGGATTCTAGGGATTGGATGTAGGCAGGAGGCCGAACCAGGATAAAACTGCTGAGTAGTATCTTATATCCCTTATCTCCTATATCTGCTTGCTTTTATCTTTGTTGTGAAATTGTTTAACTTAAGCCTGTTGAGTTGCTAGATCTAGTGTTGTGTTCAGGAATAGACTTCTAAGTGTTATCTCCTGAATCAACGTCAGAAAGGACTTTAGTTGCTGACCAACTAAAGCTGCCTCAGATCGCACTCAGTATTTTTATGCTATTAAACTTTATGAGAAAATATATTTCACAAGTAAGAACAAGTCAGTCTAAATACTTAAAATTTTAAATAGTTTCTTTAACCCCCCCCCCCCCCCCCCCCCCCCTTAGGAACTTATTAACACAAGGGACCAACAAGTGGTATCAGAGCTTAATAGCTCAACTTACAAGATAACACTATCTTGAGCTGATCACTATAACATGGATGTCAATAGCACTTGTTTCCTCTCAAGAAATGAAACAACTCAGATCTTGCCTGAGGGCTTGTCCATCACCAGGCCACCTCTGTTCTTCGGGTCTAACTACACCTTTTGGAAGAACAGAATAAAAATTTTCATTTAGGCAACGAACATGAGTGCCTGACTAGCAATAGTCAAAGGCCCGTTCATTCCCTATGAAACGATTGAGGATGTGCAAGTCATCAAAGAAGAGGCTAAATGGACTGAAGATGACCTAAAGAAATTACAAAATAATGCCTCGGTTATCAATATGGTTCACTATGCGCTAGATGCTGCAGAGTACAATAAGATTTCAGGATGTGAGTCAGCACAGGAAATTTGGAAGAATCTGGAAATCACCTGATACGAGTGAAATGAGCAGGTTTAAGAGGCTGAACTTTCATGGAAAAGAGCTTCAGAGTTATAGTTTTTAACCAGAAATGGGAGAAACAGGCAGAAATAATAGTACAAGAAGGATTCCTCACGAACAAGCTACAAGAAGAATAGAACAGCATAAACAATGGCATTAACGGGTCAACTTGGAAGGAATGGATAAACGCGCGGGTCGAGCAAGCTAAAGGAGAGAGAAAGAGAGCAAAAACGTGGAAAGCAAGACAACTTCCATCTTGTGCCAAGTGTAGGGAGATTGTTTGTTTGTCCTTTCTTTGTATTTACCTTTAGTACTTTTTACCCTTTTGTTTTAGGGTTTGTTTTGGACCTATAAATACTGTAGTAGTCATATGTAAGGGGCGCCTCGTTTTCTACCACCTTCATTTTATTCTCTGTTTTTATGTTTATTGTCGGAAGAATGATTTTGGGAGAACAAGTTGTTCACTCATGGAAATGAGTGAGTGATTCCTTTTGCAGGCCTAGCCCACCATTAAACGACGACTGTAAGTAACTCTTTTTAATTAATGAAGTATTTCCATCAATGAATGATTGTCAAAAGTATGCTTAAAGAGTAAATTAGGATCCAATCTACATGCGAATTACCGAAGATGGTACGACGGTGCTCCGACGTAATGGAAATAGCTATATGGCTTATATTGTAGTGGACAGAGATGAAAACGACCATATGTTGGGGTTTCATTTATGAATGCTTTCGGGTTCTTAATGCTTTCTTATATATTAACACAAGGACACTTGGTTGATTTTACTTGCTTAGAATCTTAGGAAATGGGACACCGGACCTTAGTGATAAAAGAGGAAGATACCCAAATCAGTAATATGGTTTTACTTCATTAAGAGGGAATAGTCTAAATACAGTTGTTCGTAGGCGTACTGCTAGGCATGTGCTTGTTTATCTTGGTCTATCATACTTTTATTATTTCACGTATTTTTATCTGTTCATACTTAGTTATTGTTAAAAAAATCAAACCAACCAACCTTTTGAATTCTAACACTTAAGGTAACTGTTCAACCAACTAGTATCAATCCCTGTGGAATACAACACTTGGTCTTACCAGCACTACATCTACCCTAGTACACTTGCGAGAGTCCATATACAACATACCAAGTTTTTGGCGTTGTTGCCGAGGATTGTTAAATCTAAGATTGGAAGAATTTGTATGCTTATTTTGTTACCCGATAACCACATGTTTGTCCAGTTTCTTTGTCTCGGATTTTAGCTTTTTATGAGAAGAACAAGTATTCCTATTCTACATGTGGACCTCGAAATCGAGAGAACCTACAGAAGAAGAAGAAGACTGCTCAGACAAGCTAGACGTGCTAGAATGAATCACGAAAACGAGATACCTGATCCTAAACAACCAGGGAACAATGAGGAGGGCCATGTTGAAAACAATGGTGTTAATGGAAACAATAATAACAATGGCAACCAGAGATTGTGGATGAAGGATTATTCCAGACCATCTACTGAAGGCCATTCGTCGTGTATTGTGCTACCAAATGAAGGAAATCGCCTATTTGAAGTGAAAGCTTCAATGATCCAAATGCTGCAAACAGCTGTGCAGTTTGGTGGATACCCAAATGAAGATCCAAATGCCCACATTCAGGACTTCGTCACAATGTGCAACAAATTTTGCAGCCATAGAAATGAAAGTGATGAGGTGATCAGACTCAAGCTGTTTCCATTTTCCTTGAAGGGCAAGGCGAAGAATTGGTTGAAGAATTTACAACCAGGTTCAATCACAAACAAGGAGGAAATGGCTACACTGTTCCTGATGAAATATTTTCCCCTAAGACAAGCAATCAAGCTAAGAAATGAGGTCTCTCATTTCTTCCAAGAGGAAGATGAATCATTATCCGAAGCATGGGAGAGATACAAGGAATTGTTGAGAAGAGTACCGAATCATGGCATACCCATGTGGATGCAAGTTCAAAACTTCTACAATGGAGTAACCAACGCATACAAGATCCAAATTGAATCAGTTGCCAATGGAAATCTAGAGGAACTTGAACCTCAAGCATTATACGAGCTAATCGAAAGAGTTGTCAACACAAGTTACAACTGGCACTCAGTATGAAGTGATGGGAAGAGGGTCACTAATAACTTGTGAAAAAGTCCTTGATCGGAACAATTCGCTTTGAGGCACCGTTGGGATCTGCTAGGGACACTCCGATGCCTAAGTCAGTAATATTCTTGAGAGAATAAACTGTAATCACAAAAGTAGGGTTAGAATAATGTGTGTACCTTTGTTTTCATGTTATAGGGGTATTTATATAGGTTTGAGTGATAACCGTAATAACTCCCTTTTAATGCCTTTTTAATAAAGTGTAATGCTCTTTTAATGCAGCTTAACTCTGACCTTTAACCTCCAAGTTGTTATTGCTTTTAAGGTATCATTAATGTTCATTAATGATGGTGACCCCGCCGTATAACAACTATTTGTCTTTATCATGGCGGATCGTATTACGGGGCGGACCCCCTATCCTTCTATCGTGGCGGATTGTCTTATGTAACGGACCTTGGATCTAGGATGGTCAAAGGCGTGTCACCGTATGCGTATCCCTGATCTAGCTGTACGCCATATATACTAAGCTGGCGGATCTTTTTATGTCTTTTCTCCCTTTTGATCCTCGTTTCAGGGAATATTCCCAGCGAGGTCTTCATGATATCATTGCGGATGTTATCAGAAGCCCCCCCTAAAAGGTCCATAAAGTCCTTTAGGGCTTTTTATCCCCTCCACATGTAGGTGGCATTTATTGCTTCTTGACTGGTGTTTTTTCTTATTTCGATTGCCTTCTCAGTTCCGGCAAGAGTTTTCTGTGATTTTTCACCCTTTGCACACCAGATTTCCATGTAAGTTCATCTTCCAATTTTTTTGGCTTGGACTTGATAATTTTTTATTTTGTCAAGCTTCCTACGTACCCCATTAATTTTTTGGGAATCAAAGCCACGTAGTTCTACCGTCATTCTAGACATTCGCCACTCTAGCTTTGTTCCCCATTTTAAGCTTTATTCGCTTTTTGGGGTTCTGGCACTCTAGGCACTTGTCTTTTTAGCCTTTGCTTATTTTCCAAAGTGTTTTTACTTAGTTTTGGTGAAGGCGAGACTTCATTATCTTGGATGAAGACGAGGTTTCATTACTTTTGATGAAGGAGATTAGCCAATTGTAGCTTTATTTGGGCGTTCTTTAAGTCATTCTCCATTCGATAGGTTTTACTTTTGCCATCTGGGTATTCGCCACATCGGGCTTTTTCTTAGGTGTTCTTCGCGCCTTTCGCCATTTGATAGGCCTTACTTTTGCCATTTATGCATTTGCCTCGTGGGGCTTTTTCCTTCGTTCGCCATATTTTTCATTCACCACATCGGGCTTTTTCTTAGGCGTTCTTTGCGCCATTCGCCATTTGATAGGCTTTACTTTTTCTATTTAGGTATTCGCCTCATGGGCTTTTTCCTTCGTTCGCCATATTTATAAATTTTCCTTTTATTCTGCTTTTGTGAAGAATTTCGTTGTTTCTTCTATGTTTGAACTTTTGAGAACATCTTTTTAAGTAGCTAAACTTATTTTACTTTTGAGTAGATTTTTGTTTAAGTGTTTAAACTTATTCCACCTTTGAGGAGAAATTGCTTAAGTGTTTAAACTTATTCCACCTTTGAGGAGATTTTGCTTAAGTATTTAAACTTATTCCACCTTTGAGGAGATTTTGCTTAAGTGTTTAAACTTATCTTTTCTGGAGAGATCTTTTTAAGTGTTTAAAGTATCTTTTCTGGAGAGATCTTTTTAATCCCGGGGTATGTGGCAAGCCGTTCCCCAGTAAGCTTGCGATAAGCTTTTAAGGATTTCCTTTGAGTAGGATGTATCCTCCCTTTAGTAGGATTTTTAATGACCACTTTGCGGGGAAGTGAGTCTATCCGTTACGGGACATTTATTTTTGGATCCGCCCTTTGAAGGGACTTTGTGTAAGATTTCTTCACGAGGAAGAGAATCTTCCCTTTGAAGGGAGTTTTGTGTAAGATTCCTTCACGGGGAAAGGAATTTCGCCTTTTGGAGAGATTTTGTATTTGATTAACGAAGGAGAATGTAATGCCTCTTGATCGTCTTTTGGAGAGATTTTGTATTTGATCAACAAAGGAGAATGTAATGCCTCTTAATGAGGATTCCCCCTTTCTTTGTAAGAAGACATTTATGTATTCTAGTATAGGCGTTTCTACATAAAACTTGATAATAAGAGTAATTTATTAATGAGCAAATAATGACTTGACTTTATTACAATGGATAGAGTAAAAAATGTGACGCCTTGGTAAAAAATGTGACGCCTCTTGATGAGGACTTTGTCTGCCCTTGACGGGACTTTGTCTGCCCTTTGGCGGAACTTTGACACCTTGGTAAAAAATGTGATGCCTCTTGATGAGGACTTTGTCTGCCCTTGATGGGACTTTGTCTGCCCTTTGGTGGGACTTTGATGCCTTGGTAAAAAATGTGATGCCTCTTGATGAGGACTTTGTTTGCCCTTGACGAGACTTTGTGTTCTCTTATGACAAGAGTTTTGAGCTTTGCCCGTGGTGAGACTTTTATGTAGGATCTTATGGATAAGATCCGACCTATATGGGATCATATATGGATATAATACGCTTTTAGGGCAAGGTGAATGTTTCTCCTCCGACGCTTTAGTTTATTTTTTGCTTTTCGTTTTTCCAAGGCTTTCAACACTTGTGTAAAATTTTAACAATTTATAGTAACTTTTACATACTTTTTGGATGCTTTTACCTTTTGTTTGTGATTGTTTATGCTTTTACTTAGCATCTTGATCACAATTTTGCATTTGTCGAAAATTCAGAAAGAATTTCAATTCGCCTTAGATTTCCTCCGAATTACTAAGGTAGGTGGCCAGTCGTCCCCTAAAAGCTTATGATAAGCTTTATGGATTTCTTTCCCTGGGATCCCAATGTATGGAGACATTTATGTTGTCTGTGAACTCTGCAAACAAAACGATAAACACGTTTGATAACAAAGGTCAGTTTATTTAATGGGGCAATGGCATTGCCTTTATTACAATGGATACCGATCTTTCCGAGAGCCTTATTAAAACCCGCCCTTGATGGGGGATCGCTTTGTCCTATCTTTGAGGTATGTGGACCCGCCCCAGATGGGGGATCACTTTGTCCTATTTTTGAGGTAGCTGATCTGCCTGTAGGATTTTTCATTCGCTAGCCATTGGGCGTATATTACCTCTTTGATTACATCCGCCTTCTTCAGCTTTGCTATTTCTTCCTCTATAGAATTTGGAAAGAAATAGAACAAAACTAGGAAAATGAATATAAGAAATATGGCGAGAAAGAATAAATTATAAAATATAGGGTACTATAACAGTTTAATGCACATATTTGAATACGTAAAAATACTGATTTTTAGGCCCATGGTTCCGTCTTTTCTGAGCAACTGCAGTTGCATCTTCCACCATGTTTAGCCTACGTGTCAATAATAACTTGCTTCATCTCCCATCCTTCAATCGCCATTGTTACTACTAATGCATCCACATGTGGAGAGATTACTGGACCTGTTTTTGCAAAAAGGGTGATTGAGGGATGTTTTATCCAGGACAGATATTTTGACTTCTTTTTTCACGGGTGGCTGATACCCTGGTCTATCTGCTATGACATTAATGACACTTTTGGATTTCTTTCTAGGCTCTATATTTTGCTTGTCGTTCTCTTGTTATTTGTTATTCTAGACAAATGTATCTTCTACTTTTCCAGCTCCCAACAAGCTTATGTGTCATGGCCATTTCTTCTACGGAACCTACAATTCGCCTTGGCGCACATGCTCCCCTCCTTTCGGTTTGGGATATGTAATATCCCGTTTATACTGACTCTTCTTCTTTATATTGTGGCAAGTTGGGAGCTTAAGCCTTTTGTACGCCTCATACCCCAGGATCTGTGCTGTGGATGGCGAATTCCTGTTAACAAGGTATGAACCTTCCTAGTATGATGATCCACCTGTTCAACCTTTGGATCTTTCCTTTTTGGCTAATGACATAATCAAGGAAGTTTTTCTGAAGTGGCTCCGAATGTACACTTCTCTGGATTGAGCTTTATTTTTCATGCCAGTGTTTGGCATTTTAGGGATCAATTTCTTGATCTATGGAACAGACTTCATAGCGAAAGACTATTTGCATTGGCCTCGTTGGCAAATATCATGTATGATGCCATGTCTCCTTATGGAATTTTTAGTTCATCTTGGAATCAACTCAGTAATTCCTTCACGTTAGTCCCTAACTCTTGAATGAACTTAGTCAAAGTATAAAACCAAGTAAATATTATATGCCAAACAAATTCATAATAGAATTTTTCATCGTGCTTGCTTTAATAATACCATATATAATGGTCATAACCATAAAGGTTACTATTGCACATAAATATCATCCAAGATAATAAATTTATTTTAAATATCATAAACAGTATAACCTTCAATATTGGGTAAGATATAGTTACTATTCACTTATAACTAATATTATGCTTTCATGTCTTAATGGCATTCAAAGATTATTAATGCCTTGTTTGGAGGAAGTGCAATTAAAGTAAGACAAGTGATGGTTTAATAATGTAGTTATATATAGAATTACTCTTATATTATTTTATTTGTATAAATAAAATAAAGGACAAAGGGTAATTTTGGAAGAAAAATACATGTATCATGATTCTCCTTCAATTCGGGGTGTAAGGAAATTTTTTCCAAAATTCACCCCTACCTATCTTCAAATGTCATCATCCAAACAATCTCTAAAGAACTCTTATGTATATCCTAAGAACTTTGCATAAATTAATGTTCTTATTCGAAACTAACACTTGCACTCTTTTGTCCTTAGTTAAAGACATGAAAGTTTTGTTTATCCAATTTGGTGCCTATAATGGCTTTAATAATTAGGGACAATTACATGATAATCACAAATAGATTCAATATGTTTAAGTCTCTTACGTTGGTAAAAGAAATTCTAACAATGTCAGATAAACAGTTTTTATATGAATAAACACATCATTGTAAAAAATGGGATGAAATAACTATTTGACAAAACAATATTCAAAAATATGAATTTCTGATATTAAAAGTACTATATATGAGAAAAGCCATACATAGATGGTGAATTGTACAAGAAAAACCAAATATGAATTTTTTGTAATTTCTTCTAATAGTTATATGCATGTTCATCCAAAAGACTGATCAGACCTAAATCATCTATAATTACACGAGCCTTTTATGATATCTTAATATTAAGTGATAAAATCACCTCGAATGGATGAATCTTTTTTATAAAATTCCAATATTACATGTCTTATATATATGCATTTTGTTCTATTTCAACGATAATGACATATTATACTCGTCATGCATAAAAATATAAGGCATATTGATCATGCAAGATATAATGAAGATATGTCTCTATGACTTTTTCTTTCATAGCTTATTAGATTTATCATAATGATATTCATAGCACTTCACAAGGGTAAGAAACTTCAATTTTCTTTAATTAAAAATTGAATAAGAAAGGGGAGGAAACTTATCTTATTTATCATAAAATTCCAGATTTAATGTAGAAAACACTTTCCCACCAATATATAGAGAACTCTATCTTTGGATAGATTTGTTTGTACTAATTGAGCCAAGGTTTGAGATTGAGATTTTTGTTCCGTTGACTCCATTGTTTTGTTCTTTGTGAAACTCTGAAGACATTCTATGTTCGTTGTGTAAATCCTATTAATCTTAGGATTCCACTATCACCGCACCAATTGATAACTTGTGAAAAAATCCTTGATCTGAACACTTCCCTGTGAGGCGCCATTGGGATCGGTCGGGGACACTCTGATGCCTAAGTCAGTAATATTCTTGAGAGAATAAACTGTAATCACAAAAGTAGGGTTAGAATAATGTGTGTACCTTTGTTGTCATGTTACAGGGGTATTTATATAGGTTTGAGTGACAACCGTAACAACTCCCTTTTAATGCATTTTTAATGAAGTGTAATGCTCTTTTAATGCAACTTAACTCTGACCTTTAACCTCCGAGTTGTTATTGCTTTTAAGGTATCATTAATGTTCATTAATGATGGTGACCCCGCCGTATAACAACTATTTGTCTTTATCATGGCGGATCGTCTTACGGGGCGAACCCCCTATCCTTCTATCGTGGCGTATCGTCTTATGTAACGTACCTTGGATCTAGGATGGTCAAAGGCGTGTTACCGTATGCGTATCCCTCATCTAGTTGTACGCCATATATACTAAACTGGCGGATCTTTTTATGTCTTTTCTCCCTTTTGATCCTCTTTTCAGGGAATATTCTCAGCGAGGTCTTCCTGATATCATTGCGGATGTTATCAGTCACGAACAATGCAAATAGCGAGGCTATCACGAGACTTTCCTCGCAGATGGAACAACTGGTCAAAACAATGGGAAAGATGAATGTCTCTACAGTTCATACGCACCCACCTGTTCCTGTTGAGATATTATCACCTTATGGTTGTGATTTCTGTAGCGTTCCTCACAGACCAATCGATTTTCCGCGAATCAAACCAGGAGCATCCATGCAAGAATAATGCGATTTCATTGCTCGCCAACCACCTAATCCCTATTCGAACACGTATAATTCTGGTTGGAGAAATCATCCCAACTTTTCATGGCAGGATAACCAGAGGCAAATAGCTGCTCAACCACCATACATGCATGATAACCAGTGATCAACCTATCAGCCACAACCGGGCAGCACATCTAATCCACAATACCAAAGACAACCAGCTGCTCAACTAGAAGGCAAACCTGATTTGGAATCCATAATGATGTAGTTTATGAAGCAACACAGTCATCCATTAAGAGCCTTGAGACTCAAATGCAACAATTTGCAACAGTTATCTCCTCAAAGGAAAAAGGAGCACTACCAAGCAACACTGTGACTAACCTGAAAGAAGTCAATGTTATTATTTTAAGGGGAGGCAAGGAATCATCTAATACTGTTGATAAAACTGTTGCAGGTAGAACAACTGAACCAAAGATGCAAACAGCTGCACCACAACAGAAGAAAGATAAACAATTGGTCGAAGATGGACCAGTTGCACCTCAATACGAATCACGAGTGTCGTACCCGGATCGATTGAAGCAGCAAAACTGTGGGAAGAGACACAAGAGCTTTCTAGAACAACTGACAAAGCTGCACATAAATATACCTTTCATCGAAGCTTTATCCGAAATGCCTATGTATGTCAAGTTTCTGAAAGACTTACTTACCAACAAAAAGAAGTTGGAAAGTGTAGCTATGGTACAACTGAACAGAGATAGCTCCTCAATCCTACAAGCCAAACAGCAGCTTCCAAAGAAGCTAAAAGATCCAAGGAGTTTCTCTATACCTTGTTCGATAGGAACACTCACTATTCAAAACACCCTATGTGATCTAGGAGCTAGCATCAACCTTATGCCTTACTCAATTTATATGCAATTAGGGTTAGGAGAACCAAGACCTACAAAGGTCACAATTCAATTAGCTGATCGATCAATCCGATACCCCAAAGGCATAGTCGAAGATGTACTGGTTAAGGTTGGAAATTTTATTCTACCTGTTGATTTTGTAATAATGGATATTTCTGAAGATTTAGAAGTTCCAATAATCTTGGGATGCCCATTTCTAGCAACTAGAAGAGCTGTCATTAATGTACATAGAGGACATCTAATTCTAAAGATCAATAATGAAGAAGTAGTGTTTAAAATGCATGAAGTTGTTCGTTATGCAACTTCTTCTGACGATGCGTGTTACTTCCTAGACACACATGATGAAAATCTCTTTTTGCAGGAACAGTACGACGCAGAGAAGGATAGAGAAGCAGGACAACTGTTCGAATCAACACATAATGAGGAAACCGCTAAAGGCAACATTGATGAAGAAGACAGAGATATCCTCCCAGAGTCAAACATAGAAAAAAAAGAGGAATCAAGGTGCCCAGAGTTAAAACCCCTACCCGATCACTTAGAGTATGCCTTCCTGGATCCACCAAACAGCAGACCAGTCATTATCTCTGCCACATGAACAAAGGACCAGAAGGAACAATTACTTAATATCCTGAGGCGTCATAAGGAAGCTTTAGCGTGGAAGATTGAACACATAAAGGGAATCAGCCCAACCATCTGTATGCACAAAATTCTTATTGAAGAAGATCACCGACCAACTGTGCAGCCACAAAGAAGGTCAAACCCTCACATGAAGGAAGTAGTCAAAGCGGAAGTCATCAAGCTCATCGAAGCATAAAACATCTACTCAATTTCAGATAGTGTGTGGACCAGCCTTGTATTAGGTTGTTCCGAAGAAAGGAGGAACCACCGTGGTCCTAAACAAAAAGAATGAGCTCATCCCCACAAGAACAATCACGAGATGACAGATGTACATCGATTATAGAAAGCTGAATGAAGCAACATGAAAAGATCACTTCCCATTACCGTTCATTGATCAGATGTTGGAGCGACTAGCTGGTTATCAATTCTACTGCTGCTTGGATGGGTACTCAGGATATAATCAGATCCATATTTCCACTAAGGACCAAGAAAAGACCACCTTTACATGCCCATATGGGACTTTCACATACAAACTCATGCCGTTTGGACTGTGCAACGCTCTCGCAACATTTCAAAGATGTATGATGGCCATATTTCATGACATGATCGAAAAAACAGTTGAAATTTTCATGGACGACTTCTCCGTTTATGGAATGACCTTTGAAGCCTGTTTACAAAATCTAGAAGCTGTGCTGGAAAGATGTACAGAGACACAGTTGGTTTTAAACTGGGAGAAGTGCCACTTCATGGTAACAGGAGGAGTTGTGTTGGGCCGCAAAATATCAAGTAAGGGGCTGGAAGTTGATAAAGCTAAAGTGGAAGTAATTGAGAAGCTGGCTGTTCCTACAACCTTCAAGGATGTTCGTAGTTTTCTGGGACACGTTGGATTTTACAGAGGGTTTATCAAGGATTTATCCAAAATCGCACAGCCACTCTCTGCGTTGTTACACAAAGCAACCAACTTCATCTTTGATGGAAAATGCAAACGGGCATTCGAACAGCTGAAGGATATGTTAACACACGCACCCATCCTAATTGCACTAGATTGGGGTGCACCATTCAAGCTCATGTGCGACGCCAATGATATAAGTGTATGAGCTATTCTTGGACAATGAGTTGACAAGAAATTCAAACCCATACACTATGCCAGCAAAACTTTGAACGAAGCTCAACAAAAACTACACTACCACTGAGAAAGAGCTGTTGGCTGTGGTCTATGCATTCGATAAATTTCGCTCAATATCAAGTTCTTAAAAAGAACAAAATTTGGGTTGGTAATTAAAAAAATTTGTGAAAAGCTCTTTTTTTCTATTTTTTATACCTATATCAGATACCAGATTTTAGGATTCTGCATGTACTGTGTGAATAGCAATAGAGTAAACAGTGTTATTCTTTGAAAAATACGCATATTCCTTACTCCTTAAAAAATATAGTTTTTTTATGAAACTGCACATTAAAAGACCCAATAGCTCCATTATGATTCTTGGCAATAGTAATAGTTGCTGGTTCTACATTCCAGTCTAGTTTTCTTTGCTTCCAACCTTTTCTCAAAGAGAGTACTAACATAGCTCTTGAATGGGCTATCCATCTTCTTAAAGAGATAGCCTGCGATAGGGATCACTTTGCAGCCTAGGAACCTTGTGTTGTCCAAACTAACAGTCTATACTGACCACTCCGTATTAAAGTACATGTTCGCCAAAAAGGATGCAAAGCTTAGGTTGATCCGATGGTTGTTACTCCTATAAGAATTCGATCTGGAGATAAAGGATAAAAAGGGCTCTGAAAATCTGGTAGCTGACCATCTATCAAGAATTGAAGCCACAACAGAGATCGAACAACCAGATATCCTCGATTATTTTCCTAACGAACAACTGTTTGCGATTTCTACCCTTCCTTGGTTTGCGGATATTGCTAACTTCTTGGCTTGCAAAATAAAACCATTTCGATATTCCACAAACCAAAAACAAAAGTTTTATTCTTAATTGAAATATTATATTTGGGAGGAGCCTCACTTGTTTAAATTATGTGCAGACCAACTGCTCTAAAGATGTGTGAGTCAAGAAGAAGGCATGGAAATTTTACACAAATGCCACGCCTCAAAATCTAGTGGCCATTTTGGAGCAAACCGAACAGCCACAAAGGTGTTACAAGCTGGATTCTTTTGGCCAACCATCTACAAGGACGCCCAAAGGTTTGTCCAGAGATGCAATGAATGTCAACGCACAGGTAATATTTCGGCACGAAATGCTATGCCCCTAAACAACTTAGTTGTTTGCGAAATTTTTGACGTTTGGGGTATAGATTTTATGGGGCCATTCCCAATCTCTTTTGGAAATCAATATATTCTAGTTGATGTTAATTATGTGAGCAAATGGGTTGAAGCAAGTGCATACCCATCAAATGATGCAAGAGTGGTCATAAATTTTTTAAAACAACTGTTTACCAGATTCGGAGTGCCAAGAGAAATCATAAGCGACCAAGGTACTCATTTTTTAGAGCAAAAACGTGGAAAGCAAAACAGCTTCCATCTTGTGCCAACTGTAGGGAGATTGTTTGTTTGTCCTTTCTTTGTATTTACCTTTAGTACTTTTTACCCTTTTGTTTTATGGTTTGTTTTGGACCTACAAATACTGTAGTAGTCATATGTAAGGGGAGAACAAGTTGTTCACTCATGGAAATGAGTGAGTGATTCCTTTTGCAGGCCTAGCTAGCCATTAAAAGGCGACTGTAGATAACTCTTTTTAATTAATGAAGTGTTTCCACCCATGAATGATTGTCAATAGTATGCTTAAAGAGTATATTAGGATCCAATCTACATGCGAATTACCGAAGCTGACACGACGGTGCTCCGACGTAATGGAAATAGCTATTTGGCTTATATTGTAGTGGACGGAGACAAAAACGACCATATATTGGGGTTTCATTTATGAATTTTTTCTGGTTCTTAATGCTTGTTTGTATATTAACAAAAGGACACTTGGTTGATTTTACTTGCTTAGAATCTTAGGAAATGGGACACCGGACCTTAGTGATAAAAGAGGAAGATACCCTAATCAGGAATATGGTTTTACTTCATTAAGAGGGAATAGTCTAAATACAGTTGTTCGTAGGCGTAGTGCTAGGCCTGTGCTTGTTTATCTTGGTCTATCATACTTTTATTATTTCACGTATTTTTATCTATTCATACTTAGTTATTGTTAAGAAAGTCAAACCAACCAACCTTTTGAATTCTAACACTTAAGGTAACTGTCAACCAACTAGTTTCAATCCCTATGGAATACGACACTTGGTCTTACCAGCACTACATCTACCCTAGTACACTTGCTAGAGTCCATATACAACATACCATCACCTATGAAGGTACCAGCAAGGTGAAGGAGTCCAATGTGAACCAGCACATGAGACTTTATGAGCTGTTTGAAATGAATGATGGCGAAGGTATCTGATATGGGTAAAAAATCCCAATCTTTGGGTACGGTTTTAGGACGGTTTTTAGCGTAGTTTTTGCGAATAAGCAAGCAATTCTAGCATTTATATGCTTTTGTGTGAGTTAGTTAGAAATTATATATGTTCTATTTACTTTTCGTTGTTTAGGCTCGTTTTCTGATTATTTTAGGCAAATATGGCCAAATTAGCATGTACAATAAGTTTCAATTATCTTTTACTCAAAACAAGCGATTGGCGGGTCAAATTAGCCTCGGAACTAATGTTATTTGGAATTTACATGCGTGTGCAGGTTAAAACAAGAACGAGTTCGGGTGAAAATTGCGTTTCGGGACATCCGGTAGTCGCACAAGGCGTTCTGGGCACTCCCGCTCGTCAAAACTGGCCTTTTTGGGCCAGATCGGCGAGTTGGCACTGCCAGCCCGGCGAGCAGGCCCCTAAGTGGCCAGCTCACCGAGCTGGCTGGAGGCCAGCTTACGGTGAGCTGACCTGCGGTAATCAGTCAAAAGACTGATTCCCGACCCCACGACGCCACGATCTATCCCCACTCTTCCCACCTGCAAAAGGAAACGAATTAGGTCAGAATGCGAGCCCAAACCGCGACTATAAATAGGACTATTAGCTTCAATTGTAAAATATCTTTCATTCTTGTAATTTATCTTAGCTTTCACCCTTGAAGAATCCTCTCCACCTCCTCCATCTCCTTCAACCTCCATTGAAGAACTTCCGAAGCTCCGCCTACCGAGGATTGTTCAAGGTTCGTCTTTAAGTCCTAGGAAGACGTCTGCAGCGGTAGACAGGTTCCCAGAAAGGGATTTTCTCATCTTTTTTATAGTTTGTTTAAACTCTTTATACAGTCTATGAATTCTAGGCTAATTGAATACATGTGACAATATTTCTCCATCTTTAATAATATTATAGTTTTTGTTCTGTTCATATTGATTCATTGATTTAATCTTTGTCTTACGCTTTATTCGATTGGTTTAACTCATTCAAAAATCCAAAAATTAAGTTGGCACATATTGCGAGCCGAATCTGACCTAGTTAGAGCCTAAGGGATTGACAACCTCTTAGTTGATGAGGCCCAAATTGCTAAGCCTTAGAGCTAGTATCGCCCTTACAAAGGAATCACGTACTAGGGACGTCAAAAGGATAAGTAGGGTTAATCGCCTCGAGTACAAGTGACTAGGGTTAGGTCTTTAATCAATTGCCTTAATAAATCTATCTTCATTATTATCGTATCATCCCATGTTCCTTTGGGTAAATTCATTAGTGAAAGATCAATTAGGAGTAGAATAACGTAATTAGGGGTAGAATAACTTAGCTAGGAGTAGCGTAACTTAACTAGGAGTAGATTAATTTAACAAAACCAAATTCAAACCCACCACAGCCTAGATAACAACCGAGACTGAGTCGTTCGGTACTTGCAGGAATAAATCCTGTGGATTTGATATATGGACTTTTCCAGATTTTATTACTTGATAATGACGGGGTACACTTATCCCTTAGTGAGCCTTGCGATACCGACGCTGTGAGGCGCATCAGTATCTCAGATATGAATTCCAGATTCACTAACATCATCAATGAGCTCAAAAGGCTTGGAAAGATATTCTCAAAAGAAGAACAAGTCAAGAAGATACTTAGGAGCCTTCCAAAGAGTTGGCAAGCTAAGAAGACTGTCGTTGAAGAAGCTCAAGATCTGACAACTTACAAATACGATGAGCTTATCGGATCTTTTCTAACTCATAAGTCTCCATGAAAAGCTTTAAGGTCAAAGAGAAGTCAAAGGGCAAGAAGCAAAAGTCGCTGGTCATGAAGGTAGACTCTACTGACAATAGTTCCTCAGATGATGAGGAGATGGCTATGTTACTCGGAAGATGAAGAGGATGTTCCGCAAAAATGAAAAATATGGAAAGAAGCCCTTCCGAAAGTATGACAAAACCAAAGCTGAGTATAGTGGTAACAAGGTCAGAAAAGAAACTTCAAAGCCTATCACTTGCTTTGAATGTCATCAACCTGGTCACATGAAGTCAAGTTGCCCCACTCTGAATAAAGAGAAAAGGAATGGGAAGAAAGCAATGGTGGAAACATGGAGCGACAGTGATGAGTCATCATCCTTAGAAGCTGGTGCTGCTGAGACAACAAACATCTGTTTCATGGCTGATGAGATCGAAGAGTCGTGTGCCTCTAAAGTGCCTCAACCCCCATATGCCTTTGAGAATGATGAGCAAGCTGCTGAGGTAATATATCTCCCTATCCTTAGAAACAAAATGATTAATGCTCTGAGTGATGTCTACTCTCTTATTAAGAAATGTAACAAGAAAGTAAGAGCACTCAATAGAAGATGTGATAAGATTGAGGAAGTCAAACTCACTGACCTCCGACATCTACTCCAAGACAATACCAGACAAGATGAAAATCTTAAGTTTATGCATAGGTTTGTCTCGGAAGTCCAAGAGGATTCTAAGAAACTCAGAAAGGACATCACATCAATTCAAAACCAACTTAAGGTTCCGAATAAAAAGAGCTATTACCATCAAAATGGTCAGAATCAAAATTTTAGTAAGAGAGATGGTACCCACAGCAAAACGTATAATGTGATTTTTGTGGGAAAAGAGGTCACACAACTAAAGTGTGCCGACACAGAATAAAATATAATGTTTTGCCTGCTGAGTCTAACAAGAAAGGACCCAAAAATATTTGGGTACCTAAAAACAAATAGTTCCATTGCAGGTTGGCCTGAGATGTGCTGAGAAGTCAAAACTATGGTATATTGACAGCGCATGCTCCAGGCATATAATAGGTGATGAAACTCAGTTCATCACACTTGTGCACAAACGAGGTGGAAATGTAAGTTTTAGAGACAACAAGAAAGGTAAAATAGTGGGCTCAGGAACCATAAGAGGAAACCCATCTATTGAAAATGTCTCCCTAGTCAGAGGGCTAAAATATAACCTTCTGACCGTAGCTCAGCTGTGTGATAGCGGAAGAAAAGTCATATTTGATGCCTCTAGATGTCAAATCATTGAGAGTAAGACTAACACTTTAATCCTTACTACTCCATGAATTGATAATGTCTTTGTGTTGAACTTAGAAAAGAAATTTTTAAAAGAAATATGCTTGGTCTCTAAGGAAGAAAATTCCTGGCTATGGCACAGGAGACTTGGTCATGTAAGCATGGACCTCCTGACCAAATTAGCAAGAAAGGAATTAGTTGAAGGATTGCCAAAACTAAAGTTTGAGAATGATCAATTATGCAATGCTTGTCAGTATAGGAAACAAACAAGAAAATCTTTTCAAAGTAAAAATATTGTCACAACCAAGCGTCCTTTGGAATTACTACATTTGGATCTCTTCGGGCCAGTCCAGTCTCTGAGCTTGCGTGGTAGAAGATTTTCCTTGGTCATTATAGATGATTTCTCTCGCTATACATGGATCATATTGCTCAATAGCAAAGATGAGACTTTTGAGATGTTTTCAACCCTCTATTGGAAAATTGAAAACGATAAGGACTTAAAAATCGCTCATATCAGAAGTGATAATGGTGGAGAATTCAAAAATCAATTATTTTGATTAATTCTGTGAAACCATTGACATTGACCACAATTTTTCTGCTCCTAGAACTCCTCAACAAATGGAGTTGTTGAAAGGAAGAACATAACTCTAGTGGAAATGGCCAGAACAATGCTGAGTGAAAATAGGCTTCCGAAGTACTTCTGGGGAGAAGTTGTAAACACAGCTTGCTACATTCTCAATAGGGCTCTAGTCAGACCCATACTGAGAAAGACCCCATATGAACTCTGGAAAGGACGGAAACCTAACATAAGTTACTTTCGAGCCTTTGGTTGCAAATGTTTTATTTCAAACACTAAGGACAATCTTGCTAAATTTGATTCCAAGGCTGATGAAGCCATTTTTCTAGGCTATTCAACTAACAACAAAGCATATAGAATTTTCAACAAAAAAACTCAGATCTTAGAAGAGTCAGTACATATTGAGTTTGATGAGACTAACCCTATAGAGAAGGAAAATCATATCTCAAAAGATAATCCTAGCCCAGCACCTGCTGAGCTAAGCACCACTCATGAGTCATTCTCACTCGGACTCACCAAAGGTAAAAATGAAACTGAAATCACCTTTGCTGACAACTCCACTACTGCAGATGTTGTTGAAACACCCATCATTAAAGACATTACTCTTCCAAGAGAAGTCAGAATCCGCAGAGGACACTCTGAGAGTAACATTCTTGATGCTGCTGGAAACCACCTAATGACTAGAAATCAACTGAGAAGGTTCCTCAGCAATGTTGCGTTCGTCTCAGTTCTGGAACCCAAAAGCTTTCCAGAAGCTGAAAATGATGAGTTCTGGATGAATGCCATGCAATAAGAACTTGATCACTTCAAAGGGAATGAAGTTTGGGACTTGGTACCACATCCAAAGAATCAGAAGACAATCGGAACCAGATGGGTTTTATGAAATAAGTTGGATGAACAAGGAAACATCATCAGAAACAAAGCCAGACTTGTTGCACAAGGTTATAGTTAGCAATAAGTTATTAACTATAGTGAAACTTTTGCTCTAGTAGCAAGGTTAGAAGCCATTCGAATATTATGTGCATATGCTAGTTTTATGAACTTCAAATTATTTCAAATGGATGTTAAAAGTGCTTTTCTAAATGGAGTTATAAATGAGGTTTACGTAAATCAGCCTCCAGGGTTTGAGGATCCAAAATTCCCAAACCATGTTTATAAACTTAAGAAGGCTCTGTATGGTTTGAAACAAGCACCACGTGTTTGGTATGAACGCTTGACAAGCTTCCTTCTGACTAGAAATTATGTCAGAGGCAAATCTGATACAAACTTATTCATTAAGAAAAAGGGTAAGGACACCCTGCTGGCACAAATATATATTGATGATATTATATTCGGTGCTACTGACGAGTCACTTTGCAAAGAATTTAGCAAACAGATGCAAATTGAGTTTGAGATGTCCATGATGAGAGAACTCAACTTCTTTCTTGGACTCCAAATCAAGCAAGGAAACAATGGAATCTTCATTAGCCAAACAAAATATGCTAAGGAAATATTGAAGAAATATGACATGGAGAATTGTAACACCTATGGGTACTGACACTGTCCTCTCAACATATGAACATGGTAAGTCAGTAGATAGCAAGTTGTATAGACGTATGATTAGCTCTTTACTTTATCTTACTGCCAGTAGGCTAGACATTTAGTACTCAGTATGCTACTGTGCTAGATATCAAGCTAGCCCCAAAGAATCTCAGTACATAGATGTAAAAAGAATCCTTAGGGATTTGTAAGGTTATGTGAATGCAGGTTTACGGTATCCCAATACCTTAGAATTCACTCTTTTGTGATACACTGATGCTGACTATGGATGAGATAAGCTGGAAAGAAAAAGTACCTCCGGTGGATGTCACTTTCTCAACAATAGCTTGATATCTTTGTTCAACAAGAAGCAGTCATTAGTAGCCCTGTCAACCACAGAAGCCAAGTACATCACTGCTGGAAGCTGTGTTGCTCAAGTCCTTTGGATTAAGCAGCAACTGGATGATTATGGATTAAAAACAAAGACCATTGAGGTCAGGTGTGACAACAAGAGCGCTATTGACCTATCTAAAAATCCAATCCAACACAACAGAATGAAGCATGTCAGCATAAGACATCACTTCATCAGAGACCATATGCTAAAAGGTGAAATCAAGTTGATCTATGTTCCAACAGAGGAACAGCTTGCTGACATATTCACAAAGCCTCTGGTGAAAGAGCAGTTCTATGCTTTAAGAGAAGCAATCGGTATGTTTAACCCCCTTCAATAACTTTGAGTATATATTGTTTCTAAGTGAAAAATTGGTTTGCATGTTATGTGTTCATTCTGAGTAGATGCCACGTCTTCTAGGGTTAACACGCGTAACTAGTTGATGACTAGGATGACATCATCACCATCATTACTTATTTAAGAAACATAGCGGCGTAATTGCATTAATGTCAGAATTAGGGGCTCTTAGTGGTTGAACTTCTGACCATTGGTCTCTGACCCTTCACCTCAATCAATCTCGGCTATAAAAGGAGAGGAAATTTCTCTCATTATCTCTTACGCCTGAAATTTCTCTATCTCTCTCTCTCTCTCGATTCCCCTCTGATTTCTAGAAATCTGTTCATCGAGTTTCTCAAGAACACCATGTCTTCCTCTCAAGACAATCGAACATCCTCAAATGGCACTGACCAATATGAGGATAAATCCTCTGATATCGATCTGTCTTCCCTTGAGCAGGAGGTTGACTACGAATCCTCACATAAACATCAATCGGAACAACAACACGAACAAACCCAAACTACCTCTGAGATAGAAGTTGGGCAAACTCAGCCTAAGACAAAAAAAACCTAGTAAAAACCTTAAGTAACGAACCTCCACAGCAATATACCCCAGACTGGAAAAATTGCAAAGCCCTGAAGTCCATACATCGCGATGGTTCTCAGCTGAGTTTATCAAGACCGCTGAACCCTTCTACACATGGATTACTCAGCAGAACTGGGATAAACTGTTTGGTCTTCCCGGTCTGACCTATCCTGATCTAGTTAGGCAATTCCATGTGAACATGAAGGTTGTTGACGATGACTGTGACTATCTGGTCAGCAAAGTCAAAGACAAGGAAATCATCGTCACTCCCACCATTCTGTCAGAACTGCTAAAACTGAAGAATGATGGAACTGAGCTACGTAAAATTGGGGACAAAAAGAACGTCATTAGGTTCCTCAAGAACTACTACAAGCCAAAAGGCTTCATTGGAGAAGTCTCTGCTACTTCCTTCCCCCAGCCTCAGAAACAGGCTCACTGCATGATTACCAAGTTCCTGTTTCCAAAGATCAACTCAACCACCTTTGCTTCCAATTTTGAGTGGTGCCTCATCTAGCACATGCTGGAAAAGAAACCACTCAACCTGCCTGTCTTTCTGGATGGTGCGTTCTAGCGATGCACAGTAAAGCTGCGCTAAGTGTCACACCTGACCCTAAACGGCATCGGGTATGAACGAAAGATAGGATAATGAACTTCTAACAGTAATAGAATAAAAATTTATTTGGACTACCTAAAGTTTATTTAATTATTTGGCTTGGACTTGATAATTCTATCAAGCTTCCTACGTATCCCGAATTATATTTTAATTTTTAAATTGGGAATCAAAGCGACGTAGTTCTACCTATTTTAGGTAGTTCTCTTAACTTCGGTACTTCTCTTAACTTCGGTAGTTCTTATTCACACGTTGATTAACATGCTAAGATTTAATTGAATATTTCACTTTATAATTTTATACATATAAATCATTTTATCAAAACGAATTAAAACAAATAAACGTTTTATCAAACCAGTTCATAAACAAATAAACGTTTTACCAAACTGATTCGTAATCAAATAAACATTTTATCAACCAACTCATAAACAAATAAATTGCTTTAACAACCCAAATCATAATAAAATAAATTGCTTTAACAAACCAACTCGTAATCAATCAAATGTAAAACATTATAATTCAAATCATCAAACATTTTCAAAACGTAATATAAAATTTATGTGTGTGTCCATCCTCGAACTCCACCCGTGTAGCTTATCATAACATCAATCATATCAATAATCGAGATATCCCATTCATATCTCGTATTGCCTAACGTTAGGACTACCAGTCGTGCACTCTGGCGATACCGCCCTTAGGTATGGTCTTACACTTACAACCCTTCCCCCGGGCAATCCTAGATGGACAAAACCATTTCATCTATTTTATTCAAAATATCACAACATAAAAATCATATTTGGATTTCAATCATATTTTGACAAGTGTTTTCACACTTGTCCAATTATTTCAAACAAGTGGTTCATATTTCTTAATAAGATGCCACGTTTTTTCTTATTTTTTTCAATTTGTTTAATTTTTTTTATAAAATAAATGTGTAATTTATTTTTAGTTTGTAACATATAAAGATTATATTGATATAAATATTATATTCTTATATAAAATACTAATTTTAATCCTTTTAATTTATGACTTTTTATAAATTTTACCCAAAGCTTTTAATTTACACCTAAAAACATTAAATTAAACCCGATAAATTAAACCCGGTAGTATATTTGAATTCGTAATTAATTAGCACTATTATATTATAATCTATATCGAAGATTAGAATTTTAGACACGGACGTGACACTAAGGCTCACTCATCACTGCTATCCTTAAGCACTATGAGATTGAGCTCGATGATGAGGAAGTCGTTGAAGGACAAAAGATCATTGCTGATTCTCTTAGGACCCTGACACATAGCACAGTGCAAGAAACATCTAAGGGTGCTGGCAAGGGCAAGGGCAAGGGTGCCAAGAAAGAAGAAGTCGCTGAGACTAGCAAGCCCAGCAAGGGAAGAAAAAGAAAGGCTGATGAGCCTAAATCTCCCCAACCTTCTAAATCCCCTAAAAATAATGTAACCCAAAAGGTCAGAGTTTCATAGTATACCTCTAAACCTAAACTTACCGAGGAGCTGAACAAGAGAGTTGGCTCTGAGCTTCCAGAGGAAGATCAACCTTTGAAGAAGAAAACAACCATTAAGCTCAAGTCCTTAAATGCACCTCCTCTGGCCATCGCCATTCTCGAGGATGCTCAGTTCCTCAAACAGCAAGCCACAACTGCTGAGGTTACACCTCTCACCTTCACTGATGCATCTGATGTTGTTCCTACTGTCTTCTCAGTCCCAACTTCATCTGAGCCACCACAAGAACAACACGTCTTACCCATCCATAATCAGGAGGAACCAATTCAGACTATAATCACTCCTCCTCAATCACCAACACCTGCACATGTGTCTTCTGCTAAACCCAAGTCCAACAGTACTGAGAAGCACAAAAGGTTCAAGAAGAAAAGAGGGAAGCTGAAAGTCAGCTTTGCTGATGGAGCAAACTCTAATAATGATCTTGATCTTCATCCTGCCTCCATCAACATCACCTTCCCCCTCTTCGACGCAGAAGTCCCTCTGACTGATGAGTCAGTCAAGGAAAAATAAGCCTATGTTCCAACCTCAAAGGAACAAGCCTCATCTGAACCCAACATAGGAATTCCTGATGCCTCTGCCTCTGCACCAAAATCTCCATCATCTGAGCATGCACCCCTCAACATAACTACTCCTGCTTCTGATGCCATTCAAAATGAAAATCAACTTCCAGAATAGGATGAGGGAACGACCGCTAAGACTAGCATGGGTCTTGATCAAACTGCTCCCACATCACACACTAACCAACCACAAGCTCCTTCTCATTCCTTCATTCAAGCTACTGATGAAGGAAAGAAGTCGTTTCAAGGTGCGTTGGATCTAGTTACTGATATGGCAAAGTCTCATGCCTCTGCCTCCTCTTCAAACACTCCAAATATTAAGCACACTCCTCTTAGCGAGATGATGCAGCTGCTGAATGAACTCACCAGCATCAAAACCCTTTTAAACTCTATTGATGTATTAATCTCTCAACAACGCTATTCTGCGTTTGCTGATCGAATGGAGGCACTCCAGCTCATGATGATCCAGCACATGGATCTCTTTAGGCCAAGATTCGAGCTATTCTTACCGTTACTCCATCTGCTGATACATCTGAACAACTTGACTCTCACTTCCAGTAGATGAGTACTGAGTTCTCTAAGATCCAGCAGACCATCACTTCTTACACTGCGTCTGTTGTGGATCAAATTTCTGAAGCCATTCAGCTTCTCAATATAAACAGAACTGCTATGGAGACAGTTGATCAGAAGACCTCTGCCATCTTCACCACACTAAGGAAACTTATCGTCACGTCCACAACTTATCCTAGCAGAATCGAGTTTTGGATAGTGCTCTACTGAGCATTCACCAGTAGTACACTTCTGCTCTTGCTGACTCAATGTCTTGGCACTCCAAATCCTTCCAATTCTTGATCAGCTACTTAAGTGCTACTAGTGTTGTGCCTCCCGCTCAGATTCAAACTGGTGGGTCCATTTTCATTGGACTTTCAAATAGCTCCACCAAGCTCAAGGACTATACTGACCAACTTCAATCACGCGGTGTGGATGGCTATGGACAACCTTTTCCCTCTACCTCTAAACCTAACTCTGCTGCTGACAAAAAGGGGGAGAAAGATAAAGCCAAGGAAGGACACAAGCCTAAACACAAACATCATACTTCTTCGACATCTGGCTCTAAAGCTCAAGTAGACTTTGATAAACAACAGCAACACAAGCAACAACAATAAGGATCTAAAAAATCCAATACTATTCAAGTCAGCATCAAGAAGTAGATAGATTTCTTAGATAGCTAGATAGCTCCTTTGAACTTCGAAGTCTATTTTTTTGTTTAACTGTTTGCTTGCTGATGTGCTTACTTGTATCTACGGAGTTATTTATCGAACGCATGTTTTTCTCTATATTGTGTTGATTGTGCTCTTTAACTCATAGCTTATGTCTAATCACTTTACTTGTCCATCATCTATACACATAAAAAGCTATATAACTAATTACTCAACACTCAACTTAAGAACATATCAAAATTTATTCCAAGTATGATTCTCTGAGTACTTAAACACAATAACCCTGAAAAACTCAAAATCATTCTCACGACTCTGATACTTGAATACTTCTAAGTAATATAACAATAATAAATCCATATCTTCATACAAATATCAAAACTGCGTAAAATCAATATGTTCTTAATCTGACCAAGAACTCAGTTTTGCTATTGAACCTTAAACTGTCTAAAAACAAAATCAAGTCAGTAGGTCAACCCTTATGGAGGAGAACTCAGAAGGAAAGTAAGGTCAGCAATTATGGGGCAGCTTTATGTTGTGTTCTATATTTAATATTTTTGCCAACATCAAAATGGGGGAGTTTGTTGAAACACAATTTCCACACTAATTTTGATTTGACAAATATATATAAATTAGAATTAAAATCCCTAAACAAAATTCTCAACACATTAAATTTAAAGCTTTGATTTTTTATATACTAACGTGTTTGTTGAGTGTTTGGATGAATTAAATGATAAGTGTAAAAGAAAGATAAATAAAGCCCAAAGCCCATGAGTTAAGTAAAGGCCCAAGGAAGTGAAAAAGCAAGTCAAATGGATCAATGTCTTGTGGGTTGACTCAGTCCAGCAGAATGAAGGATCCAGAAGAGAGCCATTGCCTTATTAACGAAGCTGCTGACTAAGAAGACCAAAGAAGGAAGCAAACAAGGCATAAGTTGACTTCCTAATGCACAGACAGGCTAATTAATTGAGGAAAGATTTAGACGCAATAGACGAGCTGTCGTTGTGCTGTCTTGGAATCTTTGCCAAAAATGGAGAGACAGTCTAAGGCATTCTGAGTAAATAACTGAAGCACTGCTGAACAATAAACAGAACGACAGAGAAGACATCATTGTGATTGGCCATGGCACTGGCTGCTGAGGATGAAAGGGACAACATAGCCGTTTCCCTCCAACGGTTATTTCGAATTTCGAAATGACTGATGCCTTGAAGTGTCACTATAAAAGGCCTATCATTTGCTTCATTGGAACTTGATCTTCAACACGTGAAAGCTCTGAGCAAATTCATTCTTGAAGTTCCAGCTGAAAGTAAAGTAAAGCAATATTACACAAACTATTATTCTTCTGTGTAAACAGTAGAATAGATCATTAAAGTGTTCTTTGTTTAGTGATAGGCACGAAATTGACCATACTTAAGCATACCATATGTGATAAAATGGGGATAATAAAGGTTTAATCTTGTTTAAATGAAGGACTAATTGGTATTTTATGCAGATTTGTATTGATAAAGTCAAAAAGGCTATTATGCAGCCTGTTTTGCGTCTTCCAAGAGGAGAGGAGCTTGCTATGAACCAGCGGGTAACGTTGCGATCTGATGAAGGACAGCAACGTGAGGAAGCGGGCAGGAATAGGACGCTAGAAGAAGCATGATGACAAGACATGTCGACTCTTGAGTGTTCAAGAGTCAAAGATTGTACCACCACTTTAAGCACCAAAAACAATATCCCATCTCTTTTTGAACAATTTTTCCATTTGTAATATTTTAGATTATTTTTGCGTACTCTTTATCTTTTTCCCTCCTATTTATATCGGTAGTGGATGGAAAGGAGATATACTTTTTGGGATACTGAACAATTTGGAGAAAAGAAGCTCTCAAGGAAAGAAATGACTCCTTCCATGGAGTCTCATAGATTTAGCTCAGGTTGTTCACTCCGCACTATGAGTGAGTAGTCGTTTTGAATGGGCTAGGTCAGCAAGGGCTGGTTATGTATGTTATCTATTTCTTTTTATGAATGAATGTTAATACATGTTGATGTGTTTGATAAAGCTCTCATTCGCATGTTTATATGCATTTATCTTAGTGAATGTTGAATGATAGGGAACTGCTTTCACATTCATGGATCTTTTTATCACACTTCCAAGATCCGAAATAAGAATATAAGGGGATTCTATCAAGGGTTTTCTCTATTGAAATGATGTTTCGCTCGTAATGCAAGAAAGAACCAACATTAAGGACGCTTAAGGTTGTAGTAAGTCTTAGAATCTTAAGAACACACGGAAGTTGACTTAAGTGAGCTTTAAAGCAGAGACCTTGGCATCACTTTATGACATTCATGAATAAATAGGATATTAGATGTTGAATGTAACCTGTCCACTTTGACTTAGCCTGTTCTCTCTTTTTATCATAACCAAAACACATTGTCTGAGATTGAATCTTTACATTTAGTATTTCCAGTAACCAGATCAAATCATTTCTCAACTAAAGAAAATCACATACCACGAATACCCTGTTCTACAAGGTTTTTCTAGTAAACATTGGTCATCAATCCCTGGGGAGACGATACTCTACTTATAATTTTATTACTTGTATCTAGTGCACTTGCTAGAGTCTATCTTGAGGACAACAAGTTTTTGGCGTCGTTGCTGGGGATTGAAAGCAACAATTTTATTTGAAAATTTCTGTGAAACAAGGTGTTTTTAATCTATTTGTTCAATAGTGCAGCCAAAGGCAGTTTTTCTTACTGTCTATGCGTAGAGCTGGACCGCCAGTTTTTCCTATTGATCTTGAGTTAGAAAGAACGTGTAGAAGAAACCAAGCAGCAGCTAGACGAGCAAGACAAAGAGAAAGACAGAGGCAAAGAAGGATGGCTGGACGAATACTAGAACAACCTAATCCAGAAGGAGAGGGTGAAAACAATAATCCACCAGTCATGAGAATCAGGGATTATTCCAGACCGACCATTGAAGGGCACTCGTCATGAATTGTGATGCCTAACGAAGGGAACAACATGTTCGAGGTGAAAGCGTCCATGATACAGATGTTACAAGCAGCTATGCAATTCAATGGGTACCCCACTGAAGATCCAAACGCGCATATCCAGGAATTTGTTACGCTGTGTAACACTTTTCGATCGAACAGGGGAGTTGTCGATGACGTGATAAGGCTGAAGTTATTTCCTTTTTCTCTTAAAGATAAAGCAAAGAACTGGCAAAAGAACCTGCAGCCAGGGTCCATTGCAACCTGGCAGGATATGGCCAAATTTATTTCTGATGAAATACTTTCCACTAAGACAGGCTATCAAACTTAGAAATGAGGTGTCCCTCTTTGTGCAAGAAAAGGATGAATCTTTGGCAGAGGCTTGGGAAAGATACAAGGAGCTGCTAAGGAGGGTACTAAATCATGGCATCCCTATGTGGATGCAAGTGCAAAACTTCTACAATGGAGTCACTAATACGTACAAAATCTAGATTGAATCCATTGCAAATGGTAACCCCGAGGATCTTGAACCGCAAGCCTTGTATGATGTCATTGAAAAAGTGGTAAGCACAAGTTATAATTGGCACTCAGCTAAGAGTGAAGGGAAGAAGACGACAGATGGTGATGTTGTTTCCAAGCTGACCACCCAGGAGGAACAGCTTGCGAGGCAACTCAGCAAAATTAATGTATCATCCATCCATAGTGAACCACCATTTCATGATGTATGTGACTCCTGTGGAGGGCCTCACTTCAACATCAACTGCCTTGGAGTAAAACAAGGAAAAGGTGATCAGGAACAATGCGATTATACTGGATACAATCAGAGGAACCCACCAAATCCTTACTCCAATACCTACAATCCAGCCACCAGAAATCATCCGAATTTCGGATGGACTGGACAGTAGAACCAGCAAGAACAACCAAGATACCAGCAGCAGCAGGGAGGACATTATCAAAGGCAACCTCAACAGCCTTACAAACAGCATGTTCAACCAAAAGAGGACATCGAACAGGACATGAAGACCATGATGATGCAGTTTATGAAGCAGACACAGGCTTCCATAAAGAATTTGGAGACTCAAGTGCATCAACTAGCTGCTTCATCGTCATCAAAAGGAAAAGGGATTATGCCTAGCAACACCGAACCAAACCCTAAGGGAGATGTCATGGCCATCACGTTGCGGTCTGGTAAGGAAACCACTTCTCCTTTAATTGCTAACAAAAATGCTGAGTATGCAGGTACATCTAAAACTGCTGAGAATGAAAAGGAACAGACTGTTCCGGACCAAGAAGGGCCAGCCGTGATGGATCTAAATTCTGATCTTAATCAGGAGGAACAAGGGAAGAAGTACCATCCACCTCCTCCCTATGTACCACATGTACCCTATCCGGCTAGGCTCGTGAACAAAAAGCTCGAAGAGCAAAACTCCACAGTGATGGACACATTGAGGAAGCTGCACATCAACATCCCCTTTGTGGAAGCACTTGCCCAGATGCCTACATATGCAAAATTCCTGAAGGACATCCTCTCCAATAAGAAGAAATTGGAAAACATCTCAATGATCCAGCTAAACAGAGATTGTTCGTCCATACTCCAGAACAAGCAACAACTTCCCAAAAAGCTTAAGGATCCAGGGAGTTTTTCAATTCCATGTTCTATTCGCAAATTAAATATTGAAAATGCATTGTGTGATCTAGGTGCTAGTATAAATCTCATCCCCTACTCTGTTTATGTTAAGCTGGGGTTGGGTGAACCACAACCAACTAGGATGTCAATCCAATTGGCTGATAGATCTGTGTGCTACCCTAGGGGAGTTGTAGAGGATGTGTTAGTTAAGGTAGGGAAGTTCATACTACCTGTAGATTTCATAATCATGGATATAGATGAAGATTTGCATGTTCCTATAATTCTAGGTAGACCATTCCTAGCAACGGGTAAAGCATTAATAGATGTGGGACAAGGGCAGTTATTCTTGAGAATTAATGGGGAAGAAATAATTTTCAAAATGAATGAAGCTATGAGATGTGCTAACACGAATGATGATACGTGCTATTTCTTAGATGACTTCCGCAGCTTGTCTGATTCACAGGAATAGGGACAGGACACATTGGAGGCACTATTGGGAGAAGAGGTGAACCTTTGTGAAGGAACAGGTTGTTCCATTGAAACAGAAGCCTCACCACTTCCCCTAGACACAAACGAGCCCACTCATAAAGAACCACCAGAAATACCCACTGTTCCATTGTCTAAATCTGAACTCAAACCTTTACCATCACACCAGGAATATGCCTTTCTTGAACCACTAAACGGAAGCCCCGTAATTATATCTTCCAAGCTGACTCCCGACCAGAAAGCGCAGCTCATGGAGGTCTTGAGACGAAACAAAGATGCAATTGCCTGGAAGATGGATGATATCAAGGGAATTAGCCCGGCAGTGTGTGTTCATCGGATTCTCATGGAAAAGGACCACAAGCCGTATGTCCAACCACATCGCAGGCTGAACCTGCACATGAAGGAGGTGGTAAGGAAAGAAGTAATGTTGTTGGATGCTGGCATCATTTATCCTACCTCTGATAGCATCTGGACAAGCCCAGTGAACGTTGTTCCAAAGAAAGGTGGTACCACGGTTGTTCTAAATGAAAAGAATGAATTGGTTCCTACACGAACCATAATCGGATGGAGAGTATGCGTTGATTATCGAAAGCTTAACAAGGCAATAAGAAAGGACCATTTCCCCTTGCCATTCATAGACCAAATGCTGGAAAGGCTGGCAGGATATGCGTTCTACTTTTTTCTTGATGGGTATTCAGGGTACAATCAAATTGCCATTCACTCTGAAGATCATGAGAAAACAACCTTCACCTGCCCATATGGAACTTATGCTTACCGACGTATGTCGTTTGGCTTATGCAATGCTCCTGCAACATTTCAAAGGTGCATGATGTCAATCTTTCATGATATGGTGGAGAGAACTGTAGAGATCTTCATGGATGACTTCTCCGTCTATTGGAATTCATTTGGAAACTGTTTGAACAACCTGGAGGCTGTTCTAGTTCGTTGTAGAGAGACAAACCTGGTGCTGAATTGGGAGAAGTGCCATTTCATGGTCACTAGAGGAATTGTACTCGGTCATCAAATCTCGGAGAAAGGAATGGAGGTCGACAAGGCAAAGGTTGAAGTGATAGAGAAACTGGCTGTTCCAAACAATGTCAAGGATGTGCGGAGTTTCCTCGGCCATGCTGGGTTCTACCGAAGATTCATAAAGGATTTCTCCAAGATAGCTTTACCATTATCGGCACTGTTGCATAAGGTTGTAGATTTCACCTTTGGAACACACTGTGTGAAGGCATTTGAGATATTAAAGGGCAAACTGATCAACTCACCCATACTAGCTGCACCCAATTGGGAATTGCCATTTGAGATGATGTGTGACGCTAGTGACACATGTGTGGGAGCTGTTCTTAGCCAGAGAATTGAGAAGAAGTTCCGGCCAATTTACTATGCAAGCAAAACGCTGAATAAAGCACAACAAAACTATACCACAACTGAAAAGGAGCTGTTAGCTATGGTATATGCTTTTGATAAATTCCGACCATACTTGGTTTTGTCAAAAGTAGTGGTCTACAAAGACCATGTTGCCTTGCGCTACCTGTTTGCAAAGAAAGATGCTAAACCAAGGCTAATTCGATGGTTGCTGTTGCTCCAAGAATTTGACCTGGAAATCAAAGACAAGAAAGGAACAGAAAATGTAGTTGCTGACCATTTATCAAGAATTTCCACTGAAATTGGCCAGGAACAACCAGAAATCTTAGAGAATTTTCCTGACGAACGGTTGTACTTTCTAAACCTTACACCTTGGTTTGCTGATATTGATAACTACCTTGCGAGCTCATTAAACCGTATAACTTGTCCACAAACCAGAAGAAGAAGTTCTATGCAGAAATGAAATATTATTTTTGGGAAGAACCGTATCTTTTCAGGTTGTGTGCGGATAAGATCATACGAAGGTGTGTGACCCAAGAGGAAGGACAGGCTGTTCTGAGCCATTGCCACGATAGAGAAGCTGGTGGGTATCATGGTGCGAGTAGAACAGCCGTGAAGGTGCTTCAATCAAGATTCCTTTGGCCAACCATATTCAGGGATTCCCACATGTTTGTAAGTACATGTAATGAATGTCAGAGATCAGATAATATCTCAGCCAGGAATGCCATGCCTCTAAATAACATTGTTGTGTGTGAAATTTTTGACATATGGGGGTATAGACTTTATGGGTACATTCCCTTCATCATTTGGTAACAAATATATCTTAGTTGCAGTTGATTACGTAAGCAAATGGGTTGAGGCAATAGCTAGTCCCACTAATGATGCTTGTGTGGTAGTAAAATTCCTAAAAAGGCTGTTCGTCCGATTTGGTGTCCCACGTGCTATCATTAGTGATCAAGGCACCCATTTCTGCAATGCACAATTTGAAAAATTGATGGGAAAGCTTGGAGTCACTCATATAATTGCCACACCATACCACCCACAAACCAGTGGGCAGGTGGAGATCTCCAATCGTGAGATCAAAAGAATCCTTGAAAAAACGATGGGCAATTCTAGGAAGGACTGGGCAAACAAGCTTGACAATACATTGTGGGCTTACAGAACTGCATATAAGACACCAATTGGAATGTCACCCTTTAGGCTTTTATATGGAAAATCTTGTCACCTCCCAGTGGAAATGGAACACAAAGCATTCTTTGCACTAACTTTTCTAAACTTTGAGGAATAGGCTGTGGGTGAACAGAGACGTTTGCAGCTCAGCGAAATGGAGGAATTTAGGCTGTTCTCTTACGAGAACGCGGTGAACTACAAGGACAAGACCAAGAGATGGCACGATAAGAAAATTCAGGAAAACGTCTTCCACGAAGGGCAGAGGGTACTATTGTACAACTCCAGGCTTAGACTTTTTCCTGGAAAGCTGAAATGACTATGGTATGGGCCTTACACCGTGAACAAGGTGTTTCACCATGGAGCAGTGGAAATCGTCCAAAACGGTCATGAACCTTTTAAAGTCAATGGATAGAGATTGAAACAATATCTTGAGAATGACATCTCAGGGACAATTGACACTGTCCATTTTCAAGATCCTCCAAGAACTTAGCATCAGAAACAGGGTGTTCGCTGCAAACACCAATTGCAGCAAGAAAAATGGGGTAACCCTAAAACTTTGTACCCTGTTTACATTTTGTACATATTATTTGTGTCCGCATTTTTTAGTTAAATTAATTTCATTATACCTGTAGGGTCCGTAACCATTTAACAAGGTAAGTATCCCCGAGTACTATGGGCAAAAATATAAACTTGCTACCCTTCATATAAGGATAAGTTTTAATTTTTACTCATAAGAAAAAGGGGGAATGAATTTCAAATGGGAGGGAAATGTGTTGGCAAAAATTTAAAACACAAATTTCAAGATAAGGGCCAGTCACATCACATCTTTTCGGTTTACTTTTTGTACTTAACCACTGCACACCTCTCTCGGTATTTACAAAGCAAGTAAATAGTGGTTAATGCCAAAAAGTAACCGTTTGCACATCCTCCCAAAGACCTCCTATCTTCCTTCCGCTTTTGCTGCCACACCCACTCCTTACATGTGGCATTAGGGGAAGCGGTGTAATTATTACGGTACTGGAGACAGGCCGTTTCAAGCAACTACTACTTAAAGGATGAGGGTAAAATGCAGACCCTAGTAAAACCCTTTCTTGTTTCTCTCTCTCTCTCTCACCTTTCCCCATATTTTCTCGATAACCCTTTTGTGCAGCTATTTAGTCTCCATTATAGGATGAGAACTCGTGGTTCGGGTAAGGCAGTAAAAGTTGAGGGCACGAAGAAGGAAACTAAGAAAGCAAAGATGGTGGGCACTAGTGCTGTGGCATTCATACTCGATGAGAAGTTGGTCAAGAAATTATCTCAGTTCAAAGATGCAAACGTCCAACAATACTATGAAGATTTGGCACAACTTGAATTCGGTCCAGTGAGAATGGTTTGTTGAGACACGTTGAAAAAACTTAAGCTTGCCAGCCGTGTGAAGGAGCGTATGGAGGCTGGCCGCTTTAGTTGTTTCTTTGAAATGAAAGAGCCGGCCTACAAAGAGCTCACCCTGGAGTTTTTGGCTACTTTCAAGCACGACCCAGAGATAATAGACCCTGACGAAGAAGGCAAATTTAGTTTTCGTCTCATGACTCACACCTAGCGGCCATCTCTGAACACCTTCAACCACTTACTCGGTGCAACAGACGATGATGATTTGGAATCAGAGGCATTCAAGGGGGCTTTTATTGAAACCCCTGACGAGTTCGACCCTCAGATTTTCTGGCATTCTATCTCGGCCCAGCCAAGTTATGATGGGAGTGCTTCTAAGGCCTCCAACATCGAGGATTATGCCCTCCGTTATCTATATAAGCTGGTGTCAGGGACCATATTTGCAAGAGAGAACTAAGCCACCATTCCGAACGCAGATCTAGCATCTCTATGCAGCATGGTCAGTGGGCGAAGGATGAACTTGGCATTCTGGTTCGGTGAGTATGTCAGTGCCTTTGGACGAAAGAACTCTTCCCTGATTTATTGCGGCAGCATCGTAACACGTATTGTAGAGGCAATCGGGGTCTTCAAACCTGAAGATCGAAATAGGCTCACGGTGGTAAACCACCCGGATCAAATTGATTTAAAAAGCCTACAGAGTATGCTGTTCGGGAAGATGATCAACGGTAAATGGGTATGGATGTCGGACTTTGTCGAGTCAAAGAGGGTGGAGAGCAAAAAGAGAAAGAATGAACCGGCGGTATCAGTCTCGTCGGAGTCGGAAAAGCTTGAACAGGCCAAGGACCTTGGTTTCTACCGCAAGTGTTCCAAACTATCCAACGAGGATATTCTCTCCCAATTAAACGCCATGTTCGCCCAAACAAGAACCAACAGAGACCAAATACGAGCACTTCAAGCTCAAAATGCTCAGTTGCAGGGCGAGGTCGATGTTCTGAAGAACCTCTGTGTGGAGGAAGAGCAAGTGAGAGAGAGTCCATCTGGTGCCTCAATCAAAAGTCCGGTAAGACAGAAACCTGAACCAACCCACAATGCCGCCACCTCCTCGAAAGGGGATGGCACTATTCCTAAAAAAGATTGAGAGGTTGATTCCTCTCTTTCTCCGCTTGTCTGAGCCTCGTGTGTGTCGCTGTCCAAAAGCATCTAGTAACACCTATAACCCTTCATTTTATTGTTTAGCTCCACTATGATCATGTTATGCATTTCCTGTACCTTCTGAAGTTAACATTGAGGACAATGTTCTATTTTAATTTGGGGGTGGGGGATTACAATGTTTATTGCAATATCTGAATACATAACATGATAAATGCTTGTACAAATTGTCGCTATGGTATGTTTAGAGGATACTAACTTACCCTTGTGAGTCTACTTGGCATAAAAATTAAATTCTTTGTCTGTCCTCAGTTGATAATTGTTTAAAGCTCGTTGTTCCATCCCGTGAACAACTAGTTCCTCTTTTGTTAGTTACAGCAGTAATTTTAAATTGATATATATTTGCATGCTTGTGTTTAAAATGTGTGGTGAAACCCAGTAGTAATTCTAGGTCCCAAATTTCAGAAGTTCTAAAAATTTTAAGATTTAACTCAAAATTCACGTGTAGGACCTTGAGCCCTAATACATGAAAAGCCCCCAAACTGTGAGAACTTGATCCCATGTTAACATGTAAATGCGTTTATTCTTTGCGAGTGGGCTAGTACATATTATCATTAGGGAGAATTTGCTTTGGTAGCCCTGTTAACATGGAAAGATTTTGGAAAAACATTGAATGAAAAAGGCACTTAGACACCCAACTCAATCCATCAAAGACATGACCCGTGCATTGCACCCAGATTATAGGATAAACCACTTGAGCCTAACCTTTTCTTTCGTTAACTTCACAAATAATAACCACACTTCCTTCACTTTGATCCCAAAACACCGTGAATTTGTCTCATGCCTCAGAACAAACTGTTTAGTTAAAGAAATATGAATTTCAGAGAAAAAATTTGTGCATATAAAGATAAAATTATGAAATGATGACATATAAGGGATAGTGATTAAGAGGGGGACCACTTGCTAAATCAATAAGAACACCTTCTGATTCATTGCACACGATCACATCATGTGCCCAAAAAGAAATACTGAATTGGTTGTTTTTTGGTGTATTTAATGAGAGATTTGGGTAGATAATGTGTTAAACAAGGTGTGCAGAGTGTAGGTTAAAACAAAAGTCATTTAAGTGCAGAGTAAGCTGAAATGGCATGAGGACATAATTCTTACACTTAAAACGCCATTCACTTCCATACCTCCACCTTGACCCAACATTACAACCCTTAAAGACCTTTAGACTTTGTTTGGAAAATTTTAATCCATAGAAATGGGACCAATAAGCAAATTCACACCCTACTGATGTGTGTACTGAGCTAAGGAGTGAAGTTGCATTCCCTTCCTTATGGCTACAAAGGCCATTCGAGAGTGAGTGAAACATCCATTCCTTAGTGAGGAATTTAGGGTGAACAGGTTATTCAACTGAAAGTTGAAGTAAATCTTAAGCTTTGAAGAATTTCTTGATTTGGGAATGCAGGTTTTGGACCTAGTCTAACCACATTTTTAAATATTTATTTGCATAAATGAGTTCTGCTGTTTGTCATAATCTTTTTTGTCAGCTATTCTTGCGTTATCTCATCTTTCCTATTTTCTACAATTTTTCCCTTCTTATCCTGTTCTTTCTTTCCTCAATTCTTCCATTAATCTTTTATCTATTTTCTACTCTGTTTACTTGAGGACAAGCAAAGATTTAATTTGGGGGTATTTGATAGGCACGAAATTGACCATAAGCATACCATATGTGATAAAATAGGGATAATAAAGGTTTAATCTTGTTTAAATGAAGGACTAATTGGTATTTTATGCATATTTGTACTGATAAAGTCAAAAAGGCTGTTATGCAGCCTGTTTTGCGTCTGCCAAGAGGAGAGGAGCTTGCTATGAACCAGCGGGTAACGCTGCGATCTGATGAAGGACAACGACGTGAGGAAGCGGGCAGGAATAGGACGCTAGAAGAAGCATGATGACAAGACATGTCGACTCTTGAGTGTTCAAGAGTCAAAGATTATACCACCACTTTAAGCACCAAAAACAATATCCCATCTCTTTTTGAACAATCTTTCTATTTGTAATATTTTAGATTATTTTTGCATACTCTTTATCTTTTTCCCTCCGATTTATATCGGTAGTGGAGGGAAAGGAGATATACTTTTTGGGATACTGAACAATTTGGAGAAAAGAAGCTCTCAAGGAAAGAAATGACTCCTTCCATGGCGTCTCATAGATTTAGCTCAGGCTATTCACTCCGCACTATGAGTGAGTAGTCGTTTTGAATGGGCTAGGCCAGCAATGGCTGGTTATGCAAGTTATCTATTTCTTTATATGAATGAATGTTAATACATGTTGATGTGTTTGATAAAGATCTCATTCGCATGTTTATATGCATTTATCTTAGTGAATGTTGAATGATAGGGAACTGCTTTCACATTCATGGATCTTTTTGTCACACTTCCAAGACCCGAAATAGGAATATAAGGGGATTGTGTCAAGGGTTTTCTCTATTGAAATGTTGTTTCGCTCGTAATGCAAGAAAGAACCAACATTAAGGACGCTTAAGGTTGTAGTAAGTCTTAGAATCTTAAGAACACACGGAAGTTGACTTAAATGAGCTTTAAAGCAGAGACCTTGACATCACTTTATGACATTCATGAATAAATAGGATATTAGATGCTGAATGTAACCTGTCCACTTTGGCTTAGTCTGTTCTCTTTTTTATCATAACCAAAACACATTGTCTGAGATTGAATCTTTACATTTAGTATTTCCAGTAACCAGATCAAATCATTTCTCAACTAAAGAAAATCACATACCACGAACACTTTGTTCTGCAAGGTTTTTCTAGTAAACATTGGTCATCAATCCCTGAGGAGACGATACTCTACTTATCATTTTATTACTTGTATCTAGTGCACTTGCTAGAGTCTGTTTTGAGGACAACATTTAGAACAAAATATTATCAATCACTAACTTAGTTAGGAGACTCTGAGTTGCTCGGTATTCAGCAAGCAGAGTTGGATAGTGATGAGTGTAGGTATATAGAGGACGGTACTCTGTAACTTCTCACTGGCTATTTGTAAAGGGTTTGTGCTCTACCTAAAAGAGATCAGTAGTGGATTAAAGCTCGGAAAAGGAATTTCGGGGATTGGATGTAGGCAGGAGGCCGAACCAGGATAAAACTGCTGAGTAGTATCTTCTATTCCTTATCTCCTATATCTGCTTGCTTTTATCTTTGTTGTGCAATCGTTTAACTTAAGCATGCTGGGTTGCTAGATCTAGTGTTGTGTTCAGGAATAGACTTCTAAGTGCTATCTCCTAAATCAACATCAGAAACGACTTTAGTTGCTGACCAACTAAAGCTGCCTCTAACCGCAGTCAGTATCTTTGTGCTATTAAACTTTGTGAGAAAATATATTTCACAAGTAAGAAAAAGTCAGTCTAAATACTTAAAGTTTTAAATATTTCCTTTAACCCCCTCTTAGAAACATATTCTCATAACACAAGGCACCAACAATCAATTCTCTAGAATAGTTCGGAAGCTCTGTTTGTTCGGTATTTAGCAAACAGAGGTGGATAGTTAGTCAGAGTGTAGAATCATAGAGGAAGGTACTCTGTAATTGGCTCAACAACTATTGTAAGGGTTTATGCTCTACTAGAAAGAGCTCAATAGTGGATTAAAGCTCGGAAGACGAATTCCGGGGAATGGATGTAGGCAGGAAGCCGAACCGGGATAAATTTGTTGAGTATCACTTTCTAACTCTTACTCCATTATTTTGAAACTGCTTATCTAACCAGAGTATTATCTCTGACATGCAAGATTCGGAAGCTCTCTGAGTGTTACTCTCCGAATCAAGGACAGAAGTAAACTTAGTTACAAGTTAACTAAAATTGTCTCTGGACTCTAACATCTGCACTCTGATCTATGTTGTGTGCTGTGAGAAACGTTTAAGAATGTATAATTTTTTTATCCTTAATAGTTCCATTAACCCCCTCTGGAACTAATTCTCACATAACTAAGGGACCAACAACTCATCGAATAGCCACCCCTTATCACCCCTAGACTAGTGGGTAGGTTGAGCTTTCGAACAGGGAGCTGAAGAGAATTTTGGAAAAAACAATCAATTCATCCTGAAAAGACTAGTCTCTGAAACTTGATGACACTCTCTGGGCCTATAGAACAACCTTTAAAACACCCATTGGGATGTCTCCTTTCAGACTTCTCTTTGGCAAGGCATGCCACCTCCCCGTTGAACTAGAGCATAAGGCTTATTGGGCATTAACCTTTTTGAACTTTGATGAGCAGAATATAAATGTAAACAGGTGTGCCCAACTCAATGAAATGGAAGAATTCAGACTGTTTGCCTACGAGAATGCAGTCACGTACAAGGAACAGACCAAGCAATGGCATGACAAGTGCATACAAGCCAAAGAATTCCAAGTGGGCCAATAAGTGTTGTTGTACAACCCGAGGCTGAAATTGTTTCCAGGCAAACTGCGCTCCAGGTGATCAGGACCTTTCACCGTTCACAAAGTGTTGCCTCATGGAGCTATAGAGATTCAATGCAGGACATGTAATGTATTCAAAGTTAATGGGATGCGTAAACACTATTTGGTCCATGAACCAAAAGGCAGAGTAGACGTAACACATTGCCTGCGAGTACGTACAATAATGGATAGTAAACATCCACACAAAAAACAATAATAAATGTCATCTTAATTAGCCTGCTATGACTTAGGAGGTCTCAATTGACCAAATTTGTTATAACCATTTGTGTTAACCTTTTATCAGTTAGGAACATTGAATTACACTATACAGTGGGGTGTTCCCGAAGAGATCTAGAAAGAAATCGAACAATTGTTTAATTCGGGCAAATTTTCAAAACTCAGAATTCATAATTTTGAGTTTTGATTATTTACCCCTATCTTAGGCACGTTAATACTGGTGCAACACCCCAATGTCTAGTTTAATTTAATATTACTTCATTATCACACATTTGTTTTATTTTATTTATTAAGCTTTTAATATTGTGTTTAGTGGTTTTGTCTCTCTCTTAGGTAGGTGAAGGGATGTTTCGAATGACTGCCTAGGGAACAATTGGCTGCCATAAGGCATTGTGCATCCTTAATTACTGTCGCCCTATCATATCATTAAAGACTGAACTCCTACATCATTGCGGAACACAAACAAAGGATAATGGGAATAGTCTATCCCCACAACCAAACAGAAAATGTGGATAAACTCGTTCCCTTAGCAGTTAGCCCTTTGATTGGCTGTTCAAATTTTAAAATCCCAACCACATTTTGATTTCCCCCCTTCACCTTTATAAACCCACTTTTTTCGAGAAGCCACACACTGAAACTGCTCTCTCTCAAATCCCATCATCTCTTTCCTCCTTTCCTTCTCTCAACCAGCAAAACCCTAACCCATCTCCATGGCTCGCAAGAACACTCGATTGTTAGGGCCTTATCATATAGGGTTTTATGCATAGTTTTAGCTCTATTTTATGTGTTATTAGCGTCTAATTGGTCTAAATTATGGTATAATCTTCCATTATCTAGTTTATATGTGTTCTGAGTCATTTCAGGGATAAACGCACGAGAAACGGAGGAAAATGGGAAGAAGAGGAAACTGCAGACAGCTGCTCGGCGAGCAGTAGTCACATTTCGAGATTTCCACCTAGCAAAGTAGTCAACGCTTGCGTCAAAATATTTTGGGCCTCGGCTCGATGAGCTAGCACTAGTATGCTCGGTGAGCAATGACCAGGGATGGATTTCAATCAGAATTCTTATTTCAGAAGACCAATCCTACTCCAACTCTTATCATTCCAATTCGACCCTAAAAAGACCAGAAGACCTAATCGGACCGGGAAGCGACGTCGTGCACTATAAATACGAGTTAAATCTATATTCTAGGGACCAATTAGTTAGAGTAGAATCAATTAGGTTAGAATAGATTTATCTTATGTCTTTATATTTTAGTATTATTTCGATTCCGTTGTTAATTTAGTTAACGCAAAGTTTGACATTGAATTATTTCTCATCTTTTATGAATCAAGTTCAGTTTATTTGGTTTCAAGTTCCATCTTCCTTCATCTTATTCTAGAATCAATTAATCTAAATCAGATACACAAAAGCTCTTATTCGCCCCATCCCATTATGCCTCAGTGTATTAGTTCAGACATGAGTTAAGACACCTTCAGCTAGGATAACTCTATATATTTAGGTTTCACTTGTGAATGCTCCTTGTTCTTTATGTTGCAATACCTTAGCACAAGGAAACTTAGTTAAGCTCTATTCTTAGAATCTTTGGAAATGGGACACCAGACCTTAGTGAGACTAGAAGGAGATACTCAAACCAGGAAACTTAGTAATTCTTCATTTGATGGAATAGTTATGCTTGGAGTTGCCTGTTCGGTGTAGTGCTAGACCTGCATTTGTTTAAATCTGATATTCAACTTTTCATATCCCTGTTTTTGTTCATCTATGCATGTTCACTAAATCAACTTCAAATTATTGATTCTAGCTTTTAAGGTAACTGTTCTAAAACTTAAGACTCAATCCTTGTGGAAATGACAGTTGGCTTTATCCAACTACAACTGACATAGTACACTTGCTAGAGTCCATATTTAACATGTCATTTGGCTTGTGGGAACTTAAAATCTGTCACACAAACTGTGTTATTAAGAGTGGCTCTGTGTATATGTCCGAGCACAACCATTTAAGTTGGGAATTGTAATCTTGTAGCCATGATTAACCTTAGTATTTCTTATCCATACCTAACCACCCTAGCCCCATTACAACCAAAGTGAAAGACCTCTTGATTGCTTTTAGGTTTGGAATAAAACAGTGGAGTTTTGACAACTTTGCAAGACTATGGGATTGAGCAAGTATGCCTAGATTGTTGAGTGCTTAAACTTTCATTACCTTTAAACACATTTGAGTGATTGAGTGACCACTTTGTAAGACATTTTGATTTAGATTGGCTTTTTCTTCTTCTTTTGCATTTTGGCTTATTTGAGAGAATTCTTGGTTAAAGTTAAATTTGTTTATTTTGATATCTAAGAGAAAAAGTATGATTTCTAAACCTTTCTTAGTTGGCAGTCTATTCTTTTATTACCTTGTTGTTAGTTTAAATATTCTTTCATGCTAGAATTACTTACCCAACCCGTTTATATTATTGTTGCTAAGAATGAGTTTTCTGTTTCTTGAGGACAAGCAAAGATCTAAGTGTGGGGGTATTTGATATGCATATATTATAACGATTTTTACCCCTTAATTATCAAGATTTAATTGGACAATTATAGCTATTAATTGGAATTTTAAGTGATTTTTCTATAGATTGGAGAAAGAGGGCCTTGGTAGATTATTTGTGCTTAATTAGAGTGAAATTGGTATTTTGGAGAGTTCACATTGTGCGCAAGAGGAAAGGAACACTGAGAGGAGAAGAACAACCAGGAATGAGTGAGAACAATTGGTCGGGTGAAGCATGAACCCAACATATAAATTATTAATCTTTCCTGAATTCCAAAATACCTTTCCTAAATAAGAATTGAATGTGATGTAAAACACCCATGATTTTGGAAGAAAATGATACAGCATGGGCTACCTGACTGTGCAACAGATTGCTTTATGTCTGTCAGAGCAGTTTGCCAGACCATATCTTAAATATTTTAATTTATCTAGAAAAATGATTTCTGCTAGAGTTTTAGGCTATTTAAAGAGCCTTCTTTTATGTTTTGAGATGGGATTGAGATTCAAATTTCCACATTTGAACCTTTGAGTGTGTAACTTTGTTTTTTATTTTGAATGCATGGTTTGTTTCTTCATTATTATTTTGTCTTACTTCATCCAATCATGAGTAAGTAATTTAATTAACAGGTATGCAACTGTACAAAAATAGGTAAAAGGGTAGGTTTACTACCCTCTAAATTCGTTAAGTATACTTAGCTTGGTTGTTCAGTGAGTAATTAGCATTAAATAGGCGTAGCTAACCTATTTCTTAATGGAGAAATTACGAGGGGACTCTTTTTGTGAAACTAAACTTTCACTAAACATATATAATTATGAAATGGAGACATAATTAATTTTATGTTAAAGGTTTTAATTTCTCAATTAAATGCTTTCTTGTTGTTAATGCTTGGAAATAAATTAAATGCCTGACTCACCGATTTTCGTGAAAGATACCTTAAGCCAAAGCTATTTGTATTTAATGAACAAGGAGATAAGTGCATGTTCACTATCATTTCTGCTCATGTTTTATGCATGTTCTTCCCAAATCTGAAAGTAAAACTTCTTTTTAACTTTTTTTACCATTTTATTTTGTCAAATCAAACACCAACTCAATTTAAGTGATTAGTTACCTTGAAACCTGATTGTGCTCATCTTTTTAGTAATTATATTCAACTGTTCTATCCCCATGGAGATGAAATCTTACTTATCATTATATTACTTGTATCTAGTGCACTTGATAGTGTTCACATTTTAGGACAACAATAGTATGTGTATAGGTAATCGTAAATGCGGAGATGCCCCTCCACCAAGTTTAGCTCGCCACATATCCAGTGTTCATTATTGATGTTGAATGGCATGAATACCCTCCTAATTTCCCTCCAAGGTCTCAAGTAAGAATTCTACACTGATCCATTAGCTATATCAACATACATTTGTTCATATTTGTACCCCGGCTCCATGCACTTGGCTTTGGAGCGCAGAAATACTTTGACGATTTGTCTCGGTTAGAGTTTGGCCCTATACAAACGGTGTGCTAGGAGACCCTAAAGAAGCTTAAACTTGCAAGCAGGGTTCGAGAAAGGATGGAAGCAGGCCGTTTTGGAAGTTTCTTCGAGATGGAGGAGCCTGCTTACAAGGAACTCACCCTTGAGTTCTTGGCGACGTTCAAACATGACCTTGAAATCACCGATCCTGATAAAGAAGGGAAGTTCAGTTTTCATCTAATGACCGACACACAACATCCGTCACTGAATGGGTTTAACTTGCTTCTTGGGTGCACTGGCCATGATGATTTGGAATCTGAGGCCTACAAGGGGGCATTTCTTCATTATACGCCTGACGAGTTTGACCCTTAGGTTTTCTGGCATTCTATCTCTGGCCAGCCAAATTATGATGGCAGTGCATTCAAGGCGTCAAACATCGAAGATTATGCCCTGCGCTATTTGCACAAGCTCGTGTCTGATACTATTTTTGCAAGAGAGAATCAAGCAACCATCCCAAACGCTGATCTTGTGGCCCTGTGGAGTATGGTGAATGGAAGGCGGATGAATTTGGGATTCTGGTTCGGGGAATATGTGAGTGCATTTGGACACAAGACGTCTTCGTTGATTTGTTGTGGTAGCATAGTGACCCGCATCGCAGAGGCAATTGGGGTCTTCAAGCCTGAAGACCGGAACAGGCTTACTATCGTTAACCACCCCAACCGGATCGACTTAGAGAGCCTTCAGAGTATGCTGTTCGGGAAACAAATCAACGGGAAATGGGTTTGGATGACTGACTACCTTGAATCCAAGCGGCTTAAGACCAAGAAGCGTAAAAATGAGCCTACCGTAGCCGTATCGTCTGAATCTGACTCCCTGGACTCCAATGTAAAGGACCTCAGCTTTTACCGCAAGTGCTCCAAGCTATCCAATGAGGATATCCTCTCGCAGCTGAAAGACCTGTTCGAAAAGACATGGACCAACTAGAATCAAATCCGAGCACTTCAGGCTCAAAACGCTCAATTACAAGGAGAAGTGGATCTCCTGAAAAATCTCTATGTCGAGGAGGAGCATGTGAGGGAAAGTCCATCTGGTACGTCGGTTAAAAGCCCAGTAAGGGAAAAAGTCTGGTCTAAATTTGAATGTTGCTGCTACCTCAAAGGGTGGCAGCACTATTCCTATAAAGGAAAGAGAGGATGAATCCTCTCTTTCTCCGCCTGTTTGAACAACTTGTTTAGATGTCCTCTCCATCTGGTAACGTCTCTACACCTCATTCTTTTATTTCATGTTCTGTGTATATGTTGTGTGGCTATTTTGAGTATTCCCTTGTCCATTTTTGCACAAACATTGGGGACAATGTTGAGTTTTAATTTGGGGGTGGGAAATATGAAACATATTGATATATCTGTTGGCCAAAACAAGATACACTATTTTCGTGCCAAATTACAATCTACATGCGGTATGTTTGTTGGAGCAACATTTTATACCCCCTGAATTTTTGCTTGCAAATGAAATTGTCTGCTTGTCCTTTCCATATTCTTCTTATCCACGGTTTGTTCTATTTTAAGAACAATCGATTCTATCTTTCTGTTGTCTTGTGAATATTAGTGCATGTTCGTGATTTTTCACACTTTATATTCATTATGTAAATTCTCTGTTGTTGAACAGGATGTTCCGTTTTGATTTCTAGTTCTTGTTTGCCCTCTGTTTTTATGGATATAGCAGCGGAATAATATTCTTTCAATTGTCAATCAATGATTGCATGCTTGTACCTCAAATTTAGTGTGTGGTGAACCTAGTGATGATTCAAAAATTCAATTAAAGGACCTTAAGCTCGAGTGCATATAAAAGCCATAAATTGTGAGAACTTGAGCCTACATTAGCATGTAAATGCATTAATTCTTTGTGAGAGCGCTAGTACATATTGTCTTTAAGTAGGTTTTGCTTTGGTTGCCTAATCAAAATGGTAAAATTTTGGAAGAACTTAGGATGAAAAAGGCATTTAGATTCCAAATTCACTCCACAAAAAGCTTACCCGTGCATTGCACTCACATTTTTATGATAACCAACTTGAGCCTTAGCCTATTCTTTTTTAAACACTACTTAAAGGAACCAATTCCCCTCACTTTAATCCCAAAACACCTTGAATTTGTCTCATGCCTCAGAACGAGCCGTTCTGGCTAAAGAAAAATACATTTTTGAGAAAATCTGAAGAGTATAAAGATAAAATTGTTGAAATGATGACATTTGAGGGATGATGATTGAGCGAGGACCATAAATAGGAATTTTTGAAGATAACACATATATCTTTGGATATAGTCTTTTCATTTTCAGGACACATGTTCATGTCTTGAGCCTGAAATGAAGTGTTTGGATGGTTGTCTTTTGTGTGTTTGGACAATAGTGTGGCGAATGTTGTGAAACAGGCTGTGCAGAGTGATTAGGGTGAGGCAGAATCGCCAAGTGTTGAGAACTGAGCATAGTTGAATTGCATTGCATGTAGACAGAATTCTTACACTTAAATAGCCATTCACTTCCATACCTTAGCCTTAGCCTAACATTACAACCCATGTTTAAAACCTTTTGACTTTGTTTGGAAAATCTTTAATCCATAGAGACAGGGCCAATAAGCAAAATCATAACCTATTGATGTGTGTATTGAGCTAAGGAGTGAAGTTCCATTCCCTTCCTTGTGGCAACAAAGGCCATTTGAGAGTGAGTGAAAAATTCCTTCCTTAGTGAGGCACTTAGGGTAAACAGGTTGTTTGATTGAATTTTAAAGTTCAACCCAGAGTTTTTAACGAATCTCTTAAACAGGACTGCATGTTTTAGATTTGGTCTAACCGCATTTTATCAAGCTCCTATGTGTTAATCATCGGTTGAGTTAGTTGAAAGTTGA